>NC_090221.1:12943044-13640544 GCF_024489055.1 Chanodichthys erythropterus | reverse complement strand
TAGAGAGATAAAGAAAGAGAGGATGAAAGGTGTGCTTTAAAACTCCACTATGAATCAATGATGGTGTGGTTTATGGACGGTGAAGAGCCAAATGTAACCCAATTTCTCTAGTTATCAATCAGTGGGCTATACTTCAGGCATGCCATCTGTCTTAAAGAAACAGCCAATCAGAGAGACAGAGTACTCGTTATGCCACAGTAGGAGGCAGGACCAAGTCTCTCTCACTCTCTCGAACACACTCACACTCACACACACACACACACAACTCCAGAAATGTGTATTTTCATTTCATCAGACACCATTTTCTAACTCTCCTTGAGGATTTAGTGCATCTCATTTGTCTTTCACTTTGTTTCTTTCTCTTTGCACTTGCCATTTTGAGGATACTAAAACCTGAAAACTCATTATTCACAATTAGAGAACAATGTCACATTTAATTGTCCTATTAAACTTTAAAATACATTATTCATAAATTACGATAAGCTCATCATATGCAGGGGTAGATTGAGATAATTATAATAATTGTAGCAATAATACGGGGAGCAGTCAAAATGACTTATTAAGAGTGAGGAAATGCCCACATAAATGAGATGGTGAGTGATGTGCTGGCCTGGTTGCGGGCTTTGTGGCAGCATGGAGCAGAGATCTGTGCACTGATTGATAATGATGTGTGAAACAAAGCTGTGCCATTAGGGAGGACACCAAACCAGGGCACACTTCAGCAGTTTTTAATTGTTTTGTTCATTTGTTCAAAAGTTTTTGATTGTTCTGTAAAGCCATTTTAAAACCCAAATTCTTCAAAAAAACAGCATCTGTCATTTGATAAAATACAGATGTATAACAGCATTTTTTTTAAGTACTTTCCTATGTATTTACCAACACATAAGGAAAACGTATGAGCATATATCATACCACTATTAAAAAGAAATCAAGCATTCAAAACATTTAATAAATGTAAAAAAAAAAAAAAATAACAAAACTAAAAAATAGGATAAAACAGAAATATAAAAGTAAAATGATAAAGCAAAAGTTATACTCACTGGTAGTATCTTCTTGAGGCCACAGCGCAGAAACTCATTTCGTAAGTGTATCCTGAAGTCTAAATCATCCGGGGAGGTAACGAGGGCATTGATCAGCTGCATGCAAGCCACCTGTATTCACACACACATACACACACACAAACACACAACCATAATTTAATGCAAGCAAATTCTCAGAATCATCCCTTCAGCAGTAAATTATTAAAATGTACTACTCTGCAACAGCCTCTTATTCACACTGCTCTCATCTCTCAGCTTAAAGAAAAAAATCAATATGTTACATTACTTAAAATAAAATGAATTCATCAGGATGGAACGAAGCAGTTGGCAATTTGAAGAACTGTAACAGAAAAACAGGGGAAAAGTGAAGGAAAAAAGATGCAAGTGGATTAGTAGAGCTGTCCAGAAGAAGGAGGAATAGAAGGAGGGAGCAGGCCTGGCTGAACAGATGTGTATTTTTAATTGATTTATCGGATCATGGCAGTGGGCAGGGAGGAGTGCTGATGGTTCTTAACAGGCTATAAGGTGGCTCCAGGGAGCCGGCTAGGATGAGAAGGAATGCTCTTCGCTTGGTTGATCGATGCCGAGTGGAAATATCACTCTTGATGGACATGTGAAGAGTATACCTTCACCAGCCTCAGCCTGGAATTTTAGAGTTGCTGTGGATCTGCATGTGTTATTGCCCTGCATGATTTTATTAGTCAAGAGAAGCTTCATCATTCTGACTCTCACTTGTTTAGCCTCCAAAGAGCGGCCCCAAAAACAGAAACCTGACTTGAGCCAATGGAAAGACACTGTTTGACACAACATTTGACACTATATGTCAATTCTCATTACAGTATTAGTAGACTGTAGTTTACTTTGTACGCGAGGGTCAGCGTACTGTATATGCACCGCCAGGTTTTTGTAACCGCACATACTTGTACACGCAGGTCACACATGTGTATTTATTTATTTTTATTTATTTATTTATTTATTTTTTTAGTAATTACTTTATCCACAAGGTGGCAACTGTGCCCTGGGGGCGTCGATTTACAAGGTAGTTGAGGAAAAAATGCATAAATAGAACAGACCGGAACACATGCAAGCTACAGCGACAATGAGGCCTAGAGAGTACCCTGATTTGTACCCTCTAGCATGAAAGAATACAAAGATGTTTACATGGGTTGTAACTCGTGGCGAGAGAATGCTCAAAACTGTGCATGGGTGGAATTGTCTGTGTATGCTTACGAGTCAAATCAAGTATACTTTCTAAGGCTGTGCAAAATTGTTTTGAGGATGGCACTCTTGGTATTGCTCGTGGATCTTGCTGCATGTGCTCTCAGGCGAGTACGCGTCTTTTTAGAGAGTCATGTTTGCTGAGAGTGACAAAAGAAAAGGGTGTATGGAATGCCCTTATATGGACATGGTTTAGGTGTTATTTATGTAAATTACTCAACTCAGGCAAGCGGTTGCTCATTTATAATACTCAGAATTCATCAACATTAGAACGGGTTTAAGAACAAATTCATGTGTGTACACAAGTGTTGTTAGTTAGGTGGAAAGTTTCCGTGTGAAGTTCAAATTTGAATATTGTATGCAATTATTAGTGAATGAGACCCACTGTCTGTTGGGGGACCATCAAAATAAAGTCTAAGCACATGATAAGCAGACTGTCTACGAATACTCTTTTGAATGGTAGTTGACATGTAGATGTTACTTAGAGTTATAAACTTATATTTATAGCAGAATGCCTAAAGTGGACTATCAAAATAAAGTGCTGGTTCCAATTCAGAGATGCAATAATGACCTTTGATTTAATTGATAGTTAGATCTGGGTATAATGCAACATTGACTTTAACCCACAACCCTCAATCATGTTCTTTTTGACCCTTTGTAGTAGAAATTTTGGGCACCTCTGTTCTAAATGAAGCTCTTAATGAAAACTAAAATGAACTAAAGCTGAACTAAAACAAAAAAGGGAGTGAAACTAACCAAAACTAAACTTGAAAAGAAAAACTGCATATAAAACAGAAATAAATATAAAATTTAAATAGCAGAACTCTTGGGCTCAAGAGTGGTCTATTGGCATCAGATACCAAATAGCACTATACTTGATTCCTTCTCTTGAAGTCCCAGCTACCCAGGGGCTGCAGGCAAACCAATGAAGCCCACATTTCTGAGGCTCCCATCATACAACATTATGCCCCCACATTACCAAAGTTCTTAAATCGTCTCATATTCCCATTTGAGCAATTATTTCAATTTGAATCATTGAAGAGTCTCACTGAGTGTATCAAGATCATTCTTCGAGTTCTCCGGAGGCCAAATGCATTTTTATCATCAGCTGTGTCGACACACCAGCCTGTTTGGAATGATGTTGCAGATAGGGTGTTAGTGCAGGTTGAGGGGCTTATTTTCCTTTATGGTTTGAGTGTGCAATGATGAGCTTCTGTAGCAGACTGCCGGAGGAGGATTTCAACAGAGTAATTAAAAGACGGCACTGCTGGGACGGTTTTAAGTTTGCGTGCTTGCGTCACCGAGATGGCGTGACGACAAAACACATTTTAATCACATTTAAAAAGTCAGGCTCTGCAGCTCATTGCAGGTTTTAAAAGTGTTTAATTTCTTTTAACCGCCAGCGTTGGTGCGGTGTTTTAATTTACTTGACAATTAGCAGCGGTTCTTTTCATTAAAAACCTTTTTTTTAAAGGAGGAAAACAAGGCACAATATCAAAACAGATTCACTCCTCCCTTCTCCTCGCACTTCCTCTGTATCATATTGTTGCCTTCGTCTGCTCTCTCAACAGCAACACAAAGATTAGGGATTTGGTTAATGAATGGGTGAGAGTGGCTTGTTGTGCTTGGTCACAGATCACTGCAGGTTGTGGAGAAGCGGAGAATGATAAATACAGGTGTGGTGCTGCATTCTTGCCCTTTTGATTCAGTTCCTCTGAGACCAGATTGGAGAATGCAGAGGAAAAAGTAAGAAAGGGGGATGATAAAGTAACCACCTCTCAAGAAGAGAATTTTTATTTATTTTTTATTTTTTTCTAGTTTCCAGAGCTCCGGGTTCTTTGTGTGACCTGGTTGGAGCTGATTAGGGTTTATAATACACCTCCCGTTCCATTAGAATAGCCAGCAGCTAGCTTCCATCTTGTGGCGTAGGTGGCAGGGTTGACAGACGACCACAAAACACAGTGAGGAGAGGGATAGGGGGACTTGTTTACATGTCAAGCTGAGCCGAGGTGCAGAAGAGCTTTGAGTGACAGATGTGCCAATTTCTACCTGGCTCCAGCATCAAACAGAGCATTCGGAGTGAAGAGGCCTCACGCATTGACTGACACTAAACACAGCAGATCTATATCTGACGCCCTGGGCAAGCAGAATTCTACTAATTATTTGAAATAAGTGAAATAAAACATGAGGATGCCCTCAAGGATAAAATTTAGAACACGTATGATGTGTGTTTCACTTTCACTCATATTACGTGCTCTTTCTAGATAATAACAGACATAACATCTAAATTCAGACACAGGCTAATATGAAAACATACCCCAAAAATAATATATATATATATATAGCATTTTGAGCATGATCTTTTCCAAAGTTCTGCAGACACATGTGAAACTCTAAGGTTTGTTTCAAAGCAGAACATTTAAAGAGAATTGACTACACTTGCTCCACATTAGAATGCAGCATTCCAACACAAAATCCTGTGTCTTATTCACTAACCTCCCACAGTTTAATTTAACCAGAAGCCAAGTTGCTAAGCTGAAATTGCGATGAATTATAACATGCAGGTAATAAGGTGAAGTGGCAGGTGGGGAAGAGACTTTCTCCGACTCTTTGTTTCTTGGAAAGGGCTGCACACTGACCTGTAGCTGCTGGGCTTCGTGGTTCTCCAGCCCCTCCACTATCGGAGCAAACCTCTCCTTATTATTCCTCTCTGCTGCAATGGTCATGGCTGCCAGGATCTTATCAAGACTAAAGGAAAACAAGACGACAGAAAACAATGTGTTTAGGTACACATGATTTTTATCAAGCAACAACCATGACATTAGTTCAGAATGTTCACACAAGTTGGTCTTGGCCGTTCATGCAGGGGACCTGGAACAATGTCACAGATTTTTGTGTAGCGTTTATAGCTCATTGTGAGTGTGCAAAATCAAAGCAAGCCTAATGGTATCCATATAAGAGGAGCCCTTTATGTCTACAGTATGTGACGCTGTGTAAAAATCAGCAACATAAGAGAACTGAAGAGATGTTTGGACAGAAGTACAAAAAGTGCTGGTGGGAAAGCAAATTAAGGACTTAAAGGAAACTGACAGTTACTTTAACTTAAAGATAGTTCACCCTAAATGAAATAGTAAAATGTAAATAGAATGAAAAGAAGATTGTGATTCGATTCAGTTCCAATTTGGATTCAATTTCATTCAGTTTCGATATCCATTCATTTAGATATATATCAGGTACAGTACATTAACAAAATCCCTCAAAAAAAGGTTGTTAACTATACAGGGAACCATGTCAGTTAGCACATTAATGTAATACTGTATACAAACATTTAAATTGCACATATCATATGCCAGTTTTTTTTGTTTTGTTTTTTATAATAATAATAATAATGTTATAACAACTTTTTAATGACATATTTATGTTTCTACTCAGATTATTATTATTATTATTTATTTATTTATTTATTTATTTTTTTTTTATTTTTTAAATATACACATTTAAATGGCAGGTGTCCTAACTTGTTTTATAATGGATTTATTCAAACACATTAAATATTGAATAGGTTAAGTAAAAATGTAATGAATATGTAATATGGTGCATATATTTAACAAATTGCTCCTCTTTAGAGTTCATTTTTCTAGCTGGCTAACGAGTTATGGTGACTGAATATGGTTTTTCTGAGGTAAATGTGACGGTATTGTTTTGTTGTTTTGCTGATGTCGTTCCACGGTTGAAACACTGATTGAGCGACAACATGAGACATGATACGGATTTTGTTAAGTTGTAACGTTACTGTATCTTTTAACTTACCTTTGGGTGTTAATTCATGTTTATTTCGCGCTGTAACTGGTTTTAAAGCAGAGAAGATCTGTTCACGTGCGCTCCGCTTCTCTTAAACTGAGGCGCTACAACGATATGTCACGCCACAACGTTTTTTTTTTTTTTGTTTTGTTTTTTTTTTATTGTTATTATTTCTTAATAAAATGGACAGAATTCAAAATTTGAGACTTTGTCTCATATCAAAAAGTAACAAAGCACAAAACTAAATGCGATTTATTCAAGCGGAGTTCTGATGAAAAGTGAAGCCAAAGCCAAAGCGTCTCGATCGCCCCCAGGTGGCTGGATGCAGTATAGGTAATAAACCCCACCCTATCTATGTAATGGGACATGAGACAAACTAAACAGTCAAATTACACGTCAAATATTTTTTTTTCCAAAGATTGTTTCTGTCATTTTAGGCAGTTTTTATCACGCTGATGTTAGTTAATGTGTTCATTCTTTAAATAAGTTTGTTTTTAGTTAGTTATTTGATGCTATAACAAAGCAGGATTGGATGTCATGATTGACAGATGAGATTGACAGCTTCTCTGAGCAAAGTAAGCACCAACTGACTTTTTTTCTGGATCTTCGGGAGGAGACTGGAGCTTTCCAGAACTGTTTCACACTGACATAATGAGTTGTTCTGCAGTATTAACCAATTGATTTGTAAAAATGAGAATTGATAAAAAATTGAGAAATCAATATTTTTTACCCAGCCCTATTCTGGCATCACAACTCAAACTGGTATTTATCTTATTTGGCAGCAAAATCTTACCATTTAAAAATGTAAGTGCTCAGAACTCAAAATAACAATTTATTTGAATTACTTACACTATACTACTCCTGTTAAGTGTCATGTGCACACTGGCCTGACCAAGATATCTGCCACTTTTAAAAAGAAGATATTTTGAAGAATGCTGATGACAGATGTCACCGACCACCGATGGCAGTCAATGGCTACCGACAACTGTTTGGTTAAAAGCATTCTTCAAAATATCTTCTTTTGTGAAAAGGAATGATAAAAAAACAAAAAAAAAAAATGGTTTGAAACAACTTTAGGGTGAGTAAATGATGACAGAACTTTCATTTTTGGGTGAACTGTCCCTTTAAGTTCACTTTTTACATGTCTCCTTACCCCAAATCGGTTTACTTTGCTCTGTCATGAAAGAAACTGCAGAGAGAAGTTTTGTCGAACAGCTAGGTATAAGATCCATGTTTTGTGATCCAGGTGATTAAGTTGTAGTTGTGAGTGGGCTGTACAGAGTCTTTCATGCTGATTCAAACATGGCTTCAGAATAAGCTACACCTGCTCAACTCCTAAAGAGGGCTTTGATGTGACAGCACTAAACATAAGCCAGTGTCACCACACAGCGTTTGAGGGGGAAGGAGCTAGTTTCGGCACTAAGTGGGGTATCAACGTTTTTACAGCTGTCACACAGATCTGCACACTCTCTGATCACCTACACACCCATAAAAACATTAATCTACTCACCTACAACACTGATTCATCCAAACTGCACTTAGCATATGTGTGTGAGTCTTTCTGTGTGTGTTTGTGTGTTTGCTGAAACAGATCCCAGGGCTAAAGGTGCTGATCGGCAAATAAAAATGGCCGGCTGAACCAAACACAGTTTCTTAATGATTCAACAACAAAACTAACACAGCATGCATCATCGGGTCGCCATTACACTTAGCAGGAGGCTTTTCTAGTAGGCTAATTTGAGAAGGGCATAGTAACATGTCCTGTACTATTACTGCACTGCAATGGATGCTCAATGGAAGATACAGTAATTTAGGGTTTCTGGTCAATGTTAACTACAAGGCGACAAAAGTTTTTTTTGTTTTTGTTTTGTTTTTAAGTACAAAATATCAGATTTTTATACCATTAATCCGTACATTTTGGCATATTACATTTTGTGTATTGTAATTGGCACTGAATAATTAATGATATCAACTGTGTATACACTGATGATTTAAAACTAAGTAAAATGCTTTCTTGTAATGGTCAGATGGTATTTATTAATGATAATACTAATAAAAAAAAAATTATCATGATATCAGCATGACTGAGTTGAGTTTCGGGCAAAACTTTTTACAGTGCTTGCATTATATTGTTCTGTCTTTTATTTCTTATGATAATTCATACTCAAAAAGTAGAACTGAAGTGACATTCATTACAAGATGATTAGTATAGTGCTGTCACAATTCCTCGAATTAATTTGAGTGCTAGAGTTTAAAAAAAATCCATGCTTGCTATTTAACCGGTAGTGCTGCATTTCACATACGAGAATCCATAAATCACATTATTGGATCATTTTCTAAGGCTGCACAATTCATTAAAACAATTTTTATACATAGTATAGTGCTATCATTTATAAACCTACACTAACCCAGGAGAATACATCAGTAAGTTTATAAAAATGCAAACTGCTGTTCATCGCAATTTCAATACAAAAGTGTAAACCTTTGCTCTGAGTTTGCATGTTTTGATGTCCACATGTTCCTGTTCAAGAAATTACAGTGGCTGAAGCATTTCTATGATAAAAAAACATTAAATATTAATAGATTAAGAGGACACTTGAATTAAATGTTGTTTGGCCAATATTAAACAAGAATTTGATCATGCTGTAAAGTGTAACAGCAACAATCTAATGATTACATATTCTATAATAATAATAATAATTGTACTTTTACATAGATTATTTGAAGGTAGAATCTCAAGGCACTTTACAGAAGAAAACCACATAAAATGGGGTTAAGCTGATGATCTTACATGTTCTCTTCTCCGATGATACAAACAGCTGACAGAATCTTGACAATTTCGGTCATCATATTAGTCTGTTTGGGATCAATCGCCCTTGCGAGGAGAAGGAGGCTTCGTTCATCCCCCAAGATCCTTTGGAGTCCATACTGAAAACAAAAAGACATCTCATTTTATTATACCTATTAAATGGAAACATTTTGTAATGGATAATGCCTTTAAGCTTTAAGCAAACACAATGAACCCCTTGTGTATGGACAGATTTAGGCTTTCTTCTCCGAAAGAGAGCCAATTAGGCAGGTGTAGATATGTTTAAAGATTAATTCATTTAAATCAGGACAGGACAGCAGGGACAGATAATCAAATTCTTGCAGCTTTGTCTTCCTCACAGGGTGTAATGCACTGCACTTGACCACAATTTGAGCAAAACACAGAATTAAAGGGTTAGTTCACCCAATGAAAATTCTGTCATTTATTACTTACCTTCATGCCGTTCCACACCCGTAAGACCTTCACTCATCTTCGGAACACAAATTAAGATATTTTAGTTGAAATCCGATGGCTCAGTGAGGCCTTCATAGTGAGCAATGACACTTCCTCTCTCAAGATCCATAAAGGTACTAAAAACATACTAATTAATTTATGCTCCGATGCTTCCTGAAGCAGTGTTTTGAAATCGGCCATCATTAAAGTCGTTATTCTGGGTTTTTTTGGTGCACCTAAAATATTCTCGTCACTTTATAATATTAATATTGAACCACTGTACTCACATGAACCGATTTAAATATGTTTTTAGTACGTTTTATGGATCTTGAGAGAGGAAATGTCATTGCTCCCTATGGAGTCCTCACGGAGCCATCGGATTTCAACTAAAATATCTTTATTTGTGTTCCGAAGATGAGCGAAGGTCTTACGAGTGTGGAACGCCATGAGGGTAAGTAATAAATGACAGAATTTTCATTTTTGGGTGAACTAACTCTTTAACTTGAGGGGAAAAAATAAAATAAATAAACAAATACTAATAAAAATATGTTTGTAATAAAATAGCATTCATATTTAACATGGCTGAGGTATAAATTATAATGTCAATACCATTTAAGCATGAAAGCAGCTTTAGAAAAGGTTAAATCTGATGATTATCTGGAGTTGAATGAGTTTTATTTGTGTTTGGTCCTGTTTAATAAAGCAGCAGCATTTCAATCAGAAATGTGTTCCTTCTCAAGGACAAGTAAGGAGCTGGCATGATTTTATATTCTTTAATATAAACATTTATTTATTTATTTATTTTTTACTTGGCACGTGTGGGACACAAAATGATATAAACTCCTCATAATGGAGCTTTTAAATTCTAAACCCACCTTATTGTTCATGAAGGCCTTGAGGCACTGAATGAGTTTGTGCTGGTTCTTCTTGTCAATGTTCTCTTGCCTGAGGAAAAGAAAATCAGTGAGTAAAGAGAAAAAGCGTGTGAATGAGCAACCCAAAAGCACTGAAGAAAGGAGATTTCTTAAGACGACGTTAGAAATTCCAGCATAACTTACTGTTTCTTGTCAAGAAGCCTCTCCAGCACATCCAAAAGCAGTCCGAGACCTTCATGGCCAAAGTTATTCACCCAGCTAAAGACAGGAAGAGACAGTCAAAGAACGCCATTAGAATATATAAACCCGAACAAGTTCATTAAAGGTTTGAAAAGTTTGGTTTGAAGATGAGCTGGGTTACAAAACAACTCTGGAAACATTTTTTTTTTTTTTTTTTTTTTTTTTATCCTCCCCATCCATATTATTGACAAACAGTACAGGTCATTGTGGCACCTGTAGCAACATATACAAGATGAGTCAGTCCCTGTCCCTCGGTAAAATGCCACCTGTGACAAGAACATGAAGAAATATTGTGATTTTGTCCCCTATGTTTCTGTTGGTGGCTTAATGTGAAGAATTGTCCACATATGTGTGACCAGATGGAACTCTAGAGGAAAGAACAACATATTTATGCATCCTAGAGGAGAAATTAAGCATTTTTTGTTTCAGTGAATTAAAAGTAATTAAAAACAGTTTTCTTTAGTAGACTATATTTTATATATTTTATATTTCAGTTACAAGTCAACATTTACTCACATTTGCCACTTTTTTTTCTCTCTTTTTTTTTTTTTTTTAAATTTTGAACCCTGTATTCACCTGATTAACACATTCTTAAAAACAGGTGAATGCAAATGAAAGAAGTCTTTGTGTGTGGTGCCTTCAGGCAACTTGTGCAGGCCATGCACTCCAACAGGAAGATAAAGCAATACATGGGTGATAACAGTAAAACCGATAATGGATTGAGTAAGATAATTGGCTATAAAACACAATGTATCAGGAGACATTAAATGGTCTGGGGAGGATAAGAATAGAGAGAGAGAGAGTGCTACACAGTATGTGATCGCATTTAGAGTATGCCATTAACATCATTTGTTCTTAGCTCCAGATTGTCAATAAACCAAAATACATGGGCCAATTTGTTGCATTAAAGCACCATAAGTCAATGAGTTACTACTGTCTTTTTGACAATCATAGTGTGCAATGCAACATGCATACTAAAGTCATTTGTATGAACCCATATGGTCACACAAGACCCTCAATTAGGGGTGATGTCTGTAGCCCAGGGCAGTTTCAGAAGGCTAAATTGCACTTTTTTGCAGATCTGCAATTAAATTAGTCTAAAATTACAAAGACAGGGGCTCACCATGCCATTACTCAAAATTCATTACCGACCCACCAAACTCAATTTGAAACTTATTACCATTTGCTGTACAGTACATTATAATGGCCTGATTTGTTAATAAAACATAACAGTATAATGTGCAAAATTTATAACCATCTGTTTACAGGGGGGCTTCTCGTTTATTGTTTCCAATTTTGTCTCATCACTTTTCAGCTGTTTGTTGAAAGAAACACACAGTTTGAGGCCGATTACGAAAAATGAGATCTTCGTGAGCAACCTTACCTAGACTTGGAATATAAAAGCAGTGCTGCTGTGGAGGTGGTTAGTGGAAATAAGGGGTGCAAGAGCGACATGGTTAAGCGTATCTAATTTACTTATAACAACAGTGTGGGTTACGGTTTCACACTGCAACAGATGAGTGTTGAAAACATGAGGCTATCATCTGAGGTAGTGTGGTGAGACCAAATGAAACCTTAGCCAGCACTGACATTGTACCGCTGTGGTCATGTCACTCAACAAGAGCAACAAAACTGTAACCACATTCAAACCGAATTACCAAGCAAACAAGATTTTACAGGGAGATGAGCCAAGAGCTCACGGTCATAGTTTTACACTGCAGTAGTCAACACAGAATTTGTAGGACAGCCTGAAAAGGCTAATTCACTATGGGTTCCTTTTAGAAAATGTCTATTTTTTAACATTATTATATATATATATATATATATATGCGCATGCATCTCCACGTTATGGTAAGAGGCGTGACCTTTCCGGGCAAGGTTCGCTAAGCTGCTGTCGAATCACAACACAGGAACCGCTGGCACAATCAGAACTCGTAACGTATTTCTGATGGAGGGACTTCATAGAACAAGGAAATCATCAGCCCGTTTTTATGACAGTGGAAACAGCGGTATACAGATAAGTAAATTATGTGAAAAATACTGTGTTTTTTTACACGCAAAACATGAACACATGTTATATTGCACACTATAAACACAATCAAAGCTTCAAAAAAACACGAAAAATGGGACCTTTAAAATCATTTAAATTCAAATTAAGAAATCACATAAAGCTACGCTCACACCACTAACAAGCATGAAAATGAGAGGAAATCTCTCTTTTAAAGATATGACAGTCAGACATGACTGAATTTAAGACACCTGCATGAAGTACTCTCCCAGCCTATTTTATCTCTTAAGGCATCTTCTCTCAGCGGATAGCGGCATCATGCATCATGCAGTCATCACGTTTGAGATTAACACGAGATTAATCATTAAGCAGGATAAAAAAATCTTCACCTGTCTTTCGGTCTGTCTGTCTGTGTGCCTATGTCTTAGATTACCTGCTAGCTTTTCATTGAAACCCCTGAGTAAACATCACATCATTTTCTGTCAAATCAGCTCATCAGTGACCTACCCACACTCTGTGGCATGGATCCAACGATTTGATTTAGACTTATTCATGAAATATTGATTGGGATAATCCTGGAGTTAAGCGGCAGCAAAGCCAGCAGAGTTACTTGACACAAGCACATATATTGTCTGGGTTAAATGAAATATGCATGGCCTGTTAAAGAATGCATATATTTATAATAACAGTTACTACTAAATATAATTAATAAAATGGCAATGCTTTAACCTTCCTGAGCATAACAGTTAACAAATTACATTATAGTAAACACTGTTTCTCCTCTTGTCTCTTGTTTACAGTAGCAATAACAAAATATTATGAAGCCAATCAAATAATAAAAAACAAAAAAAACAGCAGCAGTTGTGACAATACAATTGTAGTGCAATCGTAATTATGTCTGACATTCAGTTTGCAATCACAGAGACATTATACTGCTATCGTGAACATCACATAATAAATTGCAAACGTGTGTGAAAAATCATTAATGATCATCAGCAGGAGTGTATTGTATAACACCACTTGATGCTCTGAAAGTCGGTTAACTGCCTTACAATAACGGCAGGTTATTCCTCTGACCCCTTGCCTTTATTTTCTGAACCTTTTAATGTCAACCAAAAGCCTGGCTGTTGAGTCTGACATTGTTATTGCACTTGAAGAAGCTCTAGAGTGTTGTGTCATTGAGAACACTCTATGAGAGCAATGCCTTTCAAATTGTATTAGGGCTAAGCCATGGACGGTCTCATTCGGCTGCCCGTGGCCTATTCAGCACTGCTCTATTCCACTCGAGGCCCTCTGCTCCTAGCAACAAATTGCTCTCAACATTTCAACCCACCACTGAGCACCAGAACAGTTAGTCACTGACTAAATATTGCAACTGAGGCACTTCTGCTGTTCATGACAATGTCCATGACTCTGAGGGATGCTGAAATCACAGGGAGGCTCAAGGCAAGGCTGAGATAAGATTGATTTACACAGTTCAAGTACAGTATGCATTTAATGCCAGGGAAATAAGTGAATAAATAAATAAACAAACAAATAAATATTTCCAAAAATTTTTTATTCTTTTCTTTTTTTTATGACTTTTTAACTGTGAAATCTAACATGGATATGGCGCATTCATACCTAAAGGCCATGATATACTTGTGAAAACCAGATAAAAGGTCAACATAAGCATCAAAAGATAATTAGACTGAAAAAAATTGCAAGAACACATTTTAATCAAAAACAGCAAAAAAAAAAAAAAAAAAGATCTCAAGTATGAGCTACCAACTTACTAAACAAAACATTTCAAATTAATATTTTCTGAAACATTTCCAGTCAGTTCTTCATTCTGCTCTAATGAAGACATTATTTTCTGTTCTTCTGTTTATCACGTGGCTGTTATTTTGATGACAAGGCAAAAGTTTGCTTTTCCCTCCGTCCCTCTCTTTGGGTGAATATGCAGGAGAAATGTTGTAATTATCTGAAAAGGTAGTGAGTGATGGAGAGGTAAAAAGGGAATGAAAAAATGCTTGGCTGATTTCACAATTGTGAAGTGGACAGACACGGGCGGCCTGTCTTTTCACACAGCCTTTTGCAGACGCATGACAGATACTGGGTTTTGGAGCGTTAAACGGGGACTGAACCCAGTGGCACGCTCGAAGAACAATATCCCTGGTGTCAGCGTTCTGTGATGTGTCTGCCACACACTTTAGAAGGAAGGCACTAGGGCAAGAACCTGCTCTGTTCAAAAGAGCTGCTGTTCCCTCTAATGGCATTTGGATCTCAGCAGGAGTCTCAATACAGCCACACTGACTGCACATCAAACCATATCAATGCCAGCTTCGCTTCTCTCTGGGATTGTAGGCTGTGAATATAGGGTCATGATGACAAAGAAATAGCAGAAGGTAGCAAAAGTGTGTGCGTATGTGAGTAAGGAGAGAGTGGTAGCAATTTTAAACATTTAAAATTGCTGGGATTTTAACTGATGACTGATCAACTGCATTAAAGGTATTTGTTATAAACACCTTTTCGTCGCTGTCCGATGAAAACCACGTATGTCCATTTTGCCGTTTTTGAGATTTTTCGACGGATTGAATGTCCAGGTTAATTTCCGTATACAGTATGCTTCATATATCTAAATGGCCAATGAAAAGTTGTGAAATCATGTCATCTGATTTTCACATATATCCATTTGGTGTCAAAGCTGTCAATCACGCCGCGTATCTCCCGCCCTGTGGAAGCATCCCGCCGGTCTCGTGAAGTTTCATAGCCTGGTGAGACAATGACTTTCCTTTATCGAGGTAAACGTTTTCCCCCTGACGCCAGACGTACGTCTAGGAGTGACAAAATTACGGTAGGACTGTGCAAACAAAGTATCTGTCTAGCATTACCATGTCAGTGTATTGATTTGTCCCTTCATAGTTTGCAAGAGACATTTAATAAATTTATAATTAATATTAAATAAACTAAGCGTATTTAATAAACTAAGACGTAGGCTATTTAATAAACTGAGCGTATTCATCTGTCAATATGAAACGCGACTTGGCCATTCTAATTAATGATCGGAAGAACGCGTATCGACCACCGTTATTGTAAAATATGCACGTATGTCCATTTAAAGTCAATTTCGGTCAAATGTGGATTATATCATTACATTGGTAAGAATATGGTTACATGTAAAGATGCTGTACCAAGTATGACAACGCTACATTCAACTATTTCCTGAAAAGTAACCGTTTTGGACATACGTGAGTTTCATCGGGCAGCGACGTTTTGTTATACTGGTTGAATCTCTTCACATCCTGATAGCAATCAATAATAGAAGTGGTCTAAATATTAAAACATGTACATATATCTTTTGTGGAGGTCACAGGACCAAAAAATGTCCATCCAATCATTGCATTCGGTCCAAATGCAGTGATAGTATGTCCTACCTGCCTGTCAACATATGTATTTTCATACCTCCGTGCACTCTGCTCACGCAGACATCACACGTCATCAGCAAAGTTGTAGAAAGACAGCCACTGAGCACCACAAATAGCAGCACCTTTTACAGTTCCTCCTGAACCGAAACTATAAGCTTATTCTGTGTTTGTGCCATGTCGTAACTGTAATTACGAGATGGCAACTCATGACGTTCCACCTGGAGCTGTTCACATCCTCGGACTCAAGATTTATGCGTTTCTATGTCAACACTAAAAAAAAATGTAAATTATTCTGCAGCAGTCAGGTGGTATAAGTAACAGCTCTGTAAGTTGTTTAAGTTCATTATTATTGTAATGTTATGTTCTTTGAGTCATGAGGTAAATTAATGCTGTCTCTTATGACGCTTTGCAGACTCTGCCATGTGTGTTTTGGAGGAGGCGTGGCTTTGGAGATTGCTCTGAAGGGAGGGTGGGATCTCATTCTATCAAAGCTAACTTGCTATTTCTAGCCTTTCAGCAATTGCCTACCCTACGTTAAGTCAACATAAGTTTTAAAATGTCTTCATTGATAGTGTTAAGTTTCAGTCAGCGAGTTTCAGTCAGAACCCAGGTGCAGTTTTATTAACCAAAACCTGAACAAATACAAAATCAGAGTAGACTTCAACTTGAATATGAATAGACTGAACTAGAACATGGCTCGACAAAACAATGGGTTCCACAAACAAAGCTAGACAAGAGTCAATGGTGTCACGAGGGCTAAATATAATGAGAAAAACCTGAACACAATGAAACAATGAACCAATGAGAAAACACATAACCAAAACAACCAATCAGAACATGACACATAAACAAGGAACCAATCAGAACATGACACATAGGCTGTGTTCCAGTTCATTTTTTTATGCCCTTCCCTCGCTAACTTCTCTCAGTCTCATTGACTCGGATGTACGTCATTGCTTATGTTGCATGAGTGCCCACTACTGACGGGACCTTTGCAATAGGATGAATTGGAACGTCCTAAGACCTTGATCACTTGGAATCCGCTATGGAGTTGATTTATTTTTATTATTTTACCTTACAAATCGTTTAATGCAGCATTCTATATGTATATAGGTGTGTTTGGGTTATTTTAAATATTTAAAAAAAATTAATAGATCATAGAGTTGTTTGTGATGGGATAAATTAAATGCAATATGCGTTTATGTCACAATCATGTTGCATCGTGGTATATGGAGCTGCCTGAAGTGTACATATAAAGTAGGGTTAGGGTTAGTTTATTTTGACAGAGGGAACGAGGGTCTGTCGAAGTGGAACGCACATCAAAATGGCGGCAGGAAAAGTGCTTAGGGAAGTTTGCGAGTGCGTGTCTAAAAGTGGAGTGGAACGCAGCCCTGGGTAAGGGAAATACATGACATGATCACATGAGGGCAAGGGAAAAAAACGATAAAACCAACCAATCAGAACAAGACACACATGGCAAGATCACAAGAAAAGGGAAATCACATGACAAACATGAAACATGACTATGAGAACTAAATAATATAAAACTAAATAATAATAATAACTGCAAAAACAAAACAAAAAGGCTCTTAAAAAGTGTAAAACTGCCCTTTTTTTTCTGTCGGCTGCCTTTGAAGTCTCAGCTCAGGATAGTCGGTAATGCAAACAGATAGCTTTCTCCAGATATTAGAATCATGTCTCTCGGTCTTGCTTCAACACTTTCTCAAGTTAATGTGCAATCATTTTAATGATCATTTTAATCATTCTTGTGTTAGTGGGAATCAAATCAGAGTTTCATTTCCTGTGCGCTAAAAAGTTTGCTTGAGCTATGAGGGAGCTGACCCAATCTGAGCCACGTGGGACAGTTTAACTTAATACACCAGAGGCCATAAATATTTTAGATTTAAGTTCAAACATCTGGTATTATTGATCTGGTGGTGAAGTATGTCAGAGAGCGAGCAGACAGGGACAAGGGAATCAGTCATGACAGTCACCTCGCATGCTAATGGATTAGCGATTCCCCCGTTCAGAAGTCAATGGCAGCATGTGTGTGCTCACTGCAGCTTTTCACGCTGCCAAAGGACTGATGTGAGCTGTCACTCAGAAACATGTAGGTCACCTGCTCCTCAATCCTCTGACCCAAATAACTCGAGTCAAAAACATCAGTGTGCTAGAGGAAAAATAAACCTATAAATACTCGAATATGGAGCACTGACATATAGTCTATCTATATACTGTAACACTTGATTGCAATGTTTGTCATGGAATTACGGGATTGTAATACTCACACAGAAAATAAAAAACAGACAAAAAAATCCATATTAGTCAGATCAGTCTACCTCAGTATGTAATTTCAGCATGAGACAAGCCACCAAAAACCTCCCATAAAAGGTGAGAAGGCTTGACAAAACAATTAATAACAAGAGAGGATGCGGTGAAAATCACAGACAGCCCAAAGATATTGAATTTAGCACAGCAGAATACTAATTTTCCCCATGTACCTGTGCAATACCATTTCTCACTTAAATCAATATGGAATTCAAATCAGATATCTGAATTATGTATGCCTTGCTGCAGGGCTCCGCAGATACGGCTAGCTTTGAGGTTAACAGATGGTGGCATAAAATGAAATGGGCATCCCGCTTAAAATATACCCAGTCACGAAGGACATCAGGATTGGTGGGTTCCTTTACTGCCTCGGAAAAAGCTCTTCTGTAGTGGCAGATGTGACCGCTGCTTCTATTAGACCCTCTATAACACAGTCTCAGGTACACAGGCTCTCACGTATACAAAAGGCTTGATGGGGTATGCAGGGTTATGATGGCTAAATGTTATCAATAATCTTCGTGAAGAAAATACAGTGTCTGTTTTTACAGACAGCTTAGCCACCATGAAAGG
Organism: Chanodichthys erythropterus; assembly: GCF_024489055.1. NCBI lineage: Eukaryota > Metazoa > Chordata > Actinopteri > Cypriniformes > Xenocyprididae > Chanodichthys > Chanodichthys erythropterus. The sequence continues at coordinate 13,621,795 of NC_090221.1, read as the reverse complement.
GTACCGAAGAAGATCATGTCCAATCAATGCTTGGGACTTATAGTAGTGATAAAAAGGTAATTAGTAAGTAGCATGTATTTGAACAAATTAAAGCCAAGAATAACTTCACTTATGAAATTATTAGACTAAAAACACTGCAGAAAACAGTTATAAACTGTCTTCATTAGGCCAAAATCAACAAGTCAAAAACACTTAAGTCTCACATTTTAGCTGTGCAAGTATGAATTGATAATTTGTCAGACTTCAGTCCTTTATTTCTCCTTGGTGCTGATCTGGATCAGGAGAGCTGATCCAGAGCCTGAGGGCCAGAACTAGGTTTCTAATAACATTTGGAGTCTAGAGAGAGAGAGAGCAGAAACTAGCCCCACAGCATGGAAAAAAATGACCCTAGCAGAGCGCCGCAAACTTGGCCCCACTCTGCCACCACGCCGATGCAGACAATTTATTTCACGGACCAACAGGTGAAGTTTTGATAACTTTTTCGGGATAACTACATATAGTAACTCTAAATATGTTCAAAGTTTCTACCTTAAAATACTCAGAAAGAATGTAGCTTGTCTGCTTCCACTCTCTTGACCTTGACAGTCAGAAAACTGCCTATTACATCCCAGGCACACAAAGTAAAACAGGATCAACAGACATCATCCAGACAGCTATTTCCCAATACTTATACACAATTAATCAAAGCAGTCTTTTGAGAGAGAACTGTCCAATAATTCAAAATGTATTCTATAAAATAATAAACTTTCACTTCTCAATATCAGTTTTAGCATTGCATGAGTGTACTGTCTATTCTTCACACCTGTCATCAGGATTTGGCTGAAGAAAAAATATAGAGAAATGTCAAAATACATTTAAAAAAAAAATCAATTATGTATGATGGACAAGGGTGTCTAGCCAGGTATGCGAAAGAAAAGTTTAAATGGCAGACTTGAATTATAAACAATATCTGACAACTTGCATTGGCATCTGTATGTCTCCTGACATTATTCATTGTGACAACTTGGTTGCTATTATATTAATATAATTCCTTCAAGTAGCCTTTGTGAAACATAAGCCATGCCCACAAACATGTATAAACCCAGAACATTCAATATGGATATGTTATTGTATTTTGCCTTTTTTAAAGTACTAATACTTAAATATTTTATTAAAGGGATATTTCACCCAAAAATGAAAATGATCCCATGATTTACTCACCCTCAAGCCATCCTGGGTGTATATGACTAGCTTCTTTCAGATGAACACAATCGGAGATATATTTAAAAGTATCCTTAGTCCTCCAAGGTTTATAATGGTTGTGAATGGGGGCCCACATTTTGAACAAAAAAAAACATCCTGTGTCATACATTGCGTCAGTGGGTTGCTCATTTGGCGCAAGTCGAGTTGTACAGTATGCGTGCGGTCGTCCACCGGAAGCTAGTTATTTCAATTTATAAAGTTTTAAATATGGGTATTTTTCTTACAAAAACGCATCGCTTTGCTTCAAAAGGTCTTTATTAACCCCCTGGAGCCGTATGGATTACTTTGATTATGGATGGATGCTTTTTTTTTTTTTTTTTCAGGCCCCCATTCACAACCATTATAAACCTTGGAGGACTAAGGATATTTTTTAAATATATCTCTGAGTGTGTTCATCTGAAAGAAGATAGTCATATACTGTACATGGCTTGAGGGTGAGTAAATCATGGGATAATTTTCATTTTTGGGTGAACTATCCTTTTAATCTTTGTTCCACAACCTACTGAGATTCACTAATTACTGCTTTCATCCCAACCATCATGGAACCTCAAAAGCGATATATATATATATATATATATATATATATATATATATATATATATATATATATATATATATATATATATATATATATATATATATATATATATATATATATATATAAAATACATTTGCTTACAGTGTCCTCCAAAAGTTTTAAGTGCCAAACATTTGTCAGGTATTACATGTATATACATGTTGCTGCAATTTATTATGGTAGAGCCTAATAAGGACAGATGCGTGACAGATGAGAAATACAGTTTCCCATCATCCCAGCAATACAGGTGGATGAGAACTTCTAAGTAGACTGGTGCTTAAAGAGCACAAACCGAGACACCTGGAGTGTGATTGTTTCATAGTCTACCATTCAAAGCCTCGAGTAGGGCTATAGCCTTCAGGATCTGAGGCTGAACGGATTCCTGTTAAGGAGTATCAAATCTTCAAAGGCACTAATAAGCCCATTACCTCCTGCACATGTGTCCATGAGCGCTTGGCGAAGGATGGCCGCATAGGCAGAATGATGGATTCTCAGGCTCTACGGGGCTGCTGGTAGTGTCAGCACATCTTCACTCCAATACACATCTCTGCTTCCTCAGGCTCATGTCCCACACTGCTAACTACAACACACGGCTAGCTTACATTCAAACCCTACACAGCTAAATAAATAAATAAATAAATAAAAGCTACAAAAAAAAAAAAAAAAACCCTCTGGGGAAAATGCATCCAGCTCCACCATGAAGATTTGGACATAATGAAAAGTTGGAGCCAAGTTCAGGTTTGTCTTATTTTCTCCACCGCATATCTTTGAGCCTGCAGATTCAATATGCAAGTCACAGCTAGGATTTAAAGTGGAGTGTAAAAGCGAAGAGTGTAATACCGAGGGCTCAGCACCAGAATGTAAAAATGAAGCCCTTCGGACGTTCAGAAGAGTGTAATGGGGCCATGTCACAGACAAAACACGAATTCCTATTGGTGATGCATTGATGAAGAATCAGCGCAGTCGGTACGCCACTGGAGATCTCTCACTGCTCGTCTATGTGCGCAAACATAAGAGCCATTGGAGCTGTTGAAATGGATGACAAAGCTGGAGGGTTTTATGCATGAGTGGGTGTTAAGAAAGTTCTGGATTACTTCTTGCATTGTAATATTGTTTCTGCACTACATTGCACGCCCGTGGCACTGTTTGTACAGCTGCATTAGAAAGAAATAAAAACAGAGAGAATGAAAGCATGAGAGAGGCAAGAGAAAATGGCTGCCATTAGTTACAGTGCATATTAACTCTCCATAAATGAGGAAATAAGACCCAATGATTATCTGTTAGTCTGCATTTTGGCAAGTCTGAGAATTCAGAGTTAATGAAACAAGACTACAAGTGTGAGAGAATGATGGATATATAGTGAGACAAAGCCAGAAGATGAAGAAGTGTTTTTAGTTTACCAAAATGAGCAGTGTAGGATTGAGAGAGGAAAAAATAAAAAATAAGAGGGGGAGAGGAAGTGTGAAATGTTGAAGGAAGACGCTGTATCCACCCCAAGCGCAGCCATCTGTGTATGGATGTGTGAGGCAGTGAGCTCCACACCTGTGAGGGACTACTGGGAAATGGGAGTCTTCTCCAGCCCAGAAGCCACCTGGGCAGCCAAACAGGTGCTTGGCCCAGACAATTAAGCTATTACATAAACACAGGTCAACCAATCAGAGAAGATTAAGAGACAATAACAACAGCTCGACTCTTCTTACTCACTTATTTTCTGATTGAGTAATATAAAAAATATACTTGATTAAAATGTCTAAAATTAAGCATTATTTGAAAAGAATATTCCAGGTTCATCACAAGTCAGGCTCAGTTGACAGGATTTGATACATCTGCTGATTAAATAATTTTTGCTTTTCCTTTTTTAGATGATATGAAGCTTAAAATATTCATTTATAAAGGCACTTACATTAACTTAGGTATGCATCACGTTTAAATAAACTTAATTACTTATTTAAATAAATGTGTGATAAGTCTACCCTTTTATATCTATGAGTAAACAGAACATGCTACAGGAATCATGACTTAAAAAGAATTCACACTCTAACATATTTCTTGCAGAGGACAGAGAAGAGACTCGTGACTAACTGCACCATGGCAAAGTGAAGGAACTTGGGGTCATTTTCATCACATAATAATTTCTCATTCAGCATGTACTTTTGCTTTATGTCAAAACATTTCAAAATTCCACGTAGTGCAGTTCGGAAAAAAAAATTACCAGTGGTTTTGGAAGAAATGAGTTGGGTCCCACGGGAATTAAACTTCAAGCACATTAACTATCTCTCATCTGTGTGGGATGAAGCATGTCAAGCCATTCTTTGAATTCTTGATCCAAACGAAATACTATTACAGTATGTAACTCACTTCCTAAAATTGTCTTTAGATGTTTCTTGCAAACCGAATAACAGAACTGCACACAAAACGGTCCACTTATAAAATAGCGGTGTATGATGTTCCAGTCCTGTCTACATAAACCCAGAAAACTGTAAAGGTTACATTAACATAACGTACATGTATTCAGCACAGGGGTGGTTATTGTATTTTGTGATCCGTAATAATTAGCTCAAGTCATATTAATTGTAACGCAAGCAAGCCGGTGAGAAGCTTGAGTATTCCCTCAGTGTTGCTAAAAGAAAAAATGGATAGACTGAGGTAAAGGAGAACGATATCAGCAGAGTGAGTATCTCCATGCAGCACGTCACCCCAGGGTGCTACTCTCTGAGCAAGACCTGACCTTCAGTGGGTGGGTGAGACACCGCTCGGCACCCCTTTCTGACTGGGAACTCACAAGTTCAGCCATTTGCAAACGCCCGGAGGGTGGTCCTGGCCTCAGCGGCCCCTCAGCGCAAACTGCCCTTTTACGGAGAAGATGTGCTGACGCCACTCGTCTTCAGCCAGCAAGTCTGATCTTTACAAACAACCTGTCCTCATGGGGGGACGAAGTGTGGGCTTCTCGAAGAACAACGCTCTGTATCCGTTTCCCATGATTAATGACTAACAGTGGAGTAAATAATTGGATGCACGGGCCCCGGTGCCGCACTGTGATGATCTGATAAAGACAACAGAACGAGCTGCCATCCCTTCATTTAATTAGGGCAATAACAAGAGATTACCTTGAGGCGCTGTGTTCTACAACTCACATTCTATATTATGTGTTCTGAGACAGGAAAACAATAGCAAAGTCATTCCAGTGTTTGTGTTCCTTTGACTCATTGCACTGTACCGCCATCTGGGGAGAAGGGCAGGGGCGTCAATTAATTGCTTTCCAGCGCAAAACCCATCTGTTGAGAAGAGCCTCGGCGGGTAATGCCATCGGATCAAATGGCGGTTCCACTCGGGTCCTTTCTCCCACTGCGCACCGGTGGACCTAAAGAGATCGTATGCCTGCCAATTGTGTGATGACCACTTTATATGCTGCACTCATTGATTCACATTAAGAACCATCTCTCAGACAGTACTCTGGTAAATAATTGAGAGAGTCTGCTGTCACATAGTGTTCCTCTGTGCTACTGGGACCAAATTAAATTTAAAAATCCCATCCACGAGAGGGGAGGAGAGACTTTGTGGGAGAGTAGGCTGGGGGAACTAAGACGGACCTTATTATGAGTGAACGAGAAAGGCTAATAAAAATAATAAAATTTAAAAAAGCGTGGAAGAAATAGACAAGGGGAGGCTGAAAGATGCGAAAAATTATTTTAAGTACTACATTAGGCATGATCAGAACAGATTAAAAAAACAGGCGGGCAATGTCAGGATATGCACTTTGGTGGAGGGACTTGAAAGCCAAGGCGTCTGGTCTTGTAGTGGTGGTTGGTGTGCTTATTAACGTTTCAGAGAATGGCTGGCTGTCTGAAGTGTTAAAAAAAAGGATTTCCTATCTATTAGAGCTTAATAGATAGAGAGGAGGAGATGACAGGGCCGGGCTCAAAGTGACTGGTGGATACACTCATTTAGCCGGCTATGCTATCGGCTACGCTCATTTAACCAGAATTGGGATCCATACGGACCAAAGGTTAAAAGACTCATTGACAGATTTCCAATTAGCATCCTGAAAGAAATCCTCCAAGATTGCCACATGCAGACAGGAAAATTAGGTTTAACTTTTCATTTCGCAACAAGAGGGTGGTCGGAGGTGGCTAAAATGAGTGTTGGTGCGTCAGGTTCCTCATCAGAATTTGGTTGAGGAAGGAGAGACTGGAATGGTTAGTGCTGTGGACAAAGTGTGGGAGGAATGACTGACTGACCTGACTGGGTTGCTGGTCAAGGACACGCGCAGGGACTCCAGGCAGTTGAGCAGTTTGTCTTCGGAGATGCCCGAGCGCAGCTCATGCACATACTCTTGTGACGACAGCGTACACTCGTGCTTGCTGTTCCTCAGTCCACCCTGTGGGAACAAGACACATTAAGGGATCAGCCACTGCACCGCTGCGCTTTACACCCTGTTAGGCCTGTCACACGTTAATTACAACATCTGTATTAGACTTGATCATCCCTGGAGATCATGAGCTTACTAAGAAAGAATGAACTCTCTACTTCTTCTTGCAGTCTTTGACTTCAAACAGCTTATAAGGGATACATTTTTTAATCTTCATGCTAATAGTACTGTAAATGAGCAAAAGCATAGGAATTTATCTGAAGAAGTTTCAAGCGAGTCCATCCTCATCATCTGACAACAGACAGAAAATAGTAGGAGGGGGAAGTAGTTACCAACACCTGATTTGTGGATGAGGCAGCACCCCTGTGCTCCCAGCTGTATCCCAGTCTCCAGCAGGTGAGAATGATTACTAACACTCCATAACTGCAGACTCACTTCCTCCCTAAATCAGCAGACTGCCCACCCACAGCACTGACTGACACAGAGCTACCAGCTAGACTAGTCAGCAGGAGCTGCCACATGCTAATTCTACAGTGGAGTAATGGGAAATGCTCCCACACACAATATAAATAACAACAACATAAAAGTGCTTCTTAAAATATTATATTTTTGTGCTGATATGGATAAAAACCTATTGTTGAGCTTCAATGGTTCAATGGCTACGCTCACACAGCAGCAGCAGATTACAGCTGTCGGTCATGTTGGGGAACTAAATGTGGTTCATATGAGTTAATACACAGTGACATACAGAGTGACAACCATGTTATATAAACTAGACTTATAAAACATCCCATTATAATGAACTGGAATTAACTGCATTAGGGAAATGTGCTCATAACATGGTAAAAATTGACCAGTGGATATCATTTGCACATAGGCTAAAATGAATTGTGACACTGCAAGGCATTTTTTTGATTATAAACTTATTAAAAACTGATTTAAAAAAAAAAAAGAGAGATTTAAAACTGCAGAGACCATGAATCAGAATCCAATCAAACATTACGCACAATAAACTGAAAAGAGAAAAGCCTCATTTGAAAGTGATTACAAGTGGTATTATTAGTTTAAGTGAACACAACTGTTCCTAAATGTCCAAAGCAGTACTGTGACCTCTTTAACTGCCATTCACATTACAATAACCTGAATTAATATGTAAATGAAATTACAGTAATTTGGTAACATTAAGGGTGCGTTCACACTTACAGTTTGGTTCGTTTGGTCCGGACAAAAAAAAAAAACAACAACAATAACAATATGTGTGAGGATTCTGTCCTTTTTACGGTCTCATCTTCCTGTTTTTGGTTTGTTTACATGTCTTTGGTCCGTGTTGCGTTCATATATCATTCGAACCGCACCAGGGTTCGTTTGGAAGCGGACCGAGACCCATCTTTTCAGCGGTCTCGGTCCGCTTGTTTGGTGCGCTTAAGGGTTGGAATGGCAGCGTTCACACATGTTCAAATGAACCGCACAAACAGAGCAATCGCACCAGGGTCCGTTTTCATCGAACCAAACATGACAATTATGAACACACCCTAAAGCATATTATAAAATTAATGAAAAATAAATTATAAAAATTAATAAAATAAAAGTCTTGATAATTATTATATTTAGTATTTATTTGGTATTACTCAAAAATATTATGAGAAAGGAATGACGTTGGTTATTCTCCATAAAGACTGCATTTGATCCACTCATGTATGCTGCTTTATTCACAGAACAAACAATCTCTCTCAATCTCATACACTGCTGTAATGCATGCTCTACCCACAATCTCTCACTTATTAGATGCATACAGACAGTAAACCTTTGCACATACATAAGCTATATTTTACATCCTTTACTTTGTGATTAAACTGTTTGATTTGCACAGATGAGAGCCTTTAAACAAGCACAGGTCAGGTGTAAAAAATAAAACTACATTATGAGGAAACAGGAAACATATTTGATCTGTTATCAAATACTGAAAACAATCAATTTAGAAAAAGATGGGAAGTCTTACCATCCCATTCTACTATATAACAAGACCTAAGTGGATTTATTCATGACGTCCATGCATACAAAAATCAGTTTCTGTGCAAGCTGTCAAGCTCATGGTTTTTTGTGACTACTTTCTTTACTCTTATGTGTTAGACAGACAGAGTGAAGATTGTCAATCTGTTACCTGCACTGCACCCCTTGGGCAAAAGAATTGAAAGTGTGCCACACTACTGCTTTCCACTTTTTTTATATAGCACATCATTCTTATTCGTGACATTTTACTTCAGTTTCTTTTGTTTTTATATATTTTCTTTTTTTTTTCACGGTTGTGTTCTCTCTTATCCAAGTCATCCATGTGTTTCTTTTTCTTTTGAAGCTGTTTGCCATCTGTATGTTCTGAAAACAACAACCTGACAAACGAGGCAGAGGAAAAAGAAGAGGGCAGGTTGGGCTGTCAAAGTCACCCGAGTAGATGGAGGATGAATTAATGCAGACAGACAGAGAAGTATGTAGGGTAGTATGGAGCGAGTATTAGCGGTTTCTTCCCTGGTACGAATGTGCTTTAATGTCGTCGTCCCAGGATGTGGCTTTCCCAGCAGGCAAGCTGCACTAATAGGCAGTCTTGGAGGAATAAACAGGGCATCTTTGTGACGAGTCCCATTTCTGCTCTATCGAGGCGCAGTGAAGAAACTCCGACACGGGCAGCAGTGCTGGTTTATATAGCAACAGGAAAATAAATGAGCCATTACTATAGGCAAGTAGGGGGCTGCGATGGGGAGACACTGTACGTGTTGAGTCTGCAGAACGTGTAAACATGGCAAACGGTGCAGTGATTTACTCTGGTGCGATCAGCAGGTGTTAGTATTAGGTTTTAAGCAGTTGGTTAAACGTGGGCGGTGTTTTAGAACGACATGACAGGATGTTTTTGCAATAAAAGTGGCCTTGATGTTGACTGGCAGCTGTGAATCTGCACTGACCTTGTGTATTCTTGTACCATCATTTGTGTGAATAAGACTTTCGTTCAAGAAGTGGTACTTTGCAGAGTGCTTTCATGCCTTTTAAAAAAAAAGTAATCTAACTACTCTTCAAAATTTATGCGAACTCACTTAGACCATTTTTACACTCTCTTCCTCTCCATCGGAGGATAAGAACAACTCTTTTCCCTCCAAACACATCTGAGACACTCAGGTTGAAGCAATTCTGCTTTCTTCTCAGGCAGGTCCTCATACTTGAATTTGTCTTGATCTGGATCCAACTAAAGATCACTCAGTTTATCTGCCTCTATAGTTCAGATGAGGGAATCCAAGGGACCAGATACGACTGGTGTGCTTATACCTGCCTGATAGAAGTAATGGGGTGTGTGTGCGAGAGAGGTTATTTCTTCCCTCATTACTGTCTCTAGTAACTGTAGTTGCCCCTGGCTCTTTCCAGACCTGCTGCAGACAGCTACCTCAAATTCACTAAACCACAGGCAGAGCTATGACTATGTTTATATATTCAGAATATCCTTGGGTTGGAAAAGTAAAAGGTATCTGTAACTTTCTATTCTGCATAGCATGTACTTCTCATATTGTTAAGGGTTTGTGCAAATCCCTAGCAAAAAGTATTATTCTTTGGCACATTCTGGATGCACCTTTTTTTTTTTTTTTTTTTTTTTTTTAATGACTGATAAATAAATGGCCAAACATTTAAATATATTCTATACTATTTTGTCTAAATAACTAAAAAACACTAAAATCAATGGTTCTAAATACAAGTGAATTTAAGCATCAAAACATAATGGACAGTATAAAAAAGCATATATTTATTTTGAGATTTACCAAAGATTATATTTAACAGTGTTATATTTTTTTTGTCTTTAAGTGATGTGAGATGATGGCAAAGGTAAATGTAACAGGCTTGCCCTGAGTTTAATAGACATTCAATTAACATTATATAATATATTTAACAATAATATATCATTTTAAATAAAAATATAATAACACATTTTAACATTAATATAATATAATATAATATAATATAATATAATATAATATAATATAATATAATATAATATAATATAATATAATATAATATAATATAATATAATATAATATAATATAATATAATATAATTACAATACAATAATGAAAATAGCAAAAGGCATTGTAAATGTAAAAACAGAGTAAATGAATATGCACAATTAAATATCCAACACTGACCATACTGATTAAAAAATCTGTAATGTACCTAAACCTAAAATAGCACCAATACATCATACAAATGATAAAAGACACAAAAATACTGACACACCTAGAACACCTTAGCAGCCACATGACCACAGCCCTGTGCTCCCACAGACCCTTATGGCATCATGGCAGCAAGTTCACATGGACAAACACCACTCTAATGATTACTGTGAACACAAAATCCCAAGCATTCTGACTGAGTATTGTGCACAGATCAAGTTTGCTGCAAACAATAAAGAATGAAAAGCAAGGGTGAAAGTGCTCTCTGGATTTCTTTTGTTGCCAAAAACAGGCAGAACCCTCAATCTAACCTACTCCAGTAAGAGAGTTTCTGGTTTCACTATCTACTGACCTTTATCACTGGAAACCAAAGACAGGCCATAATATGCTGCTTAATGACCCTGGCCAGCTCAATCCGTTGGGATGATATCAACATTACACCAGACCACACTAATCATGCAGACAGCCACATCTACTGGTTCACTGTAATTGGGTTTCTGCTGTTGGCTGGAGAGAACATGGGGGAATGGTCTGTGTGCGGGTCTGAAGGAACTCTTGAGGGAAAGCGCACGGGAGGGGGAAGGAAGAAAACACATAGAAAGAGGAGACCAAAAAAGAGAGAGAGACAAAGAGATAAGGAGGAGACACCAACCAGCAGATGGGTCGAGTGCTGGAGAGATAAATAGAAGAAAAAGATATAGACTTGGAAAGAAAGGGGAAAAGAGGAGAGAGAATCAGGGCTCAGTGAAAAGACCAATATAGTCCTTTGACCACGCTCAAAGTGTTCATCTCAGAGTCTTATTGAATCCTTATTTGTCAATAACAGCATTTCCTGCCAGAAACAATAGTGCAGGGAACAATTACTCCAGTGAGCCTGTCAATTTCACTTTGGTACAGGGACACAGGCTGGCTATGTGTGTGTGTGTTTTCCCTGACTGTAATGCGGCCTTGGCTCGATCTGATGTGAGAGTGCAAGTATTGCAAGGGGAGGAGACGGGCCCGCTGCGTTTCTCTGCACCTCCGCATCCTACACCCATTGATAATGAGACAGCAGCAAACCGACAGGTGGCATGGGGACCAGCCATTGGGTGCCACATGCTGTCACAAACAACTGTTGACTATGAAGGGGATAAAAAGGAGTGCCACAAACTGGCTTTAAAATTTGAATCTTTAACTAAGCAACATTCAAATCCTAGGACATTAAATGAAAAGGTATGATTATTTAAACCAATTAATTAATTAAAAAAAAAAAAAAAAAAAAAGGTAACCGAGTTATAAAAGGAAATCTGCCTTAAAACCTCTAGAAAAGTGAAATGAAATGAAATGAAATGAAATGAAATGAAATGAAATGAAATGAAATGAAATTAAATTAAATTAAATTAATGTTTTGTCAAGATTAGAAAAGTTTTGACTATAAAGTAGTAAAAATAAATTTTGTAATATGAAACATGACAATGCTAACTAAGGGGAGGGGCTTGCTAGAAGGATTTAAAGTATAGTTTCCATGGTAATGCAATGTCCGATTTCAAAATGTTTTTCACAGGATGAGTTCTGAGATTTAAGCTTTAGAATGATACCTAATGTATGATGATTACTAAAATATGTGATAAGTATATGTAAAAGGCAGTAAATAAAAACAGCGCCAAGCGTCCCACTAGCAGGACGATGACAGTAAAGGGGTTAAATTAAATTAAATTTAAGGGATAGTTCACCCAAAAATGAAAATTTTGTCATCAGTTACTCACCCTCATGTTTTAAAGATATTTTAAAGAATGTTGGTAATCAAACAGTTGATGGTAGCCATTGACCTCCATAGTATTTTTTCCTACTATGAAGGTTAATGGCTACTGTCAACTGTTTGATTACCAACATTCTTTAAAATATCTTATTCTTTAAAATATCTTATTTATCTCATTATAACAGAAGAAAGAAACTCATACAGGTTTGGAACAACTCTAAAGTTGGTAAATGATGACAACATTTTAATTTTTGGGTGAACTATTCCTTTAAATTCAATTCAATTCAATTACATTACATTACATTACATTACATTAAAAAACAAATGACCAAAACTGCATTTATTGGATCAAAAAAGCTGTAAAAAAAAACAATATTTTGAAATATTATATTTTATCATGTAATTTATTAAATTAATTTGCAGCAGTCATTAATCCAGTTTTCAGTGTCACGTGATCCTTCAAAAATCATTCTAATATACTAATTCAGTGAAACATTTCTTATAATCATCAGTGTTGAAAACTGTTGTGCTCCATACATTTTTGTGGAAACCGTTATATTTTTTTTTCAGGATTCTATGATTAATATAAAGTTTAAAAGAACTACATTAATTTGAAATAATAAAGATTTAGTAAACAGTAAAGATTACATTGTTAAAGGGTCATGAAACCCCCCTCTTTCCGCTCAAGTCTAGCTCACAATCTTTTTGAAAAATGCAACTTAAATGGGCGTGGTGGCTGTGAGAAGAGGGGAGGGGAGGGGAGAGGAGAGGAGAGGAGAGGAGAGGAGAGGAGAGGAGAGGAGAGGAGAGGAGAGGAGAGGAGAGGAGAGGAGAGGAGAGGAGAGGAGAGGAGAGGAGAGGAGAGGAGAGGAGAGGAGAGGAGAGGAGAGGAGAGGAGAGGAGAGGAGAGGGGGGAAACTCTCATCGCCAGTAGCCCATGCATATCGACTGTCACTAAAAATCAGTGGTAAAACATGAGGAAATACTACATTTAAAAAAAGAAAAAAAAGAAAAATTAAAATCTAATGAAATACACTGACACTTTATTTTTTGTCTTTTCAAGAGTTACTGAATGCCCTGCTACATATATCCTACAGTAATCATAATTCTATTTAAAACATATTAATGTACATGTGTAATTACAGTCATTATAAAATATATAGTTGTTTATATACACACTATATAGCGTATAAAAACTAAAATTTAACCCTTTCCCCCCCACTATTAAATCTAACAGATGCTAACATTGTCTACAATGGTGTTCAACACACATACCTCTGTTAAAATCTCAGAAATTTTGGTTTAGGGTTTCATGACCCTTTAATATAATATAATATCCAGGTTTTTACTCAGTATTTCACGCAAACTGTTAATCTACCGCTCTTTCCTATGTCTATGGAAACAGTCCTTCTCTGCAAAGACTTCCTGAATGATGTCATTATCTAGCCTTGTGCTCACAGGATGCTCCAGAGTAATCTAGGACCAGATCTGAATCTAGATCGGCAGATGCACGTCTGTTTTCAGTCAGATATGTGTGGAAAGAGCATGATTACGAGCTGATGGAGAAGAGTGATAGCGATGTGTCGCATATTGTGGAAGTAATTTATCTCCATGTGAGGTCACCGCACCGGAATAATTCTGTTAAATTACAGTTCGTAAGTGAGTGTCACTTTAATACGGAGTAAACAGATAACCTGCTGCCGATACCCCCATGACTCTATCTCTTCCACACTTCGCATGACCTTGTCGAATATCTCAGTGACAACAGTGAGGGACCATCAAAGTAAGAGAAGCGGTTATCACCAGCATGCACCCATGAGCATGACCATCAGACACACACACACATAACACGATGCATAACAGGAAACTACTACAGCAAAACTCCATGGAGAGAACAGATACACATGCTATGAAACAGCGGGACCTTGAAATAATCTTTTGTGCATTCAATGTCTTGTGTGAATTAAATTATATTAATATTCGGATCCCTCCATAAACACCAAAAATGATTGGTGATAATGGGGTTTTTAATCACCTCTTCTTTGTACATGATTAATGAAAATTACTGGAGTGCCCCACTGATCTTTTTGAAAAATAATACAGATATAATCGTTGCAATTAGTGCACATGAAGCCATATCAAAGCCAAGTGGTTGCAAATGTTTTATTCCATAATTTACTACTCATTAGCGCTTGATTGACAGCCTTATAGATGGGGAAACCAGCACCTTCTCTATAGGAAAACAACCAAACCCACAAAACAGAAGCTCACAAGGAAAACACACACGTTAACAAAAAAGCATCCCGATCTCTGAAGTTTCCAGAGGCTCTCTGGTCTGAAAGGTCAGCTGAATGCAGCATCAGTTGAGATGCATGGACAATAGCACCCATAGAAAGACCCTGAGGACATCCTCTGCTTCTCAGTGATAAGCCTTTTGATGTGTCCAGGGAGCTGCACTCACTAGGTTATTTCCCATAAAGACATGCAGCGTTGCACTTTCTCTCTTCATAAAAACACACAGGAGTGGCATCTCACAGGGGACACAGTCTACGTTGCCATGAAAGAGAAGAGCCACCCTGCTAACGAAATAGCTAACTACTCTATCACCTCAGGAAACGTGGGCAGATGTTGAGATATTAATGGGAATGTTCTGTGTTCAAAACAAGTTAAGCTCTATCGTAGCATCTGCAAAATGCTTTGTTTGTGCACCAAATGTTTTTGACTTAGCCTCAAGTTAAATGTGAGATTAAAAAAAAAAAAAAATGTTTTAACTACAATAAATACAAGTTATATGAACAAACACTCAGCACATCCTTAATTTCAACAGGCTTCACATAACTAACTAACTTTAACTATGTATTAAAAGAACCCATTAATAAGAGTTATTTGTTCATGAATAGGACTACACTGGTCATGCTGTATGTTTTTGGGCATTGGGCATCAAGCCATTGATCTGAAATGAAGGTTAAAGGATAAGTTCACTTCAGAATTAAAATTACCTATTAATTTACTCACCCCCATATCATCCAATATGCTTAAAAGAAAAGAAATTATGGTTCAATGGTTTCACTTCAGGTCCAAATTGCAGTTTCAATGCAGCTTCAAAGGGCTCTACATGATCCCAGCCAAGGAATAAGGGTCTTATCTAGCGAAACAATCGGTCATTTTCTAAAAATATATGTGTGTGTATATATTTTATATATATATACTTCCACCTATCACGCATGACCTTTCCAATGTGATTGCGTAATGTGTGGCACATCGCAGAGCTATTCCAAGATGAGCATATAAAGTAAGATAAGACATGGATAAGACTCTTATTCCTAGGCTGGGATTGTGTAGAGCCTTTTGAATTTGCATTTAAACTGCAATTTGGACCTTCAACCCATTGGTAGCTGTTGAAGTCCACTGTATGGAGAAAAATCCTGAAATGTTTCCTCAAAAACATTAATTTCTTTTTGAATGAAGAAAGAAAGACATGAACATCTTGGATGACATGGGGGTGAGTAAATTATTAGGAAATTTTAATTCTGAAGTGAACTAATCCTTTAAAAATACACACTATTTCAAAAGATCAACAACCAGACTCTTGAATACCACAGACTTCCAGTATAAGTGCATTACTAAAAATGTGATTTGTTTATATAAACTAAAAAAAAAAAAAAAAAAAAAAAAAAAAAAAAAACAGGCTTTCTACTGAACATGGAACATTCCTGAGTGCCAATCATGCAGCGTTTCACCCGGTCACAACCACTTAGCTGACTCAACATTATCAGTGTGTTGTGTCACTGTAAAATGGAACCTATCCAACAGCAAATCACTCCACATCCTCCACCTGCACATTAAAGTGCTGATGTTCACTTTGTTGAAAGCACACGGCAGTCCTGTAGAGCACGGGCAGGTGAGTGAGACCTAGATAAAAACAATGCAAAAGCATCTGAATCATAGTTCTCTGTTCATGGTGGAAAACACAGGTCTCAGGCATAAAGCCAAGTCATCTGAGGATGGCAAACAAAGTGATAGCTATGAGTTGATTACAGAAGGAACCCTGAAAGGCTTCATACAACTGCAGGTGGCACAGCATGATTGGATTACAGCATTAAAAACTATTCTCCTGTCATTTCAATGCAAACACTGACTGTAATACCCTATACATTCAGTTTAATAGCCCCATATTCTCAAAGGCCTCAGGGACCGAGCGGGGAAGAATGCAGAACACCGGTAGGTCAAACATAGACGGTCATCGCCAGACTGCACACGGGTCAGCAAAGGTCTGGTCGGGAAAAAAGCAACATGTTATTATTGACTGGTACATCATGAACTTGCAATTTTGTCAAATTGTACTCTATAAAATTCTATAGAAGGACCTTGTACTTTTTCAAATAGCAGAAGGCAATTTATGCAGGAAAACAACTGGCAAAAGATTACAATGTTTCAGAGATCAGAGTATACATTAACCTCTGTACTATAGACCTCAATAAACTGATTTAACATGCTCACGACTTATTGATGTAAGAGCTTTTTCCCCCCATTTTCCTTGACCTACCGGGCAAATAAATGCTTTTCAAAGCAACAGAGCAGAGGCCAAAAGGACATGGTCAGCTTGGTGTTTTTATATCTATAGATAAAAGCTGAACCGTCCAAATGCAATGTCCAGTGCTGCTGTCAAGAGCAAAACCTTCAAGTGCACATCAGCAACAAACACTTTTATTTTACATAGAAGAGAAAAAAGCCCTTGACAGCTTGTGGTCGCTCACTTTAACAGGACTTTAACAAAGCACACAATTGCTGTCTTGTCTTGTTTGATCCTGACATGGACAGGACCACAAATGCGCACACAAAATACATTAACCTTTCAGATACCTGCCATACAACACACAAAGGCACTTGTTCATCTGTTTGCTCAGAGTATCTCGCAAGAGTCTATATTTCCCAGGGCGTCAAATTTCATATACACAACCAGTTAGCTTTCTTCTGAGAATCACAACAATTACTCAGGAAGTTTATTTCAGTAATATAGGGATGTACAACTAACTAATTAACTAAGTAACTATCTAAATAAATACAAAAATATATAAATATTTATCGTAAACACTAAAACACAAATCAATTATTAATGCTGAAATTTTAGCAAATCTCAAAATGGTTATAATTTTTTTCTTGTACATTCTAATATTATGATGCCAGATTTCACTTAAATTTGTTCACTTAAAATTGAATTTAAAATGGCTAATTGTAGATATTGCTTTATTGTTTATAATTATTTTAAAACATTTTGAATTTTAAAATCAATGGATTTATAAATTATTGACCATAACATGAAAATATTTATAACCTGATCAGCTATCAGGTTAATAATTGATTGGTATTATCCAGAATGTTAATATCTTGCATCATTACCAAAATGTGTTGTACAAAAGCTACGCTGAAGGCTGCAATAAGGCAAAGTTTAGTTAGTCATTCTAATTTTAAATGCTCATGTATAATAAATACATTAATACATTTTTACAAAGTCTCAACAATAAATCAAATTTAAATTTGCCATCTGTAATCAAAGTAACTTTAGTGACCTCAACTGTGTGCCAAGAACAAATACATTTTTATTTGGAAGTGGTAAAGCCTACTCTTAAGGCTCCGGTATACTTCAAATGAAGTTCGTTTTCATTCTTTGTTTAGGAGTAAAACAAAGTTCGAAATGTGTGACCAGCGATATACTGTAATCGAACATCTGACGCCGCCCACACTGCTGAGAACGATGGTTAGATTAATATTTAAATATGTACCATGCACTTTTCATCTCAGTAAAAAAATAAACACAACAAAAATGAGAAAACAGTAAGCATTTATTATAGAAAGCATAAGAAAATCGTCTGATTATAACAAGGGAATGTTAGCACGAGCTCTGCAAATTAGCACTCCAGTCACGTCACGTCTTCATATAGCACTTTATTCAACAGATTGCTTAAAATCAAACAGCTTTACAGTATCAAACATGAAAAACAGTGTTAGTGCCTCATTTTTTTTACAAGCACAACACATTTTGTACTAAAGCAGTTATCCAGTGTGTTCATGTTTTCACCCGCGGAGATCTTACCTCGACGAATTCAAATACACGGAATGAATCAGAGACGCGCCCACGCGAGTGAAGGCGAAGCCTCAGCGCACACCTCCTATTACGTTATCGTCACTGACCAATGGTAGTACGAAGGTGTTTTACAGCCGGAGCGAACTTTTCCTGAAAGTTCGCTTTGGCAAGCCGTTTCGAACTTCCAAAAAGAACACAAAACAATCTTCGTTTTGGCCAGATTTTGTTCGAAATGATGTCACATCAGTTCGTTCTTCGATTTTGTTTGAAGTATACCAGAGCGTTTATTGTGTGAGTCGGTCTAACACGTTCTCTTAGGGCTGTGAGTCACCATGCCGACAGTCGGCCGCAGCCAGTGTCGAGCCACCGGTGAGCATCTGTCAGTCTAGATTTTGCTGTGTTCCACATGTTGGCTCTCATTCAATTAAGCAAGTTAAATCGGCATCAGGGATTGGCTATTCACTTTAGCGAACGAGTTGCAACGACCTGATTTCACTAAACATGTTCCAGGGTGAACATTTTTAGGGCTTATCACACTGCGCTTAACCCCGGGTTATCGTCATTCTAAACACTGCTATTAACTGCTTTACGCCGGGTAAAGGAGCGTTTCACACTTGTAGGCTAATTTAGATGCGGAAGAACTTTTTTTTTACAATGTAAAACAATGCCATGTTAGAATGTTACAACTAGATGCTTAGCAACCGACACCCAATCGGCTTTGGGCAGTCACGGATACACAGCGTGATGTAATCAGTAATTTCTGCTTATGATAGGAAAAATATCAAACGGGGATGGAAAACTTGACAATTGGAGTAAAGAAGAGACCATCATTCTTACCTTTATACTTTGAAAAGTTAACAGGTCACATGCTGCGTTTGTCCAGTCAGTAACACTGAGACCGCAAATATTCAGATAAGGACTTTAACCCCGGGTTTAGGAATGTGTAAAACGATGAAAGTGAGCAAAGTAAAGACAGCACACATTGAAGGCTGTAATAATTTTACATCATCTTACTTGAGACGTTCCAATACGCAAAAATGTTCATGATACCATGAGCAGCCTGGAATGAACAGCCTGACTAATATTTAAAATGGTAAGCAAGTGCCGCTTTGTTTATGGTTTGTATATCTCCAATACTAGTTTCAGTTTCCCTTTTTGAGTGATGAATATAGGATATTGATACCTGCTGATAGCCTATAGACAGTTATTTCTGCAGACCGCACATGCTAGTTGACAGAAAGCTGTGGTCATTGCAGTGTTCAAGCACAGATTTTCAGGCCAGACGCAGCCAACGCAAGGCAAGAACGCAATCAGAATTTGCCGCCGCTAGTTCTTTGATGTCGTCTTGGTGTGTCACGATCTTTAAAGACCTGATTGTATGAGACGATGTATCTTGTTGATAATATCCATTTGGACACGTGTCAAAAATAGGTTAGTGCGAAGCAGGTAAAAAGAACAGTGGGCCTTGAGTACTTTATTATCAGTTTTGGCAAGCAGATTATTGAAGGAGATGACCTTCACTGTTAGTTTTCAAATCAGGAAGTTTTGGAAGTGAAGTCATGTGTGAACAAAATCAGGCTGGTGTTTGTCGATGAAATTAGGCCATTCCCAACCTCTCTCTTAAGATGAGGCAGAGGACGAGGCAGAGGAAATCAAGATAAAAACATTTCATCCAATGAAAAATGGATTCTGAAGAAAAAGAAAAAAAAAACTCTCTTTTTTTAATCCAAAAAATATGAAAATATCAATAAAACATTAGTGGAGCCAGAGATATCTAAACACCTCTCAGTGCAACTCTGAAATTCATGGAAAGATGAGAGGACAAAACCAACCTGTTCCAAACAACTTGAGGCTGTTTACTGATAAATAAAATAAAATTCCGGAGATGAGGGCTGCCTCAATAAGCATGGTAAATGAATACATTAATAAAATATTTGGACATCAAAGACAGCTCTCCAAAAAATAAAAATAAAATTATTTGCTTTAAAAACATTATGTTGGAAGGAAAATTAAATATTGTCGCACTGTGAAAAGGTTTTAAGACAATAGCTCAAAATGAAAAGAACTGATTTATCTTAAGACAAAGATTTGAATTTTTACATTTTTTTTATTATTACATTTCTAAACATTCCATTTTTGCAGCCCTCGTATAGCAGTTAGGGGGTTGTGGTTGAGCGAGTCTGAGGCAGGGAGTAAAACTTCTGTCTTCACTAATCATGTCCAGCTCTCAGTGTCTCGGCAGTGCTGTGAATGCTTTAAGCTCATAAACAAGCTTTCTTGTATTTTAAATCAACATTTTCAATTAAGAACTAATTATTACCTAACAGGAGGTACGCATGTCACTTTGAGGATAAGAGAGACTCTACGATTCATTGTCTCATCATTACCTCACTGAGACAAAGGAAGAGCGAGAAACAGAGACACAGCGAGAAAGACCATACAGCAATATTTCTTGTATATTTGTATTAGTATACAACAATACAGGGCTTTTCACACTGCACTTAACCCCGGGTTATCAACGTTCTAAACACCGCTTTTATCCCCAGGTAAAGGAACGTTTCGTCCATTAGTTCAAAAGATCTGAAAAAGCCCATATATGTATCTGCCCTTTGGTCACATTGATAAAGGCTATGTCGATTAGCATTGCATTATAAATATACATTATTGTTATGAAAATATCAAAGATGGCATGAAGAACACAGATAAACCATACATCGTCACAAACATATGTTTATTGTCTCCAAAAAGTCTCTATCTGCATGTTATAGCAATCTCTGGAAGCTTTATGTAAGTTATTTCCTGGAATGTCACATGATATGCCTGTTCATCACGAGTGCCATTTGTGGACAATGTGCATAGAGCGCCCTCAGGCTGCCAGTGTGAATTGAAAACACAGAACGTCAGAGTATCCAGCGCTAATAATGATTACATCAGCACATTTTGGGTAAAAATTTAAAAAATATTATTCCTCTCAATAGAAATCTTACATAAACATGAGAATCTATCAATATTTCTCCAAATCTCCAAATTTTGAACTAAAAGCCCTAAGGGATGTTGTTTTGTCAAGCATTTTCATGACGACCGTACAGGAGTTTTGGGATGCTGCTTACGCTCATAATTCATATTAAAGATATTGACCCTTTTTTTTTTTTCATTTCATAACTCCTGACACAAATTAAGACATAACTGTCACTATAAGTTTCTCAGAATACAATAGTGGTCAAATACTGAAACTTGAGTCTTATATCTTTTTAATGATGTATAGTTTGTCAAGGTAATTACATTAAATCTAACAGTAACTTTGAACTAATTTAAACAAAGAACGATTCAGTGCGTCGACGTCCTCGTGAAGGTTAACGGTTAATTATATCCCTCTTTGGAAGCCAACATTTCCTTAAAAGGAAAGTAAAAGTATAGTCCCACAGTACACTTCACTTCCACACTTTCATTGTGCACAAAAAAACAAACAAAAAAAAAAACAAAAAAAAAACACCTCACATCTTTCAAAATTTCCAGACCTTCTTTGGTATGAAGAAAGTCATACAGGATTAGGGGGGTGAGTAAATGTTGACAGAGAATTTTCATTTTTGAGTTAGATATCCATTCAAATGATTTTAATTTAATTAAACTATAACCTATTTATTTTATTTAAAATAATGCATTAACAATATATATGATTGTTTCAAATAAAACAGTCATCAATGTCAAGATGGCACACTTGAGCTGCATGAGCCCAAATATATACACAACAAAAATATTATCTGTATCCGGGGCTTGACATTAACTTTTTTGCACACCAGCCACTGTGGCTAGTGGTTTTTCCAAAGCACTAGCCACTCAGCATTTTCACTGGACACAATTTTGCTGTTGAGAAATTACATTTTATATGATTAAAGTTGACTTTGGTATGCTAAAATTGCTTGATTTTGAGTCATTTTACTAGTATCTAGAATTAAAACCCTTTCAAACTTTCAAATGCAGATTGACCACCTAAATCAAGACTAGGCCTACATGGTATATCAGCTGGTATGTACGGGTGGGCAAGGGGTGGGTAATATGACCATAATATGATAAATTTAGTTAAATAATTAAGTTATTTTTGTTAAACTATATAAAAAGAACAAAGCAAATTAGTCAATTAGTAAATTACAAATACAATAGTAAATTAAATAGCCTAAACTCTTTTTTCAGATACAGTAGGTTTATTTAACATTTATTTAACATCTTCTGTTGTTTGATTACATTAATGACAGACAGGTATTTAATTGGGCTGCTGAATGCATGGACTTAATATACTGACACATATCCAGTTTTTACCCACCTGTTTACATCCATAACCGACTGTATTCATCCGAGATACTGCACACGATGGACATTTTGACATATTTGACTATTCAAGCGCAAGGAGATCTGATCGCGCACGCAACAGAGAGAGCACTTCTGTTGTGTGTCATTCAGCGTGATTCCGCCTATCCCGCCTTCACTAACTGCAAGTTAATTGCAATTGCGAATTGTGATCGGATTGTAATTTTGTGCTACGACGAGCTTGGCAACCTTTGAAGGCTGTAGGCTTAGATTATATTCAGCCCGCCAAAGTGGCTAGTGGGAGTGGCTGTCTTACCCGCCACAGCTGAAATTTACCCGAATGTGGCAGGTTGGCGGGTGTTAATGTCAAGCCCAGTCTGCATCGTATATAAACTTATATATATATATCCACACAAAACCATATGAAAGCAAATGTGAACTTTACATGCTAGACAGAATTAGTGAGTCACTCGCTCTTTTCATGATGCACTAAAACATGTCTAAAATGCAAATGATGCATACCAAAAGAGCAAAGATTTCCCAGTTTTTTATTTTAAAATCAATATGTAAAAAGTGTGAATGGTTTTATTTTGCAAATGGACTAAAATGATTTCATCTTCTAAAATTAGATGTTTTAGCCAGAGAGAAATTGACTAAAATTAATATAAGAAATTACAACACACTGACTAAATTTAAGAGACAAAAACTACAACCAAAAGCTTAAAGTACAAAAATTAAAACTAAAAGTAGATTGTGAAAGCTACATACATAAGCATTTTGACATATTTGACTATTCAAGCGCAAGGAGATCTGATCGCGCACGCAACAGAGAGAGCACTTCTGTTGTGTGTCATTCAGCGTGATTCCGCCTATCCCGCCTTCACTAACTGCAAGTTAATTGCAATTGCGAATTGTGATCGGATTGTAATTTTGTGCTACGACGAGCTTGGCAACCTTTGAAGGCTGTAGGCTTAGATTATATTCAGCCCGCCAAAGTGGCTAGTGGGAGTGGCTGTCTTACCCGCCACAGCTGAAATTTACCCGAATGTGGCAGGTTGGCGGGTGTTAATGTCAAGCCCAGTCTGCATCGTATATAAACTTATATATATATATCCACACAAAACCATATGAAAGCAAATGTGAACTTTACATGCTAGACAGAATTAGTGAGTCACTCGCTCTTTTCATGATGCACTAAAACATGTCTAAAATGCAAATGATGCATACCAAAAGAGCAAAGATTTCCCAGTTTTTTATTTTAAAATCAATATGTAAAAAGTGTGAATGGTTTTATTTTGCAAATGGACTAAAATGATTTCATCTTCTAAAATTAGATGTTTTAGCCAGAGAGAAATTGACTAAAATTAATATAAGAAATTACAACACACTGACTAAATTTAAGAGACAAAAACTACAACCAAAAGCTTAAAGTACAAAAATTAAAACTAAAAGTAGATTGTGAAAGCTAAAAGTATACAGACATAACAGCAAAGACACCAAGACACCAGAGAAAACTGCCCAAAATAGACTGAAAGTCTGCATTACACCACAAAGGGCTGGCATGAACATTTCTATTACTGCTGAATTTATCATCCATAGAAATGTGTCCTTCAAGGTGATCTGCTGTACCAGAGTGTTTATTTCATCCTTTGGTCAATCAATTGCAAAGGGCAGTCAATCAAGCTCATAGTCTTAAAAGGTCCGTGCGGACTTCCCTATTCAATAAGCATGAAAGAGAATATAAGCAGTTGACTCAGGTAACTTTGGTAGCACCTTGAAGGACAACAGAGCCCAATCAAGACGAGCTGCATTTTTTTAGTAAACTCACACAGTGTCACAGACTAGTAAACAAGAGGCCCATTTAAAAGGTAAATCACAGCGGATCTCATTTGGGCTCAACTGGAGTCTCCGCTGAATTGATTGTAGCATATGAGTCTAATGAACTGGCTCCTTCGCAGACGGTGGAGGGGTAGCACCACCCGAACAGCCTTAGTGAGCAGAAAGATGAGAGTGAAGAAATAAATGAGGTTTGCTGTCTGATGTCATTTTCTCCATCTCTCCCTCAAACTTTATTCTTTTTCTCCTCCTGAGGATAAAAACAAGTGTAATCTACACTTAACAAATGGACTGGCTGATCCAAATCCTCATGTTTTGTTTACCGCAAATGAGTTGATGCTTCAGAGTTCAGATTCAACGGACAGATATGAACTCCACCTAGAACTTTAACTTAGTTTAGAGTCCATCACTGAAAAATTGACAGCAGAGGGGCTGGGGTGCCTGAGAGAATTGGTGCAGTGATGGAGGAAAGATAGAAAGAGACAAAGGGAGACAGCGAAGAAACAGGGTCGGTGGTAGTGAACTTAGGGAACTTTTAGTGAGGGCTAAACACAGCCCCTTGTGTTAGTTGCTAACTGCTGAGGTGATATTCCTGCTGGGATGAGATGTGTCTGTCATGCACACCCAGACATTGGCCTGACTTTTGGCTGTTGAACTGCTCAGGGAATACAACTACAGTGATTAATGACACCACAGCTGAAGAGGTGATGCTTCAGTCTCCAACTGAAAGACCCACATCACCCAGCAGTGGCACACTATGGCATACTATACCATAATTTAAAAAAAGAAAAAAAAGACAAAAAATACACAAACGTTTAAATTAATTATACAGTATATATTAAATTGACAAAAGTGATAGTAAAGACTTTGACTAATTTGACAAATAATTCAAATGAAACAGGAGAACTGGAGTAATGGCTGATGGAAATTCAGCTTTGTCATCAAAGGAATTAATTTTTTTTTTAAATCATATATATAGAGAGAGAGAGAAAACTGTTATTTTAACTGTTAGCTAATAATATGTTTTTTTTTTTTCAAAAATATCTTATAAATCTTAAAAATATGTATTTATTTTTTGAGAAAATTGAGGAAAAAAAAAAAATATATATATATATATATATATATATATATATATATGTATAATTAATGTTTGGCAATAAAAGGTTTACCAATAAAGCTATTTGAACCTGCACCTGCATCCACAATGCTTAGCTCTTTGTCTTACACAAAAAATCGAAGCTATGTTTACAGTCGTGTGCAAACAACTTATATTACCGCATATACACACACCGGTGGCACACAAACCCTTTAAAGCCTACCTTAATTACGCTGGGTAGACAACACTATTTATCTCACATATTCAAAGAGGGTCATGTTTGTTTGGTCTCACTGCTGTTTTCCACAGAGAGGAATCAATTTAAAATGTTAAAGAGGTGTCAAGTTATAAAAAAAAAAAAAAACACAGCTATTAAAGATCAGATATTCATCATCACCTCCGAGGCTCCTCAGCGGATAATGTTGACAATGTGAGCTGCAAAGGCAGCAATCAACAGCAAGCCAAGAGGTGGCTTTCTGTTTTCTGAAGGCCCAGCGTCCTAATCAGCGTTATTGGCTTGATCCAGCCTGAGATCTGGGCAAACACAAGCTGTTTCTCCTCACATCCGAACCATTAAATCGCTTCCACCTCACTTCTTAGTCCATTCAATAGCAGTAGAAATACCTATTCATCATAGCCACTCTTCCCGCTCCCACCTAATAACAGACGCAGAGATCTTTAACTGCCCATAAACGAAGCCTCCAAACTTCAGAAGGCCTGCATCAGCAGCCTGGCCCGGGGAGGTTCTGGCATGACTACTCTTACAAAGCAAGATTAATTAGCCTGTTGAATGGAGACTTGTCTCAGCTGTGGCAATTTGCCTGTGCTGCAGCCGGCACGAGGCGGCTTTGGGACCTCCCGTGGATTTGCGGCAGGGCTGGGGAGTTCCAGCGGGGGCTCTCGCGTCGCTCTCGGCTTAGCTCGGTTCCTCAAGTAGGACACGCTGAAATAAGATGGAGGTGCTCGTTCAGAGAGGCTGAGCCGCCTGGCTAAGTGAAAGCAGGTGAGACAATTACTCTTTGTTAAGGTGCTAGGCGATTTGTTAACGAATGAGACGAGGGATACGAACGAGCCGTCCTCCACATCAAATCTGCAAATTGCTGTTAATTTACCAGTGCTTTAAATAGAACGTCCACTTTAGTCGGCTAAGTAAAAGTATGTCAGGGCTGGATGGAAAATAATGTTAAAAACACATTGCACACATTTATCTACTAAAAGATAGAGAAGAAAGTATTGTTGCTGAGTGGGAGGGCAAATATCACATCTTTCTTTAGTAGTACAGCTCCGTGGGGAGTGAATTTGTGTGTTTAGGTACGTGTGCGGGATCTTTTTACATCGATGAGACAAGAGGTGTCATAGTCTTTCATGTGGTGGCCTGCAGGTGATCTTCCACTCAGCTTCTGAGAAATGACAGGTGTGACCTTTCAACAGCCAGCACATCTTTTTTCACCTCAAGACCATCTCCCATTGCACCCCGAGATACTCATCGTCTCCTTTCCGTGTGGACTCTAGATGCAGGGATATGCACTAGCACACGGGACCCCATGCCACCCCAAGCTACGCGGTGCGACTAAAGGACTCGCATGAAAAATAGATCACCTAATGCCTTCAGATAGAATCATTCATCAAGGATAGAGGGAAAGATCCTTGCCAGCAAATAGCTTGCTGTGCTATGTATCATGTAAAATATTTGATGCACACAAAAACCATGCCAATTCTGAGGACCACAAACCCTTTCCTACGGGCACTATGTTTACTGGCTTTTTGTTTTCAACTCTATCCCGAGTTGGGCAGGATCAAGAGGCTTGTCTTTTAACACAAAGCAATTGTGGCTCATGGGGATCGAGAGCAGGAAGAAGGACACTACCCCTGGAGACGGTAGCCATGCCAACTGGAGTTGAGCAACCAAAACCAGTTAACCTTGGTGGCGGCAGTCCAGGCCCACAGGTACGCTAGGTAATGATGTGTCCCCATTTACCCCACCCTCTGTTGATTCTGACCTGCCACAGAGGAATTAGTTTGAGTGAGAGGGCAAAAGTTAGCAGCACTATGCAATATGGCTTTCTTAGCATTTGTTTCTTTCTACCACAGTTTCTACACTGACCAATTTCTACACTGAACACATCACGTCTGCCTTTTCTCTGAATACGTAGGGTTGCATCAATATTAAAATTCTGACCAATAACACAATTTACATGTTACGACCAATAACCGAGAGAGGGCATGTAATAAAGTGGCCTATATTAAAATACTATTTAATGAAAATAATCAAAAATAAAAACAAAAGTAAAATCAATCATTGTAATAGCCATAGTGAAATTAAGCATCACATTATTATAATATGCAATATTAAATATCTCTTTTGATTTTAAAGATTAACTAATGATTGAGAACGGCAAAGGTAAACCATATATTCAGTATATAACATTATATATAGGGCAATTATATATAAGGGGTGTAACAATACATGTATTTATCCCAAACCATACGGTACAGACATCACAGCTCGGTTCATGCAGTTAGACGAATACAGTCAGTTACAGGCGATTCACACTACAATCCAGAAGGGGGCGCGTGTGGTAATGCAACACTGTTTGAAACGACTTATGCATGGTTACGTTTAATCTCTCAACCGTGAAAAGGCATAAATAAAACAGCTTGAGACTAATAAGTCACGTAGCATTACATTCACCTCAGGCAAGTCATGTTACATGTTAGTTCACTAAAGAATTTAACTGTAGCGGGGAGAATTTCACTAAACATATGCAATATATTAGTTTATATATTCATTATATTGAATATATTTATTATAGTCATTATGATTAATATATAATATAGCATAATAAATATATATATATATATATATATATATATATATATATATATATATTTCAAAAACGAAATAATTTACATTTACAACCAATCAAATCTGCAGTATTTGTAAAAAAAATTATAATAAAAAAAATAAAAAAAAACATGACATTTTCAAAACAAGATCAATAGGAAAAACGAAGCAATACATTTCATCTGTTTCTCTGTCAATCTATCATGCGCTAAAAAACTTCTCAAAGATAAAATTAGGAGAAATTTCAAAGCCTAAAGGTTCACTATAGCTGATTTTGTTTGGCGCCTGAAAACATGCTAATGAGGGATGTCCAGGAACAAGCAAAGTCTGCCAGCGGAGACGTAGTGGGTGGAAAACACAACACTTCAGAGGCTCCAATACAAACAAAACGGAGACAACTTCAGTTTTTGCCTAGACGAATCTAATTGCCCCCCTACACAAACTGACTCAAGCTGTATGTTACCAGAGATTCATAAACCTTTGACAACACTATTGACAGTAAAGATGCATTGATCCCAGTGGGCTTTGTTTTCTCTTCTTTGAGATTCTGTGTGGAATTTCAATTGTGTTTGTGCTATAACTACATAAAAAAGAAAACAACAAATAGAAACAATAGACAGTGTGCCAGGGGGAGGGGGAAGTATCTGAAATATACACTACATGTTCCTCTCTGTCATAAGTTGAGCTGAAGATACCCTGAGGGCCTTCTCCTTTCTTCACATTTACTTCATCAAACCCTGAGTACTTAAGAGTTTTTGCTAGTCACATTCTTTACTGTGTATTTCTCTAGTTTTTTAAAGCTATAAAAGATCGGTCCAGATTTATGCTAAAATGATGTCCTACACTACCATCAAAAAGAGGGACAAACAACCCACGGAGACAACAAAAATTGAATTGTTAACGAGGCAAACCGCAATGCTTGGTTAGCTGTGATTTTTCGAGATGCTGCACACCGTCGATCTGTCTGTTTTGTCTCCTCCCGTTGGCATGTTTGAATCGTTAAGCCGAGGCCAGGGGCCCAAGAGTAGCAGGGGGTAAAATGCTCTGTGAGAATTGCGATTTTGTTTCAAACAGGCGGCTCTGGGAACAGAAGCTTCAAAGCAGTCTGACCTGACTTCTCCTCTTGTGTCCTGGCATTTTTTTTGTTCAGTGGAATGGGAGATGTTGTGTTTGAAGGATGCTCATTTAGAGCACGATCTCTCGGGGCGGGCCGGTCCGCTGAGGTTTTCTGAGCATCTAGAGATCCAGCACAGCTTGATTCAGATCCGGAGACAATGGAGAGACACAGAAATGGCAGAGGACAAGAGGGAATACACAAGCATGTTCCTTTGTACAAGCAAACGAAGGCTGGCATTTCACACTATTGTTGCTGATCTGTTTATCATTCAGTTTTTCTTTTTTTGCTCAAATTCACCGCCCAAAATTCAACCAGAGAGAGAGGAGGACAGATAGTAGGATGCTCAAAATGTTAGACAGGAAGTTGGCTGTAATGAAGTGAGAGCAGATGTTTCAGAGTTTCAGCAGCAGGTAAGTTCCTTTATGACAGCGTGTGATACAGATGCACTTATGACCACATCAACACCGGCTCAAAAAAAACAGATTGTAATGGTTATAAATAATTTATCTTCAACAGGTTTGTACATGGAAATGATCTTGAAGATAAGAATACATGTTTCATGCCATTACATTCACAAACAAAACACGCTGAAGCTAGAGGATCTACTTTATAGGTCTTTATTACTTACTTCACATTCGACATTAAACTGTATTGAAGTGATGAAAAAAAAGTATGCCTTTATGTGACCCACTGAGTAATATTTTTATTATTCATTATATATTGCCTTAGTGATTCATTCATTACATATATCTTTAGGAAGTTAGATGTTTAAAAAAAGAAATTAATACTTAACACAGTAAAAAACACTTATAATGTTACAAAAGATTTATATGTCAAACAAATGCCATTCATTCATCAAAAATTATGGTTTCCACAAATATATTAAGCAATATTACCTATTTACAATATTGATAATAAGAAGAAATGTTTCTTGGGCACCACATCAGCATATTAGAATGATTTCTGAAGGATCATGTGACACTGAAGACTGGAGTAATGGAGTAACTCATTACATTTTAAAATATAATATTAAAATATTGTATATTTTTTTTGTTTCATGCTGTATTTTTGATCAAATATTTTTGATTTGATCTTTTATAAAACATTTTTAAAAATTATTAAAAATAAATCCAAACATTTTAACAGTAATATATATATATATATATATATATATATATATATATATATATATAGGTTGTGTCAGGAAGTATGGCAAGTTACTTTGATGAAAGAAGACTTTCCTTTGTAATAATGTGCACTGATCAAGTATAAAAAGATTTCATGATGACTTTAAATTTAAATTTGAGAATTAAGCCACTACATTCTCCACCTGACAGGGCCGGGCATTTAATGGCTTTACTGTACATGCTGTGTACTCATGTACACCAAAGACTGACAAGGGCAAAGTGAAATGCAGGCACTACCCAATACCAACCATAAAGCCCTTTGAGCTAGAGAGCTTTATAGCTTCGGGCCCACACCCAAGAAACAAAAAATGATGGGGAGGAAAAAAAAAAAAAAAAAGATTTATAGTGGTCTCTACTTGCCTTTTACCCCCAATATTTGCAAAGAAGAAAACGGATGAGGAAATTATATTACGGAGACCATCGATCAATAGCCACAAATATTAATACTAGTTTCCCCCTTCCTAATATCTCATCAGCTCAGTGGTACCGTCTGGAAAAATGCCCCCCCCCTCTCATTTGTTGTGCTTACCGACCCCGTTCCCAACTCTCTAATAACCATAAACACTTCCCCACACACATAAAATACACATACCACCCCCAGCCAGCAGCAGGAGAGCAGGGAGCAGTGTTTACAGGGCGAAGCGTCACTAGTGAACGGCAGGGATGATCGCGGTAACCTCTGCTGTGACAGGCCACGCGGGAGGCAGCTTTTACTAAAGACATTGACAAGGACTTGTCTGTCGTCGCAGATGCTAAAACCTTTTTCAGAAGGAATGTGGAGGCGGAGGAGGTATCAGAGGTGGCACGACACGCTTTCATGTCTCGCTATACTTATTAACGTCACCTGGATTATTTAATCTGTATTGACACTGACATGTTTGAAGAAAAGCCTGTTGCTTCATATTTTCTTTATTTTTCATCAAGACTTGAAAAAAGCCCCTTGTTTAGGGTGATTTCAGTTATGTTTGTGTT
This sequence comes from Chanodichthys erythropterus, assembly GCF_024489055.1. Classification (NCBI taxonomy): domain Eukaryota; kingdom Metazoa; phylum Chordata; class Actinopteri; order Cypriniformes; family Xenocyprididae; genus Chanodichthys; species Chanodichthys erythropterus. The sequence continues at coordinate 13,590,221 of NC_090221.1, read as the reverse complement.
TGTTTTTCTCCCATTTTTACCACAAGGGTCAAATTAGTTTTTATTTTTATTTTATTTTATTTTATTTTATTTTATTTTATTTTATTTTATTTTATTTTATTTTATTTTATTTTATTTTATTTTATTTTATTTATTTTATTTTATTTTATTTTATTTTATTTTATTTATCATCCTTCCAATTTTCAAACCTCTTGTCATTATTATTATTATCATCATCATCAAAAAAAATGACAATGTTTTACAGTGAATAAATAATATTAATAATAAATTTATATATATATATATATATATATATATTAGTATTATTATACTTCAAGAAAAGATTTTTGTTGAGCGTGTAGGCATATTTTTTACAAAAACTGAAAAGCAATCCAGTCTGCAATGAAGTCATCTTCACATCTTTTCCAAATATACCAGCAATCTTGAATATGAAATCAGATAACTCTTACAGAAAATTACCAGGCTTTGTGTTAAATTCGGTTATGCGGTTCATACTTCTCCCTTAAGTGCTGGTAAAATGATCTCCGTGTCTCTTTGTATCTGTGCCAATTCAGATTGTGCCTTTGAACACTAAAGCAGAGCTCTGAGATTAACATGCAAAAAGGTTTGTCTGCTTGCTATGCACCAGTGACGACAATGATGTCCCTCCCTCTGTGGACACAAATTCCCTGGAATTTAATCACCTGAACACAAAGAGCAGTGGAGGAATTCAGCCCATTCAAAGCAGGACTAACATTATCTCATTCAGGGTAAGACAAGCATCACACACTCATCCAACAATGGGCCAAGCTGAACAGTAAATAGTGCTGTATAAAGTCCATAAAATGTTTTGGAGAAGCAAAGCCGGTTAGTGTCCAGGCAAAAAGAGTTTATCAAATAGCAAATGCAGCCAATTGTCTATTCAGTGATTAAAAGCTAAAGTCACAGATGCACAAAGGTAAAAAATATCTCCTTTGTGTGAAAAAGGAGCTCAAAAAATAAAGCAGTCTAATATTATATATAACAATAAAAGAGAGGAGAGAAGAGATAAATAAGAAGAAAAGGTGTGTGTGTGTTGTCAGGAAAAAAAAAAAGAAAGAGAAAGAAATTAGGTAATTAAAGTAGTGAGAATTAAGAAAACAGAGTGAAAGAATTAAAAAGTCCTCTAAAATTTGCAAACTCATTTCTCAAATGTCTCTGCTTGACTTCTTCACTGATGCCATTAATCTTCTAGTGAAGATTTCCACCAATTTCTCCTCATCTAGGTGAGTATTGCCGTAGATTTTCCCTGATGGCCATGCACTCCAGCGCCAGTGCAGTCTGAGCTCCTACCTAGTCCAGCAGACACATCCTGGTTCCCTAATGAAGATGGTGCATCCAAAACAATGAAATAATTGACAACAGTCCCACAGAGCCTTCCGGAAAGACCCCCAGTTGAATATTCCATGCAAATGTTCAGCCAAAAACATGAAGTTGAAGTAGTGAAAGCAATAACAAAACTAATACAGTAGAAAATAAACACACTGCTTGAATATTAAACGCTGGCTTATCGGTATCCCTGACTTGAAAATATTACCAAAAAGCAATTAATTAAAGGCAGGGACTTGACCTTCAATGTGCACAACAACACACCCCTATGCTGATGGAGACTGGAACACATTAGCTGATGTGAGATTAGAAGAGAAAGAATGAATTAATCAGCTCTTAGTGTGGGATGAGAGGAAGGGTGGAGGATTAGGACAAACTCTGTATTTGAAGACTTTGGAGCAACTAGACCAAGGAGGAGACTGTCTGCTCCACATTTGAACCCAAAACTCTGTAGCCAACATACTTAAATTACAGTTTAAAAGTTTGAGGTCTCACCAATGCTGCATATTTTGATCAAAATTCTAGAAAATCACTAATATTGTGAAATATTAATACAATTTAAAATAACTAATTTTTCTGTAATGCCAAAAATGAATTTTCAACAGTTATTACTCCAGTCTTCAGTATCGTTCATGATCCTTCAGAAATCATTCTAATATGGTGATTGGTGCTCATAAACGTTTTGTGGAAACTGTGATACATTTTGTTTTTAGGATACTTTGATAAAATAGAAAGTTCAAAAGAACAGCATTTATTTTAAATAAAAATATGTTGTAACATTATAAATATTTTTACTGTCACTTTTGATCAATTTAATGTGTCACGGTTGAATAAAATAAAATAAAATAAAATAAAATAAAATAAAATAAAATAAAATAAAATAAAATAAAATAAAATAAAATACTGATGCCATACTTTTGAAAGGTAGTGTAGATACAACTTTGTGCCAGCAGAATTAAAAAAAAAAAAGCACATTTCAAACAAAGTGCTGGCTAGGGAACACTTTTTTAAAAAATATCTTAAAATCTGTCATGCTTTAGAGGTTTACGAGTGACTGGCACCCTGACACCCACCCACCCACATCAAAGTTTATTACAGTTCATCACCTTGCCACCAGCAGAGTAATGACATTTAGTCAATCCTATAAAACCCTGGCAAACCTGCTGGTATAAATCAATGTTCCTCCACCTGCGCTTCACATCCGTAACTCAGGCCCCATTCCAGATCATGTTAGATACCAGCCTTTTAGAGTGCAAGCATGTGCTTTTTGAGCGAAATCATCCCCGCCACCCCCTCCAGCCATGAAAAACAGGATCAATGTGCATCTGTGCTGACAAGCAGTTAATAATAAATCCCATTAGTACAAGCCAGAAATCATTTATTGTGCTATTTCACCTCCTGATCTGCCAGCTCCCTTATCCTGTACTCTTGCAATAGACACGTCGACTTCAATGGCCCCCAGAGTCTCAGGGCAAGGACGCAGGTCCGCTAGCTGCCACAGCTTGTTATTTCCTCATCAGATATAGCATAGTTTATACAACAATCCAAAATGCATAGCTCTCCGATACAGCAACTGGCGTGAAGAGCTCACGGTCAAGCGCAGTCACAGATTGCCCTCTGCAGGACACTGACGTGAACTGCGGGGTGGGGAAGTTGGGAGAGAGAGTGGTAGAGAAATCAAGATAAAGAACAGAAGTAAAAATGAAAGTGAGAAAAATAGCAAAAGGACAGTTCAGGGTGACCATTTATATCAAAATATCTCAAACACAAGACGCTGGTGCTCCTCATCCTCTTATGGTCTCTGCGCACAACACTCGCATCCATCCACTCACTCGATGAGTAGGAGAACTGGATTAATCCCGGCACTACAGAAAGGTCAGAGAAAAAGGCTGCAAATGTCAGTGCAGTTGCAAGGACAACCTCTCCAGTGACTGTTGCCACGGCCACCATCACACCAAAAACCTTTGTTTGTGTCCGGTTTGGTGACGTCACTACCACAAACTCAACATGATTGAAGAGCAGTCAATAAGCACCACCGCTGAGGACCGTTCCTGTGCAGTCAGGATCAAATGCAAGTGGAGAGAAGAACACTTCCACAGTTTCCTGTTTAATAAAAAAACTGAATGCAGAATCTATAAGAGCATGCCAGTGAAATGACTAAATTCAATTTCTGTTGGCCAAACAAACTGAAATTCATCAAGACGAACGTCTGCAGAGTGATGTTTATTTCATTTATTCTTTCTATTATTTTTTTTTTTTTTAATTTCCTGACTTGTAATAACTAAAATAAACAGAGAAATTGATAAAAAATGTTTTCCTTGCCTGCAGGTGCTTGTGACAGGAACCTCATAACCAAACATGATGAAGGCTAAGCATTGACGCAAAAATTGAGTTTGTCTATCAATACAGAAGGAAAAAATGTTGCTATAACACCAATGATGTTTATTTCATTTGGAAAACCATATCCATTTCATAAGCTTAAATGACAGCCAATTTAGACATTTTCCATGCTGTCAGTTAATATGCAAAACATAATCAGAGCCATTTCCTTGGTCCCTCAGTGGTGTGTGGCATGACGCTCTGGGATAACTCTCGTCATGTTGCGTTTCCCTAAACTATCGGCATTATTTACTGTTCTCGACAGGTTGGAGCGAGGGGAAAGGCGAGGAACATCAACACCTTCTCGATTGCATTACAAATGTGATTGACAGGCTTATATTGGCTGGGAAAGCTTGCCACTGCATCCTAATTTGCAAAGTCAGTACAAACTCTGAGAACATCATCTGCTGAGGAGAACAGGACGGGGCAAACAAACTAATGAAGGAGTCTTTTTCCGCATGATTTTCCTTCAAATTTCACCCACTTTGCACTAGTTCACTCTGTTTATCTTTTTCGGCATTACAGTCGGCTGCCACCCCCTTAACACCGGCTTCCCGGTTCTCCATTAATATGGAAGTGAAGCATCTGTTATGGTCTCACTGAACAATTAAAGAGCACATTCTCCTTATTAAAACAGAGCTCCAGAGGAGTGCCAGGAAGAGACTGCCTCTTGCTATCACACCACCATGTTTTCACACTTAATAAACTACCGTGCTGATACCAACTTAACCCACTTCTCTGCATCTGAGGCCATGAATGGAAAACAGCATGTTTTAGCAAGGCTGACCTTAAAGCTTCTGGCTATAGCTGCGATTCAAGACTGCCTGAGCTATGCACTGTATGTTTCATTCCTTTGAATGAGGATCAATGAAATGAAAAGAGAAGTAATAAAAAAAAAAAAAAATGAATGTATGAAATGAAAAGAGAAGAGAAGAGAAGTAATATACACATGTATGCTTTCTTTCTTTAATGATTATTCCTCGGGCAACTGTTTGCAGACGCAGTCTCAGCCATGATAAACTAATTCTTTATATGGACAAACTCTCGAGGGATGCAAGCAAACTAATCCTGTGTGTAAACAACAATTAGTAAATCAATCAAAGTGAGGAGGCGACAGTGACGATCTTAAGGGATTTTGTGATAGTGTTTCAAAGACAATAGGGGAGCGACGTTCCAAGTACTGCTTTTAACAGACTGATTGCTTTGCTAAAAGATGACTACTGGCATAGCCTGTGGTGTTTGATTAGAAACAACTCCCTCGTCATCACAAGTGTATGATTATGGCATTAGGCTGGATTCTTTGACATCAGGATTTGCAATCAAGAAATTGGCAGAGCGGATCGATGACGACACCTCGTCTAGAAGGAGCCTGAGAATCAATTAAGCAGTGGCACAAATGCTCAGACATTACTTTTAATCTTCTAATGCACCGCCGTAATGTCAGGCTGGAATATCCGGCCCCTTAAGAGAAAGCATCGATCCCACACACTTCTAATGCTCGCTCATTTGAAACTTTCCTGAAACCTTCGAATGTGACAGCATTTTCAAAGAGAGAGCAAAAAAGCAACCCTGCTCGATATGTATATTATTCAAAACGGATAAACTGGAATTATTTCTTGCATAAATAAAATCTCTGCGTAACTATTGCAACAGAACGGAGAAACCAGGCGTGACAAATGGGCCTCATGTTTCATGTGCTACTCCTTTTAAGCGTGTAGAGAAAACTGAAGCCATAATTGTCCAGGGACTAGACGAATCAATGAGCAAGACATATCAATAAACATCAGAGCAGTTGCTCAAGCAGACAACAGTACCTTAGAAAAAACACCGCTGGGACTAGAGCCTTTCACAAGCATCCTATTAAGTGTCCATGGGCGCTGGTAGTGATTTGCAAGCTATGATGCCAAACTATAACTATAATGTGCATCTGACCAAATGTTTCACGTTTCCCTCATTGAATATGTGCATATCTACTACCTTTTAAACTTTGGGGTCAGTTTTTTTTTTAATACTTTTATTTAGCAAGGATACATTAAATTGATAAATAGTGACAGTAAAGAAAGTATCACTTTCCAGAAACATATTACTGAAACTAAGAAATGTTTAAACTGTAATATTTTACAAAATTACTGTATTTTTTACTGTATCAAATAAATGCAGCTTTGGTGAGCATAAGAGACTTTTGAAACGTTTCATAAACTTTTGAGAAGTAGCATATGTACATAAATTGTATAATTTATACATATGCTAAATATTCCACCACAAGGACATTAAGACCTAACACTCAATTTGTTTAGTTAAAAATGAACCTGCTCTATATTTCTAATTCACTATTTATAATTCAAGCTGTGTTCATATTATATGAAAATTAAAGGTGAAATAGGTGATTCTCTGCAGAAACGTTTTTTGTTGTACTGGTTAGTCTTCTCATATCCTGATAGCAATCACTATGTTAAACAGTCTAAATGTATTTTTATATTTATTTTATAAATCATCTGTGGAAGGCGTAGGACCATTATATTCAGTCTAAATGAAATAAATACAATGTCCTACCTGCCTGTCAGTGTATGTTTTTATATTCCTCGGGCACACTGTTCAAACAGACATTATCATACATCAGACAGTGCGTTTCATGCTATGCAGAGTTTATGTAGACAGACGTCAGTCACGGAGCACAGCAAACAAAAAGCAGCCAACTTTTACAGTTGTTGCACTTGTTTCTGAATATGTTCATTTAAATAGTGTAACAAATAAAAAAAACACAAACATGACATTTGTAAATAAAATAATTATATACACTAATCATATCTAATATATTTGTAATATATATTTTTATTACATACATGAAATATGATGAGGAAATAGAGTTCCTTTTCTCTGCAGCTCTTCTGTCAAATGAAGTCATGCTTTTAGAGTTTCAGTGTTGGCAGTCCCGTTAAATAGTTTTGGGAGAATTGTACATTTATTGTAGACTGATAAAATGAAAATTAAAATATATAAATAATGCTTTGAATGGCTTATGTTTCAGAATAAATAAAACTTTTTTTATTTTATATTTTATTCTGGTATCTGGTAACTCTGGAAATGAAACAAAAATATAGCCCAGCATTTTTGCTCAGAATGGACCATTTTATTTTTTAAATTCCTGATTTGAGAATAACAGTCTACATTATTGGTTGATTAAAGATTACAGATTAACGATAACAGCAAAAAGAAAACCGTTTGAGCATGATCAGTCGTAACAACCAAATTACATTCATAATCGGCCAGACAGTCATGTAGTGTGTTCCCGGCTTAAGTTGTTTACAGTCAATATTATTGTAATGTTATGTGTATTGAAACATGAGGTAGTTTAACGCCATCTCTTGTGACGCTTTGCTGAGAGCAGCTGTGTGTGTTCCTTCATGTGTTTTGAAGGAGACGTGGCTTTGGAGACGCTCTGAAGGGAGGGTGGGATGTTATGATTTGAAAGCTATCACGTTATTGCTAGCCTCTCCAAAAATGTCCTATTGCACCTTTAAAATGTCTGTGGAATGTTCACACTCAAGCATTATGTCAAAGGACACTTGCATACTTTTTGACAGCAAGGTATAGCGCAAGAGCAACCATTGTGACTTGAGTAAATACATTTGCCGCTAAAGAAATCTATTATGGTGAGGATGTTTTGGCACTTTTGCGTGTTGCGCATCAGGGCTGTGTGTGCGGTTCATTCAAGCAGGAGCCCATCTTTTCTTAATCAGCTCTGCAGTGACAGGAAGGAGCAAGAGGAGGGAACCCATTCTGACATTGCTGTTTCAAATGCACTGTGGCATCCATCTAACCAAGCAATTCCAAAAAGTGTCCCAGATCTGATCACAGTCTTACTTCCTCTGTACACTCCATAACACATCTTTCTGTGGCTAGGTACCATCCTTGCAAATGATAGAAAAAGAGACGGCAGGGAAATGAGAATGAAGAAGGCAGACCAAAGTTCAAAATTCTGAATAAAAAATTTGGCATGTTACACCTATTAAAAAAATTGGATAAAATGATGTAATTTTATTTGATTATTAATGTAAAAAATAAAATAAAAAACATGACTGGTATGAAATATTTACATATTTCTAATTCACTCCCAATTTAGACAATTAATGGCTGTGTAATGAAGTTCTTTGCTTGGCATGAAAAAAAAAAAGATAATAAAAATAAAATAAAAATAAAACAATACAGTATTTCATAAAATAGCCTGTGCCCATGCATACATGCAAGAGCCAAAAACAAGCCACTGGCCTTAAGGAAAGGAACATACCGCTTTCTCAATTACTAGAAAAGAAGAGGGAAAAAAGGAAAACAACAACAACAAAAAAATCAATCTCCCTACATGGGAGGGGAATAAATAAAGCAATAACTGTGTTATGTTTTTTAGATTAAAGGCAAGTGGGTGGATCAAGAGCAAAAAGATGGAGAGAGGTTGAAGCGAAACCCTTCCTCAAACAAAAAGAGCATGTCTCTTCATCTCTAGAGCAGTCAAAACTATGAGTTGCATATCTCTCAAGCCATCTTATCCACCACAAAGCACTATGCCGCCAGCAAACAAAACTTTTCTTTGTAACAACAATACAGCTTTGCATGTCAGTCATGCACTCATTGCAGAAAAACAAAGAAAAGGAAGATGATTCACTTTTCTGCAAGACAGACAAAAGCGCAATAATCTCCACCAAAGGCATGGCTCTGCCCGCTTTAAGTTCTGTTTTATTTCAGATCCTCCAAAGAGATTCTGATGGACTATTGTGCAAAGTCTGGCCCAGTTAGGCTCAAGATGGCGTGACTCTTGAGAGCGTGAGAAAAGATTACACCGAGGCTCAGAGAGCAACCCAATTACAAGTGACAGTTCTCTTAATTTCACCACAGAGGGAGTGTGGTGGAACCTCGGAACCACAGTCGAACTCCATTACCACCCGGCCTAGCCCCATTTCCATTAATAAGTGCTGCTTGAGAGAGTTGCACGGGTTATTTTAAGGGAGGAAGGTGTTGTGGGAGAGCATGGTGCTGTTTGGAGCGTGCTGAGACTAAAGATATGGGTCTGGCACTGAGCTGCACTCACATCTGGGAGAAACATTCAAACATGCTGGAAACGGGAGCCCCTCGGGCCCCACGCCTTCTAATCTCAGATGGGCTGTCCTAATTAAAACCGGACTGAAGCTGGACAGAGCTGTCCGTCACGCTGGGGGAAAAAAAGTCACAAGCCTTTGGCCATCCAAGCGCAGGCACCGCAGCTTAAACACCATGCAAATTTATATATTACCAAGACCTGAAAAACAGGATAGAATTCTGACTGGTTGTTTTAAATTCAAGCTTCAGCATGTCCACAGCATTGCAGGAATGAGGTTGTCACTTACAACAAAATAGAAGAATATTAGTACTTCCTGATTAGTTCAAAAGAGTAATATCTGTGATACCTAGGAAATATTTTCAGTTTCAGAAAATTGTTAGTGAATAAAATTATAAATTAAATTATAAATTATACATTTATTTACATATACACTACAGATCAAAAGATTTGGGTCAGAAAGATTTTTGTTTTGGTGTTGTTTTGGTGTCGTTGTATACTTTTATTCGGCAAGGACACATATTGCTCAAAAGATTTTAACTTTAAATATTTCAAACATAAGATTTCTGAAGGATCATGCGACACTGAAGACTGAACAAATGGTTGCCATCACAGGAATAAATTATGTTATCTTATTTTATATGTTTGATCAAATAAATGCAGACTTGGTGAGCAAAAGAGACTTATCAAAAACATTACAAAAACAGGAGTGTCACACAGTGGCTGTATAAAGATTTGCACTATGAAGGGAATGCTACAACAACAGACTTTAATGTAAACACAGGAGAACTACAGCCACTCAAACGAGATCGGTCAAAGAACTGAAAGAACTTATAAACACTAAAGGCAATCAAGGGAAAAACAGAACAGGTGTGTGAACTAATTAAGTATATGAGGAACAGGCAAACTGAAACGGAGCAAACAAACCCCAAACAGAGTAAAAGTGTTACAAGTAGTGTATACATATAAAATATTACATACATATATATATATATATATATATATATATATATATATATATATATATATATATATATATATATATATATTAATATATATCTTTCCTCATCAATGTACACACAGCACCCCATATTGACAGAAAAACACAGAATTGTTGACATTTTTAAAGATTTATTAAAAAAGAAAAACTGAAATATCACATGGTCCTAAGTATTCAGACCCTTTGCTCAGTATTTAGTAGATGCACCCTTTTGATCTAATACAGCCATGAGTCTTTTTGGGAAAGATGCAACAAGTTTTTCACACCTGGATTTGAGGATCCTCTGCCATTCCTCCTTGCAGATCCTCTCCAGTTCTGTCAGGTTGGATGGTAAACGTTGGTGGACAGCCATTTTTAGGTCTCTCCAGAGATGCTCAATTGGGTTTAAGTCAGGGCTCTGGCATGGCCATTCAAGAACAGTCGCAGAGTTGTTGTGAAGCCACGTAATTTTAGCTGTGTGCTTAGGGTCATTGTCTTGTTGGAAGGTAAACCTTCGGCCCAGTCTGAGGTCCTGAGCACTCTGGAGAAGGTTTTCATCCAGGATATCCCTGTACTTGGCCGCATTCATCTTTCCCTCGATTGCAACCAGTCGTCCTGTCCCTGCAGCTGAAAAACACCCCCACAGCATGATGCTGCCACCACCATGCTTCACTGTTGGGACTGTATTGGACAGGTGATGAGCAGTGCCTGGTTTTCTCCACACATACCGCTTAGAATTAAGGCCAAAAAGTTCTATCTTGGTCTCATCAGACCAGAGAATCTTATTTCTCACCATCTTGGCAAACTCCATGCAGGCTTTCATGTGTCTTGCACTGAGGAGAGGCTTCTGTCGGGCCACTCTGCCATAAAGCCCTGACTGGTGGAGGGCTGCAGTGATGGTTGACTTTCTCCCATCTCCCAACTGCATTTCTGGAGCTCAGCCACAGTGATCTTTGGGTTCTTCTTTACCTCTCTCACCAAGGCTCTTCTCCCCTGATAGCTCAGTTTGGCCGGACGGCCAGCTCTAGGAAGGGTTATGGTCGTCCCAAACGTCTTCCATTTAAGGATTATGGAGGCCACTGTGCTCTTAGGAACCTTAAGTGCAGCAGAAATGTTTTTGTAACCTTGGCCAGATCTGTGCCTTGCCACAATTCTGTCTCTGAGCTCTTCAGGCAGTTCCTTTGACCTCATGATTCTCATTTGCTCTGACATGCACTGTGAGCTGTAAGGTCTTATAAAGACAGGTGTGTGGCTTTCCTAATCAAGTCCAATCAGTATAATCAACCACAGCTGGACTCAAATGAAGGTGTAGAACCATCTCAAGGATGATCAGAAGAAATGGACAGCACCTGAGTTAAATGAGTGTCACAGCAAAGGGTCTGAATACTTAGGACCATGTGATATTTCAGCTTTTCTTTTTTAATAAATCTGCAAAAATGTCAACAATTCTGTGTTTTTCTGTCAATATGGGGTGCTGTGTGTACATTAATGAGGAAAAAAAAAAGAACTTAAATGACTTTAGCAAATGGCTGCAATATAACAAAGAGTGAAAAATTTAAGGGGGTCTGAATACTTTCCGTACCCACTGTATATATATATATATATATATATATATATATATATATATATATATATATATACAGTGGGTACGGAAAGTATTTATAATATATTTATTTTATTTTTTTTATTTATTTATTTTTTCTTGAATCTGTTTATTCTTATGCATTAATATATAAAGCACACATACATTTCACATTTAGGCTGCAACTATTCTAGTCTCCTCAAATAAGCACACTGAGCTAGATGAAGCACCACAAGCTCATTTAAGAATGTTTTGAGCACCTACATAATAAAAGCAGCTGACTGTGACCTGGAATGTGTTAATGGAGATACTTTTGCAAATTCTCCTATTTGTATTTCTAGGTTACAGCCTCACAAAATGTTTTGCCTGAGCGTGTGTTATTAGGAGAATGTGCAGTGGAAATATGGCAGTGAAAAGACTTCATTGAGTAGCAAACATCTCTTTAGTTTTGCATGAGATGTTCTCATTAGCTCCTTTAAACCTGTTTGGCAGATTATTCTCTTCTTTTGGAACAATAACATCTCTCTTCCCACCCCACTCTCTCCCAATATCTTTTTTTTTTTTTTTTCGGCCTTATTTTTTTGGGCTTTCTTATTATCATCTGTGGAGCATAGCCTCATTATTTTGTTTTTTTAAAGACAGACAATACACAAATAAGCTTCATAGGCAACGTCTTTGTGGTCTACTACAGCTTTGTAATGCCCGCTCTCTTAAGGGTTCCAATCATGATAATACACTTAAGATTTGTTTGTGCTTTGGAAGTTTGCATGACTTACAATGCTTACAAAGATTTGTTAAGGAAAAAGCGATGTGATACAATCTTGTCCAATAACTTTGTGGCACCATAATCAATGGCGAACGTGTGATTAGGGAGAAAGTACAGCAGAAAGTCTGTGCGGCCAAGGCAGAGTGTGAAGTTCTAGGAAACAGACTAAAATTTCATTTGCACCCGAACACACACTGTTCACGTACAAGAACGGGCGAATCAATGGAGGCGTACAGCAAAGATGGAAAGATGAAAAAAGATCATTTCAATGAATAACATTAGTCTTTTCGATTTCCTAGGGGAAAAAAAAAATCAATGGTCATCCTGCCCTATAATGACAGAGATCACCTTTGCTTTACCGCCCAGTCCTTAGCCGTAGAGCTGAATCTTCCTCCACGAGTCCAAGCTGGCTGTGCAAGTAATGGGCACTCATCTCAAAACTGCCTTTGGTCTCACTTTCTAAGGCCAAAAACTCACTCCAGCAGAGGCAGAGCCGGCTCTCTCGCTGTTATCCAACTCTGTCATTTCATGCTTAATTCTCTTACTATTGAACTGGATAAAAAGTTCCCCTCACCTCTCTGCCGCCGCTTCTTAGCTCGGCGATGGAGAGGCATTCGGAGGACATGACAGAGAGAAAAACACACCTTTCAAATGCACGATTGCACGCCCAACTTAGCTGCGTGCCATTCTGTATTAGGGTCTGGTGGAGAAGTAATCTGTCTATGACATGCACACACACATACACATATGACAGGCTAGCCTCTGAGACGTACACACACGCGCAGCCCACTTCTCATGTGTTACCGGGAGAAGGAGGGAGGGTTTGTTATAATGAGCTTGTTCCATCACGACTCAGTGCCAGAGTCTCTCAGTGGCGCTGTCTGAGGGAAAGCAATGTGTGCCACGCTAACAGATGTGGACTCTCAGCACGCACAAACACAGACGCACGCTCCAGCACGCTTTCCCATGCATGAAGAGCGGCCCCTGGGACCTGACTGGACAGCACACATACACTGTTCCATCTACCCATGTCCATTCCACTCTCACTCAAGAGCACCAAGAAACACAAACACACTCACATGCACAACTACACACACATACAGTGCAGTAATGAAGGCAGCTACTAGCTGGCATGTTTGTCTGCACAGAGAAAATGCCTCAGTGATGTGCATGATTGTGTACTCATAGTATAGGAGTCTGCGGATTTATGGGCTAAATCATCAGCCCCCTACGAGTGCTAAATATCTAAATGAGGAAGGGGTGAACGGGGCCATATCGATGTGGGGAGTCCATGTGCTGTTGCCATGGGGACACAGAGTGTCACTCAGCATTCATCCGAGTCCTCGGATTCTATGAGCTAATTCTACAAAATCCATGGACCACTAATTACTTATATGAGAGACTGCAGAGAGGAAAAGGGTACACAATGAAAATTCTGTCATCATATACCCTCACCCTCATGTTGCTCTTTCTATGTCTTTCTATGTTGTGTAAAACACATAAGGAGTCACTGAGTAGAATTTTTCAAAAAACTGTTTTTTTAATCTATATTTTAAAAAAAAAAAAAAGAAAAACATAACTATTTGTATATGTTTTTATTATTAAAAACTGGTAACACTTTACAGCAAGGTTAATTTGTTAGTTAACATGAATTAAGAATAAACAAGACTTCTACAGCCAGTGTTGGGGGTAACGCATTACAAGTAACTTGAGTTACGTAATCAGATTACTTTTTCAGTAACTAGTAAAGTAATGAATTACTTTTTCCATTTACAACAAAATATATGTTACTTTTTCAAATGCATAAGTTTTTTTTTTTACATTTATTGACTGACCGCTCTTCTGTCCCCATGTTGAGAGAAATAAAGTGCAGAGGTGTTGTGCACGCTGTGTGAACTTGACGGTTATTGTAGTTATATAAATGTGAACATGCATTTACTCATCTCACTTGCACAAAAACATTCATTATTCTTCAAAATGAATAAAAACAGTGAAATGTAATCTAAGAATTTTCCACAAACCTATAATAATTAACTACAATAAATTACACAAATATACTTTATACATTTAATCTCAATTTATTAACCAATGTCTTTGCTGCTAACAATTTTAACCATACTATTAAGCAAAAATTACTTTAAATTTAGAAATAAGAGTATTGAACTTCCTTCTCCTGTATCCTATTCTTCTTTAATCTAGAATAGCAGTACAGCTGAAAGGTTTGTTTGAGCTGTGCCCTCTACTCTACAATATATATGCATTTCTTTCAGCCTGAGGCTTATTCACTTCACTTTTGGTGTGAAATGGCCTTTACATCTGTCAAAAATAGAACTTTTTTTGTAGTTATTAAAAAAAAAAAACAAGCAAACCTAGCCTAGGTGAGCAAAAGTAACGCAAAAGTAATGTAATGCATTACTTTTCATAAAAAGTAAGTAAGGAATGCAATTAGTTACTTTTTCAGAGAGTAACGCAATAATTATTGTAATGCATTACTTATTAAGTAACTTTCCCCAACACTGTCTACAGCACTTATTAATTTAAATTAATGTTAATTTAAACATTTGCGAATACATTATTAAAATCAAATGTTTTATTTATTAACATTAGTTAATATATACTGTAAACAACATGAACAAACAATGAACAACTGTATTTTTATTAACTAATATTAACAAAGATTAAATACTGTAACAAATGTTTTGTTGATTGTTAGTTCATGCTAGTTAATACATTAACTTATGTTAAGTAATTAAACTTTATTGTAAAATGTTACCAACAAATCTATATAACATCACAACTCTTACAACAAATGGTTTGAAATAGAAACATTCTTTCATTAGAAATTTTTTTTGTTTTTAATTATTTTTTTATTTTTTTTATAATACTTAATGGTCGAAATGATTTAATATGATGGAGCTGGTCACAAATGATGACAGTTTTCATTTTGGGGTAAACCATTCATTTATGACCTGCAGCACTTTTAAAAAAATGCATTTAAACATTGTAATTTGCAACTTGCCTTTCTTTCCAGTTTACAATATGCCATGGTTTCTCATTCGAGACATACCCTCCGGTGCCACTCTGTTTACCTCCCTTACGCCCAATAAACAAATGTTATCCTGCCCACGCAATCATCTCCACAGTAATGCAACCACTAAATTATTAAGTCTGAGTTCCAGTGGCCTCACCTTATCCAATCACATGAATGCAATATATATTTCAGCACAAACTGCTGCATTTCTCCTATTATGACTTGCGGTATTATTTCCTGCCATTTTCTGCAATGTTTTCCAATAGTCATCTGGGTATATTAATACAATTTCTTTGACAGTGAGATGTATTCATTACCAGTGGACCAGACAACAGGAGGATATTAGTAGTAGCCAGTTATTTGAGAGGTAAAGTCAGCCGCTCTCCAAACGCCGGCCCTCATTAAGGTCTGAGACAGACACACATGTGCTGATGCAAAACAGTGCTCTACACAGAAATCTGGTTGAGCCAGATTATTATTGCGTTCATAATTAGCCACACACAAAAAAGCAAACAGTTCATCAGAAAGCTACAGTGTGAAAAGACAATGTGGTTTAGCTTATTTTGAATTTCAAAAGGACTGACATGTAATGAAGATTCTCTTTATAAACAAATGCATTAATTGTGTATACTGCAAACATCTAGAAAAAAGGACATAACCCTCTATGGTACGGTGTTGCCTCCAGGCAACATGGTCTATTTTAGTTTGTTTTTAATAAAATAAGCCACCAATTGATTGATCAACTGTATCTCAGGACAGAATGACTCAAATACTAATCAATAAAAGTGCAAAAAAGATCAAAACATGACCAACAGGGGTCCATTTTGTGTCCTGTTTTTCAGCACATGTGCACATGTCACATGACTCCATATTTTCTCCATTGAAAAGTGCTTTTTTCACTTGTTTGTAACCATATAATCACCCACAAAAAAATATGAGTCACCTTCACTGGCAAGTAAAGAAGTATTTTTAAGAACTTTACTTTATATATCATCAAATGTTTTAGAGAAAATAACAAAAAACTGTGTGTTGCCTCAAGGCAACATTGTACCATAATGGAATCGCATAAGCCCATACAGGCATAATAGGTTTCAATACAAATGTACCATATTTGTAAGGAAAACAGTTGGAATTATCTAAATATGTTGGCATTTTCACATGATTTTGTAATGCACTTATAACAATACTGATTCACATACTATATCTGCATATATTATGATCTGTACATTTTCTATAGCACTTCAAAAAGGTATAAAACACAGGCAGCAAAGCCATATGATGAGGGTGAGGGTGAGGATGAGGAGTTAATGAGGGGTCATACTGTGATGAGGAAGATGAAATCATAGTGACAATCCATTAGGGAGAGAGTGAGGGTGAGAGAGATGATGGATATGAGGATGAAGATGGATATGATAACTTGATATAATAACATAAAAATATGATGGTTTAGTAATATTTGTGTTCCACTATGGTACAATGTTGCCTGAGGGCAACAGCTGGATATAAAATGTTACTTTTTATTAAATATGAAACTTTTACTACATTAAAAACTAGATAAATTAGTTTAAGTGTCTAGTTAAAGAAATTTATGTTTTCAATAAATATATTATTTTTTTCTACATGACAATGCCAAATGTTTAAATTTTTCCATTGTGTCATCGAGGCAACAAACTTATAAAAAATAAATAAATTAAAAAAAATTATGAAAATGTTTATTGATATTGTTAAAGTGTCCAATTATAAGCAGGAAAAACAACACAAATATTTTTTTTCCTCACTGATATCATATTGCGTACCATAGAGGGTTTTAAATGAGAAAACTCTATTAAAAATGACTCAAACTCCAAATGACTGAAACTAAAGTGAACCTCACTTCAGACTACAGAAACAGATGGTCAGGTAAAAATCCTTGACTTTAGGGTTCCACTCGACAGTACTTGTACAACATCCAAACAAAAATCAATTTTGATAAGAAGGAATAAAGTATGTATCACAGTTTTCACGCAAATGTTAAGCAGAAAAAAAAAATGTTTTCAACATTGATAATAAGAAATGTTTCTTTAGCACCAAATCAGCTTGATCATGTGATCATCTAAATAAACATTGTTTTTAAGTTTTTTCCCCCTTTCTTGTAATTTGGTTTATTTGAAATTTTACTCTCTACTATTATTTTCAATCTCCTTGTTTTGTTTTTATTTTCAATTAATTTCATTTGCAAGGCATACTACAGGCAGCGTGTCCACATAGACACAAACTGACACACACTTAACAAGCCGTATGCCTCTCTAGATGTCTTAAGCGCAGAGTCAACAACACTTTGCAGTTAAGAGAGTTCACACAGTTCAGAAAGCCCATTACCAAGCGCTGTACTTATTTCCATGCCTTCTATAACACGGTTCACTGCATCTCCTGTGCTTGATTTACTTCATGCTTGGCAGCAATAGCCAAGAAGGCAGAGGAGTGAGAACTACCCAGAAGGTCATTGGTTCAATCCCCTGAGCTGGCGGTGCGCAAGTAAGCTGACCTACCCAGGAGCCATTCCGTCATTGTTCCATAGTACTACTGGCCTCGTGTTGACCCCTTTTCTTTTTGAGCAGGCATGAATGTGTACTGTGCTTAGATCAAGCTCAGCATAAAAGCTTGTGAATTATGAGTTTTGTACATGGAAGAAGAAAAAAAAAAAATCAATGCAGCTGTTTGTGTGAAACGGATAAAAAGAAAATGTTATTTTGGTTTATATAACTGCAGCATCATGAAAGATATCTCATATGTAATCGTCTGAATTCTGATGGTGTGCAGTTTTGCTTAAAAACACACTACAACAAACTGCACACCAGGCAGGGTTCCTGTCTGAAAGTCCTTTGTTCAATAATTTAGGAAAGAAATGGATGGAGGGACGGATGGATGGATGGATGGAAAGAGTGGAGCAAGTAACCAGCACTGATTCTTAGTGTGTCCATAGGGATGGCAGTACATTAGGAAAGCATTTCTGGAGAGGGCTGGCAGGTCTCAACCATAGACATTGCAGATAGGTTAAAGAAGCTGAACTTAAACCCTTCCTGACTCCCTCCTGCCTGCGTAACTATCAGCAGGAAGGTGAAAAAAGCTCTTTTCTGCTCAATCTCTGTCTCTCTGCATCACATTCTCACCAGGATCCATTGCACTTCTAGGCTCCATACTTACTTTTTCTTTCACGTTTGCCCCCCTCTTTTTCTTTCTCTCTTTCTCTAGGGAGTCAACAGCATGCAGCCGGGCTAAGGTCCTTGCTGATGGAGGGATGGTGTAACACAAGCTAGGCATGTGGGACGTAGGCCTGTAAGCAGCACTTGTCTAGTGTACAATGTTCACCTACCTCCATCCAACCAATCATCTCCTCTCCCCTCCCCTCACCCTTGCATGGACACTGGGAGAAGTGCCGCCACATCACCTTACAGTGCTTTTCATCACTCGGTGACAGTGTGTCAACTCCGCTCCCCGTCACCAGCACACCATACACACTGACGTTCAACGTCCTCGGCTGTGCTCCGCTTCAAAACCCCGCAATGTGACATCTGGATAACTTCACCTTGTGCATTCTGTGCTGCTTTCCTATGACACACATATTCTTATGCCGAACCCCTGTCCTCAAGACTGGTCACGGCACCAGGGTGCGATAATGAATGGGTTACAGTGGGTTGGGTGATGGGCTGAAGTGTAGAGGGAGGGGTGTGTGTCTGTGTATATATGTGTGTGTGAGAGAGAGTGTGTTTGTGCGATCTCCCAATCCTCCACAGACCACCTGTCAACAGCAGCCTCCATGTATGAGTGACTGGCTGTCAGTGTCAGGACGGCATACCTGCCTCCAAAACAACCTCACGCTCTCCCACAATTACTGTTCCACATTATTCAGCTGCTCAAATCACTGACATGCACAACAGGGAAAGAAAAACACTCTCTTTTCCCACTCCATATCACTGTATCTCGCTTTCTTTTTCTCTATGAGTTTCAAAAATGTCACAGTGCAATTTAAAGCAGTAATTCATCATTCAAAACAGAATCATATTGTGCTAAATAAAACACACACAAAAAAAAAAAAAAAAAAGCATAATACTACTTTTCCAACTTTTCCAAAAACACTACAACAAAGCATTTCAGTCTGTAAATGGCAATATTATTCTTCTTTTATAAAAGGCATTAATTTCATTACAATTCCCAAGGAACAACTAAAGATTTAAAATCTGAATTGCAGATGGTCCATGCACAGAAGCAAAAGGGGGAAGGGGGGAAATGGGCTTGTGGCTAAAACCATCACAAATACTAGCTTTTCCTTCAAACATCACCCAAACTCAATAAAACATTCTGGCATCATTTTAAAATAAATGAGTCATTTCATTCTGCATCCCGTCTATCAAAATCTGTCCTTACAGAACAAAAGTGGAAGTGAAAGTGTGATTAAGGATGTGTGCTTAGCTATACTCAAGAGGACAAATAGTCTGTTTTGTCAGCTACATCGGACCAAAAGTGAAATATTTGATGAAATAATGATAAAGTAATCATTTACTTTTCAAAAGTTTATGGTCTTTTTTTTCAGCAAGGATCAAAAGTGACAGCAAAATCCATTTATGATGTTATAAAAAGATTTATATTTCAAATAAATGCTGTTCTTTTGAACTTTCTATTCTTCAAAGAATCATGAAAAAAATGCATCACTGTTTCCACAAAAAATATTCAGCAGCAAAACTTTTTATAATATTTAAAAATTGATATTAATTAGAACAGTTTTTTGAGCACCAAATCAGCAATATTAGAATGATTTCTGAATATATATATATACACACTGAAAACAGCTTAAATTGTAATAATACAGTTTAAAAATCTATCTATCGATCTATAGAAAATGTATTTGCAATTGTATTTTGCTTTACTTAATGCATATTGTTAATATTAATATTTATTTATGTAATGATCATTTTAATAAAATAACAATACAAGTCTATGGTATGTCCTCATTAGATATCTAGGTAAACATATATTTGTGTAGGTGAAGGGGCAGTGATGAGATGCTTTCTGCAAAGCAATTAAATGGTGTTGCTGTCTCACAGAATGCAATCAGGGAAATCGAATCTACAGGTAACCTCGGTGGAAAGAATGGGATTAATGCACAGGGCTGGCTCCATATTGCATGTCTGCTCTGGCGGCCGGGAGTGAGCTTGTTAAAGTTGATTTATTAGGTCTTGGTTTACACAAGCTTTCCCTGGCAATGCAAGGTCAACTGTAATGGCCCTCTGAATGTGAATAAATCTACAGCTAAGCTAAACCGCCGTCCTCTCTCTTTGTTTGCCTCTCTTGGGTATATCTGCCTGCTAGGACGTAACTTCAAGCTGATCAATATATCAGTACACAATTTTTTTTTTTACATTATCATCCTACATTATGATTATGTATCTGAGCACGAAAGAAAAAGAGAGAGAGAAAGAGAGAATAAGGAGTAAGAAAAGGTTGTTTGTGTTGAACAATAGTCGGTTTGAGAAAGCCACATTAACACACTTAGTAGATCACATAACCATGGTGAAAAGGAGGAACCTAGCAGTTTATTCGCATATTTCAAAAGAGAAAATCTCTATAAACAACAATAGGAGAAAACAGTCCCCAAATCAGTGTAGTTGTTGTCCCCCCTCCCAAACCCACCTATTTTTCCTTTGTCACTTGCTCTATTACATATTGTGCATATCAAACATTCCCTATGAGGCACATGAGAGCAAATTTATTTGTTTTTGGATGTGAGGCATAAACAGGGGGGAAATCATTTCTTTCTTGTCGGCAGAAGTTGTTGATTCTGTTTTGACGCCGCTCCATCACACCTGCCTGCCCCCTCCTGACATCCACGCACACAAACGGCAGATCATACAGAAGGGGATGTCAGGAGAAAAGCATGATAGCGGATGCCACACTCACCATGATCGCACTTTCGCACAACAAACGCAACCGCTGCGGACGAGCACTGCGCAGTCACAGCTTTTAAGTCACGGCCCTTTCTGCGAAAGATTCCAGCTTACAAATACTTTTGTTTCTGCTTCTAACAAATGTCCTGTCTGCTTTGCAGTTTTTGTCTTCTCTCTGCGCTCCACTGACTTTTTTTTCTTATTAAAGGAGTATGTTCACTAGGGACTGTACTATTTCAGGGTCTTTCAACATTCCCAAAGCGTAAAATCTGTGCAAAAGTATGATAAATCTTTCAATGGCCTGCAGGCCGGCGCAAACACGACTGTCAATAAGACGGAAAAGTTGTACAGGCTGTTAACAAAAATAAGAGCCCAGAGTTGAGGCAGGCCGTCAGACTGTGGTGGATGGGTGATGACTGCTGTCCACCCCGCTGTGTGAGGTGACCGGTGGAGGGGCCAGTATCAGGCCGAGCCCTGAGGTTCAGCTTCACTGCCTTCGGCTAGTTAGTGCTGCCTGGAGCCTCGAATAACTGCAACAGCATCAACCCCATCCAGTCTCACCAAACCTTAGTGGTCTGCATTGGGCATTCAATACCCTCAGAAAAAAAAAAGAAAAAAAAAAACCATTACTTCTGCCCACATTAGAAATGGCTGACAGGCTATGCTCAGACATAATATATAAGAAGACACTAACATACTAACAAACATGCCCAAACTGTTGTAAGAATACTTCTACTAGTAGTAGTACTAGTAGTAATAATAATAACTTCAAAATCTATCTCTAAATTTCCACTTTAAAGCACCACTGCAAAAATAAAGAAAAACATAAATCAAGATAAACTATATAACCTTGTTAATGACTAGTCAACTACTCAACCAACTTGCTACAGAGTTCTTATTAACAATTAATATAATAATAATAATAATAATAACAGTTGCAGTCTAATCTTTAAAGGGGTACTTCACCTCTGACAAAATGGACTTTCAATAAAACATGGCTGTCTATTAGGGATGTGCACGAGTACTCAAGTATTCAAGGACTTGGACAACGTAACAATGAGGATCAATCATGAAAAAGATGATCGCCATAACTTTAAAAAACTATATTTCCCATAAATGCCCATCCCTACTGCCTATACAATAGAAAGCCTACATGACTACAGAAAACAAAAAAATATGGCTTTTGCCAAAAAAAGTAAAAAAAAAAAATAAATAAATAAAAAATTCAACACCCATTTTGCACTTGGCATGTTGCCGTCCAAGGCCACTCCCACCAGTCTGCAATAGATACGATTACCAGAGTCAAACACCACCTTGCTTTACTAGGAAATACTTCTTAGCAAACTTTCAGTCATTATGGTGTCAACGTGTATTGTTCTAGGGAGCAAGAATTCAAAGAGTAAACATTTAAAATCACTGAGTTACTTTTGGTTTCCAGTGAAGGATCCAGCGCATTGTAGGCACTAGCTAAAGGCTGCAAAAAAAAACGTAAATTTGGAGAGCGCACCGCGATGGAAAATCTGCAAAACCTCTGTGTTTGTAGTAAACATTTCAAACTGGATAACCACGAACACAGTGCTTTAGGCCAAACAAAGGGGAAAAACTGAAAGAAACTGCCATTCTCTCAGTTCCGCCCAACCTCTGAAGTAAAACGCTGCCGCGTATAGGTAAAAAAAGCTGTTGCCACAGTGTTCCATTTTTACCTTAATGCTGTTTAAAGAGTATACATAGAATAGAATACCGACCCTTACAATAACTGTTCTGTTAATAACCCTCTGACGATCCCACTGTCTGTGGGCGCAGATACAAAAATGTGAAAGTATAATCTAGAATTTGAGCAGTCAAAAATCCTTTTGCTGACAAATAAACTTGAATTTCTTGGTCCAAGTAACACAGAGAATGAGTAAACACTGTTAATTTACATATACTACTGATACTGTAATAATACAAAGTGGATTGAAAATTGGCATTATTACACTTTAAGTCAGGTTTCTTTAAGATCAACTAGTCAACTAGTCATTAAATCCCTCCCTACACACATACCTGAAACAGCACCCATTCAATACCCTCCAAAAACTATACCATTACACCTGCTTCAGGTATCGAGTAAAAGTTTCCTTACAATCCTTACTCCTAACAAATTCAAAAAGCCATGAAAGGTCAAATTCATCTACATAAAGGTGGGCAGCCTATCAGATATACCTACTAAGGTCTTTGTTTTTTGTTCTTTTTACACAAAAAAACACCACTGCAAAGTCTGAGGCCAAAAACTGCACACAAACATCGATCTGTAAGATTGTGGCAATTAGGATAAACACGAAGTTGAGCAAACAGCCTTGGGATCCCACAAAAGAGCCTTTGCAATGTCTGTTCGACACAGTCGAGGTGTTAAAAACAGCCAGGCCAACCCCAAAATACCCCCAGTCTCTGAGCACTCGCTCCTCGTCCACAAAAATTGTAGCAATGTGTTGCTGCCTAGACCTACCGGTCAGAATAGCATTAATCTTTCAGCTAATATGGTAAGTTTAATTTTAGGAAATTAACTTTTGCCTACAGGACTCCTCAGAGCCAAAATGAATTATATGTCAAGCTGTAGCCGCCGGTTGTACCTAACTCTGTGGCAAAGCTATCCAGAAGCTCATTGTGTATGTAAATGCCTCTAATTGGAGCTGGCAAGTGAGTGTAACGATGCAATTTTTGTAATGATTTCAGTTTCCTCTTGTGGAACATTTAACATAAAAGACAAATGCATAGAGCCACATTTAATACAAAAGGATTGGCTAAATACAAACATAAATTGCTACTTCTAAAATTACAATTGATTAAGTACCTGAAGTTATTTGAATATAAAATAAAAATAAATAAATAAAAAATCAATGTACTGGATTGACTGCGTAATTACGCTGAAAGGAAAACCGGAGTCGGAATAGATGCTTTTGTCAGACAAGCGATCCATGATGAAATCCAATACCTTCCTGTTACAGTAAATGGCTATAAGAAATCGTATCCCTATGTTAATACCAGTTGGGTGCCAAGAGGTGCATAAAGTAGACTGGAGATGGGGAATATTTCTGACCTAATGCAATTAATAAATAACACTTTCAGCAAAGAGGTCATTAACACAAGTTACTGGACTGTTTCCTGCTCTTGTCAGAAGATCAGGCGAGTACACACTGTTTCACTGAACACTTAATTATCAGGATTGCAAGGCATCCTCGCAACTCAGCGGCAACTTTTCCGGCAGTTTTCCCCAGCTGATTACCCATTCTCCTTTTCTCATTCAACCCCAGTCATTTTTAACATGAACACAGCCAATTTCTTTCTTACTTCTGCAATTAAATGTGAAGTATTTTACTGATGAGCCAATGTGGGATTCAGCAAGCATCACAAAGGGCGATTAGTATGTGCGCCTCAAGGGTTTAATTCCGAAGACAAATGCTTTAAAGCACCATAAGCTGAGAACAGTCTATTGCTGTGATTAGGTACGACTTTGTCTGAGCGATCAAAATGAATTCATTGTGGACAAAGGTTAAACAAGTGATTTATTTTATAAAGCTGAAATGTCCAGGAAACTATCCGACAACATTATAAATGCTAAGAATTATGAAACAGAAGCAGCAGAAGGAAACCCTCACTTGCATTGCACTTTTTTCCAAGAGTAGCAGCAAAAACTTTTTTTTATAAACACTTTATGTTATACTGGTTGAAACTCTTTTCACATTCTGATAGCAATCAATAACAGAATAATATTTATTCTGTGGAAGTCTCAGGACCAAAAAATGTTTGTCCAATCATTGCATTCGATCCCCATCACACTTATGCTGCGTTCACGCCATGTCTTAATTAAGAGATGGCAACCCGTGACGTTCTACTCGTCCTCTGATTCGGAATTATGCGTTTCTATGGCAACACTATCAATGCCGAAATTAATCTGCAGCAGACCGATGGCACAACTAAGAGCTCTAAGTTGTTTTCGTTCATTATTAATGTAATGTTATGTGCTTTGAGACATGGGGTAATTTAATGCCGTCCCTTGTGACGCTTTGCAGACTCTGCTGTGTACATGTTTTCACGTGTTTTGGAGGAGGTGTGGCTGTGGAGAGTGCTCCGAAGGCAGGGTGAGATCCTTTGCTTTCAAAGCTCGATTGTTACTGCTAGCTTCTCCAAAATTGCCTACCCTAACTTTAACACTGTTCAGAGGTTAAGGGCTGGTGAGTGGAGGCTCAAAGGTCCACCCTGATCAATGTGCAAGTGGCAGCATGTTATGAGAGACCAGACCATGGGGACGGTAGTCACTCAAAGCAAGGGGCAATGTAACATGGTTTAGAAATCATCTGCCACAAGGTCCCCATCATTTCCTGTTCCCACTGCACATCCCTAAGGCCTCATTCTGGAACACAACAGAAAATAAATATTGATTCAACAGGCCTCAATGCCAAAGTAAAATGAAATCAGAACATGCGAGAGAGGAAAAGGAGGGAATAAAAGAACAACATAGAGAAAAACAGAAATTAGGAAGACTGAAAGGTTCGAGCCAAAAAATCAACGTGGAGACAAATTAAGAAATTAAGTACCATTTTACTGAAGGTACACCTAAAGAAAGCAACAACTAACTTAGCTCATTTATTGAAGCAGACGTGCCAGTATTAAAATCTTATTTAATCAGCTTTTCAGCGACGGTGTGTTGGGGATCTGTGAACAATGTGTCAAACAGCTCTGCACCAATGGGAGCAGCTGTAATTTTCTGCAGCCCTTTGCTAACTTACAAGTAATGGGTTTATCTTTGCATACTGCCAGTGATTGATACAAGCTCCCCAAATCTCCTTAGTTCCCTCTGACGGAGTCTAATAAATACAGGTCAGACGTTCTTCATATTCTTTTTCGCTGTTAATTCTCTGACACTTGTCTAATAGGATTTATGCGCTGCTCATTTTAATTGTATTGGCGCATACAGTGAATGTTTAAACCCTTCTGTTTATCTCAGGCAGACTTCTCACATTCAAACCCTATTCACACCAGCTCCACCTGAAAGAACAGGTGCCAGTGCATTGCCGTGGGCTGCAAAGAGGCTAAAGAAGAAGAGAAAGAATAGTTCAATAGAACTCAACAGAAAAAAAGGCCATAGAAACAGATCCAAGGTAGTGCTTTGAGGATGACCTTCTACAACACTACTGAAATAGTTGTAAGAAATGTACACAGTAGCTTGACAATGAATGAATCGTGTCATGTTGTTATGATTGCAGTTGGCATTTATGCTAGTGTGTTGCGCGAATCTTGCTAAACCCTTTTGAAAATGAATAAAACAATAAATAAAAAAAATAAAACATTGTCTTACATTGTCTTGATCTAAACCCGGTCATAACAGTGTGTCTTTGCTCTATGGTGACTTACAGCAAATTAAAAAATAAAACTAAAAAAATAAATCATCTTTCAAAGTGATGGATAAGGCTCTTCGATTTTCAGTAAAACTGCAGCCCTGTTTGAGTATCAAGATAATTGGTGTCAGTAGCCTCAAAAAGGGCTCTGTCAATCCAGAAATATCCAAGAGGGAGTCTTCTCTTACTGTTCTTCAGTTATTACAAAAAAAAAAAAAAAAAAAAAAAAATTTTAAAGGAAAAATCCCAGATGTAATGGAAGACGCACACAATTTTCGATTTTCAGCAGTGCTCTTCCTGATTTGCCTTTAATTTGGGATGTAAGCGTCAAACTTTACCGCTCTGGGGAATGCAGTGAAACATAGCTGGTGATACATTCTCATCATCACAAACCATTGACAAATGCCTCCTTAAATAAAAGGTGCAATAAATCAGTTTCAGTCTTGGACAAGACGGAGCCATTTACTTCTCTTTTGAAAGTTGCAAACGAGTTTAGTTTCTTAGACTGAAAGTAGCTAGTTTTAGGATCTGCCATTAAAATGAAAACCAATTTAGATCTTAGTACCATCAAGACACAATGCATTTAGTGGAGGGGGAAAAAAAGATAAAAAGAGATGTGATTCTTATTATCTAATTAATCCTAGCATGGCCCAAGGTTATTTAATTTGTTGAAAGATCATTAACAAGTCCTCATCCGGCAAATAAAATAATCAGGATCTTAATTTGTTCAAATTCAGGAAAGGATTCCAATAAACAAAGGCGGGCAATATTGAAGGCTGGAGATGGCCATGGAGCTGACGGAATTAGGAGAGCACTAATAACAGAGAACTGTGGGCAACGTAATGGCTCCGACAACAGTGACAATCATTTACACATTGTGCCCACATGACGCCCCATAAACAGGGAAACAAAACATTAAGTTGTCAAGCTGAAATGATGGGTATTTAAGTGACTGAATCATGGTGTGAGGAAATTGTTTTTTGCCTGGGCGCTTTATGTTTGTCTATCAATGCAAACAAACACCCCAAAAAAGACAACTGTAATTCATCAAACTAAAATTAAAAACAAAGTTAAAGTGGAGAAAACTGTTTAATGATTATCAGCTGTAAGATAGAATAATGATCTGGGAAGCACAGGAGGAAATTAACCAAGTGTCCTCCAAAAGAAAAACACAGTTTCAGGGAACATATTCAAGGACGGAGTCAAAATTGTTTTATGTAACACGAGATGTGAAGTTCAGAAAACAAATATCCATCCGTTGTCAGCTCATGTTCAAATGTAGAAGTAAATGATGCTTTCATTTGCACCTTCTCTTACTATCCATAATGCCTTGATCATAGGGAGGAATGCATAAATCATTCTGACAGATCCTGTCTAAGCTGCCGTGAACGTTTCCGGTACTCTGACCACTATATCCTTAACATCCATCAAATGCAGCCATTAAAAAAACAGCACATACAAAATCTGCTACTTAAAAAAAAAATCAATCTGTCCCTGCAATCGATTTCTTATGTTCCCGAAACCAGCACAGAATCGATAGGTTGGCGGGGCCACTTGAAGGATGTTATGGCTATCGCTATGGTAATTCTGAATCTTAAAGTCTAGTTTATCTGCAGAACCTACGACATCTGCAACACCTGTCATCTGTATTCCGTAGACCTTGAGACAAGATTCATGCTTTCTCATAAAGTTTTGCATCTCCCACTCTTGCTTCTGGCTTCCTCCTGGATAATGATACAACACAGGGATCACTTTATTAAGGGAGAATGTTAAAAAAAAACAGAAATAGGTACCTTATTATTGCACACAGATTGAAATGAAAGAAATAGGCTTAGTCCTAAAATGAGTGTTGAAAAGAAAAGGAAAAAAAATAAAAGGAACAAAAAAACAGATGATCTCAAAGGATATAGTTTATTTACTAAGAAGTAAAATGTTCCCAACTGTTTTGTCTTCCAATTTAAATGGTCAGCAGATCCAATTTAAATGCTGACCAGTATATTAAAAAAAAAGAAGAAGAAGTCTAATTTAATGTCAGCATAACTCCAGGGAATATAAAATTCATTTTCTGATAATGGAGTAAAGTTTCCTTCAGCAGAAGTTTCTAAAAACCACCTTAGAGTCTAAGTCACACATACAGACTTCAATATGGCATCCTCTGCATACGGAAAGAATCCCTGAAGGGACAGAACTAATAGGTCTTAATAATGTAGGCTTGCTCCCTGTCCAAGATTAA
This sequence comes from Chanodichthys erythropterus, assembly GCF_024489055.1. Lineage (NCBI taxonomy): Eukaryota > Metazoa > Chordata > Actinopteri > Cypriniformes > Xenocyprididae > Chanodichthys > Chanodichthys erythropterus. The sequence continues at coordinate 13,561,519 of NC_090221.1, read as the reverse complement.
ATCCCAAAAAGATCCAAAGTTTTTCCCAACATCAAAAACAGTTTTACACAAAATAAATTAATTGCACTTTTGACAGAAATTATTCAAATGACTTTCAATAAGAAAAGATGAAGCCAAAATGCAAAATAGATTAGCTCAATCATTACTAAATATATATATATATATATATATATATATATATATATATATATATATATATATATATATATATATATATATATATATATATATATATATATATATATATAGCTTATAAAGTGTACATACTGTATGTGTCAGTATTCATTACGATACAGACTTCAAACAAACTATTTTCTAGACAAATATCTTACATTTTAACACACTATTTATGCAGAGCAACAAAGACATCAAAATAACTCTGAAACTGATATGAGGCTAATAAAAGCACATCTGCACTTTATAAATGTATTACACAAGACTGTGTTAGTCTCTCACTCTCCTCTCATATTCTATTGAGCAGGTGTAACATTTAATGTAACACTGCTAGATACCATCATCAGCCAGCATTCACACAAAAAATAAATAAAGAAAATTAAAACTTGATTCAATCAAGCTGTTTCTATTTTCAGATCACTTAAAATAGCGGTTTCTATTTATATGTTCACCTGAAAAACAAGCAATGTAATTTGATTACATACTTCAGAGCATCCCTATCCCTATCCCTATTCCGATCAGAGCATCCCTATCTTAAAAACAAACCAGAGACTTGACAGTGTAATCAGAAAATAAAAAGTCAACAGGTCCCAGTGTCATCTTCACAGAAGAGCCAGTACTGGCACAATCATCCTCCGTAGCCCACCCTATCTGGAGCATTCGGCTTCCAGGTGTCAGTGTGTGTGTGTGTGTGTTGGCAAAGAGGTGTGTTTTACTCCAGTGCTGGAGGAATCCCATGCTGCAGCAGACCCCTCTCCTCCCTTTCTCTCAGGCTGCCAGGGTAAACAAGCGAGGCCGTGTAAATACCACATCGCCTTATGATGGCTCAGACACGGGAGACGGAGGATCCCCCGCTGCAGCAGCCAAGCTGACAGTCAGCCAGATGTGAAGGAGCTGCCCAGATAATACAGCACCACACACAGGATGTTCAGGCAAGGCTTTCATTGGATCCCTTGCCAATTCACACGTCGTTCAAACACAAACATACATGTGGCATGCAGATGAGCATCTGAACCAACAGCATGGGTTAACTCACTCACTAACAGAACTGTCATAAATCCACAAACATCCAAGAACAAACAAGGAAGAAACTTGTTCCTTGTTCCTATATTGTGTATGTTTTCCCTTTGAGAAGGTTCCAAGCCATCCCACACTGTGTTTGTCTGTGAGTGTGGGAGTACGCACACTCACGAAAAAGTGCATGGAGGCCCCAGGCACCCAGGCCCACATACATTGCTACACAGCTCAGCAATCACACCACTGCTCCTTACATGATGCAATTAAAGCAGAGCCCTTGCAGGACTGAACATGTTTACCCAGTGCTTCTCTACTTTGCTGGTGTAAAAATTGCACAATTATTATTTATTTTTACATTGTTTTTCTGAGCCTAAAGCTGCAAATGTGAAAAAAGTATGCTGCTTTAAGACATGCACATTTTTCTTTTATGTATATACGGTTGGGTTTCAAAAGTCTGAGACCACAATGAAAATCTGGGATTCAAGATCTAAAACCTGGAAATTACAAAAAAGGGGGGAAACAATGGTTTTCTTTCATGAATAAGAAATAGAAGTAACAGTATGCACTATGAATAAGCAAATTGGTTGCATCACAACATGCTTTTTAGAACAACACATTACTAAAATATTCTGCAATTGATGTAAATTTTTCAATTTTAATTAAAATGAAATGTGCTAATATAATTAACAAAATCAATATCATGTATTATTTATAACTTTAATAACAAACATTTATAGGGCTGTCACTAACAATTATTTTGGTAATCGGTCAATTATTTTGACAATTAATTGAGTAATCTGATTTTTTATGAAAATAAAAATAGACCTAAGCAAAGACCTAAGCCTTTTAAATGACCTAAAATACATATACTGTATAATAACATTGAGGCGATAATATTTGGATCAAATAAATTATCAAAAGCAAGTAAACAAATGCCTGCAGAGGCCTGCAATGGCCTGGTGTTGCTACACTTCACAGCAGATCAAATCCTTGTGTAATATTGGCCAAACAACATTTAATAATAATGTTCACTTAATCTTTAATATTTGGCAACTTCTTTATGATAAAAATGCTACAGCCTTTTAATTTCTTGAACAAGATTATGTGGACATCAAAGCATGCAAACTCAGAGTGAAGGTTTAAACTTTTATTTTGAAATCGAGGTGAACAGTTTGCATATTTAGAAAAATATTGATGTATTCTCCTGTGTTGGCATAGGTTTATAAATAATTTACCTTTCAAATCTAATGAAATGGTGCATATTGTGTTCACATATGAATGGCGTTTGAGATGCAGTCCATGCATGTCAATGATAACAGTTCATGTGGAGCAGCATTTACTGGGAACGGAGCCGCTCTGAGACGCACGTAACACACACGCATGTAAATAATTAAGGCGCTTACATATATTAAACTCGCTCGGCATTTATTTATTTAATTGAATTGCAGCCTTTGTGAATTCACAATATGCAATAGCATGGTTTTTGCTATTTTTCAATAGCAGGCAAATTGCAATTAAGATTTATTTTTTATTTTTTTTAATCGAGTACTCAATCTTAATCAAGGAATCGTGACAGCCCTAAATATTTATTTTTAGTAGTAGTAGTAGTAGAAGTAATAAAAAAAAATAATTTATTACATTATATTAAATTATAAATTATTATTAATAATCATTAAATAGACAAATGCTGGTGCCTATCTCGGGCTGCAAGCAAGGGGAAACACCCTATACAACTGTCTAGTTTTTCACAGAATTATTAATATTCAATTCTCAAAATCTTATTTCTTACAAAATCCTAAAACTTTGCTGCTTATTTCCAAATTTAAATGGAAGAAGAAGAAAAACATTACAAGCCAAAGAACCATTGTTGGTGCCGTTTAGCACCATTTTTGCTGAAGAAATAAAATGCAATATGGCACCTCTTATGGGTTCTACATAGCGCCATTTGACAAAGGTGATGTATAGCACCTTTAAAGATATGGTGCTACATGGCACCAAAAGTGGCTCCCCTATGATTATGAGCCAAGAACCACTTTTAGTGCTATATAGCACCTTTTTTTTTTTTTAGACTGTACACTACTGCACCGCCACTGTGTATAAAAGTGCAATCATCTAATCTCTTATAAAAGGCCAGGTATTGCCCTTCAGGTTTGGCCTTTAAATAAGCCACAGCAGCACCGATGGAAAAGGACAAACAAGTTGTTTGTACTGCTTTGTAAATGTCTAAATTCTAAAGACTGTGTCATGTATATGCATTGTACAAAGTCTTTGCAAATTTATGGTTTGCATACAAATGCTAATCAAAACCTCGCTCTTATGTGTGAAGTCTCACTCCTCAACAGAACAAAGAGGGCAGAACAAAGACTTCTGTGAGAGGGCCAGTGACAAGAGCGAAATTATGCAGTAGCATCTCTAGGACACCATCTCCTCATGTGTTCTTCAATGCCTGAATGCAGACAGCACTGCAGGAGAAAGCTCATCCGTGATTCTGCTCGCCTGTTTCTGAGGAGAATCAGAACAAAGACGCTGATGCGGTTTTGTGGGCGAAACGTCCTGTATTTCAAACTCTGCCCTCCAATGCATCAACAGACAGAGTTTCACTACTCATCTCTAAACTGTGCACTGAAAATGTCTTCACTCAATACCACTTACTGTCTTAAAGGTGGTGGAAGAGAGACACATTTACTCTACAAAGAGCATAAGTCTGTGACGGAGCTCCGGCAGGCACAGGGAAGCGAGCATTAAGAGATGACAGGTATGTAAAGTGAACCTCAGAAGTGTCAGAAGATCTGAGCGCTGATGAGAAGACCAGCGACTCTGACAGCACATCTGAGACTTTAAAATCTGAACATCACACAACCGCTGTAACCGAGTTTAATGTACTCTTGAGCTGCTGCTAACATGTGTATAGCCTGTGTACCTGTGTGCATTTATCTGACTGAAACGTGAAGATGCGACGTGACTGGGTGTGTGTTTAGGGACAATAAACGGAGCGTAAGAAATGAGCAGGAGTTATGCAGAAAGGTACAGGTAGGAGGGGGAAAAAGTATAACCTATCTGCCAGCACAAATTAATTATGTATCGTCATCTTAATCACCTTTTTGCTCTTGACAAAGTGCCATGGGAGTAATGATTAGCAGTAATATAAATGACTTCCATCCCTGAAGTTGGATGGTGAATCAATGGCAGGCACAGAAACTGCTGCAAAACAATCAATCACCTTAACTTTTCTGAATCCACTTGCAACCCTTCCTCACCTAGCACAGCCCAGTGGGACTTGCGGAAAGAAGAGACAAAGGCATGTCAATAGGGCCCGGTTTTCCATCAAATGTACTCCTTAATCACACACCCTTTAATGCTGTACGGTGTCTGACTTTCCTCTCCAAACCAATAGTTAGCTTGAGAAAGCACACATCTACCTACTCGCTGCTCTGAATGAGCTCTCATATATCTCCGCCAAAAGCTTGGATCTCCATTAAAGACTGTGTGGAGAGGTGGGGGAATGTTTACTCTTTATTGATGCTGTTGTCTCCATTGTCTTGGCTCGGCTTGAAAAAGCTCCAGTCATTACCTTCTCTTCACCCTACTTCTCACTCCAGTCACTGCTCATCACAAGTCATTGTTCAAACAATTACCTCGATAAGACAAAGTGAGGGTGCAAAAGGATGTTACTAAGAAATTGAGAGCAAGCACCTTCAGCTGCTCGTCTCATTCTATAAAGTGTTACACCAAATTCATTCGAGAAAACAAAGGAGACCACAACTTCAGGGACTCTTTTCAAAGTGTTTCACAAAGAAATTACAATAAAGCTTTTCTTTTCCGTGATAAAAAAAGCATCAAAACAACTAACTTAGGGTGTGAAGACGCTGCACTTCTGAAATGTGTCAATTTATCGGTTTTGGAGCCCAGCTGCAACTCCTTTGAACAAGTAGCATTTAACTTTCTGGGGCAATTAAACACGTTGTGCGGGACAATAAAGCTGCGAAACCGGCATAAGGAAGTCTATGAATAAAAATAAAGCCAAATTGTCATGACAATTACGAACCAGCGCCTACATCCCGTTTAAGATGACATGAAGGATATCCATCTTAATTGTTGTAATTACTGGACCCCCAGCAGTGGAGGTCTCTGAGTGTGGCAAACACACCCACGGGAGAACATCTTGTCTTCTGTCACTTCTGGTAAATGGCTCTTCTCTCTGACGAGCTCATCTCGTCGCCTCTCCCTGTCTCCCACTCACACATTCAGCTTGATAGCAATTATTTTTGAGGCCATCCCTGGCAAAGCACATTATTTAGATTTTCACTTACAATCGAGTTAGCTCGCAACTCTCCACCCTTCAGTGAGAAAACGAATCGCTTCATAAGGAGGGAAACGAATGATGTTTTCCGAGGTATTCGCCCAGATTTCTGCCATTTGTATTCTAAGTGCTTGTTTATGGGAACAGGGATCCGGGGCATATCCTTGGGAAAATGAGCTACTTTATTCCATTTAAATATATTACAGCCAGAGGCTCTGCACATTTGAGGAAACATCTACGCAGACAGCAGTTAAAAGATATGGGGTGAGATGAATACCCAATGAGTGCGACGGAACAATGCAATTCAGAAAAAAAAGGTCAACAAAGGGTCACAACGTAAATCTGACTGTGCCCGTATCTCCAATCCCACTTACTTTCTTTGAAAAATTGTATCATCCTCTGATATTCTGAGGAAAAAATTTACAAGTTCTATTTTAAACTCCCCTGAAGCAGCATGTTTGCATCAAATCCTAAAGCTCGCTCCAGAAACATTTACGAATGCTGTGGTGGCATTTCCTGTTGTTTGAGGTGAGGGGGGCTGATCAGATCTTTGGGCTGCCGGGACTCGATGTTCCTCGCATCTTATTCGCTTTATTTTTGGGAGCGGATTCAAAGGAGCTCCGTCGAGTCATCATTTAGCCCTGCACCTGTCACTCAGTGGGTGAATGCTGGTTTAAAGTCTCACTGGTTGATACTCTCTGACTCTGGGTGACAGCTGCAAGGCGAATATTGAAGTTTCTCTGTTGGTCTTTGATGGAGTCTGTGTGAGTAAGCATCTGATTTCCCCCTGCACCTCAAGCCTAGAAATGAATTAGACACACTCCAGCACACACCCCCCGAACATGCACTAAATCATACTATAAACATTATACACTACAAATGCATGAATGTTCAACTGATATCGGTGTTCAATTTAAAATAAGATTTAATTCTTGCAGATTAGACACACATCAAAAAAAAAAAAAAAAAAGAAATGATAGGGAGGACATCTTGGACATAAAAATGCATCATTTTGAAGGTTGTTTAAAATGAAAACTCCGCACTCAGAATTAGATCTCTTAAGTAGCTAAATGCTTTCATAACTGAATACAGCATGGAAAACTTGTACATATATACATCAAAAGTGCAGAAAGGTGTATGTATGTGTGTGTGTGTGTGTGTGTGTGTGTGTGTGTGTGTGTGTGTGTGTGTGTGTGTGTGTGTGTGTGTGTGTGTGTGTGTGTGTGTGTGTGTGTGTGTGTGTGTGCTTTTGTTTATATTACATTGTGGGGACCAAATGTCCCCATGATGTAATATAAACCTGAGTTCACCTACATCGTGGGGACCAGCCAGCGGTCCCCACAATGTAAATGGGTTTATAAATTATATAGAATGAGTTTTTGTGAAAAAGTAAAAGTTTGCACAGTTTCCTGTGAGGGTTAGGTTTAGGGGTAGGGGCAGGGTAGGGGGATAGAATGTACAGTTTGTTCAGTGTAAAATGCATTGAAGTCTATGGAAAGTCCCCACAATTCACAAAAACAAACATGTGTGTGTGTGTGTGTGTGTGTGTGTGTGTACTATACAGGGAGGTGGGGCTGGGGGGTAATGCGTGTCAAGACACATTAGACTTTAAGGCTAATGTTTCAGACGGATGGAAGGATGAATAGAAGGATGGATAGGCAAGCTGACAGTAGAGAGACACTAGCAAAAGAGGATGATGTGGTGAGGATAATTCCCCCCAGGAATGGCATCGTGGAGAGAGGAGTGTTCTCTATTTATAGAGGTGGGACTGGAGAGATGTTCGTGACAGCCATCCACCACCAAACCCACAGCCTAACTAAACCCCACAGAGCCCAGGAAAAGCAACAAGAGCTGCTCACTGTAGGTCAGTTAGAGATGATCACAACTCCAATAAATCATAATCACCATCACGCCAGTTTGCTCTTATAAGGCCCTCTGGGCAAACTGCTTTAGGGTCCTCCTGTTTACAGGAAAGTCATAATTTTTTAGAGCCATGCAGCTGGATAGCCCAAGGTGAAGTGTCTGACCTGAAACAAATAGACATGCCATGTGCTCAAGGAGCCAAATATACAGCCATTATGGTGGCATAACCCCCTAGGCTTTGTTTTGTCCATTGCAAATTCAAAAATCTATACAAACTCATAGATGTTCACATTTACATATTGCATAAAAATAGTAGTCCAATAATCAATAACTACATTAATAATTATGATTTACCAACAAAAGAAAGAAAATGGCCGATACAACATGAGTTGAATACACAGACTTAATATTCATATTAATAAAGTTGAATTTGTCTGAGGTTTATACAATGTTCCAATGTTACTATAAGCTACTATAAAATAAAAAATAATTGCAATGTCTTCTCAGAGGGCAAAAAAAATGCTGAAAAGTTGCTGCACTCATACTGAAAACCGATGCAGCCTTCAACTGTTCTTGCTTTGTTTTTGTTTTGTTTTTTACTTATTGTAGCCAATTGTTACAACAACGCAAGAGGCCAGTGAACTGACTGAACATGTATTAAACAGTTTTGTATCATCCTACAGTACGTATAGTGCATGTTCAGCTATAATGTTCAGTGGGTTGCAAAAAAGACAGCATATATGGCAAGAGAGAAAATATGGCAAGTGTTACATGCTGTTACATTTAGAGTTGTAAAATGTCTCGTAATGCTTGGATATATAACACGCTTGTCATTCATGCTGCAGATGCATTAATAAAGAAGTAATCTCGCCTAATTTAACTTCAGTCAACTTGTGGCCGAAAGCCAAGTGTGAACAGTGCCGGAGCAGACAGTAGCCCAGGGTCCTAATTATGAAAAGTAAAAGAATGATTAAGTTGAGTGCTGTTTAATGACTTTTAACACATTCATTTTGAAGACGCTATGGGCGTACACTGGCTAACTGCAGATTTGCGTTCTAATTCACTACCACATTTGCACAGACCTGTAATCCATGTGCAGGTACAATTATCACTAGAAACACACACAACCATACAAACATGCAAAAATATTCTGAATTATTCATATATTGCAGAAGCACCCCACAAACATACAGTATTAACCAGCATGTGACATGAAAATGGATGTCAGGCTGGCATAAGCACAACCACTGGGCTGTTTGCAAGAAATTATTAATTTGTTATTTTTAATTTGGTTGAATTATGAGGTGCCTACACAATTTTTTTTAGAGCTTTATGGTCCAAGGCTGTTCCTTTAATATTTCTGGATAGCTCACTGCCAATGCCACAGGCCCCAAGAGTGGAACTGGGGCTGTTTCACATTCAGTTCACACCAATGGAAAAAATAATCATTACTGCTTCAGTCAATAATGAGACAAGGACATGGCAGACAGAAACAGGACAAAAGGAGACGGTTGTCTGTATTAAAAGACGTGCACATAGTAATGGCAGTGCTCATCTAGAGCTAAACTGGGTGAAAGATGTGAGAGAGCAAGGAGGTTTTAAAGACTGACATTTGAAAGAGGGTGTAGAGCAGAGGTATTCAATTAAAGGTCCAGACAATACTTTTTTGGAACAGTTATTCATTTCCATTGGGACAGCCATAGTACTTTAAAAAAAAATATATATATATATATATAAAAGGTGAGAATCTCGGGGCCAGAGAGCCAAAGCAGTGATACCAATACCAATGTTTTACCAAAAAAAAAAAAAAAACCAATATTTACCAAAAGTAATTATTTACCCCCCCCCCAAAAAAAAAGTAAATATTTCTCTCAACTGGATATAAATAAAAAAAGTGTTAGATCAGATGTTTTATCAGGCTATTTATATGTATTTATTTATTTATTTTTACATTTAGAAAAATCCAAATTATAAAATTGTTTATTATGAAATGCTCTTAATATGCTGATTAATAATGCTAAATCTGCAGATCTTAAAGTGGCGCTTTACATCTTTATCAGGAGAAAGCAACGCGCATGGAGCGGAAAGAGCTTGAATGAAGCGTGTTTGGCTCTAGATAAAAATATTAGAGGATGTGGCGCTGATCATTAGAGTAAACGACCCTGAGCGCTTGTGGTGTAAACCGCTCCTTTGGAAGCTGTTCACTGGCATTGGTGTTGAATACTCACTGATGTTTCCTGTTTTTAAACTTAATACTGAATGCCTTTTATAAATCAGTTTTTCAAAGCAACAACCAAAGGAAAAACAATTAAATAAAAACAAATGACTGGCTGCAGGATTTAGAATTTAGGACCATTATGATTAGCAAGCACTGCCCTTTCTCATTAGTGTAATGCATCCGAACATTTTACCTTTGAGTAGTTTTGTAATTGCCATTAGTAGCAATTAGGGTTGCAAAGGGGCGGAAAGTTTCCGGTAAATTTCCGGAAACTTTCCACGGGAACTTAATCTGGGGAATTTTGGAATTTACGGAATTTATGAGATTTTATGGGAATTAATTGGAAATTTTGGGAAATTTATATAAATGTATAATATTTATATAAATGTATCATATAACATTTTAACAATATAAACATTTTGTTTGGTCATAACATGAAATAATAGTTATTTCTTTTTCGCATTCAATTAATTTTTATTGGAGCAATTGTTATGTGTTATTTATTTCAGTGTCACATGATCCTTCAGAAATCATTAAAAATGCTGATTTGATACTCTTTATTATCAATGTTGGAAACAGTTTTGCTGCTTAAAATTTTTTGGAACTTGTAATACTTTTTTCAGGATTCATTGCTAAATAAAAATGTAAAAAGAACAGCATTTATTCAAAATAGAAATCTTCTCTAATCTTTTCTAACAATATCACTTTAAAATAATTTATCAATTTCACACATAATTGCTAAATAAAAGTATTAATTTCTTTCAAAAAAAAGAAAGAAAAAAAAATTACTGACCCCCAAATTTTGAACGGTAGTGTATATTGTCACAAAATATTTCTATTTTAAATAAATGCTGTTCTTTAAATTTGTATTCATCAAAGAATCCTAAAAATAGTATCACAGGTTATAAAAATATTAAGCAGCACAACTGTTTTCAACATTGATAATTGAGTATCAAATTAGCATATTAGAATGACTTCTGAAGGATCATGTGACACTGAAGACTGGAGAAATTATGCTGAAAATCCAGCTTTGCATCACAGAAATAAATTATATTTTAATGTATATTGAAATAGAAAGCCATTATTTCAAATTGTAGTTATATTTCACAATATTACTCTTCTTTCTGTATTTTTGATCAAATGTGCATGTTATGGACTGGAGGAATGCACAGTGCATGCAGAGGGTGTGGCCTCAATAGCTCTGCAGTAAGTAGTGTGCTGTGTGAATGTGATTGAGGAATGTGCAGGGTAAAAATTCAACTGAAATTGTATTAAATCTGGTTGTTTAAACCAAAATTATGCCTTAAGATTTTTATTTTCAACTACATTTAAGGACCCTGTAATGGGCTAACCTGCAATTTTGCAAATTCCCTGTTTATTCCCATTAATTCTCGTTAATTTCCATATATTCCCGTTAATTCCCATATATTCCCATTAATTCCCATGGAAAGTTTCCAGCTTTGAAAATTCCCAGAATTTTGCAATTTTTTTTTCTTTTCAATTTAAATCAGCATAAAAGAATAAAAAATACACTGCCTTTTTGCCATAAGTAAAGGTAAGAATGAATAAAAAAGAAAGAAAATCAAGCAAAATATAATTGTTTGCACATGACGTCACAGCAGCAGCGCGAATGAGTCTGGAGGGCAGGGAGTGATTTTTCTATATAGGAATCCTATCAAAAACTCAAAATTCCTATGTTTTGCGTCATTTATGGTTGCTCAAATCGATAAAATCAAGAACCCAGAAGGTGCTTATATCGTTTACATAACTTATACCATTTTTTATAACTTATATTGTTGTTTAACTTTAAAAGTTGTAGCCACGCTAAAGGTGTCTGCTGATACTGAAATGAATATGGATACCTGCTTACCTTATTTGTTTTTGACTTGGTTAAATATCCACATTCTTCATGGTATCATTTGAGAGAAGCTATTTTATCCCATTGAATGATAATTTGGTGTTTTCACTTAAGTTTTGAAGTATTCCATTCAGTGTTGATCTGGTTACCATGAGAACAGTGTCACGCGCTGCTGCTTCAGCCATCATATGGTACAAAATGCCCAAATAAATGTTTAACAAGCTGACAGAAGTCGATTCAACAACAAAGACAACACTTTCAAAAACACTCAGCTATGTGATTATTTTATTGGGTGATAGGGAGTGGGTTAAATCAGTGACATTATTAGATTTGATATACGGCGTCTTCCCATCACCTCCTCAACCTGCTTCCCTTAATGTGTTTTTACACGTATAAAAGGCAACAATTGTATTACGCCGTCCAGTTTTTTCCCTGAACGATGATGTGAGCTCCTGTTGCAATTCTCAATTCAGCATAAATGACCTACAATGGCGACATTTTTCACAATAGCAACAAAATCAAAATACTGTCCTAACTTCACTAGCAGAAAGGCAGCGCAATATAAACAAACCCAGACTAGAACTGAACAGCAGAGTGACGGCAGCTTCACATTGTCTATGTCTACCTCCTCAATGCAGGAAAGTCTTTCAATTCAGTGGAAAAGTCACTCATCTTAATAACAAAAAGATCACGTCCAACATATGTTGTGATTTTCTGTTTATACTTTTCTAAACCAGCACAGAAAGGACTTTTCTCCATCTCTTCCATTCTAATTTTCACTGCTTGCCCTCCACCGCTATTTTGCGCGTCATCAGAACCACATGATTGCAAACAACCTACTATCTATTTCTTTTTTTTTTATTTAAGGGTAAGGCATTCTGACTGTTGCCTTCCATTACCTTTTTTAAAGTATCCACATGGAACATCTGAGGTGGGTTTATAGCTTTGTTGGTCAAAATTACTCACAGCATAGGACCATCAGAGTAAAGCGCTGCAAGCTCCCTTTGGCAGTTCAGGAATCGCAGACACAGCAGCACAGCTCATAACACACCTGGATTTACAGGTGTCTGACTGTCGCTGATGTCAGTTTACAAGCATACAAGCACTAGGGACATGAAACCGTCAAAAAGCAGCCTGTGACTGGTGGAGTGATGTGAGGAAATTAGAAACAGCGAGAACCACCTGCAAACTCCCATCTCTCTTTACATTCTCTGCCCATTTTAAATGTTTTCTTCTACAGTGTATAAACTGCCCAGCTCAACTAATTACAGATGATTTAGTCTGCTGTAGTGGGTTTAAACCCCATGCAGATGCTGGTGGGACCCTAAACAGTGTGACTTGGGCATTGCTCTAAACGAGAGAGACAACAAAGGAATATAAAATACATAATTCCTATGACAAAAACAGAATTAACTAACTGTGTAGTGTAGACTTAAGGCAAAGACTGCACTGTATGTTAAATTATGAATGTTTAAGATGCTCTGCTGCAGATGGAACAAACAAACAGCATATTTTATATTAAGATCTGTATCTCTGGTCTGCAAAACTGTTATTCAGAGAGATAACCATCAAGCATCCTTTCTTGGATAAAAGAATTTGATGGCACTGACTGATAAGTGCACTTCCCACATCAAAAAAATCTGACTGTTCACCCAGCCGTTAAACGTTAAAGATTCTCCACACTTCTGTGCCCCTTAAATAGTTAATAAATAACTGCCCTTATAATTCATTTACTGTCTTTGCAAAAAGAAAGAGGTTCGTTTTCAATAATGAAAGGCAGAATGGGGGGGGGGGGGGGGTGATTATCTTTTTTTTTTCCAAGCCGAGCTTCTTCCTGTCTGTAATGGCTCACTGTGTCTCCTGTGTTGGAGAAACCTGTGCATGCTTTTAAACGAAAATGAAGCCAGATATTCTACAGTGTATTAGTCAGTGTGGAAGAGTTTTGAAGATGCATGAAACAACCTGAGGCCATCAGCAGTTTTCAAACCGTGAGGGTCAGCAGAAAACCTCCCAGTTTCTCTCGCCTCTCCCCTCCACAAAGCCAAAACCTTTAGACAGACCTATAGCATCTGTTTTTTATTAAGATTACTCTGTCCTAGCCAAACCCTAGGAAAAATAGGGATCTTCTAAGGCCTTGAATGCATGAATAAGATGAAGCTGCATTTATCCATCTTTTTTCCAACTAATTACACTTGAGAGAAACTTGCAAGTGCTATTTTGGATTTTTTCTAGAACAATGCAAATGTACATTTCAGCACAGGAGAATACAAACAATGTGCTAAATTTACTTCACGACAACATTAACATGAGAAATAGGAGGGGTTAAAATGTCATCATCGACTATAGAGAAAATAGGTTACTGCATACACTGTTTGTGGTAGCATGGATTATTCAGTAGATAAGCCACTCATAATATTCATGTGAATTATGTATATTTAGCTACAGAAGGAAATCTGAAGATATTTAAGCCATATATCAAGAATGCACTAAAGTTCAATGCCGCACATACAAGAACCTTCACACGCCAATTTGTCTAACAGCAAAATCCACAAGAAAAATAAGTGCTACCGCTATTCAATTCATCCCTCTTGTGTGTAGCCCCTACCACTGCATGTTGCAGTCTGAGAATTGTATTCTGTCTCCGGCAAAAATATTTCATTTAACTCAGAGCTGTATGAGGGTGTCTTTGAGAGAAAACATGACAGCATTTTCATGTTTGGGGAAACGGTAGATTTCAGCCCCAGAAGAAGTCCTTGAAACCCGAACAGCAACAGTGCATGATAATGGGCTTATCTAAATTCAGAGGCCCATTTGCCTGACTAATTATTATTTCATTGACGAAGCAAGACAACACCTTGCTTGTCCTCCTTCATCCTCAATGGTGTGCTAAAATGTTTGGGAAAATATTAGGGCAGTGTTATCATCATGTACTAAAAAAGACAGAATACTCGGCACAAAAGTCAAAACGAAATGTGTTAACCGTGCCCTCACAAACTGATTCATTTTTTGACTCACATTTAAAATGAGCGATCAGTTCCTCCATCCATAAAATGCAATAAACCCAGACCATTATTCTATGGATAAAAGCCAATGGCGGTATCCACATCATTATGTTCCTTTGATATCTTGTTATATTTGTTTCAAAGAGAAGAAACTCACAAATGCCAAACCCAGTGGGTTCAAGCTGTGGGCAACCATATCAAGCAGACAAAAAGACCAACACTCAAAGCAGTGAAAGCTCTCGATGTAATCAAGAGAATTAGCCACTCCCTGCACTCCTGCAATCAAACAGACATATGCTGCAGACTTCAAGATGTCTACAGAATCATAACCATTATATCAAGCATCCATTTGACATCAGCTGATCAAGAACCATGCCGTAATACTTCCCGAACACAAGGTAAATTCATCATCTTGGGCAAAGCCAAGTGGTTTTTAAACAAGAATCACACAGAGAGGTCCACCTATAAACAATTACCTCATCCACTTCACATTTGAGCCCACAAATCCCTTTGTTTTCCCTCTCTCATGCAGAAAATTATTTGTGGGTTGGAGGAGTTGGACTGAATGAGCTGCAGGTTTAATTCACTGCCTTTCATTTCAAGAAGATTTTCCTCTCCCTGCTGGGGAACAAACTACTCCCATCCATCAAGGAGAATAAAACTTTTTAAATAGCTCTTTCTAAACAGTGGGCTTAAGATAGCCAAATGTTAATAACCAGCTGATGAAAAATTAATCAGCCCAGAATAACACAATTCACCCAAATACCAGCCAGTACACTATAATTAAAATTATGCCATGAACGTGACAGACAAGTTTTGGTGAACAAAATCAGTTTAAGATGATTGCAAGTTCCTGCAATTAACAAATCCCATGCTTTTCCACTCCATAATATGAAGCAGGAATGGGTGATGATGATCAACAATTGTTCATTACATTACATTAATATATTATATTATTACATAAAAGCTATATATAATAACTATAATATTTATAAATAATATAACTAGTACACAAATAATATATATATATATATATATATATATATATATATATATATATATATATATATATATATATATATATATATATATATATAAAAATGAGCAGCCTAACAATGTGAAATAATGCTGAGTAACAGGAAGTGTAAGATATAGGAATAGAACATACACTCTGGGCCATTGCAGAACATTACTATGCAGCAGGTTGCTCTGTACAGTAGTGGCCAGGAATCACCCCTGTGAGGATTAAATTCAGTGAGCTGAAAGAAAGGGAAAGGTGGTGGTTGTGAAATAAGACAGTCCAGTGCTGTCCTGTTCTCTGCCTCCCTCTCTCTCTTTTTTCCATCTCAGAGTGAATAGGCAGAGGACGCCTCGTTGATTTTACTGCACGCCATCAGAAGCTCCACAAAATCCAGCAGAGGTCTGGAGGCCAGGCAGAAAAATAAAGCTAGGGATGAAAAACTCAAGAGTGGTTGAGTTCTTAAGGAGGGGAGGGAGTGGACGGGCGAGGCAGACAGACAGGAGAGCAGGGCATTCCTCTTCCCATCTGTAGGCCTGAAGGCAGGAAGCAGGGGCATGGGATATGGCTCATTACACCCGGCCTTCTCTTATCACTGCCACTCTCCATGGAGTCATACCCAAACACAGCTAGAAGGGCATTTTCGATTCCCTCTCTCCTTCTCACACACACGATTGGTATCAGAATACTGCACATCATTATGCCATAATGTATTTTGAGTGATCCATGGATAAAGAATGTTCCATTTTGAACACATAACAAATAAAAGAGCTATTTAGTTATGTTCTTAAGAGACGGCGACAATTCATGTTCTATGTCAGAGAGATCCATTGACATGAAGATTGGGCACTCCGACACACGCATTCACTTCCATTTCTGTTCTATAGCACAGACATTAGAGGAATGTTTTGAATTAGAGAAACTGCTTTGCGTTTCGTAACCTTTGTCATTCCACTAGCACATATCTTATTACACTGCATACAGTTTACAATAGAGAACATTTCTCACAAAGAACAATGGCTGCATTACGAGGCCCAGCCGTGTCAGCCAATCATCTTTCAGAAGTCATTATGATGATCAAGTCCATTATAATGACACAACATCTGGAACAAAGACCTCTAATAGCCAACAGCTGCCGGGTGGAATGACAGCAATTAGCGAGCCATTGACACAACACTCACTATCTGCTGAAGTGGACAGTGTAATTTAATGATAGCTTCTACAACTTCTTTGGATTAATTATTAATCAATCAAATTAGTGAATTATTCTTATTATTAGCAATATGAAAAACATATTTTCAAAGAATCTTTATTAAAGGTGCCATCGAATTGAAAATTGAATTTACCATGGCATAGTTGAATAACAAGAGTTCAGTACATGGAAATGACATACAGTGAGTCTCAAACACCATTGTTTCCTCCTTCGTATGTAAATCTCATTTGTTTAAAAGACCTTCGGAAAACAGACGAATCTCAACATAACACAGACCGTTACATAACAGTCGGGATCATTAATATGTACGCCCCCAAATTTGCATATGCCAGCCCATGTTCAAGGCATTACACAAGGGCAGCCAGTATTAACGTCTGGATCTGTGCACAGCTGAATCATCAGACTAGGTAAGCAAGCAAGGACAATAGCGAAAAATGGCAGATGGAGCAACAATAACTGACATGATCCATAATAACATGATATTTTTAGTGATATTTGTAAATTGTCTTTCTAAATGTTTCGTTAGCATGTAGCTAATGTGCTGTTAAATGTGGTTAAAGTTACCATCGTTTCTTACTGTATTCACGGAGACAATAGCTGTCGCTATTTTCATTTTTAAACACTTGCAGTCTGTATAATTCATAAACACAACTTCATTCTTCATAAATCTCTACAACAGTGTGTAATGTTAGCTTTAGCCACGGAGCAGAATCAAATGTAAACATCCAAATAAATACCATACTTATGTGATTAGACATGTTGCATGACGAACACTTTGTAAAGATCCATTTTGAGGGTTTTATTAGCTGTGTGAACTTTTTTTTATGCACTGTTTAAGGCAAGCGCAAACTCCATCGGCGGGGAGCGTGAGCATTTAAAGGGTCTGCAGCCTAAATCGGCTCATATTTAATGATGCCACAAAATAGGCAGTTAAACAAATTAATTAAAAAAAAATCTATGGGGTATTTTGAGCTGAAACTTCACAGACACATTCAGGGGACACCTTAGACTTATATTACATCTTTTAAAAAGACGTTCTACGGCACCTTTAAATTCTGTATTCTTTTTTTTTTTTTCTTATGAAGTAATTCATTCTTTACTGAAATGCTACTCTATGTAACAATGCATATAATCAATGCAATATAATAAATGACAAAACTGAGGACCATTAAGCACAAGCAAGAATAACAACAGCTGGCTGGGGGCTTTATAAATATAACAACACTGTACAAAAGAGTTTGGACAGGACTTCACACTATAGAGCCACTAAACATCAGAAAAGCACCTGTGTGATTCAAGTCATCCTACTGCCCAAAGTTAGAAGCAAGATGGTGGATATTGAGCATCACCCGCTTGTATTGATTTGTGGGAGACTGGAAAAGACACTAGTGACTCGCCAATGGATGTCTACTGAAAAGCCTGAGGCAGACTTTGAAAGTGTCAGTGAATTGTGTAAGCTGCCTGTTGAGGACAAGACTAGATTACTGGATTATGGGATATTACATCAAGAGAATCTTCTAACAACAATCAACTTTTTCCTAAGAATGCAAAACCATCTAAAGGATCATTTTCGATATAAGGTATAAGGTCAAATGAATGTTTTTTTTTTTGTTTTTTTTTTTGTCCCATGCAGTATGAGAGCACCAAAATGACCTTATAGAAAGAGTTCTGCACTGCAACACAATAATTTAATCTAGGTTTCTGTCCAACTTGCCTTTCATTATGCACAACTCTAATTAAGAAACTACACAAGTGCATGCTCAAGAATAGATGTCTGTCAGGAACTACTTTTTGTAATAATCCATCTCCTAAAGCCTTCCTACAAAACATCTAGGACAATTAAACATGAATGAAAAAATGGAGACAGAAAAACATGGTTATTAACTGTCTCTGTAGATCTTTGGTCATCATTAATAAATATAATTACACCAAACAAAAAAGTCCAATGGTGTAACGTCAGCAACAGACAAAGACCCAATTTTATTATCAGGAGCCATTAATTACATCTAAAGAAGATATAAGGATGGGGGAAAACTAAACCCTGTTTCCTTTTTTTTTTTTTTTTGTTCTTCCCTTACTAGCAAATCCTTTTAACAGCACCACAGGGGCATTATTTTCTCACTCACACATTCAGTCACAGATGTGACATTCTATTGTATGCCCTCACTTTAGTTTTTAATATAATGGTTGACATCACTAGAAGTCTTTAGTCACATATCTTGTAAAAAGTAATTAGTCTTTAGTCGTAAAAAGTATATTAGAATATATTTTAAAATATATTGTAGATTAGAAGATAGGAGATTCTTCATATTTTTACATAGTTGAGTCATTTAAATGTTGGTGTAATACTAAATATAAAGTGAATTGTAGGCTATATATGCCAATCTGACAAAAAAAAAATACAGAAACCCCAAAAATTTCAGGTGAAAAAAAAAAAGTTATGGTAATGCCAAAAGAATAGCATGCTGGGTTATGGGAATAGCTAAAAAGAATCAAGATCATCTGTATTCGACACTCCAACAGCCCTATTCCACAGAGACAGTGACAAAGAGTGTAAAAAAGCCCAACTACTGTAATTGGTTTTAAAATGGTGGAATTCATTACCGTTGTACTGCATGTTCAGAAATGCAAACAGGAAAGAAAAAACAGTCACTGGAGGCTTGAACTGATCTGCTTAAATAAAAGCCATAGGGAGATGAAAGGCATAATTCAAATGACAATTTTAGCAGCCTTAGCTCATTTATAACAGAAAGTTGAATATCTTGCGAGTGTAATTGGCATATGATATCAGCTCTCTTTTCTACCGTTGCCTTCTCTTTTGTTCTACAGACAGACTTGGATATAGACTATGAGAATGGCCAACATCCAAAAATAGATGAAGAAAAGTACACCTGAAGTCTTTCCAGAGTAAAATGGGCACAAGGCAAATCACAGAGACACTTTTGCATAAAGTTCAAAATACACAAACAGGTGTAAAACAAGAAAAGTCCATTTATAGCAATGCCCAAGTAACTATAGTGATTTGTTCATCTTCAAAAAAAGTGTGGTAACCGCTCACTGGATTCTCAATTTTATAGCCACCATTACTTGTATCCTTACATGGAGTGCAGACTAACTTGTCTAACTAGTTTCATGTTTTCATTTAAAATCACATCGCACTACAAGTGTTCCATTTATTGATTCGATCTGTGTGATGAAAAATCTGTATTTGTATTAAGACTTTATATCTGTCCTGATTTGATTCAGGAGCATTTGGCAGAGCCACCCAAAGAAAAAAGCGATAGCATATGGCTAAGTTTAAAAATTAATGTGCAGTGTTAGAGAGAGCACCTGAACAGGGAAAGATGGAGGGGCAGCATATGTGGATGAGAGAGAAAGAAACAAACACCTCTACCATTTTGAAATTGACTGAGGAGGAAAATTTTACAAAATATACTCTAAGAGATGAGATAAGACCAGAAGAGAAGAGACCTGCCAACAGTAGACTTTGCATGAACACAAGTTACTTCAAGAAGAGCTAGTTGAATGGAATTAGCTTGACAATGTGTTGTCAGCAGCATGTTTTATGACATGATGAGAGCAGGGGTGGCAGTATAAATTATTCAGATGTGATTGCATAAGCAGGATTTTGATGAGGGCGAGGCAGCTCGAGCCACCAAACGTCCATATCCAATACCAGGAGCTAGAAGAGGAAAAAACAGCAGCCTGTCTACACCCCTCAGCTCAGAAAATTTTAACGCACAGAAAGAAAAAAAGACTTTTTTTGTGAATGTACATTGGAGAATACGCCAAATCTAGCCAAACTCCATCTGAATACTGCTGGTAGGTTTAACAGTTACTTCCCCTTTTACAGACCAAACCTCTAACAAATGGTATTGTGGTAAAATACAGTGCTGTGCAGGTCTGAGAGAAACCCATTAGGTCAATTCCATGGCAACAATGTTTCTTTTTTTCTCCATCTCACACAAACTAAAACTGCTGTGGAACTTCAATTTAAAGATACTTACTGCCATCTAGTGGCTGTTGGAATATCTCGATCTCCTCCAATTTCTAGTCTCTCAGCCAATGGACAGTTAATCATATGGATTTATACACATGCATAACAAGACAAACTGAAAATGTGCAAACAATGTGCCTGCTATAAATACACTGAACGAAAGCAAGAGGAAACAATAAGGAAAAGCTAACATTCTAGGAACACAATCATGAACAAATAAAACTAAAATGCAGCCATTTGAAGGGTCTATTTCTCCAGAGCCCCCTTGAGAAAAAGTGTAAGGCAAACTAAACGGTTTGTGTCCCATCCTTGATCAAACCACAAATCGTTAGGCTCGGCCATTTGGGGAAGTGCTTAAAGTGTGTTTGATGAGCAGATAATGACGGCTCACTGCTGAGTGTCCAAGGATGACGACCATAAAATGTGCAGCCACGAGACAAACGCCACACCTTATTAGTGCCGTGATTTGCCGACGGGGCCACAGGGAGTCTCGGAAGGAGACGACGGGGTTTTGAGTGAGTAAAAACCAGGTAAAATGGCAGCATCTCTCTGACACCTACCCAATAAGCTAATGAGATTGCTTCTTATTAGTAAGGCTGAAATAAACCCAGCAAAATAAAATTAAGAGGCAAAGTAGTGAGCAGTCAAAACACTGTTCCCCGAGTGCAGTTTCTGAGCTGTCTGCATGTGCCATTAAATGTGGCCATACTGTGTTCATGGCTTTATGGTTCAAGTGAATTATCTAGCCAACCACCCTAATTGTAAGAAAAGAGCTGTCCAGAAACCATGGAGCATATGCCAGACCTAAATACCCAAGTTAACAAAGTAACTTTGAGAAAGAAAAACAGACCACAAAGCTATTACTTTCATTAAAGCTGCAGTCTGTAACTTTTTTTGGTTAAAAAATTATCCAAAATCAATTTTTGAGCAAGTACATAACCAGCCAGTGTTCAAAACTATCTCCATACCTTAGTCCGATTCAGAGTGGTAAGCTTGTAGTAACGTGTTATAATCCGAGTGGTAATGGTGGGTTTCCTTGGGAAATTCAAGCATGCCGTCATTTGTCTTTGCGTCATTGCATCACGTCTGTTTACGTACATAAAGGAGTACCAGCTAGTAGGCTATATGGCATGCAAGGATGCTACAGGTGGCGGATCATAGGCTTTTCTCACAGCAGCTGATGATAATTAAACTTACCATTTTGATGGATTATATGGTATGATTGTATGGAGATTAGACTATACAGAAATTGGAATCTACAGGTAACACTGATACCAACTAAATACACATAGTTACACAATGCTGATGTTGTTAACATTAACAATTTGAGAACAATGTTTAACAATAATATTAATTTACACGGTTTGACATGATCCGAGCTAAGCAATCGTTAGATTTAATCACCATTGGTAGCACGATTTATTGTAATGCTTTTTTTCCTTCAGTTGGTCAGAACAAAATTAATCACAGATTTGTTAATTACTTGTTCAGATGACATTTTCTGGTAAAAAAAAAATAAAAAATTCTTATTTTGGTCATACTTTCAAAACTACAGTCTGTGATTTCAAAGTACAGTATCCACACCAGTGCGGTGACTGACAGCAAACATTAGATTCATCCGCGCTGAGGAGCCGTGCCGATGCACAACCCACATAAAGATGATAATTCCGCAAATAACTGCAATTGCAGGTTTCAAACAGAGATGGCAACAAAGAGGCAAAACTTACAGACTGAAGCTTCAAGCTAAAAAAGAAAAGCAGGACTCACACAGCTGAAGTGATGACACTGATTTCTATGGTAAGGCTGTAGCAAAAAATATGCTATGTGCTATAAATACATCAACATGGCTGGAAAAGGGCAAGAACGTGAGGAAATGGTGTTGAAAGGTGGTCAAGGAGAGTGACGGGACAAGCCATTACCAGATCTCCTGACCTCATAACTACTCGGGAACATGCGGTACCATCTCATATTGGAGCTAAGAGCAGGACGAAGGGAAGGAATAATATCTAGGTGGACGGAGGGTGATCTGATTGACCGCTGGATTTAAAAAAGAGAGAGAGACAGGACTTGGGAATATATTGAACTAGAGTCGCAATGACGAACACCAAATGGGCCCCCCTCACACAGAAGTGGTGTACAATCACAAGAATACTCATTGCGCGCACACACACCTACACACAAACAGAGCCCATCTCTTTTCCCTTTAATATGAGAACACCATGTCCACTCTTGGCTCCCTTTCATCTTCTCTTCATCATAATGAGATCCCGCTCCCCTCTTTTGAAGGCAGGAGTGCTGATTGTTTGTTTCCCACTGAAAAGAAAGCCACGTGGCATAATGCAGCAGCAGTCAGCCAGCAAAGAGACCTTTTCTGTCACCGGTGGGTGCTAGTATTGACATAGGCTGCCAGTCTATCAGGTCATGATTCTTTGCACACTTTCTAGACTGCGTGTCCTATATGACAAGACATTCATCTTGCTGGTGTGGTCTGCAATGACTTACAAAAGACTTCTGAGAGCTTGTGTGCGATATAATATTGTACGAAGAGAGAGAGCATATCTGACTGATGTTGGAAACGGCATTTATTAGTGTCGGCTACCATGAAAAAAATGTAGGAGATTTATATTCAGGTTTGATAAAATAAGAGCTACCTTTAAGTCCTGCCATTTCCCATATGAAATCAACAAACCTAGACTGTCTGGGTCTGTGAAATGCAAATAATTCCAGTCCCAGAAAGGATTGGAAATAGTATTAAAGGTAAATCAATCGTATAGTACTTGACATTTCTATATTAGCATTTGACTGAATGGCATTAAAATTGTAAGGTTGTGGTTGTACCAAACAAGGACTTGATGCATCAGTAGACACCCCACAGGAGATGAGGTTAGGTGTCTCAATGAATATTGCGCCAGTGTCAATCTGATCTCAACCCAGAGAAACTTCAATATGCTTGAGCTTGGAGACGCAAACAAAACTTGAAAATCACAGGTCTCAGAGTTGATCCCTGTGATACAGTGATAGGACCAATTCAGTCTCCCAGATGAAGAGAGGCTGATCAGCTTCTGTGATGAAACCAAGCAAAAGAGGCAGAAATTATAGACCTTCATATATATTGTGAGAATGTCTTCTATTATATCATGGCTCAACCGCATAGGTGAATTACTAACATCTCTGCTACAATTAAATGAACTCGCATTAAAGGAATATTCCAGGTTAAATACGAGTTAAGCTCTATTGACAGCAACTGTGGCATGTTGTCAATTACTGCAGACAATAATTGTCCTGCCTCAGTTTTCACTGCAAACTAATTTCTATCAACACATTATAAGTGGTGTTTTTTAAGGTAAGAAAAACCTTTTCTAATCTATTCCTAAGTATTAAACTTTATAACTCATCCCCCACAGTTTGTGCTACAGTCATGAATCATGGCTCAAAATCATATAGCTTATTGAGGAGAGGTGTGCTATTACTTTTCTAAGAATTCAGACTTAGAATTTTCACTTGAAGGATGATTAAATGGGGGGATCTCACAGATTTGCACAAATGACAGACACAAGATATATCTACAGACTAGAATATTGAGAATATTTTTAGGATCTTGTCTAATTTTATTATGCAACCACCTTTTAACCACCCAGAAGCAACCACCTATCAATGCATTAAATACCATTCAGAACCCTGGCAAACACTTAAAACTCCTAAGCATTGTGTATTTTCACTGGCCATTACCATTTGCTTAAAAAGGTTTAAAATAAAACAAAACAAAACAAAAATAACTATGACAAAAGCCCATAAAATTACTAAAAATAAAATAAATGCTACATTTAAATAAATAATTATAAATAATAATTAATAAAAAATTGAAATAAATCAACTGAGACAAAACCATTGCGAGGAACAATTTCTCTTACAGTGCAATTCCTTCAACCTAATTAAAATGAATCTATAAAAATGATGAACAGGAACAAAGAGGGGAATAGGTTATTGGATTTATTTTTTCCTTAGAAAGTCTTTTAAAGCACCAAGGACATGCTCCCTATCAAATCAGTTCATCCTCCAGTACACAATTATCATTAATGGCCAAACTGAAACAAAGGAACCCTTTCAGACTGAGGCGTAGGTAGGGATTGGCTGTCCTTGATTTTATTCAAACTTAGCATAGTTTAAAAAGGGCCCTCTCCACAGATGCTGGCCAGTGCCAGCGAGAAGCAGAGTGAGTGAGAGAGGACGCAGTGCACCATCACTGCAGAAAAGCCTTTAAACAGGCACTTACAATGTGCCCGTACAGCTGTGGTAGCGATGAGCCTTGGAACAGGAGTATACTGGATATAAAGTCTACTGATGAAACAAGTGGAGCCCACACACAAATGCCAAGGTTATCCATTACCCTGGGAATACAAATTCTGCAGTATATTGAAGTGAAGGAGAGACAAAAAAGCAAGGGAGGGGAGTTAACTGAAGAGGAAGTGAAGTAAGACTAAATGTGAACTGTTCTGCCTCCAAATATTCAACAACAAAACCTGTGTAGGATATAAATAGAAGAGCCTTAATAAAATACTCAACATTACCCATACTGCACATCACTGCAAAGATAATAGAATGAAACATTAAAAGAAAGGCAAGAGGTATACTCATAACAAACAAGAAGCTTTTTAGGTAATTTTAGGGGCACTAAGGTAAATCATCAGCAGGCAGTGTAATTGAAAAACATCATTTGTAGGATAAATTTCATTGTTTAGTGCATTCAAGTCCTCCTGTGAAGTTTGGATTTAAGAGTTATGACGTCATTCACTTTGGTCGAAAAGTACCTTTTCTACAAAAACATTTTTTTTTCTTTACTTCTTCAAAATAATGAAAAAAGAATGTGCATCAGGTGTGCTTTTGCTTTTTTTTTTTTTTTTTGAAATTTTTGAAGGTGCTGTAAATTTTGCTTTTTTTTTTTTTTGAAATTTTTGAAGGTGCTGTAAATTTAATTGGTAATCTTATACAGCAGTTCTTTCTGGTTCTCGAATCTGATTGGCTGAGAGGTCAGCCATGCGATATTCTAATATTGCCACAGGAACCATTTCACCGCTTGAATCACTCCGTTGTCTGCATTCTCACAGCGAGTGTCATGGTGGACGAGCAAACCCACCATACTTTTACAGATACTACTGTTATTTTGTAACGGAATGTAGTTTTCAGAGTTTTTTAGGTGAGAATGTAATTGTTTAGACCTCAGATTTATGATTTATTTAGAAACATAGCGCCTATTTGAAAATTTGTTTAGACGCTTTCGGAGATGCGAGCTCCAGCCCGCCAGTGACCGTTCAGCGCTCATGTACCCGCAGAGAATAGCTTCATCTTGGCCAGTCCTTCTGGAATTTGCTGCTGGCTCTTATGTACAGTAGATAGTGTTTAAACATGTGGTATAATTCGTTTTGGGTATATCAAACAGGCAATCTTTGGTCTTATTAATATATTACTTGTTTCAGAGCTAATAGATTTGCCTTAAGGACTATATTAAATTTCATAACTTTATATTTACATTGAAATTAAATCTGTAGTAACTAGAGCGCTGCTTTTGTATGTTTGACTGAACTGTTTGCTTGTGTTTATTTCCTATTTAACTTCTTATACTGTTATAATGGCTATTGTTGTTAATTAAAATATTATTGTTCAATAAATAATATTTTATATGAATGACATGCCGTATTTTTTGGTATTGAGAAAGAGTCCGTTAGTGATTTCGACTAACGAACAGCAAAGGCTGTCTTTATCATTAAGAGTCATTCAGATTTTTATATTGAAATGGACCGAAACAAGGAAACAAGGACATTGTTTTTACTTTAAACATCTGACAAGACGAAACCGACAAATGCACTGAATAGCACTGTTATAGGAATGTCTTAAATGTTAAAAGAACAAGGAAAAGGACAAAGACATTGCTTTCCTCAGCAGACATTCAAACTGATTTTGTGATTATGGTTACAAGATTGACCTGAAGAATATCAGCTAGATGCAGTTAATACACTCACTCAGGTGATCTCTCTCTCATAATACTCTACATATTACAGTGAGTTTCATTGAAGCGACTCAACGTCCCTTCGTTACTAGTTCTAAAGTAATGTTTTAGAATTAGTAACGGAGGCTTGGGCTCAACTGTTAAACTGTCAACTTGATAATTGAATCCATGGCAGAAGGAAGTAGTTTCTCACAAAAGAGGGTTTTTAAAGACACTCTGATGTTGTTCTTTTTATTTGTTGTCTATTTATTTACACACTTGTGCCGTTGAACTGTTGTATAAACACAATATCACCAAATTAGCCATGCAATAAGGCTGTATATCAGCAAGTTGTGATTGCCGAATCACAGCTGTGCTGATATACAGCCTAATCGCACGGCTACTCGTGTGATATTGCTCATATAATGTTACAATACTATTGTATTATGCGACTTAGCTATCAATTTGCTTTTGAAATTCATTAATTTCAACAAATTTACCATCAATACAGACCCTGCATCTATTGCATCCACCATATTTTCTCACTGATAAGGCCCCAACATGGAAAGATTTTTTTAAAACAATCTTTCCAACATAACTTGAATGCATATAAGCATAAGCATCATATAAGACTGTATAAAAAACCTTGATTCTAATGGCCAAACGTTTGTTTTGTGCAAAGTAAAAAAAAATAAAAAGGAATAGTCAAATGTCAATGTCATTTTTTCCTTGCTATTGTTCTGCTCTTTTTCACCTATGCTTTTCCAGGCCCTTTGGTTCCAAAGAGCGTATTTAAGTAATATACACTTTAACATAACAGAAAGATCCATGTCATTACACCCAAGAAAGGGCCAGGAAAGGTCTTTGTCCCATGTGAAAAGAAGCTAAATCATTTCTAAAATACAAGCTTTGTCCATTATTCTCTCACCGACAATACTAGGGATTCTCGGAGAGCAGCTGCACTCTAACAGCCCTAGCAGACTCCTGTCCCTGAGGTCTCAGCGGCTCCTCGCTCTCTCTCTGCCCACAACTCTGAGCATGTCGCCATGTTTCCGTGGAAACAGGCAGTCTCTCCTAACTGCTGGGCTGACTGTGTGATTACTGATCTCCTCCTGAGGTCTAGAGAGGCTTTGCAGGTCAAGTCATGTGACCTTAACAGGTAATGGTAAAACAGGGCCAAACACAGATTGGCTGTTGTGTATTAGTTGTGCTTTATTTAAGCATGTGAAGCTGCGGTATTCCAATCCCTCACAGAGGGGTTCATCAATTCCACACCGATAAAACGTGGGCATTTCGACACGCAAACTATCATTCTTAGCCTGACAATCAAAGCACCAACATTCCTGATCAATCAAACAGCAGAGGGGCGCCATGTACACCGTACGCCCCCTCAGGTCACCATCATCATCACCATCAAGCTGTGCTGATACAAACTACTGAAGCGCATGTGACTCAGCAGCATACGGACATGCTGACCAGCGAATTAGAGCCCTGCGAGAGACCGTGCCAGAGACATTTCATCCCTGAGGGAGACGCGGCTCAGGCTGGTCGGTCTACCTCTCAACCACATTGACAGCGTGGAAATAGCAATCTGCCTAGCGAGAGGGCGTCATCTTGGTCGCACAAAACCTAGCTTCCACAATAAAACTCAATAAAGGTGGGATATTGTGAACAAGAAAAACAGAAACAAGGTAAATAAAAGAGCTGACAGCTTCTCTGCAAGCCCTCACATTCTCCCATCCACAGGAAATGCACAGAGAAGTCAGGTGGAATGGCAGGAAGTTCAGCAACCTCTGAACTGAGAGAAACTTCTAAAGGAAAGGACTTGTTTGGGGTGAACACTGTCAGACAGTTCTTCAATAGAGCCAATCCCAGAGTAACTTTCCTGCTCTGCCCTGAGAAATGATGCAACATTTAAAACATACTTCCATGCTTATCAAATCGAGCAGATTTTACTGCTGACAGGTTATAGAAAAATCACTCCACACACAAGCGGCATGAAAGCATTGATTGAACGGGCCATCTCCCAGCAAATAAATGGGTCTATTGCGGCAGCTTATTGCTGTATTGTAAATAACAACATTTACCTGTGCTTCCTTATCTTCAAGGTTCCTCATGTACATCTACGGGCCTTTCTCATAGCTCCAGCAACACAATAAAACAGCATTTTAAATGACAACTGACACTTGCGGAGGCAATAACGGAGCCCCTCTAAATAAATAAAATAAAACAAATAACAAGCAGCCTCATATGGGCTATGCGACCACACTACGTGAGAAATAGTAAAAGCCAGTCTGCAATTACTGCATTACAGAGCTGTGAAATGAGGAAACATTGCCATCTCCCAGACAGTATATATTTATAAAGATTATTACCGTCATTTTTGAGAAAGTGGGGGCGAGGGGCGAAAGTAAGTGACAATAACAACATGAGCAGCTATGAACATTTCAGAAACAATAGTGACATGCTGTAATGTGACTGGGACAAAGACATGGCTTTGCAAATGGGTTGTGCCGAACGTCCCACAGCAAAATGGAACGTATTTATAGGATGGGGGTGGGGGGTGCACTCAATATTTCTTTTTCACTGTTCAATCAACACAGAACGTGTGTGTGTGGAAAATCTAATTAAGTGATACATTCTCAGTACGCTGTCTGGGGGGAAGAATGAATACAATGAAACCCATTTAGATACAGAACATTAGAATAAACAGATTAGATCACAGATTATGATTATTTGCCTAAAAACTATTGCTCATCCTTGGTGTTACAATATTTAAATGCTAATATGTGTTAGGCAGTGATCCATTTCAAAGAAAAACTGCTTAAACTAACAAAAAAAAGGTTCGAGTTTATTCTCGGAGAGCACAATTGAGAAATCACTCATTTCCAAATGTGCAATTTACATGCATGGATTGGGAGAAGAAAAAGTAGAACTTTCAAATTACAGCCTATAAAATACAGTAATGCTGAAAATAAAAAACAGAATTCTAAAGCCATAGAAATTAATTTTCTGGATATTCACAAAAAAACAAAAAAGAGAGGAGAAAAGAGAGAAAGGCAAAGACAGAGAAATATTGCACGATAACGAATCAAAAGCGAATAAATAATTTTGCTACTTACCGCAACTTTGCTCCCAGTTATCTGCATGCAGCGGTCAGCGGAGGGAAGTTAATGTGCAAAAAGACACAAACAGCACAATCATTAGTAGGCCAAAATCTCTTTGGTACTATTCTGCTGAAGTATTAGAGCTTACACTTAAATCACTAGCACACTGGCCCTCTCTGCTACGCTGCCTACTCAGCTGAGAATTACACACATAACAAGCTGGAGAGAGAGGGTTTAGACGGACACTAAAGACAATGTCTGCCATTTTGATGACTGCTTGGAATTTAAGGATCATGATGAATTGATCTCCGATTGAGTTTTTGAAAGTGTCTCTCTGTTTGCTCATTGGTTTTGATGACTGTGGAGAAAAAAGTCTGGTGAAATGATTGATGCAAAAATGTTATGCTTTAAACTATATAAAAAAAGCTTTGCCTCAACAATCTACTGTTTCCAATCCGCAAATCACTTCAGGACAATCAAGCAGATTCTATATTAAGGGCATTTTTTGACAGTCAATGCAAAAATCCAGAGGGGATCATCACTCAATGACATTTTGTAAGAATCTAGTAGATTTTTACAAAATTAACCCCAACGTGTTATTTTATTCATGAGCAGATGGCCTCCTAAAATGCCTCTATAGGCCAAAAATCAATCAAATGTCACTAGTGGTTTCTATCAAGTGTCAAATTATACATAGCTCAAAGCTCAATGAAGTCAGCATATTTTTTTTATTTTATTTTTTTTTTGGGGGGGGGGGTTGGCCAAGTCATAATGACAATTACTAGGCTGAATATCTATGGAAGGTTTTCTTCTGGGAGCCGAATTTTGTCCACAACTGAAACTGATATAAAACTAGATTTATCTGAAATGAGCACTATTCTCACTTCTTCAGCAATAGAAAACTGGAGGTGGTAGTTTCTAAATCTGATCCATTCTTTTTCTTTTAACATAGCTGTCCTTTGTTTTTAACAAACTCCCACAATCCCATTTTTAGGTTAAGGTTTATTACTATAATAAAGTCAATTTTAACAGCATAACCTTTTGATCAATAGAGTACTACTTTTGAGTCCAATTTAGCGCATCCCTGGCAAATATGCTCAAACAAATCATTAAAGGTTTGGGTCTTGACCCTAAACAAAAAGTCACCTGCTTGTGCTATCTATCACCAGACATGCTGGATGGCTGCCAAGTATTGTTAGCACCATGCCGTGTTTGGCTGGGTTTGATGAATGTTGTATTTTTATTGCAGCCTGATCAAAAGAACAGACATTATCTTGAAACCACATAAAGAACTGTCAGGGAGGAACCTGAGGGGAAAAGCTGCTGCTAACATCAATTTACACAAATTCTCAAAAAAAAAACAACACCTCATTGTCACTTTACTGTGGTATTAATACTGTCAATTTCTTAGGAGCCAGAAGAGCAGGAAAAAAAACATGAAAACTAGATGATGGTAATTGTTGTAATGCAGAATTAGGCAGTCATGTAATATGCTAATTATAAAGGAGCTCTATTATGAGTAGCTCCTGTAAACAAACTTCAGAAGAAATGTCATCTTATCAAGAGATGGGTATTTATATCCTCATTCCTGCTCTTCTCATGATCATCAAATGCTCCATGATACAAATCTAATCATTTAGTTATTTATTTATTAGCTCCTGCATCCTAGACAGGATCATATCATCTCTCAGGAACTGTCATAAATGATTACAAGAACTTGTGCTGTAATTAAGTTTCCATATCTCTGTAATACCACAATATTGACAATGTTCACATTAATATCATGGGTATCACGGCATTGTTTCCTTCCCCCTCAAAGACCCTGCCTAGACACATTCTGTTCCTTACATGAATAATTTCATTTAAGTGTGAAACAGTAAAGCATTTTACTGGTCAAGTCAAAGCTTTTCATGACATTGGCAGAGAAGAGAGCAATGACTGTGTTAGTTAAAGAAATTCTTTGGCATTCATGAGAACAATGACACACCTGTCAGAGACTGAAAAGTGAGAAAGCATTTCATGAAAAGTTAATGGTTAAGGACATCCTCTGAGTGGCGAGGCATCATTGGTTTGCATTGTATGTGGCTTATAGTTACGCTCAGGTTACATATCCCCAGCAAAATGAAGATGTTTAGCATAAAAAAAAAAAAGACAAATATTATTTTTATGGAATATAGGTAAACCTCGGTCGTATCAAACAGCTTTATGAGGGAAGTACTAAAAATAAGTTTTGTATTATTTAAAAAAAGATTTCATTTTTTGGGGGGAGTAGTGTGTATATACTTAAGCAGAGCTGTATATTTAAATGCAAAAGCGCTTTCTCTTAATAAGACATTATTGTGGTGGTGGCAGTCATTTAAAAGCCTCATACTGACCACCTGGAAAGTGTGGTGAGAGCTCTTAGCTGTGCATGCTAAAGGACTCAAGTGAAGAAAATCTCCAAAAATGTTAATAAAATTTAAATAACACAACACATGACAAGGACTTAATGATTAAAGCAATAAATATGCATTTTATATATTACTTTTCTTTGGCAAATAGATGTTCAAAATTGTTCAGTGTGAACAAACAAAAAAAAAGCTGTGACCATATAATATAATGAAAGCATGCATAAATGTGTTGCAAGGGAAAAGGTGTTGGCTGTAAATAATAAAAGGAGCTGTGAACCATGGGAGCTGTAAGTTTCTGTCACACAAGCAATAATATCTGAGCTATCAAAGAGGACAGACAACGCTTGGTGTGAATCTTCTCTATTGTTCCGTCTTTCTTTTATTTCATCGCTCTGCCCTCCTGCCAGGCAGGAGCTGTGGGAGTCTGAAGCACACAGACAGACAGGCAGGCAGGCTGCGACAGGAGTGGATCGGATGGGTTTGTTTTCCCACTAATATTTACTCTGTAAAGCTGTGTGCTGAAACACAATCTACTGTAGGCAGATCGGCACACTCGGGAGATAGCAGCAGATTAAGTGGGATGGATGGACTCTGCTCTCCCTTCTTTTATTTAGACGGGTTTGGGTTATTAATGCGGAGGTGTGCAGAGGCCGTCTCCATGCTGTCTGCTCTTGGCCTCGCTCACCCCTGCTAAATTACACCTGCAGCGGCTCAAGCGGGGACCACGGGCCTCCTCTACCGTCAGACCACCACTTAATTACTCCCACTCGCCAACCAAAGAGAGGACATTGACCCAGTGCAGTCAGAGACAGACAGCACAGGAGAGACTTTCTCTGGACGTGTGTCAGTGTGTTCATGTCAGCATTAGTCCATGCAACTCACAACTTTAAAAACACCCTCAGTAGCTATTCGATATACAAAGAAATTGCATTCATAGTAGTGATTCTGAGAGGGAACAGAATGTGAAGGTTTGAGCTACAAATTAGTCAAGTGAAAAAATGACGCAAAAAAAAAATAAATAAATAAATAAATCCTGCCATCTCATGCTTCCAGCAGCTGTAAAATTTTAGAACTTTGTTAAAGTCAACATGGAATCAAAATATCAAAATGAACCCATTTACTTTCTCAATACGTGTTCCAGGTCTTATTCTGTGCAATTTATGAATACACTTTATTTGAAAAATAATAATAATAAAAGTTTGCCTTTGTAAACTTTTCAAGATTCCCACTCTATAAATTAATCTATTAATGTCTAAGACAATTTATGGCCAATGAACCAAGATGAGTACAAGTAGAAAAAACAACCACATAAATAGTATTTTTATGCTTATAAAAAAAAAACACAATTTTATAATTCATGATATCTGCAGGAACCCTGAATAACAATTCTCACATTTAATTAACATAACCTTTTTCAACCCCCTCCAACCACTTTTTTTTTTCATGATGTAAAAAGATTTAAATGAATAAAAGCACACTCCTACAGCCCTTTTTTTCTATTTCACTCAGAAACACATCACATTACAGAATTAAATGGACACATTCTGGTTCATGTTGACTTAAATAGTTTTTCAGCAGAAAGAGGCATAAACACTGTTTGACTAATAGGCAAATGTCTCTAAAAGACGAGTGCACTTTTTAAATAATCAGAGAGAAGATTTTTTCCAGTGGCTTAAAGTTACATTAATTGCGTCATAATTAGCAATACATTTAAAAAAAAAAAAAAACAGTAGTATAACTTGTGCAAGGCTGAATATTTGCGCTACTCCCACAAAATCGGCAGCATGCAGATATGATATGCAGCATGGTTAGTAGCTTGAGCTGAATGTTTAAAAGAGGAGGAGTAGGAGCAGATTTCTGGGTGCTAAAGTTGAGCATTACAGGGAAAAGTGTGTTGTGCCTGTGTTAAACATCTCTTATCACATAAAAGCACATCTCTTCCCTAGAATGGAGAGCACACGTTCCCAACCTCCTCCTTGCTTGTCAGAGCGCTGTGTTCAGCCTCCACAGTGACATGCTGCTGGTGAGTGCCTCTGGTGGTGCTGAGAGGGCTACAGGGGTGTACAGAGACAAAAACCCCCTCTCCCCTTCCTACTTTGAGACTACAATACTAATATGTGAGGCTCACAGGGCTGACAATGAGCCTGCTGCAGAATTCAATCATCTCTGATTATCATCATTATTAATAATGCCGGTTAATTATCATAGCCGAGAGGAAAGCTAATGAAAACGGACGCTGAAGGCTGGCCAAAGGAGCCGCCTACGGAGCGAGCGAGGGGAACGTAGTGTTTACGTGGAGTGTAACCTCGGCAGGAACTACTTCATAAAGGGAATGAAGAGAATTCGCCCCAAAAGCCTTGGATTACCCCGTGAGGCAGTGGCGTTCCAGCCTTTATTCATCTACGGTGATGAAAGAGCCATGTTTCAGCTTACCGAGCAGAGACAGTGATGCGTACCAAATTCTAATGAAAACTTGATCCCCGGCAATATGAAGCTTTTGGAAAGTGCAATACAACAAAAGCAGCCTGATAAGCACCCAGGAAAAAAAAAAAAAAAGTGAGACGGGAAAAATACAAAATAAATAAATCAGAATAAATAATAAATAAAAGAGCTAAAGGAGGCGGCAATCAAAGATTTGGGGCTTTAGCAAGAGAGGCAGAAAGCAGATCAGGTTAAGCTCATTATTCCGTAGTGTCTCGTCATGTGATTCATCCCCACTCTCTCCTCTGTCTGTTTCTCTCACTTTCTAAGACCGGCCGCCCCAGTGTCGTGGTGCACTTACAGATTTGGCCGTAGCAGAAATGTACTGGACCACCATCTCCCGTTTGGTGCTCAGGTCCTTTCCTCGTAAGGGGGCCTTACGCTCTTCATTCAGGTTCATGTCCTCCTGTAAACACATAAAAAAATATATATTTTACATATATTACAATACATATTGAATATATTAAATTAATAAACTAAATAAACATTAAAAACATAAATGTAATATATTTTAAAGTAATTTAAATCTGAAATTTGTTCTCACTGCACATTCATGATCACAGTAAGGACACTGTTCTATAGAACCAAGGTTAGATTGAGTGCTGAATCCTTGATATATGTTTATCAATTCCATGACAAGTCAAGGAGATGTCATATGTGCAACAAAGAGTCTTTCTCCTGCAATACACCCAGGACGCATTTATATGGAACCATGCTGCCCTCTGGTGAAGAGAAAAGGGACTGTGTGTTCTTTGCTTTCAAACGAGACCAATGAATGTGTGGGTGTCCACAAAGAAGAAAAAATGACAATGACAATACTCAAGGAGGAAAGGGTGAGGGTTGTTGATTTCAAAGCTACTTGTACATCTTTTCATTAAGCTTTAAAAAAAAAAAAAAAAAAAATTTAATCTAACACTTATTTTAAAAAAGAGAGAAAGAGAGAGATGTCAAATTTGAAATCTGTGACTCTGGGTGTTTGCTACATGTTGCCAACAGCACATCCATTGAATTAATAATAAAAGGAAGGACATCTTTTCAAAGATGAACATTTCAACAGTTTTAAATCAAACCACTATGTCTCTCCTTTCCCCTCACGTAAAACAAGGCCTTTAATGAATCAGTGAGCCCTGTTGATGTGGCATCTTAATTGGCTCCTTAATCCTGTTCCCGCTCTCCAGCATGATTTACCCATCATGATTAATTATGTCCTCAAAGCTTGGAATTATTAAATCAAAGGCCAGGGCTGGCATAATTGAATCCTTTTACGAAAGCATCCGGATCTGCTAATGCAAAGGTATAAATAAGTACCTTTTTTTTCCCTCTTCAGCTGCAATGTGAGACCAGTTGCTTCATACTCTTAACTTGAAGCCCTATTAATCTCAGTGCTGGGGAAACTTCATAACATCATCCATAGAAACAATGCAATTACCAATACAGACCATTAAAACTAAAAGAATACAGTGTGTAAGGAATGACAGTTTGATCCCCCAAGGGCACGGAGAAGGGGTTCCAGGCAAATGGAAGATCAGTAGATCTGTCTTTCACTTTAAAATGTTGTGGAGAGTGGCCAAGTTCCCTGGAGGAACAAAGGCATAATTTTTCATGTTTGATCTTGGTCAATTGGGTTATTTTGCAGCGGGATTCTGAGGAATTCACCAAAATCGAAGCAATCCGCTTAGGAAAGTAAGGACAGACGGAAGAACGCTTATTAGTTAAAGTGCCATACATCAAAATAAGCCAAATGTACTTTTGAGAATCCAGCAAAGTTCAAGGAGAAGATATTTCTCCTTCAATCTCGGAACAGGATTGACACAATTATCCTGCGACTGATATTTAAGTGCACCTGGCTACATTTGCTAAATAACTGAAGAACACGCACAGAAGGCAAAAGTATGTTGGACATCCCCCAAGACTGCTAGACATTGAACAAGAATGGAGAGACGGCATCTGAGTGAGTTGACTGAATGCTGCCAGAGTATAGTTTAGAGAGGGAGGATGAAGAGTAGTTTGGGGGGTGATTGCATCTGCAGGGGTAACGGTCTGACCTCATCAATCCTAGAGTCCTTCTTCGGACAAGGCGCCTCTCTCTCTGTCTTAATATTAATGGTGCAGGAGGACTAGCAGTGGTTGACTGAATGATGATGCAAACTGGAGGAGCTGGCATGTCACATCCTGCCAGTGCTGTTTCTCAGCACGAGAGGCGCGTTAAGAGCCCTCACCCGTGTCTTAACATGCCGTCACCCGGCTCATGAAAGGATTTACCGCTGTGCATTTTTATCAGGCCTTGGGTCCAGCTGCGCGCATGCACGCACAATGGCAAGGACAAGCAACGCTGGCTCTATCTCTCTCGTCGTGCGCACATTAAGGCGAGCATATCATATGCTTAGTGCCATGGCCACTGACCCTGTTCATCAAAGAGATGGGGCTTTCATTTGTCGAAGAGCTCCTCTGTTTACCAGAGCCCTTTGATGACCAACCACATTAGTGCATCCTTATTTTTCTTCCATTCGCTGCACTGCAATCTCAGAGATCTGCCCACCGGCATTAAAGTGCGAGTGTGTTTGTGTGTGAGTTGGGGGTGGGGGGGTAATTTATTTGCATTTGGTCAATACTTTAATGTTTGTATATTGAAGAACGACCTCAAATTTAGCCTTAACACTGATGATGTGAATCGATATATGTGTGTGCCACGGAGAGAAACAGGAGTATGAAAGATCTCCCACAGTTTCATATATTAGATTGGATGTGCTTTAGTTTTGTGGCTCATGAATCTTTCCTATATGGAGACCAATAGACTAGCTGATCTATAATCTCAATGTCAATGGCAGCTGGAAGAGCAAAGCATTTTCCCTCAATTGCTTCGTTATGATTATTATGCTTTCAATGCAAAAAAAAGCCAATTCCGTTCCATGCAACCTGTAAACCTGCCTGGCTTGTCAAGCAGCAAATTGAAGCCTAGGTTTAATGTTCCGCTATCTGGAGAACAAAAACAGCAATTGAGAGGTTATGTGAGTGACAGGCAGTTACTAACGCAATGAAGAAATATGGAAGGCCAAGTGTCTCTGGCAGATGAAAGATTGGCGCAAACATTTGAAACAAATGAACAAAACTGATTATAGCCCACCATGTCAGAGAATGCAAGGCGATTACAGAAAATGTGCTGCATGACTCAGTTCTACATATGACAGGCCATGCTTGCACAATACATTTGAAAAAAGGAGGAAGACAGGCATAGGTCTTACATTTTGAAAGCCCTAAGACCGCACTATCCTTCTAAGTTCAATAACATCAATGGAAAATAAGGGTGAATGAAAAATTAGACACTTGGGGATGCTGTTCAACTATATGTTCTGCCGTCACATTAAAATATTTTTACTCGGAAAAAAAAAACAAAAAAAAACAAGAGAACCAATGTTTGATGTCAAACCTGACGCAATGTGTCGAAATGTGCAATATTTTTTTAAGCTACAGCACAGAACAATTTTATTAATGATGACCTAAATTTAGTCCATTTATCACTTAAAAAAATTCAAACTTCATTTTGTCCTTTTTGAGTCTTGCATACATTATAAAAAAAAAAAAAACTTTTAAATTTCTTCTTGTTTTCTGTTCCACAAAGAAAGAAAGAAAAAAAATACAGTATACTGTAGCATTTAAAAGTTTGGATATTTTTTTTTTTTTAATTAATTGTTTTATTCAGCAAGGATACATTTGATGTAATTTGTCAAAAGTGACAAATACATTTACAATGTCACAAAAAAAGGATCTAATTCAAATAAAAGCTGTTCTTTTGAAGTTTTGATTTATTAAGGAACCCTGAAAAAATGTATCAAGGTTTGAAAAAAATAATAAGCTGCACAACTGTTTTCAACATTGATAATGAGAAATGTTACTTGAGCTTTGAAGCTAAGGAATAAATTTTAAAATGAATATAAAAACTTTATTTTCAATTGTAATAATGTTTCACAATATTACTGTTTTTATTCCAAACCTTTGAATGATGCATTCACTATTACTAAATGTTTCCTTTAAAAAAGAGAAAAAAAAAATCACATTGGCCAGCAAACCATACTAGTTCAAGTATATGTAATTTGACTTTGATTGTCTCTGTTATACCAACCTGAAAGCAAAAGAAATATCAATGGAATGTCACTGCAAGCATCACACAGAACAAAACCGAGCTGTTGACCACCACACGATAAGCAGTCCATTTCCCCCCATAAATGCTGCCTCTTTTGAAAAATCAAAGAATTTTGATTGTGGGGAGTCCAGTAATCTTCTTTTGTCTTTGAAGCAAGTACAGGTCAGTTATCAATGTGGTATCTACCTAATGAGGTGTACAATTCACAGTTGAGCCTAGAAGGCAGTTTAGAGTACATAAAATGGGCACTGAAAATCTGCTCTTCTCAGGTGCTGCAAAATTGGCAGTTTTTCATCTACAGACAATGAATCCACAGAAACGGTCAAATAATAAAAAAAAAAAGCATCACAGACAGACTCTGCTGTGACAGACACAGGTTGGGGAGAGCTCTGTCTGAGAAATAATCCTTCCATTGTTCTACAGCCAGATTTTGTTATTTGACTTGTCTAGGCCAAAACAAGCGCGGGTTCAATTGAGGCCTGTGTATGCAGCAGCCCTGTCGATTTTGGTGTCTTGGGGATTGAGGAGATGTGTGTCTCTGTACAGATAAACAGAGCAGGGACTTCACAGGTAGGGTGAAGACTGCATTCAGCCCTAACTGTGAGTAAAATAAAACTGCTTAGACAATAATGCACTGCTTCTCCCCAACTGTAACAGTAGCTTGTTCTATCCTATGTGGCGGATGCTCTATTGACAGCTGTCAACATATCACACTTCATGACAGAATTAGCCAGAAGAGTCATGCATATAAAAGCATGGTAGCTAATGTATATTCTCTCCCAGAGGGGAAAACGAACAAGTGTCAAGCCAAGCCAACGCTGAGTTAATGCAACCTGTCGGCAGAGAGCGTAAACCTCTCAAGTCCCATTCTCCACTCGTGATTGACAGCAGAAGAGAGATGAGGAAATATAAGGGGCCCTATTTTAACGATCTAAGCGCATGGTCTAAAGCACATGGCGCAAGTGCAGTTAGGGATTGTCCGAATCCACTTTTGGTAGGTTAACAACGGGAAAATTGGTCGGCATGCTCGACGCATGGTCTAAAAGAGTTGTCCCTATTCTCTTAATGAGTAATCGGTGTGTTTTGACGTAACGTGCAATAAACCAATGAGAGTCTCATCTCCCATTCCCATTCCCAAGCACGAGTTTAAAGCGCGCGAGCAAACCATCTACGGGACAAGCCGGATTCCACCAAAGCATTTTCTCTTTATGCACACAATAATAATATTTTACATAGTAATCCTTTTATTTATAATATTTGCCATTTTTGTGCTGCTGCACGTCCCTGTGTGTGTAATAAGCAGAGTGTATGCGCACTGTGCACTCGCCTTTAGGCGCATATTACTAACACACTCTTTAAATAACAAAAAAGGTTTTTCAATTTCAACATTTATTTGGCCTTTTAATTACATTTTTAATTAAAACAACCTTCACATAAACTCATTATGTAATAAACGCCATATTTACCTGTGGCATTCCTACCTGTCTAGCAGGTAGGAAATATACAGAAAGTGAAAGTTATAAAGTTATCAAACACTACAGTCTTTACTGCATAAATTCTAAATTAAATATAGATTAATACTTATTAAAGCTACAATTTTGTTCTTTGATTAACATTAATGACATCACAGCAACTGGTTTATTAGGCTGCTGTGACTTTAAGACCTGCCGTTGCCGAACATGACGCAAATCTGACGCATCTAATTTTCTCAACTATTTAAGGTCTTTTAAGATGCTATTTAACTCATTTTAGTCTGCTCTTATAAGGATACTCGGCATAATTATGTGTGTTATTGTTTGTTCAAGCATGAAAGAGACCAACGTTATTTGTTATGAAGGGAATTAACACCTGCTACCTACAACATGTCAATGGTGCCTAAAACATTCGAAAGTTGTGTGTTCTGTTAGGCATGACACTGCCTTTGGATGCACTATATCTATGTACCATAATATTTCATGAGTTCGTTTGCCCTTTTTTTGTTCAACTTTGTTACCCAACGCAGCACTCGTCGCTGTCACTTTTTACCCAGCCATCCGATCACTGTGGAGGAGGGCGGGACAAATTCTACACCAACCAAACATTCTACTTGTACAACGACTAAACAACAATGGAGAACTTAATATTGATGGTTACTGCATTTTTATATTCAGTAATATTCTTCAAAATGAGATACTAGTAGCACTTTACTGTCTTGGATATTCCAAATCATAACAACAAAAGCGTATCAGCTGGAAAAACACTGCTCCTCCAAAGCGCCCTAGCTGGCTGTATTCCGAAACTGGCTGTATTTCTTTGGTGGACACGTTAATTGAATATTTATTGCTAGGCAACTAAAAAGTTGATTTGAGCAACTTAGTTGATCAACAAACAAGTTTTAAACTTAAGCTTTTATGCTGCTGGCAAAGTGTGTGAGAGGTAAAATGTCACAGAGAAAACTAGGTTTGATAGCCTAATTGACACCCTTAACATGAGCTCTATGCTTTGATATGTATCAGTGATATAGGGCGTCTGAGGTCATACAGTGCCTGAGGCACAGTGCAGATCACAGGGTGAGAAAACAAACTCACCATCATCTTCTCAAACAAGTCGACGATCTCTTTCTCTGACAGGTTCATGGAGCGCTCGTCGAAGAAAGGCTGGGGCACAGGCAGCTCGGTCTGGGTGGAGATGGGGTCTGTGGGGTGCTGGATAAGAGGCTTCTCCTTCTTCGTGCCTTGCTTTCGAAAACTGGTGATTCTGTCACGCTGGAGAGACAAATAACTAAGTAAATAACTTGTGCATATGTCAGAACAAATAAACACAACACATATATCTAACAGCGGAAATGCGTCCTGAATAACTATTATGACCATGTGAAATCCATGTGAGACCAGTTTTCTGAATGTATTTCCTATTAAAACAGGAAATTTAGGAGAGGCATATTAATGGGTTTGTCCGTTTAAAAAAAAAAAAAAAACAGCTAATAGGCTTTAACTATGAACATTGTCTTTTGACAGCATTTGATTGGACAAAAATCAACAGTCATCATTATTGTTGTTCATTTTTCCCTAGAGGAGATAATGTAAATTTGCATATACACTACTACAGTTAAAAAATGTGGGGTCTTGGAATGCATTAAATTGATCAAAAGTGACAGTAAAGACGTTGTTTTGATTTCATGGGGGTCTTTTTAAGTTAATACAAAACTATTTGGTTACTTATAAGAAAGTTTTAAAATACGGTTTAAAGTTCAAGGCTACACATTTGACTCACCTGCTCTCTTGTTATTTCAACTTTCCAAGCTGTACTTTTAAAAGCACAGGGCTGATATTACCTGTGTCATCTTTCCACTTGACATTCAAAATGAATACAGAGACAATGTCACACACAGCATTCTGAACTACATTAGACAGCAAGACATGACTATGACGTGTTTTAGGTTTCTATCTAATTAGAAAGAGATGCGAGTGGCTTCTGCCAGCTTTCCAGTCATGGGTTACTGGCTCAGAGAGAGTGAAATCAAATCATGCACCAGTCACTGTTAGTCTGTCATTGAAAACACAGAGGGAACATGCATATATGGATGAAATCAAAACGAATGAAATAAAAGAACCAAACACACTCTGTTGTAAAATGCAAGTGTTCAAGGAGAGACCAAAGACAAACTGAAGACGAGGTCTGGAAACTTATCATGAATGATTGCATCAAGTTGCCATGTGTCTGCTTGAACTCCAGCTTGCTGACCTGGAGTGAACTTTAGACTGATTGATTACGACAGACCTGATGACAGGGTGATAAAAAAAAAACAGTTTTGCTTTGCTTTTTGTCTTTGATCTCTCTCTGTCGATCACTTCACTTTAACAATGCCGAGTCGTGGTGAAGGTGAGAAAAAGAACAAAACATAAGAGAAAAAGAAAGACACACAAAATAAAAGAAACAGACACCTTACCATGTCATCAGCCAATGTTTTTATGTGTATGTTCTGTTGAAGGGAAGGGACAACAAGTGAGGGCAAATGAAAACACTGCTGTGTCTTTGTGCAAGGGAGAACCCATAACCACATGCAATAAATGACAGATTTATGCAAAAACAGCTTATGAGATCATAAGCAAACAACCAACTGCAGCTTGGGGAGTCAAACCCGCTGCTGGTATAAATCTGCATGAGTAACTTAAATAATTTAAACAGACATAAACTAAACTCTGTTACATGTAGTGGAGTCCTTTCATTTACACCATAAACAAGTATTTGTTTACATGACAGCAGGACTAATGAAGATGAATTCTTTTAAAAATATCACTTCACATCAACCGGCTTTCAAAAGTAAAAGAGCAGAATAAAGCTTTAATGAGCAAGACTAACTATAAACAGACACATTCTGCCCTGTGTCACAGCAGAAACAATACAGGAAATGGAGACCGACCACTCAGAGAAAAATGATTAGAGGAAATAGCAAAAGCTTGCCAAGGATCTTTGGTCCTAGTCGCTCTCCTTTCAGCTCCATGTGCTCTTTCCTCAAGATGAACAATCCGACTAATAGAATGACTGACTACATTTGGGTCGATGATAAATAAAGCCTCAAAAAAGTTATTTTTTTAATCTTTCAAAATTGATGGAATGCATATTTTTGAACAAGTTTTAATTGTTAATTAACATTTCAAAGTGTTTAAATTCTTTTTTTTTCTTCTTCTTTTCTTTTTTGTCAGGTGGTACAACCAAATATTTGAAAATATATATATATTCCTACTTTTATTAATAATGAAATCTTAGCAAAGTAACCTTCACAACATCTACAGTGCCTAACACATTATTATTTTGTGGTTGTGTATTTTATTAATATTAATTTATGATTATTGCATTCTAGTGGCCAGGTATTTAGTATCTTTTGGATCCGATTTTCCTTTTAAAAGACAGAAAAATTAATCATACAAGT
The DNA here is from genome assembly GCF_024489055.1 of Chanodichthys erythropterus. Taxonomy (NCBI): domain Eukaryota; kingdom Metazoa; phylum Chordata; class Actinopteri; order Cypriniformes; family Xenocyprididae; genus Chanodichthys; species Chanodichthys erythropterus. The sequence goes on along the minus strand of NC_090221.1, from coordinate 13,517,845 downwards.
ATACCAGTAAATGCATTCAATACAATGACTACTCACAATCTGGTTTTCAGCCATTTGTTCACTTTGACCTATTATTTGTTGATTTAAATCAAGAATTTATGGTTAATAATGGTTGCACCACCTGATGAATATCAGTTGTGCTATACCTGACAACATTAATAATGACGGAATATGCTGAATAGTGCCTTTTTATTTGCCTTTCAATTACATATAAAAATAAAATAGAAATATGAGTGTTTTAGTCAATAGTCTCTATTGAAGTAAAAGTAGTAAATTTATCAAAAACAGAATAAATCACATGATATCACATTCAGAACGTAGAAACTGGAATAGGCTTCAATGCAACTGATTTGTTAGATACACTGTAATTGATCGTGATTGAATTATCACGTCATCTCATTGACCCATTTACGCAAATTTACATCAATCCAAATATTTAAAGGTGCAACGTACGAATTTTGCAGTAAAATATCCAAAAACCACTAGGCCAGTGTTACATATTTTGATCACTTGAGTATTTACAATATCACAACTGTTTGCAACTATTTGTAAATCGTGAGAAAATTGCAATTTTAACCAAGGCTCTGGGACGTGTGAGGAGTCGCCTTTCTATTGCAGCATACCCACGTTACCCTCGGTTTTCGGTTTTATTTTGTAGAAACCATGGAAACACCAAAGATGCTTTAATTTGTACATGTTTTAATAGGCAAGGGAACAACTGTTTTGATATATTTATAGACAGAAAACTAATTATTGTTATATAGCTCAACACGTTTAGTCATTGTTTAAATCAAATTTTCTTGATTTTTTTTTTTTGCGAGTACCATGCTTTACCACGCCTCAGAGAAAAACACTATTTTGTGAAGTAGCTAACATAGCATAATCAGATGCAGCTTTATTTTTAGTAACAGTAATACAGAATTTTCTCCATCATACAATTCGTTTTAAAATGAATTGTGTGCCATTTATCAACACAAGCCATCCAGCATTTAATATGATATTCTAAAAATTGATGTAGCTTACTGCATTGTGCAACAAGTGTCTCACAGCAGCCACCAAGTGAACTCACAGAGTAACGTTATAACATTTTCAACACACTCAAATGTATCTAATATGTTAAACAGAACAGTGTTACCTCATACTCATGACCGGAAAAGCGGAAACGGCGCCGACTGTGGCATAATAAAAGTTCTGCTGCTCGTGAGGCGTGTGTTGCGAAATCGCTACAGAGGCCTCGTTCAGCTCACACAACACTCGGTCCTGCTCTTCTTCATACTACAGTAACATTTATAATTACATCCATGAACATGATTTCTTACAAGAGATGGATGACCAATCACACCACATAAAATATACCATTTCTCTTATATACTCCTGTAAATTGTAACCTCAAATATATGTTGATTTAAAAAAAAAATGTTTATGGGATAGTTCAGCCAAATGAAAATTCTTACTCACCCTCATGTCATTCAAAACCTGTACAATTTTACAACATTTTCTTCTTCAGACACAAAATATTATATTTTGGAAAACCTATCATTGTGTGAAAATACACAGACAATTTTCCCAAATATAGTATTGTGTTCCACAGAAGGGTAAGTACACTCTAAAAAATGCTGGGTTAAAAACAACCCAAGTTGGGTTGAAAATGGACACACCCAGCGGTTGGGTTAAATGTTTGCCCAACCTGCTGGGTAGTTTTATTTAAACCAACTATTGTTTAAAAATTGCTATATGGCTAGCTTAAAATGAACCCAAAATAGTTGGGAAATTAAAAACCAGATGCAATTAGAGGCAACAATAATAGACAAAAGGTGAATGTTTATTAATAAGCTTTAATATTTTATTAATATAAATTTAATAGTTTAATAGTTTATTAATATAAAATTATTAATAAGCAATTTAATAAATGTTTATTGTTTAATAATTATCCATTGAACATTAATAAATGTTCATATCCAACATACTTTGGGTTCATTTTAATTAAGCAATACAGTAATTTTTAAACAATAGTTGAGTTAAATAAAACTACCCAGCAGGTTGGGCAAACATTTAACCCTACTGCTGGGTTAAAAAAAAAAACAATTGCTGGGTTTGTCCACTTTCAACTCAACTTGGGTTGTTTTTAACCCAGCATTTTTTAGAGTGTAAATGATGACATTTTTGTGTAAACTATCCCTTTATTGCCTCAACTGCTTATTAACATTTACTAACTTAGATATTCATTTATTCATTTAGAAAAGAACAAGCTAGTACAGAGTTTTCTTTAAAACACTAAAAAGAGAATAGTGCTGTGGCTTTTCTGGTAAAGATGGTGGACCAAAGTAGTCTTGCTGGTTGAGCTAATCAATCAACTCGACAGTGACACCAAAACATTGCCATCCCATGCTGGTTATCAGCATCCAAAACTCAACGCGTGCTGGTCTATGCAGCAGGGAGTGCTGAATCTCACCGTGAGTTCTGCTCTTCATGAAGCATCCCATTAGATACATTTTTAAACCTGCTCATTCTGACTGTATTGACCCCAAAAACACACAAAAAACAAAACACTTCTCCTCCTTGCCTTCACTCACTGCCTAACAGATGTGCTTTATCTTTTTGGCTACAGCAGGGATAGCCGTTTATGAGATGGAGCACGCAGGGGGAGATATGGGTCTCCATATGCCATGCAGAGCGAGATGAGTGTTAACGAGCAGAGCTCTGCGGAGAAGCTGCCATAAAGCAGAACTTCCCGCAGATTTCCTAGCTCTACTGTTAATCTCTCAGCCCCCCGGTCCTGCGTTTACCCAGCCATTATAGCACTGCCCCAGGGCTGCAGGCTGCACACAGCTTTTGCAACAGTTGGGATCTGAATGGAGGTGTGTCAAGGGAGTGGATCATCCATTACAATACACTAACCTTTATTAACAAAGAATGTTTAGTGCTTTAAAAGGGTCATAAAGAGGTCGGTTTAAAGCCCAAACTAAACTTGTCAGCAAAGACTTTCATGGAAAGATATTGTTTAAATAATAATGACTGTACAGGGATTATTGTATTACAGATCCAACTGCCTGCAGTGGCTTCATAGTGTAAGGCCCTGTATAACACGGATGTGCATTTGTTATTGAAAGTAATTAAAATCTTCAAATCTAATTAAAAACCATTTAACAACTTTGCATAATTGTGTTTTGACTCTAGGGCTGGTCATTAATATTGCAGCTCGACAACACATCAGACAGTCAACAGGGCCAAATATTGCATTATGATTTAACGACACTCCTTCAGGGCAACAGAACTTTATTAAATTCTTTATCAAAATAAAGCTTTATTCATTACAGAAAACTCCCAAACCCCCACAATAGCATAATTAATGCAGCCCCCAGCACCTACATAAACAGCGACATAAATTGCAGTTGCACAGGCCTAAGTAGTTCTGTAATGTGTTGACCTAAGTAAACTCTTAAGTTAGCTAATTGGAAACACTTCAGAGAAGAAAACAGCCTAGTTTTGGTTAGAGAGCACTAAATATATGGACTACTTGACAGTAGAAGTGCAAATGGTGGTATTATGTGTTCCTCCACTAGGTGGCACACACCAATCAAAACATACAGTTGGTCAATCAATGTTTTACAAAAGCCATTAAAGGCACTGAACAGCCTTATACATGTCCAAACTTTTTGAAAGGAGAAAGTAGCTTCTAGCTGACACCATCTTACATTGGGAAAACAACCAGAGAGGATGAGGATAGCAACAAAAATCTGGTGAAAATGCTTTCAGGGAAATCTGGTTATTTTAATTGGTCTTAATTGTAGTCAAACAATGGATCGCTTGAACCTAACAGTTCTTGGCAACTTGCAGTCACTTCGTCTTGAGAATGGAGCATTCAGAGGCCAACAACTCCTCTCGTTCACACTGTTCACACGGGGATGTTTTAATTAAACACAGAGCTGGAAAGAGAGTGTCAAACCCTCTAATAGATGTTCACAAATATCAAGATAGATTTCATGCAGCTAGAACGAGATATTAGAAAGAATGGTTTACTAACTGGTCATAAACCTTGGTGATGCAGATAATCCTGCAGTTTATTAAAGCCCAGAAAATTCTAGATTAAATATCAGCACTGTTCTTGTACTATGGAGTGCTCAAAAGAGCTTAGACCACTACCTACTAGAATCAACACTGACTGTTGGTTGTATTTGCCCAGAGAGTCAGACTACAGGCCAGCAGGATGCCAAACAATGGACTGATGGGAAGATAGACAATGGTAACAGCACATGCCAAATTAATAAATCACTTATAGAGACAAAAGATCAGCAACACGGCACAAATGATGTTGAATCGTTTTGAAAACAAATGCAAAATGATTTAAGGATTGGTGATAATTTAATAAACATAACATACAATCTTATGTCAAAACTACACCATTCAACCTGGTGAAAGGACTGTGCATCTATCCCTGACAAGATCATTTAGTTCATTTCAAATTAAATACACCATCTATTATAAATGATAAATTTAATTATTCACTGAACATCAAATTGCTGTTGCCACTAAGAAACACCACTTTACTTGTGGTGCACAATATATCGCCATCACATGAGTTATCAGCTGATAGATTTTAAATTTGTTTTCCATATTAGATATATATTAGCAAATCTGAAATATACTGTAAATTATAATGATGTGATGCCTAGTTGCCTACATTCACTTGTAGCATTTAAAACTATTGATTTTAGCTTTATTTTTCATTTATTTTAATAATATGAATATGTATAAATTGTATAAATAAGATTATACAATTTTATATACAATGGTCATTAATCAGTTATCAGTAATAATAATTATCGGCTTATTGGTGCTTATTGGTGCAAATAATCATACATTTTTACCTGTCTGTATAATACACAGGCTTACTACTTGAAAAATGAGTTTAAGTCAAAGCTTTTATTCATTAATTTACATTAGATGCACAACTAATGTGTAATATCCCTGTACTAAGAGTTCACTTAAGTGAAAATGGCCACAGAAAACAACTATAATTCAATCTGCCTTGCTTTAAACGTTGACATTAACATGCCAAAATGCACATTCAGCTGTGATGTTATCTGCAACTCATATTAGCCAATATAAAACTGAGAAACGGTCATAAATTTTCCATGGGAAAACAGCACAACACATAGTTTGCAGAAGCTGGCATCTTATAGCTCTGCTGGGGAGTCTGGGGTGATGCCAGACATGCCTGTTTGCCATCTCTGCAGAGATACTGCAGCAGGCCTCATATATCTATGTATTTGACTGTAATGTACATCATCATTTTCGCAATGAGGCAAAGTAGGAACATTCAGCAGAAGGGGTGGCCGAATCTTTTGACTACATTTTCAATCCATGGCTTATCTGAGTGTAGCCAGATAAGTCAGGGCATGCAGATGTAATCTGTCTAATGATATACAAGACTTAAGCTCTTTCCGGTGTTTGGCTTTCTGTGGTTGTCCCCCAAACAGAGGGGGAGCCTGTATCAACTCTTTCACTTCAGGAGAAGGAACGGTGATGTCAACGGTGGTGTTCAACTCAAATACACGTAAAATAACAATCCTTTGCACTCAGCCACTCTCAAAAGTTACTTTCGCTTTTCGGTCTCCTCCCCGTTTTCCCTCATCCTTTTTCTATGTCTTTTTCTACTGTTGCTCATCTCAGGCTTGACAATTCACTTCACCACTGCATGTAGTGTGGTTATACAAATCAGACCATAATCATACAGTGACCCAGTTATAAACTAGACACCACTGGTCAGAGAAAATGGGGGGAAATGGTAGCTTAGAATACAATCTATAAGAACGGAAAGTCATCAAAACCACTAAGTTTCTATGCATAATATAATGTCATGCATTCATAGTCAAGTTAGCTCTAGATTTTCTAATAAAAAAAACCTCATGTACACATTCAGTCAAAAGTTTGGATGCACTTGGACTGAATTTGTTTCTCAAGATCTGAAAAACATTTTGACATTAAAGTTTAAAAGAATATTTCACGCAAAAATGAAAAGTCTGTCGTATATACCCTCAGGTCACTCCAAACTATGCATTTATTTATTTTATTTTATTGTATTTTTTCAAACTAAGGAACACAAAGAAAGTAGAACTTTTTGAAGGAATCTTTATACTTTATACAACAATATTTCATACATAGCCACAACTGAGATCTGTCAAACTCCATAACGGACAAAAAAACAAACAGTATCATGCATTATACATGTAACTAGATTTATCTTATGAACAGTGATGTCAATGTCAGAGGAAGACACTACCAAAACATCAAGCTTCAGACACTTTTGGCTTGCTCTCGGAGGGCTTTAAAACATTAAGACATGATTTTCTGTAAAGCTGTTTTGAAAAAACATGGATTATTTTATTTTGCATATCTAGACAAAAGCTGACTATGAAGAAGCTAAAATGTAATTTTTGGTCACAACATATCCATACTTTAATTTTAATATTTGTATTATTTCATTGATTTAATGGCTTTACTACAATTCTAGAATGTTGAAAATAGAATGGAGTAAGTGTGTTCAAACTTCTGACTGGTATTTATTTCCACTACAATAGGGATTCCCTAACTTTTTTGTCAGCTGAATCCCTGACCTAAAATATTTACTTGAAGTACCCCCCAGAGACTTTATGCTGGTAAACACAAAATAGTGTTGTAGTTTGACTTTGCATTTTAAAATTATTTATTTACATTAAATTTGACATTTTTTTAAGTAATTATTAGCTTTATCAACTCACAAACCCCAGTTCTGTCATAAACCCCAGTTTAGGGAAACCCTGAACTCCAACATTGGCATGCAAGATACAGTACATGGATATCCCTGAATTCAAGACAAAAAGATTGTATTTCTAGTAACTGATGTCAATGCAGTTTAAAGGGTTTCATCATCGCAGATAATGTAATTGTTTCTGGTGTGCCTTGTGGCTTGAGCTTAGTTTTAATTTAGAAATGTGCAGATTGACTAAAGCTGAATAGACTCTAGAGATGAATGATAACTTTGCTACTGGAACAAAGACTTTATTATGTGCCGAGCTGTCCTCTCACCACATCACACGGCCAACCAAGGTCACACTTTTTGTGTCACAAGAACTTGTCAACAATTTTTGTGCAAATCACTAACTACTGCATAGTATGTAGTACAATGAACCTTTTAAACCAAGCGACAAATCTCATGAGAGACTCTGACAATGTAACCTCAAAAAAAAATTAATTAAAAAAAAAAACACTGTTGCTTTGGGAAGTCCACACAATAAATATAAAACCTACCATTAACCTAGGGCAAGTGCAGTTTGATGAATGCACAAATAATTATACATGTGGGAGGAAGGTAATCATATTCAGTGTTAATATAATTACCATTAAAATTAACAATAATCCTTTTAGTCTACAATAAATTCTTGACACAAAACAGCAAGTTAAACTGAGGTATTTGATCTTTCATCTTGATCAAGAAGAGTGAGCTTGAGTTCAGTTTGCTAATAGACTGATCAGAGTTTCAAGATAAAAGTAAATGTAGTCCTTAACCTCAAAAAAAGGATGCTTCATCTCTTCCTTCAGAATTCACACATGCACACACACACACACACATAGGTTTGTTTTTGTGAATTGTGGGGACATCCCATATGCATAATGGTTTTTATACTATGCAAACCGTATTTTCTATTGCCCTACACCAACCCTACACCTAAACCTACCCATCACTGAAAACTGTGCACATTTTTACTTTCTCAAAAAAAAAAAAAAACTCATTCTGTATGATTTATAAGCCTTTTGAAAAATGTCTTTATACAATGTCACAAAAACTCACGCACACGCACACACACACACACACACATGCACACCTTGTGCTATTCCACAATTTAAAGCCAAAATTAAACAGTCCTCACAACCCATTTTAATTCCATAAACTGATTTCCAAGTAAAAAAGATATCCAACGGATATCCAACAAGACAGGACTTGATTTTATCAAAAAACAAAACACAAGTTTACAGTTTACAAAAAAAGTACTGGTGACATTGACACAATAGGAAGGTTGATTCAAAGGCAGAGCATGTAATTATTCAATTAAAAATCATCAAAAACTCATTAACAACATACAATAAACAGTCAATATTGTTTTCATGTTAACTTTAAAGATGTAAGATTTAAACCCTTACAGACTACTGTATACCAAGAAATGGTTGCTTTGTCTGTTGTCTGTCTTAATTCAGCTCACAACCATCATTGGTTTAAATCTGTATATGCTCCTAGATGCCTCTGACTTAATGAACAGACCCTTCCTCTATTAATACATCTGCCCAAACAAAGCTGCACTGTTCTCAACATGCAACAAACAGACTCATTTACTATGACGTGAACATGCTAGCATCTTAAAAAATAAATAAATAAATAAAAAACCATATAAACCAGAATCTAATTTTCAGGGGATTTGCCTTCGTGCAGCACAATGCAGGAATGACTAATGACTTCAAAATACTGGAGGGGCCCTCATCAAACAACCCCTTCCAAGAGCTCTATTGCCTTAACATGGGAAAAATCTTTGGTGTGTTGGTTATTTCAGGAAAACTGAGCCAATGTTTATGTTTCTCTGAAACATGTTGGTGTGAACAGCTTTCTTTGGACAGTCATCCCATGTGATTGATTCAAGACAGAGAGAACCCCCTCAGAAATGACAACATTAAGTATTCTGAGCTCTAATTCAACTGATAAGTACGGGCACCTCATGTCATGTGACAATGTGAGCGTTGTGAAGAGAGTGTTGGAAACTTGCCAGAAACATCTGTTTGAAAGATGATGTCAGAATCATTAGGCTGTGCTTCCCCCACGTGTAACTAAAGCACTTCCCTTCTTCACTTCCTGTGAGCAATGAGACACTCAACATGTGTTCCATTTCCTGTAGGTTTTTCTGAGATACCCCACAAACCCCCTCAAACTCAAACCATTTATATTAGGGTTTAAAAGTGGGACAACATTTAAAAAATCTGGGATTCTAATTTAAACCTGGAAGTTTTAAAAAAAAATAAATAAGATAAATAAATTAAAAATGTTGACTTGACTAACTGAAAGAAATAAGCACTAAAAATATCTAAAACTAAACTAAAACTAAAATAAAATAAATCTAAATTAAAAAAATATTTTAAAAAACGAATAATGACAAAGGCACCTACAATTACTAAAATTAAAACTAAATCTGAAAATATAAAAATAAAAGCCAAATCAAAATATTAATAAATACTTTAATACTATATAAATAATAATAAAATAATACTGCATCACATGATTGTCAGTTTGTTTTACAAATTTATGGAGTTATTAAATTAAGAAATATAATCCACGAAGACATTCCAAAATGCATATTAATTTTTCACTCAGATAATATAATTTGTAAATAAAATAATAATAAATAGAATCATTTTCTCAGACTTTAAAAGCATGGTCTCAGACTTTTGAACCCCATTGTTTATACGTGCTTATACAATGCTAACCTCAAAAGTTACACAGGAGCGATCAGACCTGCAAACAAACAAATCTACAATATATTATATGTTCTGTGTGGTAGATAATATTAACCTGATGTTGCAGCCACAATGTCTATGTCTGGACATTGCGAATGCAGCATCCATTTTTAACTCATGACCGTTCATCTGTGTTAGCCACAAAATGCAGATCTACCACAGTGAGCTTCTCACTTGCAGTAAGCTGACTTATTCTTGAACTGCATGTGAAAACATTTAAGATGACCATTATTTGCATGCTAATATAAAAAATAACCCATATTACTACAAAATATTTTCTGTATAGATAATATAGAAATATAATACACTCCAAAAATGCTGGGTTAAAAACAACCCAAGTTGGATTGAAAATGGACAAACCCAGTGATTGTTTTAACCAAGTGGTTGGGTTAAATGTTTGCCAAACCTGCTGGGTAGTTTTATTTAACTCAACTATTGTTTAAAAAATGACTGTATTGCTTGCTTAAAATGACCCCAAAACATGATGGAAATTGACATTTATTAATATGTTTAATAAAGAAACTGAGTATGAGGTAACACAGCTCTGTTTATCATTAGGTACATTTGAGTGTGTTGAAAATGTTATAACGTTACTCTGTGTGTTCGCTCGGCGGCTGCTGTGAGACACTGTTACACACTGCAGTAAGCTAGATCGATTTTAGAATATCATATTAAAAATTAGTCTTGTGTTGATAAATTGCATGCAATTAATTTTAAAACGTATTGTATGATGGAAAAAATTATGTATTACTGTTAATAAAAATAAAGCTGCATCTGATTATGCTATGTTAGCTATTTGATAAAATAGTGTTTTTCTCTGAGGCATGGTAAAGCATGGCACTGGAAAAATATCAAGAAAATTGATTTAAACAATAAGACTAAACGTGTTGAGCTATATAACAACAATTCATTTTCTGTCTATAAATATATCAAAACAGATGTTCCCTTGTCTATTAAAACGTGTAATACTTTAAAGCGTCTTTGGTGTTTCCATGGTTTTTACAAAGTAAAACTGGAAACCGAGGCAGACCGAGGGTAACACGGGTATGACGCAATTGAAAGCCGACTCCTCACACGTCCCGGAGCCTTGGTTAAAATTGCAATTTTCTCACAATTTACAAATAGTTGGAAACATTTGGGATATTGTAAGTACTCAAGTGAACAAAATATAACACTGGCCTAGTGGGTTTTAGATATTTTAATGCAAAAATATTACATATTGCACCTTTAAGCCAGCCATATAGTAATTTTTAAACAATAGTTGGGTTAAATAAAACTTCACAGCACGTTGGGCAAACATTTAACCCAACCGCTTGGTTAAAACATTATAACCCAAATAGCTGGGTTTGTCCATTTTCAACCCAACTTGGGCTGTTTTTATCCCAGCATTTATTTATTTTTTCAAGAGTGTGGACTAGAGTAACAGTAACAACAGTGCTTCAATTGGACATAGCTGCTTGACTGCATGACAGCATGGGAATAAAAAGTGCCCAAGTTCCAAGATATATTTTTTGTTTAGTGCGGTACACATACAGATTGTCATTCATTACATGAGTATTAATGATGAATTTAAACAACCTTGACGAGTCACGGCCAAACAATTTTTAACTTGTCCTGGGAGAACAGACTGACCAAAAACTTTCAAAGTCCCAACAGAGTTGTTACATTTGTTCTAGGGAAACTAACAACAGCTGCCTCAGATAAGAAAAGAAAAAATAAACAAGAAAAAAGCTAAGGTTATTTGAACAATATGTACTTCAACACACCCAAGCTGACCAACACTGTTTTTTAATACTGTATGTGGAATGAAATATACCCAACTGCACCACACCACTGATTTTCACATGTCTTCATGTGAACAAAACAGCAGTGCTGAGGAATGATTCAAGTCTGTTTCACACATTTAATCTGCCCATTCACACCTCCGTTTTGAATAATGATGAACAGCCAAGGTCTCCACATCACCTCCTATCCAATTCAGCTCTTCCTTTATTAAAACACAGGTAGATGATCAAAGTTTTCAGGGTCACTGGCTTTCACAACAAACACAGTATACGTCACTTACAGCACAACTACACAAGGACATGCTGTACAAATCGTCGGCACTAATCTGTGCTCCGTTACGGTATGTTACATAACAGCAGCCAGGCTTATATTCTATTTTAGGAGTTTCATTCATTTTGCAATGGAATGTAATGGAGGTAAGCTTCCATTCAGTCCATACTCAAGAATGCCTTTTGAGGAAACGCGCTGGTTAGAATTCCACTTCCATGAATTCATCTGGTGGTACCCTAAGACTCAGCTAGAAGACTAGTGAGGAATTCATTCCATAAATTCAAAACCTGCTTTCTTTCACACTGAAAGTCTAATGCATAAAAAGAAGCAACTAACAGAATAACAAACTTTGGTGTGTCAACATTACATAAGAAAACAGAACAGAACTTGAAGTGCCAAAACTGTTTGCCTTTATTTACGCCATCAACAGAAGCTCCATGATGTCATTTCCTCTCTAAATGCTATAAACAAATGCTGCATTCTTAGTCATTCCTCTTGCCTCTTTTCTCTCCTCTTGGGTCTGATCCTGGGGCTGACTGTAAAGATTAGCCCCAGTGCATTACAGAAATCTAACGCTCAGTGATAACGCTTAGCATGCTCAAGGGGTTATAACCTTTCTCTAATCCAGCTTAGGACAGATTTATCATAAAACCAGAGATGGCTCTCATTCAAATTAATATACATACATATTCAATGCTGAAATCTATTGGCAACACATAAGTTTCCCATAAATTGTGTCCACCCCCACATTAAGCCAGTTTACAATAAGGTCATCAGATCTGTTGGTCACTAGTATGCATTCTCCAACATTACTGGTGGCTGACAGCATAACTGGTCAAAGCTTTTTACAATCTTTAAATGTATAGAGAGTTTAAACAAATATAAAAGCTATTATTATCACTACAGTTGTTTAAAAACAGCCGATGATCAGGGCCGATTGTATCCTGTCAATCCTGTGTGTGTGAAGAAAATCTCTCCTGTGTTGAATTTAGTTAATGCGACAATAACGCATTAACAGTCAAAAAATAGTGACGTTAAGCAGGCTCTATTCTGTCCATTTCATAAAATTCAAACAATAACATTTTGATGCTCTTAAATGTGATGTGACAGATCGCTGTAGTCTTAGCGACACAGTGCGGAGTCTTCCACATTAATACAAGTTATATCTCGAAAAACATGCATGAACATCAAAAGGTATGCTGAAAGAAACAGTACAACTTACCGGAATGTATCATGTCTCATGTGTCATGTAATCACTTAATCTGTGTTTGAACCACGGAAAGACGTCAATAAAACAGCTTGTGAACAATATGTCACATAACGTCACATTTACCTGTTTTCCAGTGTTCACAGCTCCTTTGTTAGCTATAAAAACACTAGAGAGGAGCTTATTTACTGCTAATTATGTTTGAATAAATCTGCCATGAAGACAAGAGCTTATAAAAACTACCTTGCCTGCAAGTGAGTTGTACACAAACATTTCAGTTTTTATTTGAGTGTAATTATTATATCTGAAAATAAATAGCAGCTGAATATAATAGATCTGTTTTTAATTTTAACCTCTAATATTACAATGTACCAAATGAGAGAGTTCGCTATATAGTTTGCAGCATTATTTGGGAGAGATTTTGTTTCTTTAAGAAAAATCAAACTATCGGTATCGGCATTGGCTGATATCATTCTGAATAATCAGCTATCGGTATCAGCATTGACTTCGGACGATATTATTCTGTTTCTATATATATATAAAGAAGTTAGTAAATAACAAATGCATGACAAATTCTGCAATGAAATTTATATTTTACATAATATTTATAGTATTTTTCACAAATATATTAAATTAATTAATTAATTAATTAATTAAAAAAGGGATGTAACTGTAACCAACAGTACTCTTAGTAATCTGGTACACTAGTAATCTGTGCACTATGAATCTTTTTTTTTTTTTAAATAAAGCACAGGTAATGCCAATTTTACATAACAGTAGTACACAATTAATATTAAATGAATATGACATTGGTAAAAAAAAAAATTATCGTCTGATACCAATCATTTAAAATGGCCAAATAAAACTACTGATAAATAAACTACTTATAGCTGCACAATTAAGCGTTAAAAGATCGCAATCTCGATTCAAACATCCACACGATCTCATTCCTAAATGATAACAATTCGGCATGTCTGTTATTAAGTAGTTACGATCACAATAGAACATTGAAATTTGTTTCTGAGCTCACCCAGAGAGAGCAGTTGTGAGCTCCAGTCTTTTCAACCACACAGTATCAGTATTTTTAGGGCTGCCACTGCATTCACACTCCAAACAAATATGCTACACACATGTAGCATGAACATTTTTTGGTTACTGGTTAAATTAGATTATTTAATTTCAAGATTTAAAGAAAAAAAAAGTGAATGGTCTGACTTTAACTTTGACCAATTATACTACATATGACATACACAAAACAAAAACAGCAGACAGACCTAATGAAAATACAAATTCACTCTATGACAGTAGGTGGCGCTTATGGGAATGCAGCGATCCAGTTTCCTTGGTTAACACAAAGCAGCGCTGTGCTTATATACACTACTTTATACAAAGGTAAGAGGAAAATAAAATGCCATTGAAACTTTTATTGACTGAGATGCATTCATATAAACACCAAAACCAATTCAATATTTATATTTTTTCATAAATTTTGTGCATTGCGAAAGTGAGCTTGTTGTGCCTGTTACAGTATTTTCTCTGCTGTCTTTGTTTGTTTTACCTGGAGACTATGGATGTAAGGGTGTACTCACACTAGGTACGGTTGCCTTGAATCGAGCCTGAGCACGATTGTCCCACCCTCCCCACTCCCTTGCTGGCCCACACTCACACTTGCACTTAACGTTCCAGGATGGAACATGCTGACGCCATATACGATGCCTAATGTATTTATCATTTATGTTGTGCAGCAATTTTCACTTGATTGTGCTGCACGTATCAGAAGATTATTACGAAGGCTGGTGTTAATAGAGGAATGTGAAGTTGTACTCGCAAACTACAATTCCTGATCATCAATAAGGTGAGAATCAGACCCGTTATAAACCCAAATACACTCAAATTAATTACATTAATTGGAAAGTGTACTATCCAAGTAGTAAAAAAGATGTCTGCCATCATAATGATGACAGTAGTGCACACAAAAATAGTAGCTGTTCCGTGCTCTGGTACAGTTAGTGCACACTGCATGCGTACCGCGCTCGAGCCCAACTGAACCATGGCCTGGACACAGTACGAAACGATCACACTAGTCAAATGCGCTCGGGCACAATTCAAAGAGCCTTGTGTGAGTACACCCTAAATTAGCAATATTGCTATAATAAGGTATGTTTACATTTTGTATTTTATACTGTTAATTAATGTGCTTTGTCTCTCTTAAATAAATAAATGAACAAAAACAAGTGACTTAAAAAAAATTCAAGAGATTTGTTCAAAAACAATGATTCATATAGTAATGAAGTCTTTATGAACGTGTCATTGCATCATTCATTCAAATCGATTAAAAACAACTTTGTCGAATTGCTAGACACACCTGCATTCTATGGCCAATGAATGCTATTACTCAAATTGCCAACTCCCACTGACAAAGAATGACTTCTGGTTGCTTTGTGGCTGTATGTTACTGTAAATGTGGTTTTAGGTAGCTGCATAAATATTTGTGCATAATTCTAATTTAACAAGACAACTTTGTTTTTTAAAAAAATTCTCATTTACCACAAACATTGCTACTGCTAGACCCTGTCTTTTATCTCAGCCCCCTGAAAATCTGTGATCAATGCTTTGTCACTGTCAGCACTCTTAAGAATTTTTTAAAGAGACTTTTCTTAACGTTTGCTGAAAACAGTAAGCCATATAAGGTTTTCACTTTGAATCTCCTTACAGACATTAAAAACTTTGTTACATTAAGTATTAACCTTCCCTCTTGTCATGAAGTGCTACCCCGCTTAAAGCTGTCACAGACAGCTGTGACACTCCATTCTATCTATCCCAAATACTCTACTATCCAGAGAATTCATACAATAAACTACAACCAAACATGCCACCATTTCTGTTATATATCTACTGACAAAAAATGCAATTTACCATAATGGGTGCTATAGAGACAAACTTATAGAGAAAGCTAAAAACACAAAACTTCACCAAACTTTAGGTGCATGAGTTCCTTAATTTTGCCAGAAGCTAGTGTAATAGCAGAAGTTCTCAATGTCTTATGTGCGCAGAAAAGTTAGGCAACAGAGAACATGCCTGGCACCAAAAAAGCAACAGGATGTGCAATAGTGAGATCACTAGTGTATGATAGAGTGACATCAGCGTTAAGGACTGACTTGAAAAAGCTGGGTCGAGTCTGAGTGTGTGGAAGCCTCAACATCCAGTGATTCTCAGTTATTTTTTTCTGCAAATAGCAATTTCTCAGCAATATCTACCTATTAACAATTTAGTTCTCATGGAGCTTGATATAACTAGAAATACTTACACTACCATTTAAAAGTTTAGGGTCAGTAAGATTTTCTTTTTTAATAATACTTTTATTCAGCAAGGATGCATTGATTAAACTGATCAAAAGTGACAGCAGACTTTTGCATTGTAACAAAAAATCTATGTCAAATAAGAATCCTGGGGGGAACTGTTTTCAACATTGATAACAATATGAAATGTTTCTTGAGCACCAAATCAGCATATTAGCATGATAATATGAAGCTTTCCCATCAGAGGAATAAGTAATATTCTAAAATATAAGAGAAAAGAGTTATTGTAAACTGTAATAATAATCACAATATTAATGTTTTTACTGAGCATAAGAGGCTTCTTTTAAAAACATTAAATAAAAAAATTAAAAAACTAACCAACCACTAGGGCTGGGCGATATATCGCATGCGATTGTCACGTGCATTTCGTCAGTAAAGCCGGTTCCCTGATTACCGCTAAATCGCCATCACCTGCTTTCAAATGGAGCCGCATTTAATAGACAGAACCGTAGATCACTGACAAGCCACGCAATATCGCGTTCATATCGCAGATGAATCGCCTTCGATAATGAATGCGATATTGCGTGGCTTGTCAGTGAACTACGGCTCTGTCTATTAAATGCGGCTCCATTTGAAAGCAGGTGATGGCGATTTAGCGGTAATCAGGGAACCGGCTTTACTGACGAAATGCGCGTGACAATCGCATGCGATATATCGCCCAGCCCTACCAACCACAAACTTTTAAACAATAGTGTATATTCATTACAGAAATCACACTTTTAAAATTCCATCATATTCATTATCCTGGGAGCCCTAGTTCTTAAAAATGACAGATGTTAAGTTGCTGTTTTAGCTTATTTTAAACAAACACCCTTAAACCATCTTGCAGCCCCCTCAGAAATGTGCTGAGGCCCCCTTGTAGGTGCAGCCCCCTGAATGAAAACCACTGCACTAGAAAAAGGGTATATCTCATACATGAATTTCAGGCACTGGTAAGGACCCTAACTCACTACACATTGGGACAATGGTGGCTCTATTTCCGGCGACATGGCAACATCTTCAATGTACAACTTCCCTGGAATTTATGAACAACAGCAGCACAGATATCTTTATGAGAATAATTGTTATTAAAAAGTGCTTAGTACATAGTATAATAAATACTTTGATATGTTTATGCCGAAATTAGGCATGTGACGGTATCAAATTTTCATGTTGCGATTAATTGCTGAAGCTTTTATCACGGTATACGGTATTATCACGATATTGAAACAAGTTGTAAAAAAAGTGTTGTCATACTATAACAGGTTTAAGAACTCTTTTTGTAATAAAAAAAAAACTCTGAACGTTTAAATACAATAATACAATACACAAAAAAATATATAAAGTAAAACTTTCAAACAGATTAAAGTGCAAAAGAATTAGGCTATAAAGAGCAGGTAACACTTTACAATAAAGTCTCATTATTTAATGCATTTACTAAGATTGAGCAATAGCTACATTTGTTACAGAAAGTATTATTTTTTGTTAATGTTAGTTAAGAAACGACTGATCATTTCAGGACCATTAAATAAGTTCTTTTTATTTTAGTAATGTTTTAAACGGTAACTAAGAAATTAACATTAACTAAGAATAATTAATGCTTTATTATATTTTTCATTGTCACTTTGGTAATAATGAATTAACATGTTAACTCTAAAAAATGCTGGGTTGTTTCAACCCAAGTTTGGGTCAAAAATAGACAAACCCAACCATTAGGTTAAATTTTTAAATGCATTTTTTAACCCAACGGTTGGGTTTGTCCATATTTGACCCAAATTTGGGTTAAAACAACCCAGCATTTTTTAGTGTTTTACTGAACAATAACAAATAATCAGAACATTTCTAATCATTAGGGCATGTTGTAGTCCAGATTAAAATATATTTTTGAGGCATTTTAAAAACTTCACTAGCGCAGTTGCTTTGTTTATGGGGTTTCCGGGGTAACCGTTGCATTCTGCTATTCCATCAGCACCCTCTGCTGTCAGAGAGTGAACGCGCACTTTCATTCAGCGCGTCTCCTTCACTCGTTCCCCCATGTGCTTCTCATGCACGTTGGGCTTGTTTACATCTGAGCGCGTGTCCCTTTGACGCAGAATACAGCGGTGCATTTTATACGGTTGATGGGGAAAGTATTTTTAAATTTAATAACTGGTAATAAATTATTATTTACGGTATTTTGAAATGCTCACGATAACAATATCGTGCATATTCATTATTGCGATATATCGCATTACCGAATATCGGCACAAGTCTAGCCGAAATATAATTAAATAATAGTTTGGTTTTCTATTGCATGGAACATAGTGAGCATCGATGCTCCCTGGTTTTCAATGTGCATTGTGGGACTTTTTAGGGAGCAAACTTTTCAGTGCACTAGAAGGATTTTGCAAGACAGCCCTTAAAATGGCCAACTGCCTTATCAGTGCCCTGACTACTAAACTATGGAGCTGATTAAGACACACCCAAAATGTGGGGTGTTTTCAACTTCACAAACCACACCCCTCCACTCATGGAGGCATTCTAGCCATTCCCTGGGAATAAAAGGATAATCATAAACAAGTAAACACACCCATATGTCTCAGAATTTTAGGCAGTCTGGGACACAAAAAAAAAAAAAAAAAAAGTTTGTGGCAATATCCCTACCACACTACTTTCAGTGTTCAACTACACACCAGCTATTAGTATGTCTCCATCTGGCTCCCAAAGGTTTACATTCCACAAAATAAATAGAGCTCATAAAAGGATGGATTCCTGCAGATCCCAAAAAAGCACTGTCATTATGATGTTGGTAGGGGACACGCTCATTTGACTGAAGACAAGTTGTTACGCAAAGTTGCAATGCGTATGCGGATTACACAGTCTTAAGACACTCATTCACCTCGCTTGATCTGGAACCCTACTGTGACGATAAGCTCTATCCAAGACCTTACAAGATGACTAAATGATCTTCATTTTCAGATTGCTTTGTGAAGTCTACAGTCAAGGCCACAACTTTTGGGAAGTGAGGCAATCTTGTAAAGTAATTAATACATTCATGAGGAGGCAACTTTAAATAGACTGTCCTACATCCAGAACCAGCATTACATATTTAGAAGTCAATGTAAATGAATCCCAGGTCATAAGTGTCATATGAAACATGAGAAGGCTATGCAAAAGCGATGAAGTAATCAGTTCCACACAGAATAACATACGGTAATACTAAAATACTTGGCTCTGTATCCAACGGTTGCCAAATACCTAACACGCGTTACTAACCAACAACACACTGTAACGTTACAACTGACCTTAGCCACTAGTTTTCTTAAAATCACATGACACCACTGATAAGCTTGATGCTAGAAAAATAGTACACAGCAGACAAAAAACTTCATTATGTATCACATGGACTTTCTTCACCCTGAGGTCAGTATGTCAGCAAACTTTCCACGTTATAAAACTTTCAAAAAGGCAGCCAGCATGAACTGAAACAAACAGTTCCAGTTTCACTACTAAGACTTCACGATAAACGCAGCTATCCATGAAGGTTCACAGCTATCACAAACACTACTTCAGACCCCACTGACACTCTAAGAGAGTGTTTTGACAGCACACTATCATGAGGTTCAGGGTCCTGTGAAGTAATACACTGATAGGTTCAACAGCTGACTGAGACCAGAGAGTGCTGACTGAGCCTGTTAATCTTTTTCCATGCTCCAAGTTTGAGAGAAACTTTGTTGATCGATAAAAACAAAACAAAAAATGTCTGGATGGATACTATAGGTAGAAAAGGCAAGTAGAGTTTTAAAAAAAAAAACTGTGACTGGCTCACTGCACAAAAAGGGGTTCTTTTGTGTCCCTCATGAACGAGTAAACAATAGCTTTAACAATAACAAGCTGACACCAACTTCTGTGTTGTTATAGGCAATTCTCTAAAAACATCAGAAAAAATACAGAAACTTTTTTAAATGTTCCTTCTCATGCATTTTTGCACAAGAAAACCTGATAAAAATAGAACAAATTGGAAATAATATTTTATTATAAACATTGGGAATGACCCCTCTAAAGACAAAATCTCATACACTTTGTGTGACATAACTAAGTAATAGCAACAACTGCATTCTGAAGCTATAATACATACCAGTTTTTTGTTTTTACTCTCATCCTCATTGGATTTCTTTTTGGAGGGTTTATTTGGGTCTTCCCCTCCAGCTGCCTGCTGATCCATGTTTGCAATGAAACTTCACTTGAACAGTACCTTCACTTAACTTCCCACAAGTTTGTAAACACTTATGAAAAATCACGTTTCTTCAAAAGCCATGCCATCCATAAAGAAAAACACAAAAATATGAGTTGGATCCAGAACTATTCCATGCACGTATCCAGTAGACTATGATAACATCTGTGTATGAAGTTGTCCAAAAAAGGTGTGACTCCAGTCCAAATCAGCTCCTCGGAGTCTGTCAAAAACCAATTACAATGTTATAAACGACATTTCGGGAGTGTTTTATAATATGAAATACATAAAAGCACATGGAATAACTGCAATAAGAAATACAGAGCTGTATAAACGCTGTCAGTTCAGAGCTTGTGAACTTTTGTCGACTTTAATACATCAATGTAACATTGAAACAGTCATCTGTCGACACACTATTGCCATTTAACAATGCGTTAAATAAATTAACGAAATGTGACATTCAAGCAATTATATAGTAAGTCTATTACAGTTTAAATACATTTCAGTGTCTCATAAAAGAAAAAAATTAGAGGAGGTCTGGGAGTTTTATACAATATAACATGATATTTTGTAAAATGAACACATAACTGATTTTATTCAAAGGAGAAATGACCGCTGCTATCCAGGCGGTTACTTTCAGACAGGAAACTGTTATTCCAGCGCTATGAGGCTTAAAGTAAAAGTGTACAATAAAGACATGTACTCTAAACACCAAGTCCGCTTACATGGACATAGCGAATTAATATTAAACAGCAAAATAGTCACACAATGATATATAAAACTCAGAAAATCTCATCCAAGGCTTACCAGCACAACCAAACGCACGAGCCAGGCCCACTATGCCCCGCCTATCGACGCTTCCCAACTGCTCACAAATGATCACATGGTAGAAAGATTCCAGCACTGATTGGACAATTGAACTGTACATCTGGATGTGAGGCGGGCTTTCTCTGCTTGTGGGGTGGAGACTACTTTCACTATACTATAAAACTGACTGCCGTGCATATGGATAGGCTTGGCTCAACATTGTTTGTATAGCAGTGCAAATCAGTTTATTAGTGTAAAGCAATTGTTATTATGAAAAAAACGTTTAATTTCTCCAGAGAACTGCATGCTTGCGTTAATGCATTCAATTAATTCATGATTCATGTGATGTTTCATCATTCTTAATGTCTTTGTTTTTTTTCTTTTGTTGCACAATACATATTTTATGTATGTGGAAAATCCCCTCATTTTCACAAAAAAATAAAACACCTGTACATGAGAACTGCAATACACCAATAAGAAGTGTATCTTGTGTAATTCCAAGTGCTTATCAACTTCAGTGTTGTCCAACAATTTTTTTTTTCATATTATCTGCAAGAATTCATATTTATAGGCTAAAACATATACTTGAACATATTATAGTTTCATGTGTAGCTCCTATACATCCATAACAATAACATTGCTTTAATACAAGGATCACTAGCCACAATGTACAAAACAGAAACAAATAAAGAACTAAATGCATTGTAAATCATTTTACCAAAAACACAAACATTTTCATTCTGAATCTGTGTTGTGCTGATGTGTACTAAAAGGCTTAATTCCATTAAGAAAAAGCAAAAAATGAATATCCAAATCTCTACCACTCTCTCTCTCTCTCTTGTTCTCACACCACACACAGGTTTACAGCATAGTGTCACTAAGTAAGACTCAATATTCAGTTGCTTTCACAGCTGCTGACCTCTGGTGTGAATGCAGAGCATGTATAAAAATTACACAGAATGCAATTATAAGAGGCCAATCATAAAATTCACAGTTGAGATACATGTTTCATAATCACTTTAGCTCTCATCTGGAAAGTAGATAGCACTAAAAGGGAATAAAATACAAATAGCTTGAAGTACTTAAAGGTGCCATAGTCGGGATCATTAATATGTACGCCCCCAACTTTTGCATATGCCAGCCCATGTTCACGTCATTGGACAAGCCAGTATTAACGTCTGGATCTGTGCACAGCTGAATCATCAGACTTTATGCAGGTAAGCAAGCAAGAACAACAGCGAAAAATGGCAGATGGAGCAATAATAACTGACATGATCCATGATAACATGATATTTTTCATTGTCTTTCTAAATGTTTCATTAGCATGTTGCTAATGTACTGTTAAATGTGGTTAAAGTTACCATAGTTTCTTACTGTATTCACGGAGACAAGAGCCGTCGCTATTTTCATTATTAAACACTTGCAGTCTGTATAATTCATAAACACAACTTCATTCTTTATAAATCTCTCCAACAGTGTGTAATGTTAGCTTTAGCCCATTAGCCACACATAGGCTACTATCAAACTCAGAATTCAGAATCAAATGTAAACATCGAAATAAATATCATACTTACATAATCGCTATGCTGCATGACAAACACTTTGTAAAGATCCATTTTAAGGGTTATATTAGCTGTGTGAACTTTGTTAATGCAATGTATTATAGAGTTGCGAGCTTGGGGCGGGGAGCGCGACCAATTAAAGGGGACGCACGCTGAATCGGCGCATATTTAATGATGCCCCAAAATAGGCAGTTAAAAATGGATAAAAAAAATCTATGGGGTATCATGAGTTGAAACTTTACAGACACATTCAAGGGACACCTTAGACTTTTATTACATTTTGTGAAAAAGTGATCTATGGCACATTTAATGTTTATTTGGTCACAAAAAGAGTGTAATGAAGCAATGAGAATTGGGGAGGTCTAGCATAACAGCAGGGAGCATAAGCTTCACACATTGTGTGCCCGCCCCATCAACAGCTCACAGTATGGGAAGAACTTTGAAGGGTGTGCTTTCATTTCAACCATTCACTTTATCTTCAATCTCCCAGATGGGAAACGCCACATTAACTGCCTTTCAAATACTCTAGGTCTTGCATTTGGTACATTATGGACAATAAATGATAAGGTCAGGACAATTAGTAGAAATACATTATAAATGTGCTTGTCCAGCTAATTTAAATGCATATGCTACAGTGATTGAATAGATTATATATTTTGTTTTATTTATTCATTTGTTCACTTTTAAAGGGTTGAAAACAAGCCAAGTTGGGTTGAAAATGGACAAACCCAGCGGTTGGGTTAAATGTTTGCACAACCTGCTGGGGAGTTTTATTTAACCCAGCTATTGTTTAAAAATTACTATATGGCTGCCTTAAAAGGAACCCAAAATAGATTGGAAATTAAAAATCAGACGCATAATTACTAGAGGCAACAATAATAATCAAAAGGTGAACATTTATAAATAAGCAATTTAATAAATGTCTATTGCTCAATTATTATTCATTAAACTGATTTTGGGTTGGCAATTTTTAAACAATAGTTGAGTTAAATAAAACTAAAACTAATAAATAATTTAATAAATTAATAAATTAAATAAAACTAATTTGAACTGTCACACATTTTTTTCTCTCTCAGTATTTCATACTGCGGTTAGAGGGTGTACCCACAATAGACATAAACTTGACAATCTGGTTATCACCTGCGGCACTTGCCAACATATGTCACTTCCTGTGTGCTTCTTCTGAGAACTTCTTCAGTTATTCTTCAACATCAATGATTATGCTTTTTAATAAAATAAAATAAAAAATAAAATAGAATAGAATTTTGCATAAAAAAGAGAGCACAAACATCCACCAATAGAGATTTCTTCATCATATAGATGATTTACTGTATAAAACAATGTAATCAAGCTGTGTTACAGAGATACTGTAGTGTCCTATAGGCTATTCTGCTCTATTTGTTTAGATGAGTGGTTTATGCATGCAGCATCCTCATGCCAGGTCTATAATTAGATACCACAGCCACTTTTCCATTATGGACAGTGATTTCCCAAGGTTCGCTCCTGCCATTTAACTCAGTTCTGCCCATATGAGACTGTCGTTTTCAGTGTTTATTCCTGTTCACTAGGCCCTGTTGAGTTATTCCTAGTGTCAGAGGGCAAGACAATGAATTTCCATTTACAAAAGATGAACAGTAAGCCTGACTTGCGACTTATTAAAGTCTACTCTGATTACTGAAGAGTTTAGATAACCTTAGTGTGATAGAATTGCTCTGGACCAGTTCCTCATATTACTTCACATGAAAGTACTAGAACACAAAGCATTTCTGTGTTTCTAAAAATATAATTCCTTACTTCTTAGTTAAAATGAGGAAACACCTTGCCAGTTGTCTTCATTTACACAATACAAAATCAATAGACCCTTTTGCAGACTGTGATGATGCGTTTCCACAGTTATCAACACCACAAATCTGGTAGAGTTTTAATATTTTCATTTTTAAAATATTGAATACATATTTATAACTCTATACTTTCAAAAAAACAAAAACGTATTATCGCTGCTGCGAGGGTGTACATGGCTGAAGGAGTGATGGCACATTTGATTTGCCTGGAAAATCCAGCCTCACCACTGTACCAGTGGATGAGTCTGGTCGGCCATTGAATCAATTTGATTTCTAGGGCGGAGCAAATCCGAGCAAACAGGAAGCGGAGTAAACCAATCAGAGAAGGGCGGATATGACGTTAGCAAAGCAACAATAGAGTCAACAGCGAAAAGTAAATAATGAATGTGTTTTTGGTCATTTAAAGCTGAATTCACGGTTGAATAGAAACTCTCGGGTCTCCCCTGCGCAATCTTTGTTGATATTGAAGGGATTTTTGCCGCACTAGAGTGACGCTGTTTGCTGAAATAAACGAATAAAATAAACGAAATTGCTAAAATAAACGAATCTGATTGCACGGTATGGTTTGGAGTTGACTCGAATCGCGACGGAGGGCGGACTGACCAGGGGCGCGTTTCCCGAAGCGAACTATGGTCGCAAGTTCGGTTGTTACCAATAGAGTTCAATGGGACTTACGACCTTTCGGGAAACGCACCCCAGACTGATATATCTTGTAGAAGATATTTCAGTCTGGCCTTGCCAGGCAAACATTTGATATCTTTCTCTCTTCTGACTGCTGTAATCAATCTATATGTTTTCCCTCTTTTGGAAAGTCATGGAAATGCTATTAAAGATTTTTATTTTATTTTACTTTTAGAGCAAATGCAAATACAAAAATTGTATTTGCTGTCATC
Source organism: Chanodichthys erythropterus (assembly GCF_024489055.1). Taxonomy (NCBI): domain Eukaryota; kingdom Metazoa; phylum Chordata; class Actinopteri; order Cypriniformes; family Xenocyprididae; genus Chanodichthys; species Chanodichthys erythropterus. The sequence goes on along the minus strand of NC_090221.1, from coordinate 13,492,389 downwards.
TCCTGTTCAGTTACAGAAGTTTACCCAAATATGACGACTTCCACTTCTAAGAACCCCAGAAATGTAAAAATCAATAGTTTTATCAATGCAGAAATATACTAGCATACAACTTACAAACTGTCAGCCATCCACTGGCTGCCATCCATCATTAGAAGCTGCACCTCTGTTAGGGTTAAAGCTGCTTCAGGCCTTGTTGTAAGCTTAGTGTTTAGACTGGGAAGATAAAAAGAAATATGGTGTTACATTATTTATTTCCTTTCTATCACACTTTATAAAAGACCCACTGACTCCAATGGCTGGAGCTCTGGAAGAACTTGAACCTCTTGCAACATTTGCAGTGAGCAGACATTTAAAACTTTTTAGTGTTTCACCTTTCAGAGGAGATGCCTCAGAAACACTTAACCCTTCACTCCAGGGTAAATGTCTCTATTTGTCATTACTTATTCAGCACTGAGAAGAGGCCACTTTCTGATAACAGAGAGACTGGAGGTAGCTCAATACATTGAGTTCAGAGTAGTTAGGTGCTCTTTCACAGATGACTTGTCACTGCAGTTGTTGAAGGTATTATCAATAACTGCTGAAACAACACCTCCTGGGCCTCGGGAATTAGCTTTCTGTTTGTAAAAAGAGGCGTAAAGTTGACGAAGGTTTGGGAGTACTATGATGTGGGCATTTGTTCATTAAGTGCCACAAATGGTCAGCTGTTAACCATGTTAATCACCAATGTAATCACTCGTACTGAGTCAGAAAGGACAAGAACCTACTCATACAGGGTAGGAACTTTCTATTCATCAAAGAATCCTGAAAAATTGTTTACAAAAAATATTAAGGGTACAATATGTAAAATTTTTGCAGTAAAATATCCAAAAACCACTAGGCTAGTGTTATATATTTTGTCCAGCTGATTACTAACAATATCTCTAATGTTTTCAACTACTTGTAAATCATGAGAAAATTCCCATTCTAAACAGTGACACGGGGCAGTGCAGTCGCCTGTCAATGACGTCAGTTACCTTTGTTACCGCCTTTACCATAGGCCTTTACTGACGTATTTATGGAACATAATTACTGTTTACCATCTGCTGCTGGTTCTGTCGACAAGGACAGCTCCCGTAAACTCATGACCGGAAAAGCGGAAGCGGCGCCTGTGTCACAATAAAAGTCCCGCTGCTCGTGAGGCGTGTGTTGATCAATCGCTCCAGCTCCTCATTCAGCTCCCGCAACACTCGGTCCTGCTCTGCTTCATACTACAGTAACGTTAATAATCGCATCCACGAACATGAGTTCTTCCAGACTCCAATCCCTATTCGTTTGCACCGTCCATTGAGATGGAGACCACATGTCCCAAGTTTCCGCTCTAAAACTTGGCGTCATCAAACTACGCCTTTGTTTTGAATAGGCTTCTAGCGATCTCTAGCGGAAAAAAATATCACAAATTGTACCTTTAAGCAGCACAACTGTTTTCAATATTGATAATAATAAGAAATGTTTCATATTAGCTCATACTTCAATCCAAAGAAATTTACAGTACTTGTTAAGCTGGGAACGCCTTAAAAAGAGAAAAATAAAAAAATGTAAATTCTGTCATTATTTACTCAGCCTCGCAACATTCCAAACATCAATTCCTTTCTTCTGCGGGATTCAAGAAGATATTTCACAATGTCAATTTTGTGTTTGTGTCTGTATAATGAAATTCATTGTGGTCCCATGTTGTTTTGGACACCATTGACTTTCATTGTACAGACAAGAACAGTTGAAACATTCCTCAAAATATCTTCTTTTATGTTCTGCAGAAGAAAGAAAAGTCATACAGGTTTGGAACGACATGAGGGTGAGTTAATGATGACAGAATTCTCATTTTAGGTGAACCATCCCTTTAATTTAAACACGCCTGGCATAAAACACAGGTTTTTGTTGTTTACTGGCTTTCAGATGTGTTCCACTCAGCCACCATACTAGAAACCACTTGAAAAGTCTGGGGTAAAGGAGAGATAATTTAAACAAGAGAGCTGTAGAAAACATATTTTATACATCTTATTCAGTCTACCTGTGTATTCGAACTCATATCAGTTCATTTTCATAAGTATGAAGTGCTATAGCACTAAAGAACGTGGCATCTCATTGACTAAACAACATCAGCTTTCTTAGCTTAAGTAACACCTTATAAGATAATTGACTGCCCACAAACACTTGTGTGCTTTACTTCAGCAAGAATCAGAGCTACGAGGTTGCCATGGCAGCCGGCTACTTGAGGATTCTGCTCTGGGCCACTTTTCCTTTTGTACACGTGACCAAGAAGAGAGATTTGAAAACTACTCTTAGAGCAGCATTTATCATCTCATGATTTTTGAAAACAACACATCTTGTGCCTTAAGTTTCAGGTTCATCAAAAAAGTGGTGGTGATGACAGGTGTTTGGGAGTGTTGTCTGTGGACATTATGTTTGTATGTTGTTTACTCACAACAGTTGGTCAAAATATAGTTCCTTAGAGAACTTAAAGTGGGAAACTCCTCTATGGGAGTTGGGTTTCCTCCCATGTTGCATAAATCACCAAAAAAGAAAAAAACAACTGTCATATGAAAACTGTATCCTGGCTATATTTTAAAGAGGCCCTATTGTTTAGGTTGGGATCAGTTTAAGCAGGACATACAGTACTTTCAACACAACAAAGTTTGGCAAACTATACAGACACACTTCACACAATTTCCTCAGTTAAAGAGACATTATTGTACTTAAGATTAAATTTTCTTGGGAAGGAATGCTTGCAAATAGGACTTATGTGGCGACTTTGTATAATTCCATTATATCAAGCAATGAGACAGTGTGCAAGGGAAAAGCCTCAGCTGTTGTTTCTAATTTGTGAAAGTCATTAGTCTCTGTGTTGTGGGGGCTTACAGAGGAAAGGCCACATTGCTGCATTTATTTACAAGTAGAACTGAGGAAACTACTCAAACTGTATTTTCCTGGGCAAAAACTGCACCAGTGCACCTCTTAATTAGAAATCACTTAATGCTTGACATGATTGCAATCAAAAAGCTTTAATTAAAATGCAAATTTAGGGTCTGTATAATTGTTGCTAAGAAAGTTTCTGTTTCACTAGAGGATGATTTTTATTTATGGACATTCTCCAGAAATATATGCTCCATGCACTCTTCATAGTTCACACTGTATTGCCACAGTGTGGAAGAATGGGCCCATGTGGATTATTAAAGGCTTTTGTCTCAAAGACAGAAAAAAGCAAATTGCTTCAGGGTTCCATGAATACATTGTCTCTACATTCTCTGTATGCATGCAAAACATATCAACACAACCTTGCAGCTATTGCCATGATAACAGAGGATCGGAGTAAAATACACATAGATAGATTACTCTTTGACTTAACTTGATGTTTTCATTTTGAAATAACATGTTTCAATCAAGTAACCCAAGCAAACAGGACTTTCACTTCCTATCACACTTTGCAAAGGAACTTAATTGTGAGAGGAAGGGCCCTATCGTACACTCGGCGCAATGCGGCACCAGGCGACTCAAGTGTTTTTTTTGCAAGTTTCAGCCCAACGCAGTTATCATTTTCACGTCCTGCACCATGTTGTTTAAATAGCAAATGCATTTGCGCGCCCATGGACGTGCTGGACTGAAAATGAGATGTTTTCAGGTGCATTGTTGGCATGTTACTATTTTGAGGCAACTGAAATAGACTGACCTATTGACCAACTGAAACCTGGTCTAAAGTCAATGGCGCAATATAATTTTGTTATTTAAAAAACGCTTTAGTAATATGCTTCTTTCAAGTTAAATGAACATCATTGATTCTAGTTAATTTTACGTGGTTGATTGTATTTGGATTTACTTGTTTTGGTCACGAGGAACCACTATCCATTATTGAATCATGTTCAGCCAAAGAGCTATTTTTTAGATAGATAGATAGATAGATAGATAGATAGATAGATAGATAGATAGATAGATAGATAGATAGATAGATAGATAGATAGATAGATAGATAGATAGATAGATAGATAGATAGATAGATAGATAGATAGATAGATAGATAGATAGATAGATAGATAGATAGATAGATAGATAGATAGATAGATAGATAGATAGATAGATAGATAGATAGATAGAAGTGAAGAAGTCCATGAACAGGAAGGTCTTGATGGATCAGATGGATTCTTGGTTTAAGAGAAGTGGTTCAAGATCAACAGGAAAAAGAAGGCAGAGACTGCTGCCACTTTGACCTCCCTCTCTTATCGTAAACTTCATTGTACTGCACACTAAACTCTGACTGAAGCAGAACACTTTCAGACATGCTTTTAAAGACTTTTAAAGGTGCTTTGAACTGCTCAGGTTGTAATTCATCTATGGCTCCATATCGTCATACCTTTGTCTGGGGTTCATTATTAATGAACATTTGAAAGAGGATCTAAAAGCCTTTGCAGGAAATTACTGTTGGTAATCAGACTGGATATATTTGATTGCATTAGTGATCTACTCTCATTTTTGCAATAACAAGATAATGAGACTCTGTCCAATTGCTAGAGTGTTCCAATGTGTACCTGAAGATTTTGATTTAATTTAATATAACGAGTATCCAAATTGATGCTCTAAATGGTCATCTAATTGGTAGACTGCTAATCAAAGAAAATAAAAGTGTAATAGAAGAAATCATCAAGTGGTTTAAGTTTACCAAGTAAATATGTTCTGTTGTCTCATTTGGATAAAGATATGTGCTTTTTTTCACTGGTAAATTTGGTAATACACTCTATACTAATCACTGTTATAGTTAGGATTGCAATATTTATACAGTGGTTTTATTCAGAATGCAGCATGCTTTTAAACCATGCAAATAAAGGAAATATAAATAAGGAAGACCCAGAGTGTCCAAAAGATCCCCTTCAAAGGGCGGAAGAAGGAAGCAGCACAATCATGTGATCATGCTTTTATAGAGCAGTTTAATAAACAATAAGTTAACGTTGAGCAACTTAGTCAACAAAAATAAATTTAAAAAAAGGCACAGTAGAACTGTCTCAACACTAGCCCCATTTAATTTCTGAATTATTTTTTTTTTTTTTTTACAAATCCTTTGAGTGAATAATTCAAATGATTCATTAATACTCTACTTTTTTTAGTTCCTGAATGAATCAGCATTTTTGAGCAACTCTGTAAATGATTCAAATTATTCATATGTCAAATTATTCAAATGATTCATATGTCACCACATATTGGTGTAATGTTAATTTATTGAACAGAACTGAATCAACACTGATCTGACTTGATCTAAAAAGACATTATTGCCTTCTGTAGAGCTGTATCATTGGTTTGCATTATTGATCATTATTTCTATTACTGTAAAACTGTTTTAAAACTATATAATACAGATTTAGTGCTACAGAAATAAAGGTGACTTGACTTGACATGACTAATGATGTAATCCGCAGAAAGATTTACTGAAAAATCCCCACCACCACCACTAAGGACTGATTCAAACAGAGAAAAAAGTCCCAGTGCTGTTGTGCTGTTAAATGAGCAATCTTGGAACACTTTTCGACCGATCAGATTCAAAGACCGGAAATAACTGTTTAAAAAATATAAATAATTATCAGATTTTAGGTAAATTTTGTTTGGTGCAGTGAATTATATTAATAATATAGCATTTTGTTCAGCCTATGAAATGTTGGTGTTGGGACACCACTTGATGTCCTATACAAAATCAGGATCCTGAAGCAAAACCACTGCTCTAAAAGGCCACTCGATTTTCCCCATAGCTCTCATTCTCTGTGGGTCTCTCACCCCCTCTCTCTTTCACTTTTTTCATCAGAACAGTGCTGTCTCTCTCTGACTGGCCCTTCCAATGACCTCCCACCTACATTCATGATGCTTCCTGCATTCACAATGCCTGTTAAACCAATCCACTGAATGAAACTTCCCTAGAAGCTAGACAAAGTTTGCTTTCAGTGTTCCACAGATGGCTTTGGACTTAATCTGATAACATTATCACCAGTGTAGGTATTGATTTGCAGATACTGCTATTACGCTATGCGTTCTTTCTTTTACAACCTTGGCTCTAGTGGTCTGAGAAAGTCACAGAAAGCTCATGAGCTTTGCAAAACCGATTCTGCCATGGGCTTTTCATTTTGTACAGTCCCCTATAGGGACACAGTGATGTGGAAAATAATGAGATGGGAGGATAAATTATATGTCAATGATTTTGCATTCTCTCGCAAATGTTTTGTGTTCCCCAGAGAAACTTTGCATTTGCTCGCAAAACTTTCAAGTTCTTTGTGAACGAACGCAAGCAAAGTTTCTCAGGGAAATGCAAAACTTTTGTAAAGGAATGTGACAGCATTGAAATATAATTTTTCCTCTCATCTCATTTGTTTACATCACCATGTCCCTTTAGGGGTTCTGTAGTTTTGCGGAGTGTTACTACAACAACAACAACAACAAAAAGTCAACATATGGTTTGCCTCTAGTGGTTATGTGAAAAATATTACTATAGTTGTATGCTAGCTGTGTATGAATTGGTGAACATGATTTCACAAAGTACATATAACTTGGATCAACATATTTGTTGTTCCTGGAACAACATTCCAATCAACCAATCAGGTTTGAGGGACAAGTTTACAGTTCATGTCCATTTTAGGCTTAAAACCAGGGTTAGGTGCTTCTACATCAGTGTTGTTCATCATTTCTCTCTGATTTTAGGGATAAATTATGGGGTTAGGACTACATTTTCCAACAGGAATGTTGTTCCAGGTCAACAAAATATGTTGATCTAAGAATATGTCTTACTTACACTGCAAAATCACGATGACTGTATGAATTATAGCATATGAGGTGGTATTCAGGTGGTTATGTGATCTCAATATGGCCAACATCCTGAGATAAAATAAAATAATAAAAAAAATATGTATGTTATGCACTCAATCAAATTGTTATAACTTGTTCTTTATCTGAAACAAATTTCCTCTTGGACCAGTCTATTGCATAATAGTTGTATCACAAACTCACGCTCTGCTTTGGTATGTAACAGCCATTAAATCAATTGTTTCACTCTGAAATACATCAGATTACGGAAGTAAAATGGGTTGCAATGAGCAATTCATTTTGAAGTTAATAAAGAACTGCACCTTTAAAAGTATTTCTACATGGTTGTGCAGATTGTGTCTCAGAGGAATTCGTCGAAAGGGGTGTCTAGCTGCATGAGTGCTGGTAGAAAACAATTTATCACAGGACCATTACAGAGTTTAGACTTTCTGCTACCCTTGCACACCTATTCCAGCCGCTCACAGATAGGAGAATTTATTGATCATGACATTGATCTCTGTCTGTATAATTCAATGTAAGTGTCTCACTACAAGACAGAGGGGAAAAACTGTTCTTTCTTCACTGTAAAACCATTTTATGATTGATGCAACACATGAAACACAACAAGTGAAAAAATAAACTATTTAATTGAGGGTATAAGTGTGAAAAACCACAATTCATAAGAAGAAGAGCGTTAAGTTTTCGAAGTGAAATTTATGCACATGACAGTATATTATCACAGTTTATCTCACAGGCTTCAATATTTGTGGAAAAAACAATAACAGCAGGGAGTGCATTAACTCCATGCTGATTTCATGTACTTTGCCAAGTGCATATTGTCAAAACCAGATTCACTGGCAACACAAACAGTGGACTAATATCAATTACCATTTATTTATTTTATTTTTTTCATCAGTTGGAGTGAGAAGTAACATAAAATGCTATTAAATAGTGTATTACGGAGAATCATACATCATAGTAGTGCACACAGATCAATTAAGGTCTCTATATAAAAGACTGAATGTTATGTTACAGCACCACTGAGAGGACAAAATTGAAATTACTACTTGTCTACAGCAAAATAAAATTCAGAAAACAGATGTACATATGCTTAAAACATGAATATATGTACATATGCATATATTATAACTTATTTCATAAAAATATATAAATAATATGCATATAGTACAATTAAACTCACAATGTAACTGCTAAAAGAATACCCTGGTTATTTGCTTCCGGCTATTTTTGTGCCAATGCACTCATCTGGCACCGTAGCAGGGGAGCGTTGGCATTGGAACATGGATTCTATAAACCCATTAACTGTGCAGTCTCAACCCACCCACTTAGTCACACACTACAATAAAGCACCGATCAGTGGCCTTCTCTCCCAGGCTAGAAATAATACACCAACCAGCTACATGAGCCATTTCCAGCCAAATGACAACCATTCGACTGCAAATTACAGCGTTTAACCTTCATGAGGTCAAGAGTCTCTTCTAAGACTGGCTAAACTTTTTTTTTTTATATAAGAAAACCTCTGGGCATTACACGTGAGTTGCTAAATATGTAAGACAACTCAAAGCTTATAGGATGACTTGAAGCCATAATAATAAGTAAATTCCCTCTGCATTAGATCTATGACAATATAGTTTAATATCTTTCTTATGCCTTCATTGCCCTCTAGGGGTAACTAACAAGCTGGCAAAACAAAGCTTTATTGCGGTGTTTTAATACTATTAGCTCCTCTCATTGATTTTAAAGTGCTTGAGATGTGACAGCGCAGCTCCTTTAGGAGAGCTTGTGTCTGGTTTCTGTCAAGGTCAGGAGTTATCAGTGCTAGACCGTGGCTCCTGTTAGTTGGTCCGGGTGGGAGCTATTGCCCATTTAATGTTTACTTTCCTTTACGATATTAGAGGAGTTCAGAGTCTGTGCTGGTCCATTAGGATTAGATCTCTCACTCTCTATCTCCGTTTTTTCAATCTTTTCCTTTTTCCTTTCTCCTTGCACCTGTCAGCAGTTTCTACACAGGACGGCTAATCCCAGCCCCAGAGAAACTGTCACTAATGGCTTCAGGTACCACCACCAGGGTCTAAATAGAGCTAAGACCTCACAACCATTCACACGTACACATAAACCCCTTAGCTATATTCTTTAATCTCCCCTCTTGGAACAAACCCCCATCTTCATCGCCATTCACTTCCATTCGCTAGCCCGTCTTGATGGTTATGGCCTCGGGTCTCTGTGGAGAATGGAAGTGCAATCACAGCCTTTCTGAAGGTTATTACCCAGACCTCACAGGCTTTTCATGGCTCCTCGGACGCGGGTTGGGAAATGACAATGGTCAGCTCTGCCGAGTCAGAGAAATGGTTGCGGTAGAACAAGCGCTTCACGCGTGGAGAAGCCGGAATGGCAGAGCAATAAAGGGGGGAGATGACTCTTTCCCTCATTTCGGAGCTGTATAGGTGCATCTGCCAGCACATCTTCGGTGGAACACAACAAAAACGGCGGAGGAGAATGTGTCAAGCCAGGACTTGAAGAAGTGTGATGGAGTGCTTTCATTAAGGCACAGAGGAGACTACATCAGCATGACCTGTGAGATGAACAGGGATGTTTTGCTCACATAATGGCTGATGACACAATTTAAAGCTCACAAGACAGCTGGTCTAAATAAGGGGTTTTCAAACTAAAATATAAAAGCTAAAATTTCCATGTACTGTACATATGTCTTGTTTGAACAAATCAAATTGACATATACTATATGATTATTAGAGTAGATAAAGTAGATAAATTATATGTATTATATCACTTATAATGTTTATAATGTTTTACACCAAATACCATTTCAAATCATTTACACAGTTAATTCTGACAGGCCTAAAATATATTCTTTATTATTTAATTTTAAAAATATATACACTACTGCTATACTATGCTCATTACGGCTGCATGTGTTTGATTAAAAGTACAAAAAACAATAATATTGTGAAATATTACAATTTAAAGGGTTAGTTCACCCAAAAATGAAAATAATGTAATTTATTAGGCAACTTACCCTCATGTCGTTCCACACCCGTAAGACATTCTTTCATCTTCAGAACACAAATTGAGATATTTTTGATAAAATCCAATGGCTCAGTGAGGCCTCCATTGCCAAAAAGATAATTAACACTTTCAGATGCCCAGGAAGGTACTAAAAACATATTTAAAACAGTTCATGTAAGTAAAAGTGGTTCAACCTTAATATTATAAAGCAATGAGAATACTTTCTGTGTGCCAAAAAAACAAAATAACAACTTTTCAAAAATATCTAGTGATGGCCGATTTCAAAACACTGATTCAAAGCTTTACAAATCATTTGTTTTGAATCAGTGTTTCAAAAGTGTTTGAATCGTGAATCAAACGTTACGTGAACTATTGAAATTTCGAAGCACTTTTGGGCTGCCTCCGAAAACTGTAAAATGCTGCCTTCTGAGGACACATTTCAAGGTAGGAAGGCATCAAGGCACGTCCGAATCCAACATTAGCCTCACTTCCTGTTTCCTGAGATACCTTCATCTGATCGATTTTTGAGGGAAGCATGGATGTATCCTTAGCTGCCTTTGATAATCCACAATCCTGTGCTTTCCATTCTGTGATAGTTGAGCTAAAAAAATAAAGATGGCGTCCGAAAGTTGCATTTGCTGCTCAGTTTGTGTATAAATGTACGATTTTGACCAACATATTTCAATTTTGATATCATTTCTATCGAGAAATTACTACTATAGTAATTAAATATTTGTTTAGTTCTCACCAAAGCTCGCTCTATATTGCTGTAGATCATTAAACTGTTACACTGCCTCAGAAGTCTGTCTGAAATCAGTTTCGTGAGGTACTTTCATGTACAAACGCTGCCGTACAAGTCATTCTCTTATAAGACAGCGAGGCAGCAAGACAGCTACCTACCTACCAAAGCAAAGCAGAATATAACAATTTATTATTATTTCTTATTTTAAAATATACATCTTTTTAAAATCTCAATTTTTCTGAGGAACTTCCTGCAGCACAGCACCTTGGGGTCCCAGGATCATGGTTTTGTAAACCCCTAGCCTCTAAATGTTTTTTTTTTTTTTTTTGGCCCAGCATTTCTGCCATTGCTCCAATGAAGGAAATGAATGATAATAGCAGGAGCAGAGAGAGGCAGCGGACTGCTACCCCTGGCTCAGAGCATTGAGGCAATAACTCAACCTAAATTTACATACCGAAAAAAAAAAAATCTTACCAGGCACTTAGAACTGAAGCCAAGCAGCTCCCAGTTTCACAGCCTCGACCAAACATCAATTATTACATTTTTGTTTGGATCAAGCTTTCAAAAGCCACTCAGATGAGAGGAAACGGCAAAGGGAGGGGCCTGATTCAGTCCAACCCAACTACCTATTACTTTTATCAGCCACACTAAGAAAAGCACAGACGATCAACGTTTCACATCCAACTGAAGCGGGGTGGAAAATCAATATTTGACGTGCAGCGTTGGGGGTGGGGGGGAGTAAAAGTTAAAAATTATCCTCCCACCAACCAGTGTTTGTTTGTGAACTCGATGCATAAACACAAGAGACGACGAGCGAGCAGAGGGGGAGCCCCTGCCGAGCTTCTGACATCTACAAACTTAGAAGTGAGAATCTGTGCTGAATTATAAATAAAGGCTGCAGGCAGTAAACATGGGATTATGAGGTAAAATATACGGAAAAGAAATTACGCCCGCGATATTGGAAAGCAAACCAAAGTGCAACCAGAGCTCTTGATGCATACTAGATAATTAACATTTCTAAATGACTTCATCCATTGACAGCTGGATGCTTCTGTTATTACGCAGACGAGAATTTTTTGCCCCCACAGACTTGTAATCTTCCTGTGGAGATGTCTGAACTGAGGAATCTAGCTTTGATTAATATATATGACCAAGATCATTGTCGGGTATTGATTTGTGTTCCCTTATGCAATTAATGCCTTCATGAGCAGTTCAGAAGGGGGAAATTCAGCTCCGACACATGAGAAAGCAATAACGTGAGAGCACGAGAGACAGGAAGAGCAAGAGAGACCTGACAGGGGCCATAATGGAGCAGCTGCCTATCCATAAATTCACCTTTGAGCACAACATCTGACTTTCAGCCTATTTGCTAGAAAGATTCATTTTATCAAACACAATAACCTGGCAAATAAATGGAAATGAATTCACCCCTATTATTATGCTTGTCATATCAGTGCCTGTGAAATATGTAATCGCCTGGATCCACCAGTCAGTCTTCTAGAAAATAAATAAATAAATAATAATGTCACCTTTACAGAACGAGTTTGCCTAGGTTTATTTAGATGAACTAAGGAAGTGTGGTACACGCTTACAGTAAAGGGTTAGTTCACCCAAGAATGAAAATTCTCTCATTAATTACTCACCCTCATGTCGTTCCACACCCATCTTCAGAACACAAATTAAGATATTTTTGATGAAATCCGATGGCTCAGTGAGGCCTCCATTGCCAGCAAGATAATTAACTCTTTCAGATGCCCAGAAAGACATATTTAAAACAGTTCATGTGACTACAGTGATTCAACCTTAATGTTATGAAGTGACGAGAATAAGTTTGTGCGCCAAAAAAACAAAAACAAAATAACGACTTTATTCAACAATATCTAGACATGGGCGATTTCAAAACACTGTTTTGTGAAGCTTTGAAGCTTTACAAAAAATCTTTTGTTTTGAATCAGTGGTTCGGAGCATGTATCAAACTGCCAAAGTCACGCCCCCCAGTGGTGAACCACTGAAATCATGTGACTTTCATGCTAAAAGTATTTTAATCACTTCATAACATTAAAGGTGATACAGAGGATCTTTTCGTCGACCAAACCAAAGACTGTTAGTGAGTTTTTGAAATGAGCGCATGCGTAAGAACAACCCCCCCTCCTTCACAGCTCATTTTAAGGGCAACGCCTCCCAAAACTCGTGCACGAGTATTGGAACACGAGTGTTTACCACCGGCATTAGCTGTATCGTGTTAGTGGATTCATTATGTCGGACTCACCGAATCTGCAGTTGTTACTCCTGTCTCCTGACAAAAACATTGCATGCGGCGCCTGTGGAGTGTGGAAAGTTACTGGAGCGCGCAGCCGCGCACGTCTCGCACAAGGAACGTAATGGCAGTGATTGACAAGCCAGAGGGCCAATCGTTTACGCGATCATCGCGTAAACAATGTTTTTAAGGCCCTACCTCGTGCACAGATGATGTATATTAATATTATTCCTTTCAGTGCACCTAATAAATAGTCTTTTATCAGTTAGTGAAGACAGTTTAAAGTAATATTGCAAAAATGTATAAAACAAAACATCCTCTTTAGCACCTTTAAGGTTGAACCATTGTAGTCACATGAACTGTTTTAATATTATGTATTTAATTATAAATATAATCTTATAAAAACAAATCAAAAATATATTTTAATGTTATTATTATACTATATTATTATATTATTAATATTATATTATGTTATGAAAACTGGCACCATGGCCAACACTGCAATACTCCTAAAAGACTGTGTGCACTGAAATATGTAATTTTAAGCAATGAAAGAGAATTAGAACCAGTATTATGTTTGACATCTCTAAAACTTTCTTGTCATTTATGTTCTGCTCAAGAGGTCCTTAAAATCAAGGTCGTCTCTGCTGGTCGCCATTTCTCTTTATTTGTAAAAATCAATATCATCTATTTCTTAGTCCCTTAAAAACCTAAGATGACAACTTCTTTGATGTGTGTGAAACAGTGTTGTTTCAACTCTGATTCAAGATGAGACTTGTTTAAATAGCCTTGAAATGATGTATTTGCAGCTCTGTTTTCACAGTTAATCTGTTATGTACTGTGAATGGGGCCTTGTCCTTGTGCAGCAACACACTAGAGACTTCTCATACACAGGCTGCATTTAATCAAAAGAGAGATAAATAATTTTCTTGATGTGTGAAGGTTTTCTGATTTGCATGTCTTGAATCAATTTAGAGATGAGGAGAAAGTTTTAAACGCATGCATTTTGAAAGCACTTTCCAAGAACATTGTACAAAAGGCCTAAAACTATTACAAAAATAAGTTTATGTTTTTTAAAACAAACAAAAGTCACTGAAAGGAGCTGCTTAATGTTCAAATTATAATTGTCAAATTCAGTATAGCTTAAGCTAAATTTTATGAAAGTTTTATTTTCATTTTCATTTTATATGGGGTTTGTTATTTGAAGTAGCCTAACAGGGTAACATGAAGTAACAGGGTGCTTAAAAAATGCAGGACATATCAAAACATGACATTTTTGGTCATTGAAATGAGCAAAATTAATATTCAAAAGATTGTCAAAATTAAGACATATGATTTTAATTGCGTGGATACAGTCAAATGTCTCACAAAAAAAAAAAAAAACATGTGATTTGTGCCTCTAATGAGACAGCAAAGTGTACTGTTTTCATGGTATGTGCCAGTTTTTTACTAAGTTTATTTATCAAGCCATAATTAGCAGTGCTTTTCTGACAGGTTCTCTATAATTATATGCAATACTTGTTTTATTCCTGTCTTTAAATGTAGTAATGAATGTAGTAATAAACAAGCTGAATGGCTTTCATTTGGTATATTAGAAAAGAGAACTAAAGTTTACTTGGTGATTATATAAAGCTGGTGAACAAACACACACACACACAAAAGTCTTCTTATATCTTCTCCAGCTCTCAGAACAAGTGGACAGACAGAAAAAAACAAGAAAAAAAAAAAAAAAATGAAATAAGGCTGATTTTTGTGTCACAGTGCCATCTAGTGGTTTCCTGACAAAAAATTGAGATTTTCCCATGTAGTCTACGTGAATGTTTAACAAATCCTTCAGTATCTCTATAGTTCAGGTTAATTGCAAGCCATTGCTGTGTGGAGGGCCTGTGTACATTTTCTCTGAAGCACACCAATAAGCAAGTTACCAGTACAGTAGCCTATATACATGTATCCCCAATTATAATTTATTAGCGTTGCATATAAAAAAAATGCATAAACTAAAATGAAATCTAGGTGCATGACCAAAAAAGGCCATAAAAATGCAAAATTATATATATATATATATATATATATATATATATATATATATATATATATATATATATATATATATATATATATATATATATATCAGTGTGCTGATTTTGTTTAGCATTTTGATGTGCTTAAATCACACCCAATCATGAAGAAAATAATATAGAACTATGAGATTTTTTTCCAGTGTAGGTGTGTTGGTTGGGGGGGAGGGTAAATAAAACTTTTTGTAAAATCAAAAAACAAGCCAAGCTAACAAAGATGTCAGAGTTCAATATGGAGACACCACACACACACACACACACACACACACACACACACACACACAATCATTTAATAAATAATTTGAATAATTTTAAGTCCAGTGTCTGAGCTTGGGTTCTGTGATGGTTTAAAGTATGTCATGGGTCAAACACCAAAGGACAATGACAATATGGTGGATATGTCAATCTACATACCTGCACACCTAAAGAATATACTTTATGCATTAATAGTCAAGAAGTAGTGGTTCCTCAAATTCATTACACTTTCCAAAAACATTGTACAAAAGGTCTAAAACTATTACAAAAATAAGTTTATGTTTTTTTAAACAAACAGTCACTGAAAGTAGCTAATGTTCAAATTATAATTGTCAAATTCAGTATAGCTCAAACTAAATTTTATGAAAGTTTTATTTTCATTTTCATTTTATATGGGGTTTGTTATGTGAAGTAGCCTAACAGGGTGCATGACCAAAAAAGGCCATAAAAATGCAAAATTATATATATATATATATAAATTCATTACTATGAAAGCACATAAAATTGAAAGCAGCTGGCAGAAACAAGTTTATGCAGGCGGCAAACATACATAAGTAGTTCATCAATAAAGCAACTCAACTACAAACTCTTTCGCATGTGCCACCACTAGATGGCAGACTTTCTATTATTATCACACAGTGAAAACTCAGGAAGAACGATAATGTATATATATATATATATATATATATATATATATATATATATATATATATATATATATATATATATATATATATATATAAGCAATGTTTAAGATTTTGTCTACATATTAAAATAATAATAACAAAAAAATACTTCAATCTTTCATTTTCCAGTGTGCTCCTCTCTCATTTTTGGCATGTTTTAGCTATTACTAGCAACACTTCGGTCTGGCAATGAATGTTTATTGCTAACAGTGCAGTGGTGCCAGACTCAACACAAGGGAGGTAATCACAACAAAGCAAATGTTTGAAACAGACCTCTGATTTGAATCAAGACTGCTCATTTAAAAAAAAAAAAAAAAAAAAAAAAACATTTTCTGGGTAGATTCATAATTTGTAACTGTTAAAAGTGTAAATGTGGCACATATGAAGCATTAATCAATGATTGATGGGCTGGCAGGACATGAGCGTCTCTGTTGTTGTTTCACATGGGCTGAGACAACTGGCTCTGTTATACTGGGAAGCTCTAACATCCATCTGTCCTATTTTCTGCATATGAATGCCAGAGACATACTCTTGAGATTCCAGAGAGGAAAAACCAGTTCCACACACCTGCCATCACATCCTGGTGGTACCAAACATCAGAGACAGGCACTGTGTAAGACCCATCCATGCTCACCGACTCCAAAATACCTAAAATAAGGGAATAAAACAAGTTTAAAGCTTTAACGGTAACACTTTACATTAAGGTTCCCTTTGTAAAGGGTTTATAAAGGTGTTTGTTAAGGAGTAATAAGTCATTTACAAATGCATTATAAATAATTAATAATGCAGTTATAACTGCATGAATAAAAAGGGTAATTTTAATGCAATACCTGCCAAATAGTGAGCCGTTTTTAACTCACATGTTAAAAAATGCTTAATAAATGTATTTATTAACACTTATTAAACTCAAAACCAGATTTCTGGTTTATTTCATGATGCAAAAATGTACTATCATAATTAGACTGAAGGGTGTTGTATTTGTGCTTTTCTTATTAATATCTCATGACTACCACTTTTCTTACTATTAATGTAAAGTGGAAAGGTTCACTTTCATAGTTTATTAATGTTTATAACTCATTAATGAATTGTTCACATGTGTTCACTTTACATTAAGGTTCACTTTCACAGGTTATTAATGTTTATAACTCATTAATAAATGGTTCACAAGTGTCCACTCCACCCTATAAGGTTCACAGGTAACTAATACTGGAATTAAATTTTTCATTATTATTATTTCATCAAGTTATGGTTATTATCTTATGTTTTATTTTCAAAATAAATTTGGAATCATGGCATCATGACCTTTTTGGAGAGTATCATGGGTAAGACAGAAACTTCTGGTAAGCAACATAGTAAGAAAAGTGGCAGTCATGAGATATTAATAAGAAAAGCACAAATACAACACCCTTCGGTTTAATTATGAAAGTCAATTTTTGCTGCATCTTGATATAAACCAGGAATCTGGTTTTCAGTTAAATAAGTGTTAATAAATACATTTATTAAGCATTTATAACATGTGAGTTAAAAAACGTCTCACTATTTGGCAGGTATTGCATTAAAGTCGCCCTTTTTATTCTTGCAGTTATAACTGCATTATTAATGATTTATAATGCATTTGTAAATGACTTATTACTCCTTAACAAACACCTTTATAAACCCTTTACAAAGGGAACCTTAATGTAAAGTGTTACCGTTTTAACAGTGATAATGTACAAATTCTTTGCACGTATACAATGGGAAAAAAAGAGATGGTATGTTAATAAATATTTTAAGAGTTCAGGGACATGTATTCTTGGTCACAGAGAGCTTGGAACAATCACAAAAGACACTTTCATTTAGCCTGGCCTATTTTCCTGTGGAGGGACTTTACATGACTATGAGTCACATCACGGTTCAATTCCTTCATTTCTGTGACACAGTGACCACCTAGCATACCCCCCACTTCCACATCCTCATTTTTTATAACAGATGTCTCTGTTTATGTTTTTTTTCAATTGGGCAGAGGATGGGGCAAAAGTCAAAGAACAGCTATGCTGTGTGTCTTTTATTGTGGGGCACTAATGAGACAATAACAAAGCACAAGTAGTTCCATTCTGATTAAAATAGATGCTTTACACGGTCCTCTAGAAATGTTCTCATTTAGAAAACAAGATGGAGGTTTCGTTTTGTCATATACCTTATGAACTACTGAACTACCGCTGAAATATTTCCATTGGGGGGAAAAAACAAACAAAACAACAACAATACAGCCCAAGTGCTGGGCTTTCAAGGCTGGCTGAATCGAGACAGTTCGATTTGATCATTATAGAAAAGCCTAATGTACAATACTCACATTAAGCAGCCCACAGTCCTAGAATATTGATTTCCTTCACTGCAGAGAGCAAATTTAAAATTATTACAATTAATCATATGCTTTTTACATCACCACAGTCATCTAGAATTTCTTTCTAATAATTTGCTAATTTTTTTTTTGCTTCCATCAGTAGTAGAATGAGACTGTGACCTGAACATATGCAGATACAGTGAAAAACAGACACAGGCTTTACACATTCAAAGCAATGCA
Organism: Chanodichthys erythropterus; assembly: GCF_024489055.1. Taxonomy (NCBI): domain Eukaryota; kingdom Metazoa; phylum Chordata; class Actinopteri; order Cypriniformes; family Xenocyprididae; genus Chanodichthys; species Chanodichthys erythropterus. The sequence continues at coordinate 13,473,956 of NC_090221.1, read as the reverse complement.
ATACATAACTTGCAATACATTATATTTTGTTCAGTGGCTATTATTACTGGAAACTTACATTTGTGAGTCAATTTGCCATGAACATCCAATCATTTTTATAGCACAAATGGCAGGAGCCTTTAGGAAGTGCTTGGATTGCTTTTCTTATTGGTGGAGGCACATAATTCTCACAGATGGTCATTATATCTACTTCCTCTCCTCTACAATAATGTAGCCTCTAGGAGTAGCGCAGGGGTTACTGCTGGTTATAGGCATTTGATGGCTGACATATTTAACAGGCCAATGAGAAGAAAAAGATAACGTTTTTTAGATTTGAGAATAGCAGGCCAGCTGAGGTCATACATTTGTTTGCCTGTAGAGGGCTCAGCTGCTTTAAAATAATTTAACTGTGCATTTTCTGTCTGCTGTTCACACCAGAGCCATTCAGCTTCATATTACTTTGCTCCACCAGCATAAAATGGGCATGCTTACAGGAACACTAATCTCTACAATGTTAACTTTAAACAACACATTATCTTTCGAAATATGAATCTATTAGGCGGAGTGGTTGGGCGAGGCTTACCGTCCCTTGACCACAGACTTCATATTATAGTTACGGGTTATATAGCCTAATTTTCTCACTCAAACCAAGCCTACTGCTGCTGCTTTTGAGACCCCACCTTCTTTTAGAGGGAAAAGCTGCGCGTAAACTACTGTTCTAGGATCAGTTTTCACTGTAATATTAGCATAATGGCAAAATATTTTGCAATCAAGCCAGTGCATATCTGTGTTTGCGCTCTGAAGAACGACAAGCTTTACAACATGTTTGTACAACACTGAGCAATGTAGCCAATCACAAACATACCTGTTGATTTCTCGAACACAATGACCAATCAGAGGTGTTTAAGTTAGCACTGAATAATAACTCTGGCGTTTAGTGAGGTGAGTGGATTATGAGTTCTGCATGCTGGCAAATATCCCCTTCATTATAACAAACAAATTTGTAAATAAGAGAATCAGTGTGCAGCCAGTTTAATTTATTGTTACAGAACTGTAGCAATAAAGGTGATGAAATAAGATGAGTGACATTTTTAGTGCTCGCTTTCTGTCATGCCAAATCCTGTGTAACGTTCCACTTGTAACGTTACGTTATCTGTTAAAATTAACAGTGGTTTGTGAACATAGATGCTTTATTGACAAATAATTTATCAGCAGTGTTGGGATTTTTAGGTTGTGCAGTGGCAAGAAACTTGAAACTATTTCAAGGAAATCTATTTAAATATGTTTTTAAATGGGAAGCTTAGACTTTCCGTGGAGTCTCTCTTGTTACATATATGTTGGCTAGCCTAGCCTGTTTGTATTGCTATTTGGTATCGTTTTTATTAATGTGTTGTTCTATGAATTGAAAAGCTTTGTGAAGTATATAGGCATAAATGCAAAAGAGTTTCATTTTTGGTGTAGCTTGGTCTAATTGTGGACTAGCCTATTGGTGTTAATATAGAACTTTGTCTATTTCAGTAATAATATGGGATGCTATTGTTTTGGTGGAAGTTTCTCAGATCATAAAAATGTATGCCTCCCTATGAAAACAAAATGCCCCCCATTCAATAGCTGTGTTCTGGCGACAGCCCTGTGGGGATGTTACTTTGTAAAGAAACATTATTATATATGTGCATGACGTCACTGTTTTCAAAAATTCACATTTTTGCAGTTTACACTGAGACTACACCGGCAGTATATACAAAAACTTGTACTTTCAAACCTGTTTTCAAAAGTTTGCATTTTCAGACTCCCAAAACGCAGTTGTCATGTATTTTTATTTATTTTAATTTGTTTAATCAAAAAAAAAAAAAAAATAAAAAAAAAAAAAAAATATATATATATATATATATATATATATATTTTTTTTTTTTTTTTTTTTGGACTAAAAGTATTCAAATAAAAAGTTAAAAGCTTTAATTACTTAATTAATTTGGCAGCTTAAAAATTTTACTAAAAGCTTGATTCAGTTTGTGGCCAGTCATACTTCATGCTTGGTGAAAGGTGGAATCCATTGTATTCATAACTTTTGTTTGCAATGAACATTCGCTAATCAATTTTGGCATTATGAAAGTGTAAGTGATCAACTGAGTACTTGCAGTGCATCTGTTCTAAGTTCATTCTTAAGGTAAAGTTGAGTAAAAAGAGAAAAAAATTACTATGACATTATTAAACATTATTATAATTAGGGATACACTATTAAAAAATACTGATAAGCAGATAATTATTTTCAGTGTATGACTGATAACCTATAAATTGCAGATATTGAAATTCTATAAATATCTATATCTATATATAGAATCTCCAATTTATCAGTTATCAGGGCATTCCCTGAAAATAATTATCTGCTTATCGGTATTGGCCACACTTTTAATATTGGTGCATTGCTAATTATAAATTGTATAATTTTAGCTGGAAATAAAGAAAGAATGATGTCTTACCCTATCTGGTTGTCTCTATCCCATAAATAGTTTGGCAGGCATATACAGTAGAAACAGCAGTGGTCATGGGGGAATCTCTGAATGTTTCTCCGCTCTGTATACTCTTATCTGAAAAAAGGCCTGCCTCTCACTTGCCAGTGTTTGCATCCCATGTGCCTCCCTGGCCTGGTAAAGGTTACACAACAAACAGCACTTGCTTTCTCTGCATATAAATGGGCAAAATGAGCTGGAGAGTTTCCAAAGTCACATTTGGAGAATCAAAACTGGCAAACACATTTCCCCGACACATCCCACTGCAGATTATTCATTCACAATGCATTTCCACAACCATATGATGAGATAAAAATACTATGTGAAAAGGCCACAGTGAAACAGACCACAAGACAGTTGAAGGACTTTGCTGGTAAATACAAAGGTTGCTTTCATTAAAAGTACCTTTGAGAGACATATAGAAGGCAGCGGGTCACATGCACAACACTGACAGCATGACAATCTGTCTTAGGTTTAACTAAAGTCCTGTAGCAGAAACAACTAGACAACACTGCAAGTGACTTAGTACATTACAGAGCAAAACAAGTGCTGCCTAAACTCATGTGATGAATGATTTTCCTTTCTCAGATGCTCCCATCTCCCCTGTATTGTTTGTAGTGCGGAGATCAATATCTTGTCCTTTTTTCTTTTTTCATCTGTCTCTTTGCTGCCTCTGTGTACTCTTTAAAGGCCAACATGGGACCCCCGATCTTCAGCCCTAAGGTTCCTCCCCAATTATGAAGGCACTTTAATGAGAATATTTTTTTTTATCTCCTGGGGCTGGTCATGGGAAAGAGCTGAGCTGAAGCTTTTGGTCCAAGGGTTTTGTTAGCATGTCTCTGATATATTCCAAGGAGAGTGTCGACTAAACTGTTTTACACATTTTACTCATCTTAACCTTGAGAATGACACTGGAACAGGTGCACTGCAAGGACTCAATTGATCATATTCACTTTTATAACGCCTGTTCACACCAAGATCAGATATTATAGTGAATGTTCATTGTAAACAAGAGTTATTCCCACACTGTTAAATATTAATGTTGGTTTAACTTTAAAAAAGTAAGTTACCTGGTTGCCTTAAAATTTCTAGTTCATTGAAATTAAACATTTGAGTTAATACAATGGAGGAGTTTAACAAATTGAAACTCAAAATATGCTATTAATTATCTAAGTTGATTTGACAATAGATGAAAAGTTGTGATAACAAATCACGAAAGACACGAAAATTCACATCAGACACGAAAATATGTGTGCCGACAGATTGATATGGTCGTGCTTTTGGTCACGTTTTACTGCATGACACCCCAGTAAAAATGTCAATAAACAAATGTTATGTAAGCTGTTTAATACACGGATACTTGCTAAATAAATGTGGACATGAAATAATTGTTTTATAATTTTACTTGTACAGTCTCTTAAAGTTTCCTCTAAGAAAAAATAGTCATTGTACACACACAATGAATAAAAAATCAGCCTAGCAATAAATTGAACACTGCACCAAGATTACACTAATATTAAAACTGAAATCCTCTACGGTCATTTTCACTGCAATCAATAACTGAGACGCAAGATGACAGCAGTTGCGTTTTTATAAAACAAGTGAGAACGAGTCAGCGTACAAGATATGAAACTAATAGAGCCTCAGTTTCAGTTAAAAGGGTGAGTGCAGTCTGATTTTTATGTTGCCATGGACAACAGCAATTATTTGGAAATATCCTTATAATAAGTAGTCGTATTCAAGACATTTCAAGTAAAGTATTTCTGACAGTACATAACACAGTTGTTCGTTTACACGTCTATTTAATTAGGTTTATGTTGTGTAATTTCCAGGTAAAAGGTTAATGAACAATAACACTGCATTTGCATGTCATTTTGACAGTGTGTGCATGCGTCTTCTTTCTATAGTGTTCCTTCGGAGTTCTCTAATGGATTAGGCTTTTGTTAACAGGAGATGAGATAGAGAAACACATCCCCTACAGACCAGAAACCCTGAGGCCTCTGTGTGTTTGTCTAACAGCAGGGATAAATCCCTCATATTCTTCTGTACAAAAACAAGTCAAACTCAGGAAGTCTGCCCTGCAGGCCTTGTCATAAGGAACATCAGGAAAAAAAAAAAAAAAACACTGAGAAGGAAAGAGAGAGATTTTTTTTTTATTTTTTTTTTAAATGCTCACACAGTTGACTAGCATCTACACTGGTAAAAAAATACATACAAGTGAAATATGGTCATAAAAATAGCAAAAAAGACACAATACTTCAGCTCAAATACCTTATTTATTGAAGCCAGAAATCAACTGTTATGGTCCTTTTTATATGGTTCACTCTACAATCATAACTCTAATCCTCTTATGATACAATACTCGCTGCTCATGCATTTATGAATGCAAGACTCAACACCGGCTATTCATGTTAGCTAGGAACATACAAATAACATAGATGACAATAAACAAGTGTCAGTATTTGGCCCACTATTGAGGAATGAAGGAGATGCTTTGCATTATGAAGGCTTATTTACGGTTGGTGCCATCAGAAAGCAATAAATATAGTGAATGAGTCATTTTAGGCGCACAATAACAGCTCCATTATAATCCACTAACTGCTGTCTGAAGGAACAATTTAGCTTTGATACATACAGTAAATCTCCGCAGGACAAATGTATTCAGGTTGGACATGTGTTTACGCTGAAAGCTGCTGGAAATCAGCTCGGGTGTATAGGCAATGTGGCTTATCTCTATTGATCTCCTCAGTCAAAATTAGAGTAGGAATGGGAAGTGGTTAAAAACTGTTTTGAAACAGGGGGACAGAATAGGATTTTGATCAATTGTAGGGTCTACCATGCTGCGGCAATTATTTAAATTGAAGTTGCAGAGCCAGTGACACTTAAATGTCATATATAGCTTTGAAAAATGATGATATACAGTGCCACATTTTTTAAAGTCGGCCGACATGCAAAGAAAGAATCCTAGTTAAAATCCTAGTGTTTAGTCCATTAAAGGGATAGTTCACCCAAAAATGAAAATTCTGTCATTTACTCACCCTCATGTTGTTCCAAACCTATTTGAATTTCTTTGTTCTGCTGAACACAAATGAAGATATTTGGAAGAATGTCAGTAACCAAACAGATCTCGCCCCCCATTTACTATCATAGGAATTATAAATACTATGTAGTAAATGGGGGCGAGATGTATTTGGGTACAAAAATTGTGTACAGCAGAACAAAGAAATTCAAGTAGGTTTGGAACTGCTTGAGGGGGAGTTAATCATGATAGAATTTACATTTTTGGGTGAACTATCCCTTTAATGCTGGAGAAATGGAATCAAGTGTGTGTTTTCATTCAGCAGTTAGTATAATTCTGAGTTTATGTTAGATACGGTGACAGGACCCTAAAATATGAAGGTGTTTCTGAGGCAAAATTAGCTTTTTGCATGTATTAATCTCGTAAGTAACTCCAACATACCGTGAATGCACCTATATTGTAATCCCTGATCATTTTGCTCCTATTTAACCCATGACTACAAATAGTTCTGATTCTCCCCTGCAAACATGCCCCTGCGGGGCCCATGCTGGTTTTGTGTAGGCAGCTAACAGATCTGTCTAGATCTCAGCATCTCATACAAAACTTTTAGATGTTGATGTTTTATTGAAAATAGTACATTTTGAAGTCACCGTTATGGAAGTGAGCGCTTGCTTTAGTTGGGCTCTTGGCCCTTGACTTTTCAGCATCAGTTGTTCTCTGGCTGTTGTAACTCTGAGTTTATGAAGTATATTTGTTTCAGCAAAAATTGCAAGAGAAATCCTAGTTAGATGAAGATGATTACTTATTGATGATTCAATCATCATGTAGTGGTCAGAATCAGAAAGATTTACATTTTACAGAGTATGATTTAGAGAATATTTGAGTAGCATGTGCCCCAACCAGTCACTGACCATTTCTTTTTTTCTTTTTTTTTTTTTACTGATCTTCACCCAAAAGGGGCCAATGTTTTTGCCAATGATCAAATTCTCAGGGGCCCTGCGCAGACAGCTTGCTGGGGGCCCTTACGCAAGCCCTAAGTGGGCCCGTAAAGGGCCAGTGAAGGCTTGTTTGCAGGGTCCATACTCTGACAACTAGCTTTGACATGACCATGCATGAGCAACATTGTGAAAGTATTTTCTAAACAACCTGAAATACCACAAGGAGGACATTTCTAGTATTTCTGCATGCATTTGTAACATGAAAAAATAGAAAGCCACAAAACCAAATCAATGAAGGGAAAAGGAAAATCAGCTTTAATTGGCTTTTAAGGAAAGCAGTGAATCACATTAGATCTAGTGTCAGCTCCCACCAGGCTGTTGCTGATAACAGCAGAAGGACTTCATGGCTCTAAGCTCCTCTGATTGCTCTAACACCCAGAGTATTTACCATTTAGACCTATCAAGCCTTTCCTTGTCCAAAAGACAGAGAGGGACACAGAGGAGAAAGAGACGTGGCATGTGACAGAAGAGGACTTCTTCTCTCTATTCTTAAAGCACAGAGGGTCAAGTCAAGCAGAACAGCATGCTAACATAAAGGACAATCCTTTATGACCACAGCCAACCATGTTTATACCAATACAAGCATTAAAGAAGATGCTGCATGCTCGCATTTACAAGTCCTGAAAACATGATTTCAATTATTCAATTCCCTATAGTGCAGCACAGCAGTGTTTCACCACAGCAGAATATTGAGCTCATGATGAAAGAATTGTGATTGCATTTATAAGGAATTATAAGGGTTTGTTTTGTTAAAGTTATTTACATTCATCACACTAATAAGTAATCAAAGAGTGATCAAAGCATATAACCTATGTATATTGTACTGTATATTAAAAGCATACTGACAAGAGCAACACTGAGGTTACTCCCTAGGAGCTGAATAACTACAATAATCAATCATGCAGTGGCCCTTATCAGCACTATGTAAAGGTAGAAAGAGGGACGCATCTGGTCATGGTCATAACACAACCATAAAAAGACCAATCAAACTATGTTACAGTCTGAAAAACATGTGGCTGACAATTTGTCAAATCCCAAGCAAACACAGAGAAATCGACTGCGAGCGGCACCGTTCTGCCATGTATAAGCTTTGCCTGTAATGATGTGCAGAAAATTAAATGTTTTTGAACTGTTGTGGTATAGAGCACTCTGGGAAAATATTGTGCCCTTTCTTAGTGCATTCTGTCATCAAAAAAATAGTAGCCAGTTTTAATGACCAATTAAGTGTGTTTTTTGCTAACAAAGTCAGGACTTGCTGAACCACTGCTGCACTCTCATGAGATATGTCAGTACTATTTTGTTTAAGATATAATTTTAATATTACTTATTTGTAATCTTCATTTAAATATTCATGAATTCTATGATAGTAAATAAATAATACAATCCAGGGAGAAGGATCTCTCTGAAGTAAGCCTTCAGGAAGTAATGAAATGCTTATAAAAAAAACCCACTATAGCAAAATAGAACAATGTACATCTCAAAAGTTGGTAATTCTTATAAAAATTATTACAAATGAAAAATAACTGATTACATTAAAATTAGACATTCAAGAGTTACATTTGATTATAAAACAAATGTTTCCAGGGTGCCATTATTCTCTGTGATATGGTTCAGTGCTGATTGCCAGTGAATGTATAAATTTGCAATTATGTATTTAAATCCCTTTGCTAATCCTGACCATTAATGCTGTTCCCCTGGGATAAAAAGCCCATTAGTGAGGTTAAGTTTTTTTTTTTTTTTTTTACAATACTTTCTTTTTCACCTTTTAAATTCTTTCTTTTCTCATTTTCCCAATATATAAATATTACATGAAACAATAAAGAACTTCAATAAATGAATGAAGTTCAATCTAAGTAAAAAAAAAAAAAAACACTGTGTACTGTACTGGTGTTAACTAAATGTGGATCATTGGGTAATACGTTCTCACTGATCTACATACCACTAGTGATTCTTCACTTGCTCGGTGTCTTCCACCAATTTGCTTTGCTCAACAGTGTGGAAATAAGAAACGATGGGCCCTAATAAGTGTCCAGTCTCAAAGCAGCCGTTTCAACCGCCATCTTTTACATGCACACTGGCTATTTATAGTTGATGAACATGGTGGATTAACAAGGATCCCAAGAGTCCAGTTGGAAGAAATTACTTTTAGGGTTTTGGCAAGGTCCAGTAGTCCATTTCAATGTTCACAGCCCAGCTGAGCATCAGGGTTGGGTTTAACATTGTTAACGCTGACTATATATAGACAGACACCATCTGATCGTGACTCTATGAGAACGAAAAGTACTGTATGATAGAAGCCGACAGTAAAAATCAGCAAGAGGGAGTCCAGGTCTGGATACTAGATTCTAAGTTTGATGGATTGTTTTGTGTTATGTCTGACAGCACCTATTGCATCAGCAATGTCAGTGCATTGTCTGGCGTAACACCTATTCAGTCTTGCATGGAATTGCAGAGCAGTCCCTGAGACTGCTTTTAAGCATTCCAGGGCAGTGTAAGCCTGGAGAATTAGCTGGAACAGAGAAGTGCTTGGAGGACAGAGGGCAACCCTGATGTTTTAGGCAGCTTCGAGCCCTCATCATTAGCCCTGATGACTGTCTATGGCATGATCCCATGGGTTTTTTTACTTTTTCTTTCTTTTTTTTTTTTTTTTTGTAATAACTAAAGAAGAGAATACTAGTTAGTCAGAACTGGGGAGCTATAAGTAATATAATAGTTATGTTCTGTTTCACTGTCATGCCTGTGTTCAAGTCATTCTTTAGTTATGGTTTCTGGTTAGTTCTCAACTGTTCCCTGTTCTGTTGATCATCATCCTGTTATGTACATTGTCCCTCTGTTCCTTCAGTTCATTGTCTTGTGTTAACGTTATGTGGTTTTATTAGCTGACAATGATAGAATATAATTCTGCATTATAATTCATAACTCTGCAAATCTGAGCAAACAGGAAGCGGAGTAAACCAATCAGAGAAGGGCAGATATGACATTAGCAAAGCGACAAGAGAGTCAACAGCGAAAAGTAAATAATTAATGTGTTTTCTGGTCATTTAAAAATGAATTCACAGCTGAATAGAACAAACTCTCGGGTCTCCCGTGCGCAATCTTTGTTGATATTGAAGGGACTTTCGCTGCACTAGAGTGACGCTGTTTGCGTCACTGAAATAAATGAATCTGATTGCACGGTATGGTTTGGAGTTGACTCGAATCGCGACGGAGGGCGGACTGACCAGACTGATATATCTTGTAGAAGATATATCAGTCTGGCCTTGCCAAGCAAATCAATCCCATCTGTAAAGCCAACATCCCCCCCTTACCATCCCCTTTAGATTAACAGGGTTATGTATTATGTAAATCTTATCATGTAAACGAAATGTTAAAATTCTTTCTGTGATAATAAACAAACTATAACAATGATTGACCAATCAGAACTCAGTATTGTAACACACTGTGCACAGTCTCACCAGAGCTCTGATTTAAGCCAAAGTCCCTTTCAAGGAAAGTCTGTTCACTCGGTGGCCATATTTGCAATGCCTCCGGGCAGCTATTTCAGGCATCCAAGATAAAGTCCTATCTATCTGAATGGGGGAATCCTGAACTCTCAAACTGTTTGGCAAACATATTTCAAATCAGCAACAAAATCAACAATGAACTGTCCCATAAATGTTGTTTCTTATGAGGAAAATAAAGTGAGTTGAATCCAAGCAGCTCTAAAAGTTTTTAGAAAAGTTATAGAATAATCTGGCATCCTTCTGAAGGCACTCCACCTGCACTTGAAGTGTTGAGTGGTGTTGAATGCTCTGTTGATAATTTAAACATGTTAATTACACAAATAGAAAAAACAACTTTTGTTATGTCCAGATGATAATGGCCTTGATGATGATGATGGCCAATCCATGGCCTTAAGAAAATAACTTGCAATCACAAGAAAACAAGATAGAAAAAAATTATAATAATCCATGGCCTTTTAGGGCTTCCATACTAAACTACAATGATAAACACAGATATGAGCAATCAGCGTATGAATCTCAACAATGGTGACAACAAAATATTCAGACAATCAGATCAAACAGAAAAAGAAAAAAGCAAATAGTTAGAATTAAAGAAAATAATAGGACAATTCAGCTGCATAATTTATTCATGCTGTGATGCATGCTGGGAGTTTTTGTACTACGGTTCCCAGCATGCATTGCGGCATGACAGTTTTGATTGTCACCTTTGTTGAGATCCATGTGTTGATTCTTGATGTCTTTGTGTGTCATCTTAAAATAATTTTTGTGTTTTTTAATTTTCTGATCGATTTTGTTCCATTATATCATTTCAATGATGTTCAGTTTTGTTCAGTTGCGAAATCTCAGTCGGTTTTATTTTGCTACGAGATTTCAATGACGCGTTTTATCTCAATACAGTATGTTTTGTTCTTTTATGAGATTTTAATGACAATTGGTTTTTTTCCATTAACAGAGTTCAATGATGTTTGGTTTTATTCTGTTACAGTATTTCAGTAACGGTCGTTTTATTCGGTTATGTGATTTCAATAACAATGAGTTTGTATGTATTTTTGATCAAATAAATGCAAAACAACTAAAAATAGTAATGAAAAAATAGAGTGCTTCTACTATATCATTTTTGATGTGAAACTAGCAAACTAACTACCTGCACGGTATGTGATGTAATGTAGGCATTATTTTTGGCCAAGGGTTACACCCCTTATTTTCTGGGGTTTATTTTAACCCTTTATTCAGTACAGTTTATGGCAACTGTATTGGGGCGTTGGGCAGTATGTGATGTATGGAGTGTTTTACACCAGGGTTACACCTTACAGCTTACTGCGACTGTACTGGGACATTAGGACCCGCTCAGGCGACAGGTTGATCAGACCTGCTGGTCTCTCTAACACATCTTCCCGCAGTTACTCAGTCTTCCATCCAGACAAAGACTGGGCTCAACCCTGCTTAGTTTCAGCGGGTATGAATGTGAAAGTTGACTGCTACAGAGCTTCTCAAGCATTTTTCCAACCATAGACCCTCTTACGTAGAAATATAAATTTCAACAATGGTGACATCTTCAGACCACTAGATAATTTATTCATGCTGTGATGCATGCTGGGAGTTTTGTACTATGTTCCCAGCATGCATCACAGCATGAATAAATTATGCAGCTGAATTGCCCTTTTATTTTCTTTAATTCTAAATATTTGCTTTTATTTTTTTGCTGTGGTTTTTGTTGTCTTTTAGTAGTTTTTTGTGATGTCCAGAGTTTATTTTGTCTGAATATTTTGTTGTCAACATTGTTGAGATTCATACACTGCTCATTTCTGTGTTTGTCATTGTAGATTATTATTTTTTGCTCATCTTCTGATTTTTACAATACAGTGTGATCTCATGTTTCAGTAAAACAGGGTTTGTAATTTAAATGTATTAAGGTCAAATCACAATAATTATGTTTCAAATGACATCAGTAATTCATGCTATTTTGCAATGATTATTATAAGGGTTAAGAGCCCAACTAATGGAAACACCAATCACCATTATGGTGACTACAAATGAAACAAATATGAGTGTTAATTTCTGTTAATTCTCAATAAGAACTTCTGTAGATGAATGACAGAAATAAAGTCAGTCTGGTTAATAATATGTGAAGCTGGAATGCTGTTTGTGGAGTTGTTTAATCCTCCTGGAGAGATCTGGAGCCTCATTTATAAAATGTTGCACAGAAACCATCCTAAATTTGATCTTACGATCATTTCTCAGATGTGCATATGTGTGATTCATAGAATGAAAATACACACAGAAAACTAGCGTATGCCTCTCTTTCAGATCTGAAATCCATTAATCACGAATGATCTTGAACTTGCGTGCAGCTGGTTTCAGTTCTCCGCGTTGTAACCGACACCTTATTAATTCCATTTACATATAAAAGATCACCAGTCATCATCTAAATCCTTTAATTAAGAATGGCGAGCTGCAAGAATAGCTTAGATTTCCAAAACCTGCAGTAGCTTAGATTTCCAAAACCTGACAAGGAAAGGTGCTTGTCGCCACCTACTGCCAAAATTATCTAACCTACTAAAAGAACAGGAAAACATTAACACAGACCAGCAAAGTGATACTAACAGTGAAACATCCCAGTGCTGTTGGACTGTAGCTTATCACCTCCTCTTCTATAGTTCTGCACCCTGACAAGAAGCAACAAAGAATTTTTTAAATCCTTATGGGAAAAAATACTTGGGGCATTAATGCATTCTATAAAATCAGATGGCATGTGACCTGTTAGATTCAATAACTTACCCAATTTCCTTCTTGGTTGATGCTGTCATCCAGATGTATTGCTTATAATTGCTGGGGTTGAAATGCTTTCAAATGCTTTGGCTTTCTGCATCAAATTAAGCTCAGGGGCCTCATTTAAAAAGCGTGCATATGCACAGTAAGGCAGGAACCCACCAAGCCGATGGTTGGCCTTCGGGCAGTTTTTCTTCGTCGGCCGACTAAGTTTTCTCAGCGTGTTCCGCACTGTCGGCTGGAGTTGGTCCGCGGCGGCTTTTTTCGACCGATTCGAAATGTCGAATCGGCGTTGGAGCTCGTCGGTCCGTCGGGCCATCTGATCAATTCTGATTGGCTGTTGAGATACTGCCACCTGCTGGTTCGGAAAGGCATTTCATCTCACGCAGGTGCAGAACTGATGTGCCACTTGGCCATCGGCTGTTTAGCGTCAGTTTGGTGTGTCAGGGCACCTTTGGACACAGATGCTGCCGACGTGAGCCAACCCTACAGTCTGCTTCCGTCGCCACTAGTTCATTGGCGACGGCTTGGTGTGTTCTGGCCTGTATGCTTGAATCCACACCAATGCTCATATTTATAAAAAAGGTCTTTGAAGTGGAAAAGTGCTTAGTGCCACGTCAGGGTCTGAGCAGACGTACGCACCTTTCCTTGCCAGATTACTGCAGGTTTTTGGAAATGTATACTATTCTTGCAGCTCAGCATTCTAAATTAAGGATTTGGATGATGACTGGTGATCTTTTATATCTAAATGACATTAATCAGGTGTCGTTTACAACGTGGAGAAATTAAACTATTCAGCTGCGCGCAAGTTCAAGATCATTTACGTTTCAGATCTGAAAGAGAGGCGTACGCTTGTTTTTTTGTGTACGTTCATTCTATGAATCACACATATGCACATCTGAGAAATAATCATAAGATCAAATTTAGGACCGTTTCTGTGCAACATTTTATAAATGAGGCCCCTGGTGTAGGTCTTTGCCAATTAATTTTATTTTTTCTTGAAAATGGTGTGGATAATAAATTAGCAGCGATGTCCTCCTCACTTACATTTTCCATTTTCGTGTTCCCCACAGTTGGCAGAACTTTTCATAAAGTTGGTGATAACAAGCCCACCCAGTTAAAGAGACCATATGATTGGTCAATTTTCCTGTCATTTTAAATTAGTCTCTCATTGGCTTGCTATTTCTTGACCCTCTGTAATTTCAAAGCTGGACCACCAATCAGAGAACTGAACTTGTAATAATTGAAATATGTCTACACAACACAACACAAAGTAAATAGGGTTTATTTTAGATTTAGAAGTTTATTGTCAATTTATGATTTCCTAAAAAAACATTAGAACTGACAACTTTTTAAACTATTATTTAAAAGTTTGTAAATATATATATATTTTTTTTTTACAATGGTTTAGGGCCTCTCTGATTGCCTAGGGCCCTGGCGGTTCCCCTCTGCTAGACTTCCTCTTTGTGGACAGGTTATGCTGCCCTTGTGTTTTGTCCTTTCACTTGAGAGGACTGATACAGTGACCAGCCATGCAAAACAGTCCATTCGCATCCAGGGACTGAGGTGATATTTTATATTTATCAGCTATTCACTGAAGATGCTGGGCTTGCTATACAGTCATGGCCTAGGGCAAAACACTGAGAGGTCTCTGGAAAGACTACTTTTACAAACAAGACTTTAAAGGTCAGTTTTTAAATATAAACATTACATTTTTCGGGCATTTGCTAACAGATATTTAACCATGCGGACCAATATCTGATAAGGAAAACATTAAATAGCAAACCTCTAAAAGAGGGTTATCAGACAGAAATCTCAGAAATCATTACAGAGAGTAGAACATATAAAAAAAAGTAATGAAAAATTAAGATACCAGCCACAAACAGTGGGAGGTGAACTTTAAATATAGAAATCTATGAAGAAAAAGAGTCAAAAGTTGAATGTAAATCCAATGCATGAATTAATGTAGCTCCGTGCAGCAACGGATGCACTTTTAGTATGCTGTATATTGTAGAAGGACATATATTATGCAAGGGCACGCATACACCTTGAAATATAGACTTGCAATTCCCATTCGTCCCTGTTGGGATCAGTCTGTCTGGAATCTGATCTGTAATAAGCTGCTGGTGGGACAAAGGGGCAAAAGGAACAATGTTCAAATGCAAGCATGTGAACATTAGCCTGTAGTAGGACAGTGTAACATCACACTTTATCTCCAGAGACTGTTCTTCTGAAGGGATGCTCAGGCAGCATTAAAAGCAGAGCCATTCTCTCTTGGTGCTTAAGCATTCACCTCTTTTATCTCATTGTCTTTGGATTGTACCCTGTGCCTCTGGCATTGTTTCAATTAGCTCAAAAAGGGCATCCCTTTGAGGAGTACACCGGGTCACATGCTGCCACCTCCGTTTCAATGTTTAATGGTGGCTGGCGAAGCACAAGGTCGAAGCAAAAGCCACCAGAAAGTTCAGACAGCTATTAAGATTATTTCCTGGCTCATTTTCTTCCGTATGGCACCCTCCCCCTCCCTTCTGTTTAAAAAATGTCTTCATTTTGTTACTGCTTCCTCCTCAATCCATCTTTTCAGAGCAGCAGATTAACAAGGCAGAGTCGAATCTGCTGGCTGTGTGCATTTTCTTTGAGTACAGGGGTAGAGAGTCCTTATTGTGGGCTTATACAAGCTGTTCCTCCATGCATGAGCCGTGCTCCATAACTATGGAGATATTAAATATGCAGTAAAATGTGGCTTCAAGTACAGGAATATTCAGAAACATGTTGATTATTCAGGCTTGATGTCTACATGATGCACAGCTCTAATGATGTGTACTGTACCTCAGAGTTTTATGGATTCTGAATGGAAATATTGAAGCGAGAGATCAAGATTTGGTTGGTTGGTGTGGTCCAGATAGATCCTGCTGGTAGATACTACATCGTGTCTTCCCATTTATTCTGACCAGAGGTCACGTTAACTGAATATTTTCTGAATTTATTTAGCAGTGATGGAAAAATCTGAAGGCCGTCCATCATTTTAACACTGAGATGATCTATTGTCAGCCTGGTCTCATGGAAACACATACCTGTGGGAACGGGTTGTTTCCAACAGAAATGAACACTAGAGGCAGGGTCAGATTATGGATTAAAGGGATAGTTCACCCAAAAATGAAAATTTGATGTTTATCTGCTTACCCCAGCGCATCCAAGATGTAGATGACTTTTTTTCTTCAGTCGAACGCAAATTATGATTTTTAACTGCAACCGCTGCCGTCTGTCAGTCAAATAATAGCAGTAGATGGGAACTTGAACAATAAGAGTCGAAAAAACTTCCATAGACAAATCAAAATTAAACCCTGCGGCTCGTGACGGCACATTGATGTCTTAAGACACGAAACGATCGGTTTGTGCGAGAAACCGAACATTATTTATATAATTTTTACCTCTAATACACCACTATGTCCAACTCCATTCAGCTTCCTGTTAGTGAGGTCAAAAAGCGCGTTGTGATGACGGAAGTGATGTCTCGCCCATATACTTCAATGAGCGCGAGACATCACTTCCGTTGTCAGAGCGCGATCAGACCTCACTAGCCAGAAGCTGAACGCAGTTGGACATAGTGGTGTTTTAGAGGTAAAAAATTATATAAATACTGTTCAGTTTCTCGCACAAACCGATCGTTTCGTGTCTTAGGACATCAATGTGCCGTCACGAGCCGCAGGGTTTAATTTGGATTTGTTTATGGAAGTTTTTTCGACTCTTATTGTTCAAGTTCCCAATCACTGCTATTATTTGACTGACAGACGGCAGCGGTTGCAGTTAAAAATCATAATTTGCGTTCGACTGAAGAAAAAAGTCATCTACATCTTGGATGCCCTGGGGGTAAGCAGATAAACATCAAATTTTCATTTTTGGGTGAACTATCCCTTTAATAAAGACTTGTTTTCACGTCTTTTTGCACAATATTATGTTATGACTTCAAAATGCTTTTTACCAAAGTGCACGATTTGTAAACGAATATATTTTGGACTTTGCATCGCTTAACCAGCTCCATATGTTTCGCTTTTCTGACATAACAAATTTGCACGATAGCTCACCTGATACGGAGTTGTAGGCTATTTAGGACGAGAAAGCCTTGGGTATGAATCTGGGGAAAAGCGAGTCACAGTAAAAGAGCTCAAAGATGAGAGATCAAAACAAGCTAAAACGGCATGATTACGGATGCTTTTTATGTCACATTTGCTTTTGTTAACACTATCGGGTAGGTTTAGGCGTAGTGTTGGTGGTACGTTATTTTAAAATGTAATGGAGCATTACACTTTTAGCGCCACTGACCGGACAAATTTCAAATCAGAACTGCGGTACGTATTGGTACGTATTTTGCAACTCACAAAACCGTTCCCACAGGTATGTTTTTCCAACGAGACCAGGCTCTCTATCGTAACGTATAACTGTAATTACCACCTCTGTCCAGTTGGTGGCGAGTGCACTCTATTGTGGCAGCAAAGTGCGGGTTCAGCCTCCAGAACAAAATTAAATCTTCCACAAGAAGTAATCTGTCTGAGGTGAAGATGCAAAATCTAATGACAATTGCCTCTGCATCAGTCTCCCTTGATGCATTTGATTGCACTTAGTCAAGCATCCAGTTTAAGTCGATACGGACCAGAGGAAGATTTGAGTTAAAGGTGTAGTGTGTGAATTTTAAAGGATTCTAGTGGTGAAGTTGCGAATTGCTCAGTCCACCGGTCACCCCTCCCTTTCGAAGCACACAGAGAAGTTCCAGTGGCCAACCCAGGACAAAGATGTTGTCTTCTGAGACAGCAGAGAGTAGCCAGTCAAGCAATGAGGTTTCTTCTTACTTCTAACAAAGAATGGTCTCGCTTCAAATAAACCAGACGACTACTACTAGTACTTCTTCTTCGTGCGTATTCAACATAGTGACGATGCAAGATGCCTCTAAAAACACCAGCGAAGAGGTGACGAAACAGAAACAGTGACGAAACACGCTCTGTAGAGCAGTTTGTCCGTTTAGGGCTACTGTAGAAACATGTTGGCGCAAAATAGAAACTTAACATGTAAGGGGACCTACGGTGGCTCATTCTAAGGTAATAAATACATAATGGTTCATTATGTAAGGTCTTTATACACCACTGAAAACATAGTTATGTATATTATATTGCATTTCTGTCAGTAGATCCTCCTAAAATTTACGCACTGCACCTTTAAGGCAGATTCAGAGCGTCAACTGAGTTTAGTTCAGGGTTGTTGTTTTTGTTTATGTTTTGTTCGTATTATAATCTGAATTGTATTTCGTGATATATTGTGTTCAATTCAGGCACAAAAGGTCATGTTTATGGTACGTTTACATGACATAGATGTACTAAAAATGGTTTTCCGTCTTTAGTTGAAAATGGTGTTGTGTTAACAGCCCCTTAGTGGCCTCCGCTGTCACTGTGGAAAAACAAACACACAAACATTTATCTGCTTTGTGTGGTGTTGAATATGAAATGTGACGCAGTCTCTCTGATCATCTGTTCTCTTCATAAATAAATAAAAGCATAATCTAGCTTATATGCTCATGCTTTAAGTTCATGATTAAAAATGAAAACATGAACAAAAACAAAAGCTATTAATGTATCCTTGCTGAAAAAAAGTGCCGATTTCTTTAAAAAAAGAAAAAAATCTTGATCATGAAATATGTATTATTAGCTGTAGTCTTTCTACTGCTTTTACTTTTAAGTCAAAACTCACTCCTAGAACTTCTAGTTCTCCAGGGCCCTTGCACACAAACTTAAAATAAAAAAGCATAATTTGTATTCACATTATCTGAACAGTCTGCAAAGAGAAAAATAATATGACTCATCTTCTACAGAGTGTAAAGCTGTGCAGGATGGATTGGCAGAATAAGTACAAATGTCTTATCAACTCAAATACATTCGAGTTGGGAAGAATTGAGATTAGACAATGGAAATATGCATTAGAGACTCCATAACGTGTCGCAGAATCAAACCACTTGGAATCACAAACAATGGAACTGCAGTGGGTGCCATATTGTGACCCCATACTGATAAAATTGCACTGCAAAACCACTATCCAAAGTACTGATGCAAGAAGTAGGAGAAAACTTCTTTCTCCTTCACATATATAAATACGGAGGCAAATAAGCCAGTTCATTGGTTGCGTTCTCACTGTGTTCAATTCACTCTTCCCTTGAGCTATTTGCTGCATAGAATGAAAGGGGCCCTCAATGCTGTAAAATGTAATTTCTTTACCAGCCCGCCTGCAGCATGCACAGAAACACATTTCAATTTAGAAAGGCCTAAACGGCTTCATCAATTACACACTATACAGGTAACTCAGAGCATGCAAGGGCATCATTTATGTATTCAGAAAAACAATTCAAAATGAACATGTATATCTTATCCTTTTTTTCACACAGTGAAGGTGTTCATAACAAAACAAAGGTTTCACAAAGAACAGTATGTGCAATCATTTCGAAAATGTCTAAGTTTAGGTAAGTTTAGGTAATGTTAAGGTAATTTTTCCTCAAAGGAGACGAACTGATTGTAATATTGTATAGGTATCTTTGTTGTTTAAAGTCATTTTTGTACATATTTTATATTCAGTTTGGCTTTAAAGTAATAGTTAATCCCTAAAAATAAATTGTCATAATTTATTCACCTTTTAGTTGATCCAAAACCTTATGTGGAACAAAAAAAAAAATAATAATAATACTTATATATATATATATATATATATATATATATATATATATATATATATATATATATATATATATATATATATATATATATATATATATAAAAAGTCAGTCAAGTCAAGTCTCCTTTATTCATATAGCGCTTTTTACAATACAGATTGTTTCAAAGCAGCTTTACAGTTATAGCAGGAAAATTATGTACGTTTGTTTTGGCTGCAAAGTGGCTCTAGAAGCAAATATATTGTGTCATTGTACAGCTTAAGTAAGTTCAGTATTGATTCATTTCCATTGTAAAAAGCATTAGTTATTAATTTAGTTAAAGGATTAGTTCACTTTCAAATTAAAATTTCCTGATAATTTACTCCCCTTCATGTCATCCAGGTGTTCATGTCTTTCTTTCTTCAGTCGAAAAGTAATCAAGGTTTTTGATGAAAACATTCCAGGACTTTTCTCCATATAGTGGACTTCAATTGAGCCCAAACAGGTCAAAATTACAGTTTACAGCGATGCCAGACTAGAAATAAGGGTCTTATCTACAGAAACCATCGCTCATTTTCTTAAAAAAAAAAAAAAAAAAAAATTATACGTTTAACCATAAATGCTCATCTTGAACTAGCTCTCTTCTTCTTCTCTATTTGAATTCCAACAGTGTAGATGCTGCTAAGTGTATTACTGCCCTCCACAAGTCAAGGTTTGGACTAAACTTTTCTTTTTATATATATATATTCATTTGCCACACATGAAATGTCAATATGCCAAAAGTACAGGGATCAGCTGATTTATTTAGCTCATGATTCATTCTTATACATCATAAAGAGAATATGGCAAAAACATAGTGCTGATTTCATACTGTAGGCAAAAGTACATACCTCATCTTTCCAGCTCATATAATTTCCAAATGGTTGCATCAATACAGTGTTTATCATTTATCGTTCATCATGCATTGTCGAATATTGATTGCCAGCATCTCTTCATATAAGATGCATATAATGAAACAGTCATTAGGCAGGAGTCAATTTCCACTGCGATGTAAAAACCGGGCCTTTTTTTCCAATTTTAAACTCAGTCAATAAGTTCATAGTGCTGTGAGATGTTGTGTCTTAATGTGGATGTAGAACACTTCCACTTGGATGAACACTAAGCCCAGTGTGATGGCTTTCTCAGTCAATTGGTTCACAGCACCATAAAAAGACCAAATCAATGTCCACAGACTTGGGCTGAAGTGCGTTTTATTGAGGTACAGACACAGTGGTGTGTCTGCTGATTGTCAATTTTTCAGGGCTAATTTTGCAGCATGCTTTTATGCCCAAATCAAGGCTTTGCTAAGGTGATAAGAATGATGTCATTGCTGAACTGTTCATTCAACTATAGTCACATCATTATTGTGCACATTTGCAGTAAGCTGCTCTCTTCCAGTTTTGCTCTATATCAAATATGTGTTTTTCAAAGTTTGCAAACAGGTACAAACTTTTGGTTGTTGTGTATTATTAACTGTAGATGTCTCAACACTTATGGACAGCCTCATTACATATACAAAGCTAAGGAAAAAAGCTGATGAAAATGCATTTCATCAGCACAGATGTTTAAGTCTTGATTAATTAGGTAAGGTATTGTCTGATGGATAACTGCTTTGTCCCATTGCTCTCATTTTAGTTGCTTGCCTATAAGCTGATTAGTAAAACAGTGTTGGTAAGCGTGATGACTTGGGTTAATAGAATAATACAACACAGGGCGTAGCAGCCTGAGAAAACATTATGCAAATATTTACCTTTTCACTTCAGCAGAGCAAGGCAGAGGAAATCTGCATCACATTTACATCACAATGCCTGGAGTTCAGGACCAACTGTTTCACGCCAACAACACAAAGTGTAAAATTAATATTTAAATAAATAAACAAAGCTGTTTTTACTGTTAAGCCAACATTGCACATTTTAAAAAATACTGGGGGATTAAGCATCCAGAGTTTTTAATTATTTTAAAGTCACCCTGAAATGATTAATGAACCCTGAACCTACAGACTTAATTGTTACTTTAACCCACATTACATTATTAATGTTTAATGTATTTATCAGATACATTTTATGCCATTATAACCTCTCAACACAGAAGCATCATTGTAGCCATATTGCAGCCATTTGCTAAAATCATTTAAGTTCTTTTTTTTTCCTCATTAATGTACACACAGCACCCCATATTGACAGAAAAACACAGAATTGTTGACACTGTTGCAGATTTATTAAAAAAGAAAAACTGAAATATCACATGGTCCTAAGTATTCAGACCCTTTGCTGTGACTCTCATATATTTAACTCTGGTGCTGTCCATTTCTTCTGATCATCCTTGAGATGGTTCTACACCTTCATTTGAGTCCAGCTGTGTTTGATTATACTGATTCGGAATTGATTAGGAAAGCCACACACCTGTCTTTATAAGACCTTACAGCTCACAGTGCATGTCAGAGCAAATGAGAATCATGAGGTCAAAGGAACTGCCTGAAGAGCTCAGAGACAGAATTGTGGCAAGGCACAGATCTGGCCAAGGTTACAAAAAAAAAAAAAAAGTTGCTGCACTTAAGGTTCCGAAGAGCACCGTGGCCTCCATAATCCTTAAATGGAAGATGTTTGGGACGACCAGAACCCTTCCTAGAGCTGGCCGTCCGGCCAAACTGAGCTATGGGGGGGGAAGAGCCTTGGGGAGAGAGGTAAAGAAGAACCCAAAGATCTTCCTGAAGCAGTGTTTTGAAATTGGCCATCACTATATAAGTCATTATTTAGTTTTTTTGGTACACCAAAAATATTCTCGTCGCTTTATAATATGAATATTGAACCATTGTACTCACATGAACTGATTTAAATATGTTTTTAGTAATGGATCTCGAGAGAGAATGTCATTGCTGGCTATGCTGACCTCACTGAGTCATCGGATTTCAACAAAAATATCTTAATTTGTTTTCTGAAGATGAACGAAGGTGACGGATGACGTAATAAATTACATTATTTTCATTTTGGGGTGAGCTAACCCTTTAAACATATTAGGCATTTCTCTGCAAACATTATTTACAGTGAAAAGTACCATACATATAAATTGAATTGAAATTAAATTGAATTGAAAACCTTTACTGAAGGTTTCCACAAGGCTGACACAGCCTGTCTATTCTTTATTGACATGCACCACAAGTCTATTGCTGTGGCGTTCCTCCACTCAATGTCACTTTGAATCAAATTAGAACTCTTATTGAATGTCAATAAATGACCCTTGTTTGCGGCCAAATAAAAATGAATATCATGCCATTAGGAGACAGAAAGGCTGGGTGAGGATGAGGTGCTTTTAGAGGCTTGCATTACCTCATCCCATACAAATTACAATGATTTTTATCACTCATTTTTCTTCCTTTGTGCTCCCGTGGGACTTTGACAAAGACTATGGACAAAGGGATCTACATCTCAGGAACCATTTAAGACTAGCTAACTACATTTTTCACTTTTGTGGGAAAAAATGCTGTCCATTGCTCCCCAGTCTGCTGAAGATACATTGATATGGAAAGTCATTTGTTAAATCTAGAGGGGGAAGCTTAATGAACTCTCTCAGCAGCCTGTCAGATGAGTTTTGAGACAACTGCATTTCTGAAGTACACAGGAGCCATCAACTCGAACAATAATAAACCAGGTCCATCTTTTATCAGCGATTCAAAATGAAAAATGCAGAAATTAACTGGGGGGTTTGGCTGAGGTGTAACTGATGATGTGACACTTCAAGCTATTTGAATACAAACACATACGCAAAGGGGGTTCTCAATCTACACAACACCTGCAATGTTTTCATGTCTAAATTTGCTTATGCAGACTTTTATAATCTCCTTCCTGTCAAGTTATGCCTCACTTTTCTTTAATGCAAACCTAAAATGATGATTTAGCTCAAGCAAATGACTAGTTTGCAAGAAAACAGCTAGGTTTTGGATGCGAGGCATTTTATTGTTTTTTTGGCTTCCTTTTCTGAAAGCTTTCAAGTCTCCGCAGGAAATTTCTACATGTCTGAAGATCAAACGGAAAGGGCAGGAAATGCTGGTGTTCACATGCCCTTTATAATATACCTCTTCAGGCCACGATGTACGCAATCAGCCCTGCTCATTCACTTTGATCAGAGAGAGAGATCTATGTTACTCAGACATGGCAGCAGAGTTGCACTGCAACACTCATTTTCTTCTGTGAGGTAGAGAATATGAGCACTGAACAAAGAAAGAAGAAGTGCTGGGAAATATAAGATAATCACAGCCAATGGCAAATCCTGTGGTAAGAAACAAGACCAACACAAACTTAAAGCATTTTTATAATGTACATTCAACTTATTATACAGTATTATCAATAACACCTTTCCATCCCACAGCAATATGCTTAAGCTGCAAGGAACGATCAAGCTTTGAAGTGCAAAAATATGTAAGGAAAATATGCAAATGATTATTTTTAACTTTAGTCACAGCTATCCTACTAAACTTTTAACCCTAGTCTCTTAGCCAGACATTTTATTTGTGCATAAAATTTGGGCATCACAGTGGCGTATTTTGTCTTTTACATAGAGCGCGCTGACTGACATGTAAAGCATCTAATGTCAATTTGTTGTGTTTTTATGTAACGTTTTGGGTCGGGTTTATCTGAAATAGATTACACCAAAGAAGTCTGTAATACCTGGAGAAAGCTATATGGTACACTCTAAAAAATGGGTTAAAAACAACCCAAGTTGAGTTGAAAATGGAAAAACCCAGCAATTGGGTTGTTTTAACCCAGCGGTAGGGTTAAATGTTTGCCCAACCTGCTGGGTAGTTTTATTTAACTTAACTATTGTTTAAAAATTACTGTATTGCTTAATTAAAATTAACCCTCAGTATGTTTGAAATTAATATTTATTAATGTTCAATGAATAATTATTAAACAATAAACATTTATTAAATTGCTTATTAATAAATTTATATTAATAAACTATTAAACTATTAAATTTATATTAATAAACTATTAAATTTATATTAATAAAATATTAAAGCTTATTAATAAACATTCACCTTTTGTTTATTATTGTTGTCTCTAATTGCATCTGGTTTTTAATTTCCCAACTATTTTGGGTTCATTTTAAGCCAGCCATATAGCAATTTTTAAACAATAGTTGGTTTAAATAAAACTACCCAGCAGGTTGGGCGAACATTTAACCCAACCGCTGGGTTAAAACAACCCAATCGCTGGGTTTGTCCATTTTCAACCCAACTTGGGTTGTTTTTAACACAGCATTTTTAGAGTGTAGCATTCCCATTCATATCAATGGCAGTTTCTTGGCTGAAAAGTGAATTTGGAAATATGTGATTTCAGCCATTGCTTGCTATTTTTGTGTGCAATATGCATTCAATGGTCAACGCCATTCATATGAACATAAAAAAACATATGAGTGGAGAGGAGACTCATTTTAATGTATAAATGTAGAAGCATATACAAAAATTGCTTTTATTTGAGCTGTGTTTACCAGTAGAATCAAAGTTGGTGTAGGTAACTTTTTTCCAGTCTACATTTATAACTTCTCCTGTTATTAATATGCACAGGTTAAACTAGTGTTGACCTAGTCTATTTCCAAGCGAGAATGTCACTCACATCACCCCTAATATGCTCACTGTGGTACATTCCACATAAAGATGGACGTAAAGGTCGTATATCACTGAAATGGGAGACTATGAAATATGACTATTGATTGCTGAGGGGTGACAGCAGTCTTGAAGGCCTTATTAATCCTCAGAGAGCATTCAGTCGAGCAGGGCTTTTGAAACCCTGAGAAATGAGTCGTCATTACCGCTCAATTACCTCGAAGAACAATTTAGCATGTAATTACTAAAAGGGTTCATTTAACGTTGATAATATACATTTTAGAACAAAGGCATGTGCTAGTGATTAAACAAATATATCAAATTGGAGATAATTAAATGATTACAGAAAAGAAATGGTGTTTCCGCGGGGTAAAAGTTTTTGTTAAACTGTTAGTAGGCAGTAATTCATTTATCAGAGCACTTCATCAAACACAATATGCTCAATACATTCCTCATATGAGATTATAAAGCAGTCAGAACTGTAAGATGCAAAGTCACATTGAGATTTAAAATCAAAATAGTAAGATTTAAAGTCAAAATTTAATTTCAAGTCAAAATGTGAGATATAATAAAGCCACATTGTGAGATTTGAAGTCATATTGTGATATTTAAAGACACATTCTGAGATTTAAAATCACATTATGCAATATAAAGTCAATTATATTGCAGTGATAAGTTTATATTGCACAGTGGGATTTTAAATCTCAGAATGTGTCTTTAAATATCACAATATGACTTTAAATAGTCGAATACAAGGAATAAGGGTCTTATCTAATGAAATTATTGTTCATTTTATAAAAAAAAAAATAAAAAATTTAAATTTTTAACCACAAATGCTCATCTTGCGCTACACTGTAAAAAATGACCGTGATTTTAACAGTAAAAGACTGTAAAAATGCTGCGGTGAAAAACTGTTGATTGGTTTACAGAAAGTTTCCGTACTATATACGGTGAATAACTGTAATAGATCTAACGGTACATTTAATGTAATTTTACGGTAAAATACCGTTAAATTCACAGTTTTTGGAAGTGAAAAATAACAATTCATTGTAAAATTTACAGTGAAAAACCGTATATTGACATTCCCACAATTCCCTGCGTGACACTTCACATTTGATATATTTTCGTTGAAATAACTCTGTTTCTTCTTAGTTTTTCTCATTTTTTTCTAATCAATTTTGTACATTAGGGTTTTATGTTACATCTAATGTTGTTAAATTAATGTTTATTGCATTTTTAAAATTTCATGCATGTTACCATGATGGTGTTTAGTGTGTGTGTGAATGACACTGTGTGCTCCTTCTATATATTAGTATTGTCCTCCTCAGCTTGTGGAAAAGCTGCTTGGGATGAACTTTGATTCATCATGTGACTCTCATCACCACTGTGTTTGGTGACTGTCAGTGTATTATAAAGGTACAAAACAGATATTAGTACTTCATTAGGTTAGTAAATTAACATTATATCAGTTAATGAAATACGTTATTTTACCGTAAATTTAACAGATTTAAAATGTAAAATTCACATGTAACTCCGTAAGTATGTTTACGGTTTGATGTCATTTTTACAGTATTGTTCTGGTAACCACAGCTGCCGGTATTTTTCCGTAGAAACAACGGGATTTTTTTTACAGTGTAGCTCTGCAGTGCACCATGCATTAAGTAATCACGTTGGATAGGTCACATGTGACGTAGGCGGTACTGTGGTAGGGCGAAAAACTCTATTTCATTTTCTCCTCCAACTTCAAAATTGTCCAACATCATTGTTTTACCTTTTTTTGTAAAGGCCGTTTGACTCTGCACGGTTGCTTGGTACTTCCGTCTACATCACGTGTGACCTTTCTGATGTGATTATATAATGCATGGCACATCACAGAGCTAACGCAAGACGAGCATTTGGTTAAAAAGTATGTAATTTTTATCTTTTTTTTTTTTAGCTGGGATCGCATAGAGCCCTTTGAAGCTGCAATGAAACTGTAATTTGGACCTTCAATCCATTGGTAACTGTTGAAGTCCACTATATGGAGAAAAATCCTGGAATGTTTTCCTCAAAAACCTTAATTTTTTGACTGAGGAAATAAAGGCAAATACATCTTGGATGACATTGGAGTGAGTAAATTATCAAGAAATTTTAATTCTTACAGTAAGTGAACTAATCCTTTAATGTTAAAATAATAATAACATTACAGTGTCCACACAGCAGTGGAACCGCAACCATAGGCACCACCTGACAGTGTCTCTTTTTAACCCAAAGGAGATATGTGGCACTGGGGTTCATGATGGATCCCACCAGTAAGCCACCAGATCCACCACATCACACCTTATTCCCCCCACCCACACAGCAGCAGATGTATTTAACTCTCTTAATGTTTGTGAAAAAGAGAACGCATAAGACCTTGACATTCACATTCCCTATAATGTTTCATCCTCACCTACATATACATATATTCACACATAAACTGCCGCTTATCTCACACAAGAGAGCTGCTACCTGTCTGAGCCTCCTGGGGCTCCGGCGTTGATTAATGACACAATCGACTCACTAATTAACACCTGCACTCAGAGTTTCTAAAATAAGCCAAAAGAAGAGCGGAGGGCCAGGTTATCGATTTCCTCTCGCTCCTCGCAGCCGGCAACACCTCCGAAGTTGATTCCAAGCAAGACAGCAAGGATGTAATTATTGTACTCTTTTACAATCACAAGTCTGTTGTTGTTCTAAGGTAGCATTTATCTCTGTGCTCGCTCCATCATGGTGCAATCGGTCAAGCAGAGCACATTGATAAACGATGCTATACCTTTACATATGAGACATGAAGCAGACAACCACAGTCTGTCATACTATACAGCATCACTCCACTGTTGTGATTCGGAGATCTGAATTGGCTCATTAAAGATGCCAAAATGTTGAAGAAAGTGTCAACTATCTGTCTAGATATGTGTGGATGCTTATATCTGCCACAAAATAAAGCTCATTACCAATTCAGACCTTTTTTCTGAAGTTCTGAGAAAAAAGAGAGAGTTAAAAGTCATTATTACCTTTTTTTTATTCTGTTGCAGAAAAAAAAGTGTGAGATGTAAACTCAGAATTCAGAGGAAAACAATCTTAATTGCAAGATTGTAAATTTAGAATTCTGAGGGGATTGAAAAATATGTACTCACAATTTTGAGAAAAAAGTCAGAATAGTGAGAGTGACCTTGTTTATTTTTTTTAATTTTGTGATAGAATCAATATTTGATAAATTATTACAGTAAAGCCATGATCTCTATAAAAAATGTTTCTTTTAATCAGAATTCTACTTGCTTTATATTTATTTGTGAATAAGATTAAATCTTTAATGAGCCTAATTTATAAATAAAGGAGGCACTGACAAAATGTGAATTACTTAAAAAAATAAAAATAACACATAGGCTTTGCGCTGAAATACTTTGCACAAAAGTAGCACAAATACGGTTCTGTCATGAAACTAGATGGTGCAGACTTATCGGTCCTTAAATCCATATGAATTGAGTGGTTTAGTCCAAATTTTCTGGAGAATCAATTGCTTTTTATGATGAACATATGTAATTTAGGCTTTTACTCATATATAAACACTGATCAGTGAACAAACATCTTCTAGAAGCTCAAATGTGCTGCGTAACTCATGAGAATGAACCTCAATTGATTTGAATTTTTGAGCTTCCGGAAGAGGTTTGTTGTTGTGCGTCATTCAGGTTAGGCTGAGTTTCTGTTTATGTTCGCTGATCAAGGTTTATATGTAAAAGCCTAAATTAAATCTGTTCATCATAAGAAGCGATCGAGTCTCTTCAGAAAATTTGGACTCGAATCATATGGATTCGTTTTACGATCTCTTTATGAACTTTTTGAAGCGATGCAGAGGTAGTCTATATGGAAGGAAATCTGACAGCATTCTCATCAAAAAGATCTTCATTTGTGTTCCGAAGATGAACAAAAGTCTTACAGGTTTGAAACGACACAAGGTTTTTAATTAATGAAAAACTTTTCATTTTGGGGTAAACTAACCCTTTAACTCAATCTGATTGCATTCACTTCATTCTCTATTGGGCACAGCTGATTGGTTCCTGCTGTATCAGTAGCCAATGAGCTTGCTGCTCAACCGTCACATATTTGGTCAGCATTTGCTATAGCAGTGCAGCGTGCTTTCAGAAACCCTCCACCTTCTCCAGGTCTATTTGTATAGATCTGCTACAGGTAATTCATGTATGCTATATTGTCTTATTTGCTCACAGCAGCATGTCATGTATGTATTGGCTGTAGCAAGTCCCACATATGCTCAGCAGCAGCAGCAATAACCAACCACAGCAGCAATAGCAGCATAGCAGATTTATTCCAAATATCAGCTTTGTCATATCCAATACCATGCCGAACACTGTGAGAGTTGTCATGACAGAACTTTATAGAATTTGCCCCTCAGTCTTGTACTCATAAGTCCTGTACTCATTAGAGGAAAACTGTGATTAATGTTTTGGTTGACATAATTGAGAGATTGTTGCATAGAAAATGTCTGTGTAAACAGCAGAAAACTGTTGTTTAGAGATCCATTAGCATTGAGCTAAAGGCAGAGCAGACTTATTCATCATACTGTCACAGGTATAGATCATGGGTCAGAGTTCATCCTCTCTCTTCTGAACCTCATCACCTCAACTCCCTGGGGAGAGAATCTCCTCTATTCCTCCGTAATGAGATTGAGAACGAGGGCCGAGGGACACAGTCTCCAGTAATCCTGTATCATATGTTCGCTTTGCTCTGGAGCGAGGATATAAATGCTTTTCTAGACATGGAATAAAAAGGTGGGCAGATTTGAGGGAATCCAAGAGAAAAAGATCAGATTAAGGATACGCAACATGCAGTGCAATATTACACATTATGCTTAAAGGGATAGTTCACCCAAAAATGAAAATTTGATGTTTATCTGCTTACCCCCAGCTCATTCAAGATGTAGGTGTCTTTGTTTCTTCAGTAGTACACAAATGATGATTTTTAACTCCAACCGCTGCCGTCTGTCAGTCAAAAAATGGGAGTGAATGGGAACTCGAACAATAAGATTCGAAAAAAACTTGCATAGACAAATCCAAATTAAACCCTGCAGCTCGTGACGACACATTGATGTCCTAAGACACAAAATGATCGGTTTGTGCGAAGAACCGCACAGTATTTATATCATTTTTTACCTCTAATACACCACTATGTCCAACTGCGTTCAGCATTCGCTTAGTGAGGTCTGATCGCGCTCTGACAGCGGCAGTAATGTCTTGCGCTTATACTTCAATGAGTGCTAGACATCACTTCCGCTGTCAGAGCGCGATCAGACCTCACTAAGGTCACAAACTTTTTTAATGTATTTTAATAATTGAAATATTACAAATATTGTAATTCTAAAGTAATTGATTATTTCAATTCCATATTGATTTTTTATTTATTTATTTATTTTTGCAGTTTATTAAGTTAGTTTAAAGATTTTTATTTTATTTTACTTTTAGAGCAAATGCAAATACAAAAATTGTATTTGCTGTCATCTCCTGTTCAGTTACAGAAGTTTACCCAAATATGACGACTTCCACTTCTAAGAACCCCAGAAATGTAAAAATCAATAGTTTTATCAATGCAGAAATATACTAGCATACAACTTACAAACTGTCAGCCATCCACTGGCTGCCATCCATCATTAGAAGCTGCACCTCTGTTAGGGTTAAAGCTGCTTCAGGCCTTGTTGTAAGCTTAGTGTTTAGACTGGGAAGATAAAAAGAAATATGGTGTTACATTATTTATTTCCTTTCTATCACACTTTATAAAAGACCCACTGACTCCAATGGCTGGAGCTCTGGAAGAACTTGAACCTCTTGCAACATTTGCAGTGAGCAGACATTTAAAACTTTTTAGTGTTTCACCTTTCAGAGGAGATGCCTCAGAAACACTTAACCCTTCACTCCAGGGTAAATGTCTCTATTTGTCATTACTTATTCAGCACTGAGAAGAGGCCACTTTCTGATAACAGAGAGACTGGAGGTAGCTCAATACATTGAGTTCAGAGTAGTTAGGTGCTCTTTCACAGATGACTTGTCACTGCAGTTGTTGAAGGTATTATCAATAACTGCTGAAACAACACCTCCTGGGCCTCGGGAATTAGCTTTCTGTTTGTAAAAAGAGGCGTAAAGTTGACGAAGGTTTGGGAGTACTATGATGTGGGCATTTGTTCATTAAGTGCCACAAATGGTCAGCTGTTAACCATGTTAATCACCAATGTAATCACTCGTACTGAGTCAGAAAGGACAAGAACCTACTCATACTGGGTAGGAACTTTCTATTCATCAAAGAATCCTGAAAAATTGTTTACAAAAAATATTAAAGGTACAATATGTAAAATTTTTGCAGTAAAATATCCAAAAACCACTAGGCTAGTGTTATATATTTTGTCCAGCTGATTACTAACAATATCTCTAATGTTTTCAACTACTTGTAAATCATGAGAAAATTCCCATTCTAAACAGTGACACGGGGCAGTGCAGTCGCCTGTCAATGACGTCAGTTACCTTTGTTACCGCCTTTACCATAGGCCTTTACTGACGTATTTATGGAACATAATTACTGTTTACCATCTGCTGCTGGTTCTGTCGACAAGGACAGCTCCCGTAAACTCATGACCGGAAAAGCGGAAGCGGCGCCTGTGTCACAATAAAAGTCCCGCTGCTCGTGAGGCGTGTGTTGATCAATCGCTCCAGCTCCTCATTCAGCTCCCGCAACACTCGGTCCTGCTCTGCTTCATACTACAGTAACGTTAATAATCGCATCCACGAACATGAGTTCTTCCAGACTCCAATCCCTATTCGTTTGCACCGTCCATTGAGATGGAGACCACATGTCCCAAGTTTCCGCTCTAAAACTTGGCGTCATCAAACTACGCCTTTGTTTTGAATAGGCTTCTAGCGATCTCTAGCGGAAAAAAATATCACAAATTGTACCTTTAAGCAGCACAACTGTTTTCAATATTGATAATAATAAGAAATGTTTCATATTAGCTCATACTTCAATCCAAAGAAATTTACAGTACTTGTTAAGCTGGGAACGCCTTAAAAAGAGAAAAATAAAAAAATGTAAATTCTGTCATTATTTACTCAGCCTCGCAACATTCCAAACATCAATTCCTTTCTTCTGCGGGATTCAAGAAGATATTTCACAATGTCAATTTTGTGTTTGTGTCTGTATAATGAAATTCATTGTGGTCCCATGTTGTTTTGGACACCATTGACTTTCATTGTACAGACAAGAACAGTTGAAACATTCCTCAAAATATCTTCTTTTATGTTCTGCAGAAGAAAGAAAAGTCATACAGGTTTGGAACGACATGAGGGTGAGTTAATGATGACAGAATTCTCATTTTAGGTGAACCATCCCTTTAATTTAAACACGCCTGGCATAAAACACAGGTTTTTGTTGTTTACTGGCTTTCAGATGTGTTCCACTCAGCCACCATACTAGAAACCACTTGAAAAGTCTGGGGTAAAGGAGAGATAATTTAAACAAGAGAGCTGTAGAAAACATATTTTATACATCTTATTCAGTCTACCTGTGTATTCGAACTCATATCAGTTCATTTTCATAAGTATGAAGTGCTATAGCACTAAAGAACGTGGCATCTCATTGACTAAACAACATCAGCTTTCTTAGCTTAAGTAACACCTTATAAGATAATTGACTGCCCACAAACACTTGTGTGCTTTACTTCAGCAAGAATCAGAGCTACGAGGTTGCCATGGCAGCCGGCTACTTGAGGATTCTGCTCTGGGCCACTTTTCCTTTTGTACACGTGACCAAGAAGAGAGATTTGAAAACTACTCTTAGAGCAGCATTTATCATCTCATGATTTTTGAAAACAACACATCTTGTGCCTTAAGTTTCAGGTTCATCAAAAAAGTGGTGGTGATGACAGGTGTTTGGGAGTGTTGTCTGTGGACATTATGTTTGTATGTTGTTTACTCACAACAGTTGGTCAAAATATAGTTCCTTAGAGAACTTAAAGTGGGAAACTCCTCTATGGGAGTTGGGTTTCCTCCCATGTTGCATAAATCACCAAAAAAGAAAAAAACAACTGTCATATGAAAACTGTATCCTGGCTATATTTTAAAGAGGCCCTATTGTTTAGGTTGGGATCAGTTTAAGCAGGACATACAGTACTTTCAACACAACAAAGTTTGGCAAACTATACAGACACACTTCACACAATTTCCTCAGTTAAAGAGTCATTATTGTACTTAAGATTAAATTTTCTTGGGAAGGAATGCTTGCAAATAGGACTTATGTGGCGACTTTGTATAATTCCATTATATCAAGCAATGAGACAGTGTGCAAGGGAAAAGCCTCAGCTGTTGTTTCTAATTTGTGAAAGTCATTAGTCTCTGTGTTGTGGGGGGCTTACAGAGGAAAGGCCACATTGCTGCATTTATTTACAAGTAGAACTGAGGAAACTACTCAAACTGTATTTTCCTGGGCAAAAACTGCACCAGTGCACCTCTTAATTAGAAATCACTTAATGCTTGACATGATTGCAATCAAAAAGCTTTAATTAAAATGCAAATTTAGGGTCTGTATAATTGTTGCTAAGAAAGTTTCTGTTTCACTAGAGGATGATTTTTATTTATGGACATTCTCCAGAAATATATGCTCCATGCACTCTTCATAGTTCACACTGTATTGCCACAGTGTGGAAGAATGGGCCCATGTGGATTATTAAAGGCTTTTGTCTCAAAGACAGAAAAAAGCAAATTGCTTCAGGGTTCCATGAATACATTGTCTCTACATTCTCTGTATGCATGCAAAACATATCAACACAACCTTGCAGCTATTGCCATGATAACAGAGGATCGGAGTAAAATACACATAGATAGATTACTCTTTGACTTAACTTGATGTTTTCATTTTGAAATAACATGTTTCAATCAAGTAACCCAAGCAAACAGGACTTTCACTTCCTATCACACTTTGCAAAGGAACTTAATTGTGAGAGGAAGGGCCCTATCGTACACTCGGCGCAATGCGGCACCAGGCGACTCAAGTGTTTTTTTTGCAAGTTTCAGCCCAACGCAGTTATCATTTTCACGTCCTGCACCATGTTGTTTAAATAGCAAATGCATTTGCGCGCCCATGGACGTGCTGGACTGAAAATGAGATGTTTTCAGGTGCATTGTTGGCATGTTACTATTTTGAGGCAACTGAAATAGACTGACCTATTGACCAACTGAAACCTGGTCTAAAGTCAATGGCGCAATATAATTTTGTTATTTAAAAAACGCTTTAGTAATATGCTTCTTTCAAGTTAAATGAACATCATTGATTCTAGTTAATTTTACGTGGTTGATTGTATTTGGATTTACTTGTTTTGGTCACGAGGAACCACTATCCATTATTGAATCATGTTCAGCCAAAGAGCTATTTTTTAGATAGATAGATAGATAGATAGATAGATAGATAGATAGATAGATAGATAGATAGATAGATAGATAGATAGATAGATAGATAGATAGATAGATAGATAGATAGATAGATAGATAGATAGATAGATAGATAGATAGATAGATAGATAGATAGATAGATAGATAGATAGATAAATAGATAGAAGTGAAGAAGTCCATGAACAGGAAGGTCTTGATGGATCAGATGGATTCTTGGTTTAAGAGAAGTGGTTCAAGATCAACAGGAAAAAGAAGGCAGAGACTGCTGCCACTTTGACCTCCCTCTCTTATCGTAAACTTCATTGTACTGCACACTAAACTCTGACTGAAGCAGAACACTTTCAGACATGCTTTTAAAGACTTTTAAAGGTGCTTTGAACTGCTCAGGTTGTAATTCATCTATGGCTCCATATCGTCATACCTTTGTCTGGGGTTCATTATTAATGAACATTTGAAAGAGGATCTAAAAGCCTTTGCAGGAAATTACTGTTGGTAATCAGACTGGATATATTTGATTGCATTAGTGATCTACTCTCATTTTTGCAATAACAAGATAATGAGACTCTGTCCAATTGCTAGAGTGTTCCAATGTGTACCTGAAGATTTTGATTTAATTTAATATAACGAGTATCCAAATTGATGCTCTAAATGGTCATCTAATTGGTAGACTGCTAATCAAAGAAAATAAAAGTGTAATAGAAGAAATCATCAAGTGGTTTAAGTTTACCAAGTAAATATGTTCTGTTGTCTCATTTGGATAAAGATATGTGCTTTTTTTCACTGGTAAATTTGGTAATACACTCTATACTAATCACTGTTATAGTTAGGATTGCAATATTTATACAGTGGTTTTATTCAGAATGCAGCATGCTTTTAAACCATGCAAATAAAGGAAATATAAATAAGGAAGACCCAGAGTGTCCAAAAGATCCCCTTCAAAGGGCGGAAGAAGGAAGCAGCACAATCATGTGATCATGCTTTTATAGAGCAGTTTAATAAACAATAAGTTAACGTTGAGCAACTTAGTCAACAAAAATAAATTTAAAAAAAGGCACAGTAGAACTGTCTCAACACTAGCCCCATTTAATTTCTGAATTTTTTTTTTTTTTTTACAAATCCTTTGAGTGAATAATTCAAATGATTCATTAATACTCTACTTTTTTTAGTTCCTGAATGAATCAGCATTTTTGAGCAACTCTGTAAATGATTCAAATTATTCATATGTCAAATTATTCAAATGATTCATATGTCACCACATATTGGTGTAATGTTAATTTATTGAACAGAACTGAATCAACACTGATCTGACTTGATCTAAAAAGACATTATTGCCTTCTGTAGAGCTGTATCATTGGTTTGCATTATTGATCATTATTTCTATTACTGTAAAACTGTTTTAAAACTATATAATACAGATTTAGTGCTACAGAAATAAAGGTGACTTGACTTGACATGACTAATGATGTAATCCGCAGAAAGAT
Organism: Chanodichthys erythropterus; assembly: GCF_024489055.1. NCBI lineage: Eukaryota > Metazoa > Chordata > Actinopteri > Cypriniformes > Xenocyprididae > Chanodichthys > Chanodichthys erythropterus. The sequence goes on along the minus strand of NC_090221.1, from coordinate 13,437,904 downwards.
TTACTGAAAAATCCCCACCACCACCACTAAGGACTGATTCAAACAGAGAAAAAAGTCCCAGTGCTGTTGTGCTGTTAAATGAGCAATCTTGGAACACTTTTCGACCGATCAGATTCAAAGACCGGAAATAACTGTTTAAAAAATATAAATAATTATCAGATTTTAGGTAAATTTTGTTTGGTGCAGTGAATTATATTAATAATATAGCATTTTGTTCAGCCTATGAAATGTTGGTGTTGGGACACCACTTGATGTCCTATACAAAATCAGGATCCTGAAGCAAAACCACTGCTCTAAAAGGCCACTCGATTTTCCCCATAGCTCTCATTCTCTGTGGGTCTCTCACCCCCTCTCTCTTTCACTTTTTTCATCAGAACAGTGCTGTCTCTCTCTGACTGGCCCTTCCAATGACCTCCCACCTACATTCATGATGCTTCCTGCATTCACAATGCCTGTTAAACCAATCCACTGAATGAAACTTCCCTAGAAGCTAGACAAAGTTTGCTTTCAGTGTTCCACAGATGGCTTTGGACTTAATCTGATAACATTATCACCAGTGTAGGTATTGATTTGCAGATACTGCTATTACGCTATGCGTTCTTTCTTTTACAACCTTGGCTCTAGTGGTCTGAGAAAGTCACAGAAAGCTCATGAGCTTTGCAAAACCGATTCTGCCATGGGCTTTTCATTTTGTACAGTCCCCTATAGGGACACAGTGATGTGGAAAATAATGAGATGGGAGGATAAATTATATGTCAATGATTTTGCATTCTCTCGCAAATGTTTTGTGTTCCCCAGAGAAACTTTGCATTTGCTCGCAAAACTTTCAAGTTCTTTGTGAACGAACGCAAGCAAAGTTTCTCAGGGAAATGCAAAACTTTTGTAAAGGAATGTGACAGCATTGAAATATAATTTTTCCTCTCATCTCATTTGTTTACATCACCATGTCCCTTTAGGGGTTCTGTAGTTTTGCGGAGTGTTACTACAACAACAACAACAACAAAAAGTCAACATATGGTTTGCCTCTAGTGGTTATGTGAAAAATATTACTATAGTTGTATGCTAGCTGTGTATGAATTGGTGAACATGATTTCACAAAGTACATATAACTTGGATCAACATATTTGTTGTTCCTGGAACAACATTCCAATCAACCAATCAGGTTTGAGGGACAAGTTTACAGTTCATGTCCATTTTAGGCTTAAAACCAGGGTTAGGTGCTTCTACATCAGTGTTGTTCATCATTTCTCTCTGATTTTAGGGATAAATTATGGGGTTAGGACTACATTTTCCAACAGGAATGTTGTTCCAGGTCAACAAAATATGTTGATCTAAGAATATGTCTTACTTACACTGCAAAATCACGATGACTGTATGAATTATAGCATATGAGGTGGTATTCAGGTGGTTATGTGATCTCAATATGGCCAACATCCTGAGATAAAATAAAATAATAAAAAAAATATATATGTTATGCACTCAATCAAATTGTTATAACTTGTTCTTTATCTGAAACAAATTTCCTCTTGGACCAGTCTATTGCATAATAGTTGTATCACAAACTCACGCTCTGCTTTGGTATGTAACAGCCATTAAATCAATTGTTTCACTCTGAAATACATCAGATTACGGAAGTAAAATGGGTTGCAATGAGCAATTCATTTTGAAGTTAATAAAGAACTGCACCTTTAAAAGTATTTCTACATGGTTGTGCAGATTGTGTCTCAGAGGAATTCGTCGAAAGGGGTGTCTAGCTGCATGAGTGCTGGTAGAAAACAATTTATCACAGGACCATTACAGAGTTTAGACTTTCTGCTACCCTTGCACACCTATTCCAGCCGCTCACAGATAGGAGAATTTATTGATCATGACATTGATCTCTGTCTGTATAATTCAATGTAAGTGTCTCACTACAAGACAGAGGGGAAAAACTGTTCTTTCTTCACTGTAAAACCATTTTATGATTGATGCAACCCATGAAACACAACAAGTGAAAAAAGAAACTATTTAATTGAGGGTATAAGTGTGAAAAACCACAATTCATAAGAAGAAGAGCGTTAAGTTTTCGAAGTGAAATTTATGCACATGACAGTATATTATCACAGTTTATCTCACAGGCTTCAATATTTGTGGAAAAAACAATAACAGCAGGGAGTGCATTAACTCCATGCTGATTTCATGTACTTTGCCAAGTGCATATTGTCAAAACCAGATTCACTGGCAACACAAACAGTGGACTAATATCAATTACCATTTATTTATTTTATTTTTTTCATCAGTTGGAGTGAGAAGTAACATAAAATGCTATTAAATAGTGTATTACGGAGAATCATACATCATAGTAGTGCACACAGATCAATTAAGGTCTCTATATAAAAGACTGAATGTTATGTTACAGCACCACTGAGAGGACAAAATTGAAATTACTACTTGTCTACAGCAAAATAAAATTCAGAAAACAGATGTACATATGCTTAAAACATGAATATATGTACATATGCATATATTATAACTTATTTCATAAAAATATATAAATAATATGCATATAGTACAATTAAACTCACAATGTAACTGCTAAAAGAATACCCTGGTTATTTGCTTCCGGCTATTTTTGTGCCAATGCACTCATCTGGCACCGTAGCAGGGGAGCGTTGGCATTGGAACATGGATTCTATAAACCCATTAACTGTGCAGTCTCAACCCACCCACTTAGTCACACACTACAATAAAGCACCGATCAGTGGCCTTCTCTCCCAGGCTAGAAATAATACACCAACCAGCTACATGAGCCATTTCCAGCCAAATGACAACCATTCGACTGCAAATTACAGCGTTTAACCTTCATGAGGTCAAGAGTCTCTTCTAAGACTGGCTAAACTTTTTTTTTATATAAGAAAACCTCTGGGCATTACACGTGAGTTGCTAAATATGTAAGACAACTCAAAGCTTATAGGATGACTTGAAGCCATAATAATAAGTAAATTCCCTCTGCATTAGATCTATGACAATATAGTTTAATATCTTTCTTATGCCTTCATTGCCCTCTAGGGGTAACTAACAAGCTGGCAAAACAAAGCTTTATTGCGGTGTTTTAATACTATTAGCTCCTCTCATTGATTTTAAAGTGCTTGAGATGTGACAGCGCAGCTCCTTTAGGAGAGCTTGTGTCTGGTTTCTGTCAAGGTCAGGAGTTATCAGTGCTAGACCGTGGCTCCTGTTAGTTGGTCCGGGTGGGAGCTATTGCCCATTTAATGTTTACTTTCCTTTACGATATTAGAGGAGTTCAGAGTCTGTGCTGGTCCATTAGGATTAGATCTCTCACTCTCTATCTCCGTTTTTTCAATCTTTTCCTTTTTCCTTTCTCCTTGCACCTGTCAGCAGTTTCTACACAGGACGGCTAATCCCAGCCCCAGAGAAACTGTCACTAATGGCTTCAGGTACCACCACCAGGGTCTAAATAGAGCTAAGACCTCACAACCATTCACACGTACACATAAACCCCTTAGCTATATTCTTTAATCTCCCCTCTTGGAACAAACCCCCATCTTCATCGCCATTCACTTCCATTCGCTAGCCCGTCTTGATGGTTATGGCCTCGGGTCTCTGTGGAGAATGGAAGTGCAATCACAGCCTTTCTGAAGGTTATTACCCAGACCTCACAGGCTTTTCATGGCTCCTCGGACGCGGGTTGGGAAATGACAATGGTCAGCTCTGCCGAGTCAGAGAAATGGTTGCGGTAGAACAAGCGCTTCACGCGTGGAGAAGCCGGAATGGCAGAGCAATAAAGGGGAGATGACTCTTTCCCTCATTTCGGAGCTGTATAGGTGCATCTGCCAGCACATCTTCGGTGGAACACAACAAAAACGGCGGAGGAGAATGTGTCAAGCCAGGACTTGAAGAAGTGTGATGGAGTGCTTTCATTAAGGCACAGAGGAGACTACATCAGCATGACCTGTGAGATGAACAGGGATGTTTTGCTCACATAATGGCTGATGACACAATTTAAAGCTCACAAGACAGCTGGTCTAAATAAGGGGTTTTCAAACTAAAATATAAAAGCTAAAATTTCCATGTACTGTACATATGTCTTGTTTGAACAAATCAAATTGACATATACTATATGATTATTAGAGTAGATAAAGTAGATAAATTATATGTATTATATCACTTATAATGTTTATAATGTTTTACACCAAATACCATTTCAAATCATTTACACAGTTAATTCTGACAGGCCTAAAATATATTCTTTATTATTTAATTTTAAAAATATATACACTACTGCTATACTATGCTCATTACGGCTGCATGTATTTGATTAAAAGTACAAAAAACAATAATATTGTGAAATATTACAATTTAAAGGGTTAGTTCACCCAAAAATGAAAATAATGTAATTTATTAGGCAACTTACCCTCATGTCGTTCCACACCCGTAAGACATTCTTTCATCTTCAGAACACAAATTGAGATATTTTTGATAAAATCCAATGGCTCAGTGAGGCCTCCATTGCCAAAAAGATAATTAACACTTTCAGATGCCCAGGAAGGTACTAAAAACATATTTAAAACAGTTCATGTAAGTAAAAGTGGTTCAACCTTAATATTATAAAGCAATGAGAATACTTTCTGTGTGCCAAAAAAACAAAATAACAACTTTTCAAAAATATCTAGTGATGGCCGATTTCAAAACACTGATTCAAAGCTTTACAAATCATTTGTTTTGAATCAGTGTTTCAAAAGTGTTTGAATCGTGAATCAAACGTTACGTGAACTATTGAAATTTCGAAAACTGTAAAATGCTGCCTTCTGAGGACACATTTCAAGGTAGGAAGGCATCAAGGCACGTCCGAATCCAACATTAGCCTCACTTCCTGTTTCCTGAGATACCTTCATCTGATCGATTTTTGAGGGAAGCATGGATGTATCCTTAGCTGCCTTTGATAATCCACAATCCTGTGCTTTCCATTCTGTGATAGTTGAGCTAAAAAAATAAAGATGGCGTCCGAAAGTTGCATTTGCTGCTCAGTTTGTGTATAAATGTACGATTTTGACCAACATATTTCAATTTTGATATCATTTCTATCGAGAAATTACTACTATAGTAATTAAATATTTGTTTAGTTCTCACCAAAGCTCGCTCTATATTGCTGTAGATCATTAAACTGTTACACTGCCTCAGAAGTCTGTCTGAAATCAGTTTCGTGAGGTACTTTCATGTACAAACGCTGCCGTACAAGTCATTCTCTTATAAGACAGCGAGGCAGCAAGACAGCTACCTACCTACCAAAGCAAAGCAGAATATAACAATTTATTATTATTTCTTATTTTAAAATATACATCTTTTTAAAATCTCAATTTTTCTGAGGAACTTCCTGCAGCACAGCACCTTGGGGTCCCAGGATCATGGTTTTGTAAACCCCTAGCCTCTAAATGTTTTTTTTTTTTTTTTTTTGGCCCAGCATTTCTGCCATTGCTCCAATGAAGGAAATGAATGATAATAGCAGGAGCAGAGAGAGGCAGCGGACTGCTACCCCTGGCTCAGAGCATTGAGGCAATAACTCAACCTAAATTTACATACCGAAAAAAAAAAAATCTTACCAGGCACTTAGAACTGAAGCCAAGCAGCTCCCAGTTTCACAGCCTCGACCAAACATCAATTATTACATTTTTGTTTGGATCAAGCTTTCAAAAGCCACTCAGATGAGAGGAAACGGCAAAGGGAGGGGCCTGATTCAGTCCAACCCAACTACCTATTACTTTTATCAGCCACACTAAGAAAAGCACAGACGATCAACGTTTCACATCCAACTGAAGCGGGGTGGAAAATCAATATTTGACGTGCAGCGTTGGGGGTGGGGGGGAGTAAAAGTTAAAAATTATCCTCCCACCAACCAGTGTTTGTTTGTGAACTCGATGCATAAACACAAGAGACGACGAGCGAGCAGAGGGGGAGCCCCTGCCGAGCTTCTGACATCTACAAACTTAGAAGTGAGAATCTGTGCTGAATTATAAATAAAGGCTGCAGGCAGTAAACATGGGATTATGAGGTAAAATATACGGAAAAGAAATTACGCCCGCGATATTGGAAAGCAAACCAAAGTGCAACCAGAGCTCTTGATGCATACTAGATAATTAACATTTCTAAATGACTTCATCCATTGACAGCTGGATGCTTCTGTTATTACGCAGACGAGAATTTTTTGCCCCCACAGACTTGTAATCTTCCTGTGGAGATGTCTGAACTGAGGAATCTAGCTTTGATTAATATATATGACCAAGATCATTGTCGGGTATTGATTTGTGTTCCCTTATGCAATTAATGCCTTCATGAGCAGTTCAGAAGGGGGAAATTCAGCTCCGACACATGAGAAAGCAATAACGTGAGAGCACGAGAGACAGGAAGAGCAAGAGAGACCTGACAGGGGCCATAATGGAGCAGCTGCCTATCCATAAATTCACCTTTGAGCACAACATCTGACTTTCAGCCTATTTGCTAGAAAGATTCATTTTATCAAACACAATAACCTGGCAAATAAATGGAAATGAATTCACCCCTATTATTATGCTTGTCATATCAGTGCCTGTGAAATATGTAATCGCCTGGATCCACCAGTCAGTCTTCTAGAAAATAAATAAATAAATAATAATGTCACCTTTACAGAACGAGTTTGCCTAGGTTTATTTAGATGAACTAAGGAAGTGTGGTACACGCTTACAGTAAAGGGTTAGTTCACCCAAGAATGAAAATTCTCTCATTAATTACTCACCCTCATGTCGTTCCACACCCATCTTCAGAACACAAATTAAGATATTTTTGATGAAATCCGATGGCTCAGTGAGGCCTCCATTGCCAGCAAGATAATTAACTCTTTCAGATGCCCAGAAAGACATATTTAAAACAGTTCATGTGACTACAGTGATTCAACCTTAATGTTATGAAGTGACGAGAATAAGTTTGTGCGCCAAAAAAACAAAAACAAAATAACGACTTTATTCAACAATATCTAGTGATGGGCGATTTCAAAACACTGTTTTGTGAAGCTTTGAAGCTTTACAAAAAATCTTTTGTTTTGAATCAGTGGTTCGGAGCACGTATCAAACTGCCAAAGTCACGCCCCCCAGTGGTGAACCACTGAAATCATGTGACTTTCATGCTAAAAGTATTTTAATCACTTCATAACATTAAAGGTGATACAGAGGATCTTTTCGTCGACCAAACCAAAGACTGTTAGTGAGTTTTTGAAATGAGCGCATGCGTAAGAACAACCCCCCTCCTTCACAGCTCATTTTAAGGGCAACGCCTCCCAAAACTCGTGCACGAGTATTGGAACACGAGTGTTTACCACCGGCATTAGCTGTATCGTGTTAGTGGATTCATTATGTCGGACTCACCGAAGGTAACTCATAATCTGCAGTTGTTACTCCTGTCTCCAGACAAAAACATTGCATGCGGCGCCTGTGGAGTGTGGAAAGTTACTGGAGCGCGCAGCCGCGCACGTCTCGCACAAGGAACGTAATGGCAGTGATTGACAAGCCAGAGGGCCAATCGTTTACGCGATCATCGCGTAAACAATGTTTTTAAGGCCCTACCTCGTGCACAGATGATGTATATTAATATTATTCCTTTCAGTGCACCTAATAAATAGTCTTTTATCAGTTAGTGAAGACAGTTTAAAGTAATATTGCAAAAATGTATAAAACAAAACATCCTCTTTAGCACCTTTAAGGTTGAACCATTGTAGTCACATGAACTGTTTTAATATTATGTATTTAATTATAAATATAATCTTATAAAAACAAATCAAAAATATATTTTAATGTTATTATTATACTATATTATTATATTATTAATATTATATTATGTTATGAAAACTGGCACCATGGCCAACACTGCAATACTCCTAAAAGACTGTGTGCACTGAAATATGTAATTTTAAGCAATGAAAGAGAATTAGAACCAGTATTATGTTTGACATCTCTAAAACTTTCTTGTCATTTATGTTCTGCTCAAGAGGTCCTTAAAATCAAGGTCGTCTCTGCTGGTCGCCATTTCTCTTTATTTGTAAAAATCAATATCATCTATTTCTTAGTCCCTTAAAAACCTAAGATGACAACTTCTTTGATGTGTGTGAAACAGTGTTGTTTCAACTCTGATTCAAGATGAGACTTGTTTAAATAGCCTTGAAATGATGTATTTGCAGCTCTGTTTTCACAGTTAATCTGTTATGTACTGTGAATGGGGCCTTGTCCTTGTGCAGCAACACACTAGAGACTTCTCATACACAGGCTGCATTTAATCAAAAGAGAGATAAATAATTTTCTTGATGTGTGAAGGTTTTCTGATTTGCATGTCTTGAATCAATTTAGAGATGAGGAGAAAGTTTTAAACGCATGCATTTTGAAAGCACTTTCCAAGAACATTGTACAAAAGGCCTAAAACTATTACAAAAATAAGTTTATGTTTTTTAAAACAAACAAAAGTCACTGAAAGGAGCTGCTTAATGTTCAAATTATAATTGTCAAATTCAGTATAGCTTAAGCTAAATTTTATGAAAGTTTTATTTTCATTTTCATTTTATATGGGGTTTGTTATTTGAAGTAGCCTAACAGGGTAACATGAAGTAACAGGGTGCTTAAAAAATGCAGGACATATCAAAACATGACATTTTTGGTCATTGAAATGAGCAAAATTAATATTCAAAAGATTGTCAAAATTAAGACATATGATTTTAATTGCGTGGATACAGTCAAATGTCTCACAAAAAAAAAAAAAAAAAAACATGTGATTTGTGCCTCTAATGAGACAGCAAAGTGTACTGTTTTCATGGTATGTGCCAGTTTTTTACTAAGTTTATTTATCAAGCCATAATTAGCAGTGCTTTTCTGACAGGTTCTCTATAATTATATGCAATACTTGTTTTATTCCTGTCTTTAAATGTAGTAATGAATGTAGTAATAAACAAGCTGAATGGCTTTCATTTGGTATATTAGAAAAGAGAACTAAAGTTTACTTGGTGATTATATAAAGCTGGTGAACAAACACACACACACACAAAAGTCTTCTTATATCTTCTCCAGCTCTCAGAACAAGTGGACAGACAGAAAAAAACAAGAAAAAAAAAAAAAAATGAAATAAGGCTGATTTTTGTGTCACAGTGCCATCTAGTGGTTTCCTGACAAAAAATTGAGATTTTCCCATGTAGTCTACGTGAATGTTTAACAAATCCTTCAGTATCTCTATAGTTCAGGTTAATTGCAAGCCATTGCTGTGTGGAGGGCCTGTGTACATTTTCTCTGAAGCACACCAATAAGCAAGTTACCAGTACAGTAGCCTATATACATGTATCCCCAATTATAATTTATTAGCGTTGCATATAAAAAAAATGCATAAACTAAAATGAAATCTAGGTGCATGACCAAAAAAGGCCATAAAAATGCAAAATTATATATATATATATATATATATATATATATATATATATATATATATATATATATATATATATATATATATATATCAGTGTGCTGATTTTGTTTAGCATTTTGATGTGCTTAAATCACACCCAATCATGAAGAAAATAATATAGAACTATGAGATTTTTTCCAGTGTAGGTGTGTTGGTTGGGGGGGAGGGTAAATAAAACTTTTTGTAAAATCAAAAAACAAGCCAAGCTAACAAAGATGTCAGAGTTCAATATGGAGACACCACACACACACACACACACACACACACACACACACACACACACACACAATCATTTAATAAATAATTTGAATAATTTTAAGTCCAGTGTCTGAGCTTGGGTTCTGTGATGGTTTAAAGTATGTCATGGGTCAAACACCAAAGGACAATGACAATATGGTGGATATGTCAATCTACATACCTGCACACCTAAAGAATATACTTTATGCATTAATAGTCAAGAAGTAGTGGTTCCTCAAATTCATTACACTTTCCAAAAACATTGTACAAAAGGTCTAAAACTATTACAAAAATAAGTTTATGTTTTTTTAAACAAACAGTCACTGAAAGTAGCTAATGTTCAAATTATAATTGTCAAATTCAGTATAGCTCAAACTAAATTTTATGAAAGTTTTATTTTCATTTTCATTTTATATGGGGTTTGTTATGTGAAGTAGCCTAACAGGGTGCATGACCAAAAAAGGCCATAAAAATGCAAAATTATATATATATATATATAAATTCATTACTATGAAAGCACATAAAATTGAAAGCAGCTGGCAGAAACAAGTTTATGCAGGCGGCAAACATACATAAGTAGTTCATCAATAAAGCAACTCAACTACAAACTCTTTCGCATGTGCCACCACTAGATGGCAGACTTTCTATTATTATCACACAGTGAAAACTCAGGAAGAACGATAATGTATATATATATATATATATATATATATATATATATATATATATATATATATATATATATATATATATATATATATAAGCAATGTTTAAGATTTTGTCTACATATTAAAATAATAATAACAAAAAAATACTTCAATCTTTCATTTTCCAGTGTGCTCCTCTCTCATTTTTGGCATGTTTTAGCTATTACTAGCAACACTTCGGTCTGGCAATGAATGTTTATTGCTAACAGTGCAGTGGTGCCAGACTCAACACAAGGGAGGTAATCACAACAAAGCAAATGTTTGAAACAGACCTCTGATTTGAATCAAGACTGCTCATTTAAAAAAAAAAAAAAAAAAAAAAAAAAAAAAAAAATTTTGTGGGTAGATTCATAATTTGTAACTGTTAAAAGTGTAAATGTGGCACATATGAAGCATTAATCAATGATTGATGGGCTGGCAGGACATGAGCGTCTCTGTTGTTGTTTCACATGGGCTGAGACAACTGGCTCTGTTATACTGGGAAGCTCTAACATCCATCTGTCCTATTTTCTGCATATGAATGCCAGAGACATACTCTTGAGATTCCAGAGAGGAAAAACCAGTTCCACACACCTGCCATCACATCCTGGTGGTACCAAACATCAGAGACAGGCACTGTGTAAGACCCATCCATGCTCACCGACTCCAAAATACCTAAAATAAGGGAATAAAACAAGTTTAAAGCTTTAACGGTAACACTTTACATTAAGGTTCCCTTTGTAAAGGGTTTATAAAGGTGTTTGTTAAGGAGTAATAAGTCATTTACAAATGCATTATAAATAATTAATAATGCAGTTATAACTGCATGAATAAAAAGGGTAATTTTAATGCAATACCTGCCAAATAGTGAGCCGTTTTTAACTCACATGTTAAAAAATGCTTAATAAATGTATTTATTAACACTTATTAAACTCAAAACCAGATTTCTGGTTTATTTCATGATGCAAAAATGTACTATCATAATTAGACTGAAGGGTGTTGTATTTGTGCTTTTCTTATTAATATCTCATGACTACCACTTTTCTTACTATTAATGTAAAGTGGAAAGGTTCACTTTCATAGTTTATTAATGTTTATAACTCATTAATGAATTGTTCACATGTGTTCACTTTACATTAAGGTTCACTTTCACAGGTTATTAATGTTTATAACTCATTAATAAATGGTTCACAAGTGTCCACTCCACCCTATAAGGTTCACAGGTAACTAATACTGGAATTAAATTTTTCATTATTATTATTTCATCAAGTTATGGTTATTATCTTATGTTTTATTTTCAAAATAAATTTGGAATCATGGCATCATGACCTTTTTGGAGAGTATCATGGGTAAGACAGAAACTTCTGGTAAGCAACATAGTAAGAAAAGTGGCAGTCATGAGATATTAATAAGAAAAGCACAAATACAACACCCTTCGGTTTAATTATGAAAGTCAATTTTTGCTGCATCTTGATATAAACCAGGAATCTGGTTTTCAGTTAAATAAGTGTTAATAAATACATTTATTAAGCATTTATAACATGTGAGTTAAAAAACGTCTCACTATTTGGCAGGTATTGCATTAAAGTCGCCCTTTTTATTCTTGCAGTTATAACTGCATTATTAATGATTTATAATGCATTTGTAAATGACTTATTACTCCTTAACAAACACCTTTATAAACCCTTTACAAAGGGAACCTTAATGTAAAGTGTTACCGTTTTAACAGTGATAATGTACAAATTCTTTGCACGTATACAATGGGAAAAAAAGAGATGGTATGTTAATAAATATTTTAAGAGTTCAGGGACATGTATTCTTGGTCACAGAGAGCTTGGAACAATCACAAAAGACACTTTCATTTAGCCTGGCCTATTTTCCTGTGGAGGGACTTTACATGACTATGAGTCACATCACGGTTCAATTCCTTCATTTCTGTGACACAGTGACCACCTAGCATACCCCCCACTTCCACATCCTCATTTTTTATAACAGATGTCTCTGTTTATGTTTTTTTTCAATTGGGCAGAGGATGGGGCAAAAGTCAAAGAACAGCTATGCTGTGTGTCTTTTATTGTGGGGCACTAATGAGACAATAACAAAGCACAAGTAGTTCCATTCTGATTAAAATAGATGCTTTACACGGTCCTCTAGAAATGTTCTCATTTAGAAAACAAGATGGAGGTTTCGTTTTGTCATATACCTTATGAACTACTGAACTACCGCTGAAATATTTCCATTGGGGGGAAAAAAACAAACAAAACAACAACAATACAGCCCAAGTGCTGGGCTTTCAAGGCTGGCTGAATCGAGACAGTTCGATTTGATCATTATAGAAAAGCCTAATGTACAATACTCACATTAAGCAGCCCACAGTCCTAGAATATTGATTTCCTTCACTGCAGAGAGCAAATTTAAAATTATTACAATTAATCATATGCTTTTTACATCACCACAGTCATCTAGAATTTCTTTCTAATAATTTGCTAATTTTTTTTTTTGCTTCCATCAGTAGTAGAATGAGACTGTGACCTGAACATATGCAGATACAGTGAAAAACAGACACAGGCTTTACACATTCAAAGCAATGCAATACATAACTTGCAATACATTATATTTTGTTCAGTGGCTATTATTACTGGAAACTTACATTTGTGAGTCAATTTGCCATGAACATCCAATCATTTTTATAGCACAAATGGCAGGAGCCTTTAGGAAGTGCTTGGATTGCTTTTCTTATTGGTGGAGGCACATAATTCTCACAGATGGTCATTATATCTACTTCCTCTCCTCTACAATAATGTAGCCTCTAGGAGTAGCGCAGGGGTTACTGCTGGTTATAGGCATTTGATGGCTGACATATTTAACAGGCCAATGAGAAGAAAAAGATAACGTTTTTTAGATTTGAGAATAGCAGGCCAGCTGAGGTCATACATTTGTTTGCCTGTAGAGGGCTCAGCTGCTTTAAAATAATTTAACTGTGCATTTTCTGTCTGCTGTTCACACCAGAGCCATTCAGCTTCATATTACTTTGCTCCACCAGCATAAAATGGGCATGCTTACAGGAACACTAATCTCTACAATGTTAACTTTAAACAACACATTATCTTTCGAAATATGAATCTATTAGGCGGAGTGGTTGGGCGAGGCTTACCGTCCCTTGACCACAGACTTCATATTATAGTTACGGGTTATATAGCCTAATTTTCTCACTCAAACCAAGCCTACTGCTGCTGCTTTTGAGACCCCACCTTCTTTTAGAGGGAAAAGCTGCGCGTAAACTACTGTTCTAGGATCAGTTTTCACTGTAATATTAGCATAATGGCAAAATATTTTGCAATCAAGCCAGTGCATATCTGTGTTTGCGCTCTGAAGAACGACAAGCTTTACAACATGTTTGTACAACACTGAGCAATGTAGCCAATCACAAACATACCTGTTGATTTCTCGAACACAATGACCAATCAGAGGTGTTTAAGTTAGCACTGAATAATAACTCTGGCGTTTAGTGAGGTGAGTGGATTATGAGTTCTGCATGCTGGCAAATATCCCCTTCATTATAACAAACAAATTTGTAAATAAGAGAATCAGTGTGCAGCCAGTTTAATTTATTGTTACAGAACTGTAGCAATAAAGGTGATGAAATAAGATGAGTGACATTTTTAGTGCTCGCTTTCTGTCATGCCAAATCCTGTGTAACGTTCCACTTGTAACGTTACGTTATCTGTTAAAATTAACAGTGGTTTGTGAACATAGATGCTTTATTGACAAATAATTTATCAGCAGTGTTGGGATTTTTAGGTTGTGCAGTGGCAAGAAACTTGAAACTATTTCAAGGAAATCTATTTAAATATGTTTTTAAATGGGAAGCTTAGACTTTCCGTGGAGTCTCTCTTGTTACATATATGTTGGCTAGCCTAGCCTGTTTGTATTGCTATTTGGTATCGTTTTTATTAATGTGTTGTTCTATGAATTGAAAAGCTTTGTGAAGTATATAGGCATAAATGCAAAAGAGTTTCATTTTTGGTGTAGCTTGGTCTAATTGTGGACTAGCCTATTGGTGTTAATATAGAACTTTGTCTATTTCAGTAATAATATGGGATGCTATTGTTTTGGTGGAAGTTTCTCAGATCATAAAAATGTATGCCTCCCTATGAAAACAAAATGCCCCCATTCAATAGCTGTGTTCTGGCGACAGCCCTGTGGGGATGTTACTTTGTAAAGAAACATTATTATATATGTGCATGACGTCACTGTTTTCAAAAATTCACATTTTTGCAGTTTACACTGAGACTACACCGGCAGTATATACAAAAACTTGTACTTTCAAACCTGTTTTCAAAAGTTTGCATTTTCAGACTCCCAAAACGCAGTTGTCATGTATTTTTATTTATTTTAATTTGTTTAATCAAAAAAAAAAAAAAAAAAAAAAAAAATATATATATATATATATATATATATATATTTTTTTTTTTTTTTTTTTGGACTAAAAGTATTCAAATAAAAAGTTAAAAGCTTTAATTACTTAATTAATTTGGCAGCTTAAAAATTTTACTAAAAGCTTGATTCAGTTTGTGGCCAGTCATACTTCATGCTTGGTGAAAGGTGGAATCCATTGTATTCATAACTTTTGTTTGCAATGAACATTCGCTAATCAATTTTGGCATTATGAAAGTGTAAGTGATCAACTGAGTACTTGCAGTGCATCTGTTCTAAGTTCATTCTTAAGGTAAAGTTGAGTAAAAAGAGAAAAAAATTACTATGACATTATTAAACATTATTATAATTAGGGATACACTATTAAAAAATACTGATAAGCAGATAATTATTTTCAGTGTATGACTGATAACCTATAAATTGCAGATATTGAAATTCTATAAATATCTATATCTATATATAGAATCTCCAATTTATCAGTTATCAGGGCATTCCCTGAAAATAATTATCTGCTTATCGGTATTGGCCACACTTTTAATATTGGTGCATTGCTAATTATAAATTGTATAATTTTAGCTGGAAATAAAGAAAGAATGATGTCTTACCCTATCTGGTTGTCTCTATCCCATAAATAGTTTGGCAGGCATATACAGTAGAAACAGCAGTGGTCATGGGGGAATCTCTGAATGTTTCTCCGCTCTGTATACTCTTATCTGAAAAAAGGCCTGCCTCTCACTTGCCAGTGTTTGCATCCCATGTGCCTCCCTGGCCTGGTAAAGGTTACACAACAAACAGCACTTGCTTTCTCTGCATATAAATGGGCAAAATGAGCTGGAGAGTTTCCAAAGTCACATTTGGAGAATCAAAACTGGCAAACACATTTCCCCGACACATCCCACTGCAGATTATTCATTCACAATGCATTTCCACAACCATATGATGAGATAAAAATACTATGTGAAAAGGCCACAGTGAAACAGACCACAAGACAGTTGAAGGACTTTGCTGGTAAATACAAAGGTTGCTTTCATTAAAAGTACCTTTGAGAGACATATAGAAGGCAGCGGGTCACATGCACAACACTGACAGCATGACAATCTGTCTTAGGTTTAACTAAAGTCCTGTAGCAGAAACAACTAGACAACACTGCAAGTGACTTAGTACATTACAGAGCAAAACAAGTGCTGCCTAAACTCATGTGATGAATGATTTTCCTTTCTCAGATGCTCCCATCTCCCCTGTATTGTTTGTAGTGCGGAGATCAATATCTTGTCCTTTTTTCTTTTTTCATCTGTCTCTTTGCTGCCTCTGTGTACTCTTTAAAGGCCAACATGGGACCCCCGATCTTCAGCCCTAAGGTTCCTCCCCAATTATGAAGGCACTTTAATGAGAATATTTTTTTTTATCTCCTGGGGCTGGTCATGGGAAAGAGCTGAGCTGAAGCTTTTGGTCCAAGGGTTTTGTTAGCATGTCTCTGATATATTCCAAGGAGAGTGTCGACTAAACTGTTTTACACATTTTACTCATCTTAACCTTGAGAATGACACTGGAACAGGTGCACTGCAAGGACTCAATTGATCATATTCACTTTTATAACGCCTGTTCACACCAAGATCAGATATTATAGTGAATGTTCATTGTAAACAAGAGTTATTCCCACACTGTTAAATATTAATGTTGGTTTAACTTTAAAAAAGTAAGTTACCTGGTTGCCTTAAAATTTCTAGTTCATTGAAATTAAACATTTGAGTTAATACAATGGAGGAGTTTAACAAATTGAAACTCAAAATATGCTATTAATTATCTAAGTTGATTTGACAATAGATGAAAAGTTGTGATAACAAATCACGAAAGACACGAAAATTCACATCAGACACGAAAATATGTGTGCCGACAGATTGATATGGTCGTGCTTTTGGTCACGTTTTACTGCATGACACCCCAGTAAAAATGTCAATAAACAAATGTTATGTAAGCTGTTTAATACACGGATACTTGCTAAATAAATGTGGACATGAAATAATTGTTTTATAATTTTACTTGTACAGTCTCTTAAAGTTTCCTCTAAGAAAAAATAGTCATTGTACACACACAATGAATAAAAAATCAGCCTAGCAATAAATTGAACACTGCACCAAGATTACACTAATATTAAAACTGAAATCCTCTACGGTCATTTTCACTGCAATCAATAACTGAGACGCAAGATGACAGCAGTTGCGTTTTTATAAAACAAGTGAGAACGAGTCAGCGTACAAGATATGAAACTAATAGAGCCTCAGTTTCAGTTAAAAGGGTGAGTGCAGTCTGATTTTTATGTTGCCATGGACAACAGCAATTATTTGGAAATATCCTTATAATAAGTAGTCGTATTCAAGACATTTCAAGTAAAGTATTTCTGACAGTACATAACACAGTTGTTCGTTTACACGTCTATTTAATTAGGTTTATGTTGTGTAATTTCCAGGTAAAAGGTTAATGAACAATAACACTGCATTTGCATGTCATTTTGACAGTGTGTGCATGCGTCTTCTTTCTATAGTGTTCCTTCGGAGTTCTCTAATGGATTAGGCTTTTGTTAACAGGAGATGAGATAGAGAAACACATCCCCTACAGACCAGAAACCCTGAGGCCTCTGTGTGTTTGTCTAACAGCAGGGATAAATCCCTCATATTCTTCTGTACAAAAACAAGTCAAACTCAGGAAGTCTGCCCTGCAGGCCTTGTCATAAGGAACATCAGGAAAAAAAAAAAAACACTGAGAAGGAAAGAGAGAGATTTTTTTTTATTTTTTTTTTAAATGCTCACACAGTTGACTAGCATCTACACTGGTAAAAAAATACATACAAGTGAAATATGGTCATAAAAATAGCAAAAAAGACACAATACTTCAGCTCAAATACCTTATTTATTGAAGCCAGAAATCAACTGTTATGGTCCTTTTTATATGGTTCACTCTACAATCATAACTCTAATCCTCTTATGATACAATACTCGCTGCTCATGCATTTATGAATGCAAGACTCAACACCGGCTATTCATGTTAGCTAGGAACATACAAATAACATAGATGACAATAAACAAGTGTCAGTATTTGGCCCACTATTGAGGAATGAAGGAGATGCTTTGCATTATGAAGGCTTATTTACGGTTGGTGCCATCAGAAAGCAATAAATATAGTGAATGAGTCATTTTAGGCGCACAATAACAGCTCCATTATAATCCACTAACTGCTGTCTGAAGGAACAATTTAGCTTTGATACATACAGTAAATCTCCGCAGGACAAATGTATTCAGGTTGGACATGTGTTTACGCTGAAAGCTGCTGGAAATCAGCTCGGGTGTATAGGCAATGTGGCTTATCTCTATTGATCTCCTCAGTCAAAATTAGAGTAGGAATGGGAAGTGGTTAAAAACTGTTTTGAAACAGGGGGACAGAATAGGATTTTGATCAATTGTAGGGTCTACCATGCTGCGGCAATTATTTAAATTGAAGTTGCAGAGCCAGTGACACTTAAATGTCATATATAGCTTTGAAAAATGATGATATACAGTGCCACATTTTTTAAAGTCGGCCGACATGCAAAGAAAGAATCCTAGTTAAAATCCTAGTGTTTAGTCCATTAAAGGGATAGTTCACCCAAAAATGAAAATTCTGTCATTTACTCACCCTCATGTTGTTCCAAACCTATTTGAATTTCTTTGTTCTGCTGAACACAAATGAAGATATTTGGAAGAATGTCAGTAACCAAACAGATCTCGCCCCCCATTTACTATCATAGGAATTATAAATACTATGTAGTAAATGGGGGCGAGATGTATTTGGGTACAAAAATTGTGTACAGCAGAACAAAGAAATTCAAGTAGGTTTGGAACTGCTTGAGGGGGAGTTAATCATGATAGAATTTACATTTTTGGGTGAACTATCCCTTTAATGCTGGAGAAATGGAATCAAGTGTGTGTTTTCATTCAGCAGTTAGTATAATTCTGAGTTTATGTTAGATACGGTGACAGGACCCTAAAATATGAAGGTGTTTCTGAGGCAAAATTAGCTTTTTGCATGTATTAATCTCGTAAGTAACTCCAACATACCGTGAATGCACCTATATTGTAATCCCTGATCATTTTGCTCCTATTTAACCCATGACTACAAATAGTTCTGATTCTCCCCTGCAAACATGCCCCTGCGGGGCCCATGCTGGTTTTGTGTAGGCAGCTAACAGATCTGTCTAGATCTCAGCATCTCATACAAAACTTTTAGATGTTGATGTTTTATTGAAAATAGTACATTTTGAAGTCACCGTTATGGAAGTGAGCGCTTGCTTTAGTTGGGCTCTTGGCCCTTGACTTTTCAGCATCAGTTGTTCTCTGGCTGTTGTAACTCTGAGTTTATGAAGTATATTTGTTTCAGCAAAAATTGCAAGAGAAATCCTAGTTAGATGAAGATGATTACTTATTGATGATTCAATCATCATGTAGTGGTCAGAATCAGAAAGATTTACATTTTACAGAGTATGATTTAGAGAATATTTGAGTAGCATGTGCCCCAACCAGTCACTGACCATTTCTTTTTTTCTTTTTTTTTTTTACTGATCTTCACCCAAAAGGGGCCAATGTTTTTGCCAATGATCAAATTCTCAGGGGCCCTGCGCAGACAGCTTGCTGGGGGCCCTTACGCAAGCCCTAAGTGGGCCCGTAAAGGGCCAGTGAAGGCTTGTTTGCAGGGTCCATACTCTGACAACTAGCTTTGACATGACCATGCATGAGCAACATTGTGAAAGTATTTTCTAAACAACCTGAAATACCACAAGGAGGACATTTCTAGTATTTCTGCATGCATTTGTAACATGAAAAAATAGAAAGCCACAAAACCAAATCAATGAAGGGAAAAGGAAAATCAGCTTTAATTGGCTTTTAAGGAAAGCAGTGAATCACATTAGATCTAGTGTCAGCTCCCACCAGGCTGTTGCTGATAACAGCAGAAGGACTTCATGGCTCTAAGCTCCTCTGATTGCTCTAACACCCAGAGTATTTACCATTTAGACCTATCAAGCCTTTCCTTGTCCAAAAGACAGAGAGGGACACAGAGGAGAAAGAGACGTGGCATGTGACAGAAGAGGACTTCTTCTCTCTATTCTTAAAGCACAGAGGGTCAAGTCAAGCAGAACAGCATGCTAACATAAAGGACAATCCTTTATGACCACAGCCAACCATGTTTATACCAATACAAGCATTAAAGAAGATGCTGCATGCTCGCATTTACAAGTCCTGAAAACATGATTTCAATTATTCAATTCCCTATAGTGCAGCACAGCAGTGTTTCACCACAGCAGAATATTGAGCTCATGATGAAAGAATTGTGATTGCATTTATAAGGAATTATAAGGGTTTGTTTTGTTAAAGTTATTTACATTCATCACACTAATAAGTAATCAAAGAGTGATCAAAGCATATAACCTATGTATATTGTACTGTATATTAAAAGCATACTGACAAGAGCAACACTGAGGTTACTCCCTAGGAGCTGAATAACTACAATAATCAATCATGCAGTGGCCCTTATCAGCACTATGTAAAGGTAGAAAGAGGGACGCATCTGGTCATGGTCATAACACAACCATAAAAAGACCAATCAAACTATGTTACAGTCTGAAAAACATGTGGCTGACAATTTGTCAAATCCCAAGCAAACACAGAGAAATCGACTGCGAGCGGCACCGTTCTGCCATGTATAAGCTTTGCCTGTAATGATGTGCAGAAAATTAAATGTTTTTGAACTGTTGTGGTATAGAGCACTCTGGGAAAATATTGTGCCCTTTCTTAGTGCATTCTGTCATCAAAAAAATAGTAGCCAGTTTTAATGACCAATTAAGTGTGTTTTTTGCTAACAAAGTCAGGACTTGCTGAACCACTGCTGCACTCTCATGAGATATGTCAGTACTATTTTGTTTAAGATATAATTTTAATATTACTTATTTGTAATCTTCATTTAAATATTCATGAATTCTATGATAGTAAATAAATAATACAATCCAGGGAGAAGGATCTCTCTGAAGTAAGCCTTCAGGAAGTAATGAAATGCTTATAAAAAAAACCCACTATAGCAAAATAGAACAATGTACATCTCAAAAGTTGGTAATTCTTATAAAAATTATTACAAATGAAAAATAACTGATTACATTAAAATTAGACATTCAAGAGTTACATTTGATTATAAAACAAATGTTTCCAGGGTGCCATTATTCTCTGTGATATGGTTCAGTGCTGATTGCCAGTGAATGTATAAATTTGCAATTATGTATTTAAATCCCTTTGCTAATCCTGACCATTAATGCTGTTCCCCTGGGATAAAAAGCCCATTAGTGAGGTTAAGTTTTTTTTTTTTTTTTTTTACAATACTTTCTTTTTCACCTTTTAAATTCTTTCTTTTCTCATTTTCCCAATATATAAATATTACATGAAACAATAAAGAACTTCAATAAATGAATGAAGTTCAATCTAAGTAAAAAAAAAAAAAACACTGTGTACTGTACTGGTGTTAACTAAATGTGGATCATTGGGTAATACGTTCTCACTGATCTACATACCACTAGTGATTCTTCACTTGCTCGGTGTCTTCCACCAATTTGCTTTGCTCAACAGTGTGGAAATAAGAAACGATGGGCCCTAATAAGTGTCCAGTCTCAAAGCAGCCGTTTCAACCGCCATCTTTTACATGCACACTGGCTATTTATAGTTGATGAACATGGTGGATTAACAAGGATCCCAAGAGTCCAGTTGGAAGAAATTACTTTTAGGGTTTTGGCAAGGTCCAGTAGTCCATTTCAATGTTCACAGCCCAGCTGAGCATCAGGGTTGGGTTTAACATTGTTAACGCTGACTATATATAGACAGACACCATCTGATCGTGACTCTATGAGAACGAAAAGTACTGTATGATAGAAGCCGACAGTAAAAATCAGCAAGAGGGAGTCCAGGTCTGGATACTAGATTCTAAGTTTGATGGATTGTTTTGTGTTATGTCTGACAGCACCTATTGCATCAGCAATGTCAGTGCATTGTCTGGCGTAACACCTATTCAGTCTTGCATGGAATTGCAGAGCAGTCCCTGAGACTGCTTTTAAGCATTCCAGGGCAGTGTAAGCCTGGAGAATTAGCTGGAACAGAGAAGTGCTTGGAGGACAGAGGGCAACCCTGATGTTTTAGGCAGCTTCGAGCCCTCATCATTAGCCCTGATGACTGTCTATGGCATGATCCCATGGGTTTTTTTACTTTTTCTTTCTTTTTTTTTTTTTTTTTGTAATAACTAAAGAAGAGAATACTAGTTAGTCAGAACTGGGGAGCTATAAGTAATATAATAGTTATGTTCTGTTTCACTGTCATGCCTGTGTTCAAGTCATTCTTTAGTTATGGTTTCTGGTTAGTTCTCAACTGTTCCCTGTTCTGTTGATCATCATCCTGTTATGTACATTGTCCCTCTGTTCCTTCAGTTCATTGTCTTGTGTTAACGTTATGTGGTTTTATTAGCTGACAATGATAGAATATAATTCTGCATTATAATTCATAACTCTGCAAATCTGAGCAAACAGGAAGCGGAGTAAACCAATCAGAGAAGGGCAGATATGACATTAGCAAAGCGACAAGAGAGTCAACAGCGAAAAGTAAATAATTAATGTGTTTTCTGGTCATTTAAAAATGAATTCACAGCTGAATAGAACAAACTCTCGGGTCTCCCGTGCGCAATCTTTGTTGATATTGAAGGGACTTTCGCTGCACTAGAGTGACGCTGTTTGCGTCACTGAAATAAATGAATCTGATTGCACGGTATGGTTTGGAGTTGACTCGAATCGCGACGGAGGGCGGACTGACCAGACTGATATATCTTGTAGAAGATATATCAGTCTGGCCTTGCCAAGCAAATCAATCCCATCTGTAAAGCCAACATCCCCCCCTTACCATCCCCTTTAGATTAACAGGGTTATGTATTATGTAAATCTTATCATGTAAACGAAATGTTAAAATTCTTTCTGTGATAATAAACAAACTATAACAATGATTGACCAATCAGAACTCAGTATTGTAACACACTGTGCACAGTCTCACCAGAGCTCTGATTTAAGCCAAAGTCCCTTTCAAGGAAAGTCTGTTCACTCGGTGGCCATATTTGCAATGCCTCCGGGCAGCTATTTCAGGCATCCAAGATAAAGTCCTATCTATCTGAATGGGGGAATCCTGAACTCTCAAACTGTTTGGCAAACATATTTCAAATCAGCAACAAAATCAACAATGAACTGTCCCATAAATGTTGTTTCTTATGAGGAAAATAAAGTGAGTTGAATCCAAGCAGCTCTAAAAGTTTTTAGAAAAGTTATAGAATAATCTGGCATCCTTCTGAAGGCACTCCACCTGCACTTGAAGTGTTGAGTGGTGTTGAATGCTCTGTTGATAATTTAAACATGTTAATTACACAAATAGAAAAAACAACTTTTGTTATGTCCAGATGATAATGGCCTTGATGATGATGATGGCCAATCCATGGCCTTAAGAAAATAACTTGCAATCACAAGAAAACAAGATAGAAAAAAATTATAATAATCCATGGCCTTTTAGGGCTTCCATACTAAACTACAATGATAAACACAGATATGAGCAATCAGCGTATGAATCTCAACAATGGTGACAACAAAATATTCAGACAATCAGATCAAACAGAAAAAGAAAAAAAGCAAATAGTTAGAATTAAAGAAAATAATAGGACAATTCAGCTGCATAATTTATTCATGCTGTGATGCATGCTGGGAGTTTTTGTACTACGGTTCCCAGCATGCATTGCGGCATGACAGTTTTGATTGTCACCTTTGTTGAGATCCATGTGTTGATTCTTGATGTCTTTGTGTGTCATCTTAAAATAATTTTTGTGTTTTTTAATTTTCTGATCGATTTTGTTCCATTATATCATTTCAATGATGTTCAGTTTTGTTCAGTTGCGAAATCTCAGTCGGTTTTATTTTGCTACGAGATTTCAATGACGCGTTTTATCTCAATACAGTATGTTTTGTTCTTTTATGAGATTTTAATGACAATTGGTTTTTTTCCATTAACAGAGTTCAATGATGTTTGGTTTTATTCTGTTACAGTATTTCAGTAACGGTCGTTTTATTCGGTTATGTGATTTCAATAACAATGAGTTTGTATGTATTTTTGATCAAATAAATGCAAAACAACTAAAAATAGTAATGAAAAAATAGAGTGCTTCTACTATATCATTTTTGATGTGAAACTAGCAAACTAACTACCTGCACGGTATGTGATGTAATGTAGGCATTATTTTTGGCCAAGGGTTACACCCCTTATTTTCTGGGGTTTATTTTAACCCTTTATTCAGTACAGTTTATGGCAACTGTATTGGGGCGTTGGGCAGTATGTGATGTATGGAGTGTTTTACACCAGGGTTACACCTTACAGCTTACTGCGACTGTACTGGGACATTAGGACCCGCTCAGGCGACAGGTTGATCAGACCTGCTGGTCTCTCTAACACATCTTCCCGCAGTTACTCAGTCTTCCATCCAGACAAAGACTGGGCTCAACCCTGCTTAGTTTCAGCGGGTATGAATGTGAAAGTTGACTGCTACAGAGCTTCTCAAGCATTTTTCCAACCATAGACCCTCTTACGTAGAAATATAAATTTCAACAATGGTGACATCTTCAGACCACTAGATAATTTATTCATGCTGTGATGCATGCTGGGAGTTTTGTACTATGTTCCCAGCATGCATCACAGCATGAATAAATTATGCAGCTGAATTGCCCTTTTATTTTCTTTAATTCTAAATATTTGCTTTTATTTTTTTGCTGTGGTTTTTGTTGTCTTTTAGTAGTTTTTTGTGATGTCCAGAGTTTATTTTGTCTGAATATTTTGTTGTCAACATTGTTGAGATTCATACACTGCTCATTTCTGTGTTTGTCATTGTAGATTATTATTTTTTGCTCATCTTCTGATTTTTACAATACAGTGTGATCTCATGTTTCAGTAAAACAGGGTTTGTAATTTAAATGTATTAAGGTCAAATCACAATAATTATGTTTCAAATGACATCAGTAATTCATGCTATTTTGCAATGATTATTATAAGGGTTAAGAGCCCAACTAATGGAAACACCAATCACCATTATGGTGACTACAAATGAAACAAATATGAGTGTTAATTTCTGTTAATTCTCAATAAGAACTTCTGTAGATGAATGACAGAAATAAAGTCAGTCTGGTTAATAATATGTGAAGCTGGAATGCTGTTTGTGGAGTTGTTTAATCCTCCTGGAGAGATCTGGAGCCTCATTTATAAAATGTTGCACAGAAACCATCCTAAATTTGATCTTACGATCATTTCTCAGATGTGCATATGTGTGATTCATAGAATGAAAATACACACAGAAAACTAGCGTATGCCTCTCTTTCAGATCTGAAATCCATTAATCACGAATGATCTTGAACTTGCGTGCAGCTGGTTTCAGTTCTCCGCGTTGTAACCGACACCTTATTAATTCCATTTACATATAAAAGATCACCAGTCATCATCTAAATCCTTTAATTAAGAATGGCGAGCTGCAAGAATAGCTTAGATTTCCAAAACCTGCAGTAGCTTAGATTTCCAAAACCTGACAAGGAAAGGTGCTTGTCGCCACCTACTGCCAAAATTATCTAACCTACTAAAAGAACAGGAAAACATTAACACAGACCAGCAAAGTGATACTAACAGTGAAACATCCCAGTGCTGTTGGACTGTAGCTTATCACCTCCTCTTCTATAGTTCTGCACCCTGACAAGAAGCAACAAAGAATTTTTTTAAATCCTTATGGGAAAAAATACTTGGGGCATTAATGCATTCTATAAAATCAGATGGCATGTGACCTGTTAGATTCAATAACTTACCCAATTTCCTTCTTGGTTGATGCTGTCATCCAGATGTATTGCTTATAATTGCTGGGGTTGAAATGCTTTCAAATGCTTTGGCTTTCTGCATCAAATTAAGCTCAGGGGCCTCATTTAAAAAGCGTGCATATGCACAGTAAGGCAGGAACCCACCAAGCCGATGGTTGGCCTTCGGGCAGTTTTTCTTCGTCGGCCGACTAAGTTTTCTCAGCGTGTTCCGCACTGTCGGCTGAAGTTGGTCCTCGTCGGCTTTTTTTCGACCGATTCGAAATGTCGAATCGGCGTTGGAGCTCGTCGGTCCGTCGGGCCATCTGATCAATTCTGATTGGCTGTTGAGATACTGCCACCTGCTGGTTCGGAAAGGCATTTCATCTCACGCAGGTGCAGAACTGATGTGCCACTTGGCCATCGGCTGTTTAGCGTCAGTTTGGTGTGTCAGGGCACCTTTGGACACAGATGCTGCCGACGTGAGCCAACCCTACAGTCTGCTTCCGTCGCCACTAGTTCATTGGCGACGGCTTGGTGTGTTCTGGCCTGTATGCTTGAATCCACACCAATGCTCATATTTATAAAAAAGGTCTTTGAAGTGGAAAAGTGCTTAGTGCCACGTCAGGGTCTGAGCAGACGTACGCACCTTTCCTTGCCAGATTACTGCAGGTTTTTGGAAATGTATACTATTCTTGCAGCTCAGCATTCTAAATTAAGGATTTGGATGATGACTGGTGATCTTTTATATCTAAATGACATTAATCAGGTGTCGTTTACAACGTGGAGAAATTAAACTATTCAGCTGCGCGCAAGTTCAAGATCATTTACGTTTCAGATCTGAAAGAGAGGCGTACGCTTGTTTTTTTGTGTACGTTCATTCTATGAATCACACATATGCACATCTGAGAAATAATCATAAGATCAAATTTAGGACCGTTTCTGTGCAACATTTTATAAATGAGGCCCCTGGTGTAGGTCTTTGCCAATTAATTTTATTTTTTCTTGAAAATGGTGTGGATAATAAATTAGCAGCGATGTCCTCCTCACTTACATTTTCCATTTTCGTGTTCCCCACAGTTGGCAGAACTTTTCATAAAGTTGGTGATAACAAGCCCACCCAGTTAAAGAGACCATATGATTGGTCAATTTTCCTGTCATTTTAAATTAGTCTCTCATTGGCTTGCTATTTCTTGACCCTCTGTAATTTCAAAGCTGGACCACCAATCAGAGAACTGAACTTGTAATAATTGAAATATGTCTACACAACACAACACAAAGTAAATAGGGTTTATTTTAGATTTAGAAGTTTATTGTCAATTTATGATTTCCTAAAAAAACATTAGAACTGACAACTTTTTAAACTATTATTTAAAAGTTTGTAAATATATATATATTTTTTTTTTACAATGGTTTAGGGCCTCTCTGATTGCCTAGGGCCCTGGCGGTTCCCCTCTGCTAGACTTCCTCTTTGTGGACAGGTTATGCTGCCCTTGTGTTTTGTCCTTTCACTTGAGAGGACTGATACAGTGACCAGCCATGCAAAACAGTCCATTCGCATCCAGGGACTGAGGTGATATTTTATATTTATCAGCTATTCACTGAAGATGCTGGGCTTGCTATACAGTCATGGCCTAGGGCAAAACACTGAGAGGTCTCTGGAAAGACTACTTTTACAAACAAGACTTTAAAGGTCAGTTTTTAAATATAAACATTACATTTTTCGGGCATTTGCTAACAGATATTTAACCATGCGGACCAATATCTGATAAGGAAAACATTAAATAGCAAACCTCTAAAAGAGGGTTATCAGACAGAAATCTCAGAAATCATTACAGAGAGTAGAACATATAAAAAAAAGTAATGAAAAATTAAGATACCAGCCACAAACAGTGGGAGGTGAACTTTAAATATAGAAATCTATGAAGAAAAAGAGTCAAAAGTTGAATGTAAATCCAATGCATGAATTAATGTAGCTCCGTGCAGCAACGGATGCACTTTTAGTATGCTGTATATTGTAGAAGGACATATATTATGCAAGGGCACGCATACACCTTGAAATATAGACTTGCAATTCCCATTCGTCCCTGTTGGGATCAGTCTGTCTGGAATCTGATCTGTAATAAGCTGCTGGTGGGACAAAGGGGCAAAAGGAACAATGTTCAAATGCAAGCATGTGAACATTAGCCTGTAGTAGGACAGTGTAACATCACACTTTATCTCCAGAGACTGTTCTTCTGAAGGGATGCTCAGGCAGCATTAAAAGCAGAGCCATTCTCTCTTGGTGCTTAAGCATTCACCTCTTTTATCTCATTGTCTTTGGATTGTACCCTGTGCCTCTGGCATTGTTTCAATTAGCTCAAAAAGGGCATCCCTTTGAGGAGTACACCGGGTCACATGCTGCCACCTCCGTTTCAATGTTTAATGGTGGCTGGCGAAGCACAAGGTCGAAGCAAAAGCCACCAGAAAGTTCAGACAGCTATTAAGATTATTTCCTGGCTCATTTTCTTCCGTATGGCACCCTCCCCTCCCTTCTGTTTAAAAAATGTCTTCATTTTGTTACTGCTTCCTCCTCAATCCATCTTTTCAGAGCAGCAGATTAACAAGGCAGAGTCGAATCTGCTGGCTGTGTGCATTTTCTTTGAGTACAGGGGTAGAGAGTCCTTATTGTGGGCTTATACAAGCTGTTCCTCCATGCATGAGCCGTGCTCCATAACTATGGAGATATTAAATATGCAGTAAAATGTGGCTTCAAGTACAGGAATATTCAGAAACATGTTGATTATTCAGGCTTGATGTCTACATGATGCACAGCTCTAATGATGTGTACTGTACCTCAGAGTTTTATGGATTCTGAATGGAAATATTGAAGCGAGAGATCAAGATTTGGTTGGTTGGTGTGGTCCAGATAGATCCTGCTGGTAGATACTACATCGTGTCTTCCCATTTATTCTGACCAGAGGTCACGTTAACTGAATATTTTCTGAATTTATTTAGCAGTGATGGAAAAATCTGAAGGCCGTCCATCATTTTAACACTGAGATGATCTATTGTCAGCCTGGTCTCATGGAAACACATACCTGTGGGAACGGGTTGTTTCCAACAGAAATGAACACTAGAGGCAGGGTCAGATTATGGATTAAAGGGATAGTTCACCCAAAAATGAAAATTTGATGTTTATCTGCTTACCCCCAGCGCATCCAAGATGTAGATGACTTTTTTTCTTCAGTCGAACGCAAATTATGATTTTTAACTGCAACCGCTGCCGTCTGTCAGTCAAATAATAGCAGTAGATGGGAACTTGAACAATAAGAGTCGAAAAAACTTCCATAGACAAATCAAAATTAAACCCTGCGGCTCGTGACGGCACATTGATGTCTTAAGACACGAAACGATCGGTTTGTGCGAGAAACCGAACATTATTTATATAATTTTTACCTCTAATACACCACTATGTCCAACTCCATTCAGCTTCCTGTTAGTGAGGTCAAAAAGCGCGTTGTGATGACGGAAGTGATGTCTCGCCCATATACTTCAATGAGCGCGAGACATCACTTCCGTTGTCAGAGCGCGATCAGACCTCACTAGCCAGAAGCTGAACGCAGTTGGACATAGTGGTGTTTTAGAGGTAAAAAATTATATAAATACTGTTCAGTTTCTCGCACAAACCGATCGTTTCGTGTCTTAGGACATCAATGTGCCGTCACGAGCCGCAGGGTTTAATTTGGATTTGTTTATGGAAGTTTTTTCGACTCTTATTGTTCAAGTTCCCAATCACTGCTATTATTTGACTGACAGACGGCAGCGGTTGCAGTTAAAAATCATAATTTGCGTTCGACTGAAGAAAAAAGTCATCTACATCTTGGATGCCCTGGGGGTAAGCAGATAAACATCAAATTTTCATTTTTGGGTGAACTATCCCTTTAATAAAGACTTGTTTTCACGTCTTTTTGCACAATATTATGTTATGACTTCAAAATGCTTTTTACCAAAGTGCACGATTTGTAAACGAATATATTTTGGACTTTGCATCGCTTAACCAGCTCCATATGTTTCGCTTTTCTGACATAACAAATTTGCACGATAGCTCACCTGATACGGAGTTGTAGGCTATTTAGGACGAGAAAGCCTTGGGTATGAATCTGGGGAAAAGCGAGTCACAGTAAAAGAGCTCAAAGATGAGAGATCAAAACAAGCTAAAACGGCATGATTACGGATGCTTTTTATGTCACATTTGCTTTTGTTAACACTATCGGGTAGGTTTAGGCGTAGTGTTGGTGGTACGTTATTTTAAAATGTAATGGAGCATTACACTTTTAGCGCCACTGACCGGACAAATTTCAAATCAGAACTGCGGTACGTATTGGTACGTATTTTGCAACTCACAAAACCGTTCCCACAGGTATGTTTTTCCAACGAGACCAGGCTCTCTATCGTAACGTATAACTGTAATTACCACCTCTGTCCAGTTGGTGGCGAGTGCACTCTATTGTGGCAGCAAAGTGCGGGTTCAGCCTCCAGAACAAAATTAAATCTTCCACAAGAAGTAATCTGTCTGAGGTGAAGATGCAAAATCTAATGACAATTGCCTCTGCATCAGTCTCCCTTGATGCATTTGATTGCACTTAGTCAAGCATCCAGTTTAAGTCGATACGGACCAGAGGAAGATTTGAGTTAAAGGTGTAGTGTGTGAATTTTAAAGGATTCTAGTGGTGAAGTTGCGAATTGCTCAGTCCACCGGTCACCCCTCCCTTTCGAAGCACACAGAGAAGTTCCAGTGGCCAACCCAGGACAAAGATGTTGTCTTCTGAGACAGCAGAGAGTAGCCAGTCAAGCAATGAGGTTTCTTCTTACTTCTAACAAAGAATGGTCTCGCTTCAAATAAACCAGACGACTACTACTAGTACTTCTTCTTCGTGCGTATTCAACATAGTGACGATGCAAGATGCCTCTAAAAACACCAGCGAAGAGGTGACGAAACAGAAACAGTGACGAAACACGCTCTGTAGAGCAGTTTGTCCGTTTAGGGCTACTGTAGAAACATGTTGGCGCAAAATAGAAACTTAACATGTAAGGGGACCTACGGTGGCTCATTCTAAGGTAATAAATACATAATGGTTCATTATGTAAGGTCTTTATACACCACTGAAAACATAGTTATGTATATTATATTGCATTTCTGTCAGTAGATCCTCCTAAAATTTACGCACTGCACCTTTAAGGCAGATTCAGAGCGTCAACTGAGTTTAGTTCAGGGTTGTTGTTTTTGTTTATGTTTTGTTCGTATTATAATCTGAATTGTATTTCGTGATATATTGTGTTCAATTCAGGCACAAAAGGTCATGTTTATGGTACGTTTACATGACATAGATGTACTAAAAATGGTTTTCCGTCTTTAGTTGAAAATGGTGTTGTGTTAACAGCCCCTTAGTGGCCTCCGCTGTCACTGTGGAAAAACAAACACACAAACATTTATCTGCTTTGTGTGGTGTTGAATATGAAATGTGACGCAGTCTCTCTGATCATCTGTTCTCTTCATAAATAAATAAAAGCATAATCTAGCTTATATGCTCATGCTTTAAGTTCATGATTAAAAATGAAAACATGAACAAAAACAAAAGCTATTAATGTATCCTTGCTGAAAAAAAGTGCCGATTTCTTTAAAAAAGAAAAAAATCTTGATCATGAAATATGTATTATTAGCTGTAGTCTTTCTACTGCTTTTACTTTTAAGTCAAAACTCACTCCTAGAACTTCTAGTTCTCCAGGGCCCTTGCACACAAACTTAAAATAAAAAAGCATAATTTGTATTCACATTATCTGAACAGTCTGCAAAGAGAAAAATAATATGACTCATCTTCTACAGAGTGTAAAGCTGTGCAGGATGGATTGGCAGAATAAGTACAAATGTCTTATCAACTCAAATACATTCGAGTTGGGAAGAATTGAGATTAGACAATGGAAATATGCATTAGAGACTCCATAACGTGTCGCAGAATCAAACCACTTGGAATCACAAACAATGGAACTGCAGTGGGTGCCATATTGTGACCCCATACTGATAAAATTGCACTGCAAAACCACTATCCAAAGTACTGATGCAAGAAGTAGGAGAAAACTTCTTTCTCCTTCACATATATAAATACGGAGGCAAATAAGCCAGTTCATTGGTTGCGTTCTCACTGTGTTCAATTCACTCTTCCCTTGAGCTATTTGCTGCATAGAATGAAAGGGGCCCTCAATGCTGTAAAATGTAATTTCTTTACCAGCCCGCCTGCAGCATGCACAGAAACACATTTCAATTTAGAAAGGCCTAAACGGCTTCATCAATTACACACTATACAGGTAACTCAGAGCATGCAAGGGCATCATTTATGTATTCAGAAAAACAATTCAAAATGAACATGTATATCTTATCCTTTTTTTTCACACAGTGAAGGTGTTCATAACAAAACAAAGGTTTCACAAAGAACAGTATGTGCAATCATTTCGAAAATGTCTAAGTTTAGGTAAGTTTAGGTAATGTTAAGGTAATTTTTCCTCAAAGGAGACGAACTGATTGTAATATTGTATAGGTATCTTTGTTGTTTAAAGTCATTTTTGTACATATTTTATATTCAGTTTGGCTTTAAAGTAATAGTTAATCCCTAAAAATAAATTGTCATAATTTATTCACCTTTTAGTTGATCCAAAACCTTATGTGGAACAAAAAAAAAAAATAATAATACTTATATATATATATATATATATATATATATATATATATATATATATATATATATATATATATATATATATATATATATATATATATATAAAAAGTCAGTCAAGTCAAGTCTCCTTTATTCATATAGCGCTTTTTACAATACAGATTGTTTCAAAGCAGCTTTACAGTTATAGCAGGAAAATTATGTACGTTTGTTTTGGCTGCAAAGTGGCTCTAGAAGCAAATATATTGTGTCATTGTACAGCTTAAGTAAGTTCAGTATTGATTCATTTCCATTGTAAAAAGCATTAGTTATTAATTTAGTTAAAGGATTAGTTCACTTTCAAATTAAAATTTCCTGATAATTTACTCCCCTTCATGTCATCCAGGTGTTCATGTCTTTCTTTCTTCAGTCGAAAAGTAATCAAGGTTTTTGATGAAAACATTCCAGGACTTTTCTCCATATAGTGGACTTCAATTGAGCCCAAACAGGTCAAAATTACAGTTTACAGCGATGCCAGACTAGAAATAAGGGTCTTATCTACAGAAACCATCGCTCATTTTCTTAAAAAAAAAAAAAAAAAAAAAATTATACGTTTAACCATAAATGCTCATCTTGAACTAGCTCTCTTCTTCTTCTCTATTTGAATTCCAACAGTGTAGATGCTGCTAAGTGTATTACTGCCCTCCACAAGTCAAGGTTTGGACTAAACTTTTCTTTTTATATATATATATTCATTTGCCACACATGAAATGTCAATATGCCAAAAGTACAGGGATCAGCTGATTTATTTAGCTCATGATTCATTCTTATACATCATAAAGAGAATATGGCAAAAACATAGTGCTGATTTCATACTGTAGGCAAAAGTACATACCTCATCTTTCCAGCTCATATAATTTCCAAATGGTTGCATCAATACAGTGTTTATCATTTATCGTTCATCATGCATTGTCGAATATTGATTGCCAGCATCTCTTCATATAAGATGCATATAATGAAACAGTCATTAGGCAGGAGTCAATTTCCACTGCGATGTAAAAACCGGGCCTTTTTTTCCAATTTTAAACTCAGTCAATAAGTTCATAGTGCTGTGAGATGTTGTGTCTTAATGTGGATGTAGAACACTTCCACTTGGATGAACACTAAGCCCAGTGTGATGGCTTTCTCAGTCAATTGGTTCACAGCACCATAAAAAGACCAAATCAATGTCCACAGACTTGGGCTGAAGTGCGTTTTATTGAGGTACAGACACAGTGGTGTGTCTGCTGATTGTCAATTTTTCAGGGCTAATTTTGCAGCATGCTTTTATGCCCAAATCAAGGCTTTGCTAAGGTGATAAGAATGATGTCATTGCTGAACTGTTCATTCAACTATAGTCACATCATTATTGTGCACATTTGCAGTAAGCTGCTCTCTTCCAGTTTTGCTCTATATCAAATATGTGTTTTTCAAAGTTTGCAAACAGGTACAAACTTTTGGTTGTTGTGTATTATTAACTGTAGATGTCTCAACACTTATGGACAGCCTCATTACATATACAAAGCTAAGGAAAAAAGCTGATGAAAATGCATTTCATCAGCACAGATGTTTAAGTCTTGATTAATTAGGTAAGGTATTGTCTGATGGATAACTGCTTTGTCCCATTGCTCTCATTTTAGTTGCTTGCCTATAAGCTGATTAGTAAAACAGTGTTGGTAAGCGTGATGACTTGGGTTAATAGAATAATACAACACAGGGCGTAGCAGCCTGAGAAAACATTATGCAAATATTTACCTTTTCACTTCAGCAGAGCAAGGCAGAGGAAATCTGCATCACATTTACATCACAATGCCTGGAGTTCAGGACCAACTGTTTCACGCCAACAACACAAAGTGTAAAATTAATATTTAAATAAATAAACAAAGCTGTTTTTACTGTTAAGCCAACATTGCACATTTTAAAAAATACTGGGGGATTAAGCATCCAGAGTTTTTAATTATTTTAAAGTCACCCTGAAATGATTAATGAACCCTGAACCTACAGACTTAATTGTTACTTTAACCCACATTACATTATTAATGTTTAATGTATTTATCAGATACATTTTATGCCATTATAACCTCTCAACACAGAAGCATCATTGTAGCCATATTGCAGCCATTTGCTAAAATCATTTAAGTTCTTTTTTTTTTCCTCATTAATGTACACACAGCACCCCATATTGACAGAAAAACACAGAATTGTTGACACTGTTGCAGATTTATTAAAAAAGAAAAACTGAAATATCACATGGTCCTAAGTATTCAGACCCTTTGCTGTGACTCTCATATATTTAACTCTGGTGCTGTCCATTTCTTCTGATCATCCTTGAGATGGTTCTACACCTTCATTTGAGTCCAGCTGTGTTTGATTATACTGATTCGGAATTGATTAGGAAAGCCACACACCTGTCTTTATAAGACCTTACAGCTCACAGTGCATGTCAGAGCAAATGAGAATCATGAGGTCAAAGGAACTGCCTGAAGAGCTCAGAGACAGAATTGTGGCAAGGCACAGATCTGGCCAAGGTTACAAAAAAAAAAAAAAAGTTGCTGCACTTAAGGTTCCGAAGAGCACCGTGGCCTCCATAATCCTTAAATGGAAGATGTTTGGGACGACCAGAACCCTTCCTAGAGCTGGCCGTCCGGCCAAACTGAGCTATGGGGGGGGAAGAGCCTTGGGGAGAGAGGTAAAGAAGAACCCAAAGATCTTCCTGAAGCAGTGTTTTGAAATTGGCCATCACTATATAAGTCATTATTTAGTTTTTTTGGTACACCAAAAATATTCTCGTCGCTTTATAATATGAATATTGAACCATTGTACTCACATGAACTGATTTAAATATGTTTTTAGTAATGGATCTCGAGAGAGAATGTCATTGCTGGCTATGCTGACCTCACTGAGTCATCGGATTTCAACAAAAATATCTTAATTTGTTTTCTGAAGATGAACGAAGGTGACGGATGACGTAATAAATTACATTATTTTCATTTTGGGGTGAGCTAACCCTTTAAACATATTAGGCATTTCTCTGCAAACATTATTTACAGTGAAAAGTACCATACATATAAATTGAATTGAAATTAAATTGAATTGAAAACCTTTACTGAAGGTTTCCACAAGGCTGACACAGCCTGTCTATTCTTTATTGACATGCACCACAAGTCTATTGCTGTGGCGTTCCTCCACTCAATGTCACTTTGAATCAAATTAGAACTCTTATTGAATGTCAATAAATGACCCTTGTTTGCGGCCAAATAAAAATGAATATCATGCCATTAGGAGACAGAAAGGCTGGGTGAGGATGAGGTGCTTTTAGAGGCTTGCATTACCTCATCCCATACAAATTACAATGATTTTTATCACTCATTTTTCTTCCTTTGTGCTCCCGTGGGACTTTGACAAAGACTATGGACAAAGGGATCTACATCTCAGGAACCATTTAAGACTAGCTAACTACATTTTTCACTTTTGTGGGAAAAAATGCTGTCCATTGCTCCCCAGTCTGCTGAAGATACATTGATATGGAAAGTCATTTGTTAAATCTAGAGGGGGAAGCTTAATGAACTCTCTCAGCAGCCTGTCAGATGAGTTTTGAGACAACTGCATTTCTGAAGTACACAGGAGCCATCAACTCGAACAATAATAAACCAGGTCCATCTTTTATCAGCGATTCAAAATGAAAAATGCAGAAATTAACTGGGGGTTTGGCTGAGGTGTAACTGATGATGTGACACTTCAAGCTATTTGAATACAAACACATACGCAAAGGGGGTTCTCAATCTACACAACACCTGCAATGTTTTCATGTCTAAATTTGCTTATGCAGACTTTTATAATCTCCTTCCTGTCAAGTTATGCCTCACTTTTCTTTAATGCAAACCTAAAATGATGATTTAGCTCAAGCAAATGACTAGTTTGCAAGAAAACAGCTAGGTTTTGGATGCGAGGCATTTTATTGTTTTTTTGGCTTCCTTTTCTGAAAGCTTTCAAGTCTCCGCAGGAAATTTCTACATGTCTGAAGATCAAACGGAAAGGGCAGGAAATGCTGGTGTTCACATGCCCTTTATAATATACCTCTTCAGGCCACGATGTACGCAATCAGCCCTGCTCATTCACTTTGATCAGAGAGAGAGATCTATGTTACTCAGACATGGCAGCAGAGTTGCACTGCAACACTCATTTTCTTCTGTGAGGTAGAGAATATGAGCACTGAACAAAGAAAGAAGAAGTGCTGGGAAATATAAGATAATCACAGCCAATGGCAAATCCTGTGGTAAGAAACAAGACCAACACAAACTTAAAGCATTTTTATAATGTACATTCAACTTATTATACAGTATTATCAATAACACCTTTCCATCCCACAGCAATATGCTTAAGCTGCAAGGAACGATCAAGCTTTGAAGTGCAAAAATATGTAAGGAAAATATGCAAATGATTATTTTTAACTTTAGTCACAGCTATCCTACTAAACTTTTAACCCTAGTCTCTTAGCCAGACATTTTATTTGTGCATAAAATTTGGGCATCACAGTGGCGTATTTTGTCTTTTACATAGAGCGCGCTGACTGACATGTAAAGCATCTAATGTCAATTTGTTGTGTTTTTATGTAACGTTTTGGGTCGGGTTTATCTGAAATAGATTACACCAAAGAAGTCTGTAATACCTGGAGAAAGCTATATGGTACACTCTAAAAAATGGGTTAAAAACAACCCAAGTTGAGTTGAAAATGGAAAAACCCAGCAATTGGGTTGTTTTAACCCAGCGGTAGGGTTAAATGTTTGCCCAACCTGCTGGGTAGTTTTATTTAACTTAACTATTGTTTAAAAATTACTGTATTGCTTAATTAAAATTAACCCTCAGTATGTTTGAAATTAATATTTATTAATGTTCAATGAATAATTATTAAACAATAAACATTTATTAAATTGCTTATTAATAAATTTATATTAATAAACTATTAAACTATTAAATTTATATTAATAAACTATTAAATTTATATTAATAAAATATTAAAGCTTATTAATAAACATTCACCTTTTGTTTATTATTGTTGTCTCTAATTGCATCTGGTTTTTAATTTCCCAACTATTTTGGGTTCATTTTAAGCCAGCCATATAGCAATTTTTAAACAATAGTTGGTTTAAATAAAACTACCCAGCAGGTTGGGCGAACATTTAACCCAACCGCTGGGTTAAAACAACCCAATCGCTGGGTTTGTCCATTTTCAACCCAACTTGGGTTGTTTTTAACACAGCATTTTTAGAGTGTAGCATTCCCATTCATATCAATGGCAGTTTCTTGGCTGAAAAGTGAATTTGGAAATATGTGATTTCAGCCATTGCTTGCTATTTTTGTGTGCAATATGCATTCAATGGTCAACGCCATTCATATGAACATAAAAAAACATATGAGTGGAGAGGAGACTCATTTTAATGTATAAATGTAGAAGCATATACAAAAATTGCTTTTATTTGAGCTGTGTTTACCAGTAGAATCAAAGTTGGTGTAGGTAACTTTTTTCCAGTCTACATTTATAACTTCTCCTGTTATTAATATGCACAGGTTAAACTAGTGTTGACCTAGTCTATTTCCAAGCGAGAATGTCACTCACATCACCCCTAATATGCTCACTGTGGTACATTCCACATAAAGATGGACGTAAAGGTCGTATATCACTGAAATGGGAGACTATGAAATATGACTATTGATTGCTGAGGGGTGACAGCAGTCTTGAAGGCCTTATTAATCCTCAGAGAGCATTCAGTCGAGCAGGGCTTTTGAAACCCTGAGAAATGAGTCGTCATTACCGCTCAATTACCTCGAAGAACAATTTAGCATGTAATTACTAAAAGGGTTCATTTAACGTTGATAATATACATTTTAGAACAAAGGCATGTGCTAGTGATTAAACAAATATATCAAATTGGAGATAATTAAATGATTACAGAAAAGAAATGGTGTTTCCGCGGGGTAAAAGTTTTTGTTAAACTGTTAGTAGGCAGTAATTCATTTATCAGAGCACTTCATCAAACACAATATGCTCAATACATTCCTCATATGAGATTATAAAGCAGTCAGAACTGTAAGATGCAAAGTCACATTGAGATTTAAAATCAAAATAGTAAGATTTAAAGTCAAAATTTAATTTCAAGTCAAAATGTGAGATATAATAAAGCCACATTGTGAGATTTGAAGTCATATTGTGATATTTAAAGACACATTCTGAGATTTAAAATCACATTATGCAATATAAAGTCAATTATATTGCAGTGATAAGTTTATATTGCACAGTGGGATTTTAAATCTCAGAATGTGTCTTTAAATATCACAATATGACTTTAAATAGTCGAATACAAGGAATAAGGGTCTTATCTAATGAAATTATTGTTCATTTTATAAAAAAAAAAATAAAAAATTTAAATTTTTAACCACAAATGCTCATCTTGCGCTACACTGTAAAAAATGACCGTGATTTTAACAGTAAAAGACTGTAAAAATGCTGCGGTGAAAAACTGTTGATTGGTTTACAGAAAGTTTCCGTACTATATACGGTGAATAACTGTAATAGATCTAACGGTACATTTAATGTAATTTTACGGTAAAATACCGTTAAATTCACAGTTTTTGGAAGTGAAAAATAACAATTCATTGTAAAATTTACAGTGAAAAACCGTATATTGACATTCCCACAATTCCCTGCGTGACACTTCACATTTGATATATTTTCGTTGAAATAACTCTGTTTCTTCTTAGTTTTTCTCATTTTTTTCTAATCAATTTTGTACATTAGGGTTTTATGTTACATCTAATGTTGTTAAATTAATGTTTATTGCATTTTTAAAATTTCATGCATGTTACCATGATGGTGTTTAGTGTGTGTGTGAATGACACTGTGTGCTCCTTCTATATATTAGTATTGTCCTCCTCAGCTTGTGGAAAAGCTGCTTGGGATGAACTTTGATTCATCATGTGACTCTCATCACCACTGTGTTTGGTGACTGTCAGTGTATTATAAAGGTACAAAACAGATATTAGTACTTCATTAGGTTAGTAAATTAACATTATATCAGTTAATGAAATACGTTATTTTACCGTAAATTTAACAGATTTAAAATGTAAAATTCACATGTAACTCCGTAAGTATGTTTACGGTTTGATGTCATTTTTACAGTATTGTTCTGGTAACCACAGCTGCCGGTATTTTTCCGTAGAAACAACGGGATTTTTTTTACAGTGTAGCTCTGCAGTGCACCATGCATTAAGTAATCACGTTGGATAGGTCACATGTGACGTAGGCGGTACTGTGGTAGGGCGAAAAACTCTATTTCATTTTCTCCTCCAACTTCAAAATTGTCCAACATCATTGTTTTACCTTTTTTTGTAAAGGCCGTTTGACTCTGCACGGTTGCTTGGTACTTCCGTCTACATCACGTGTGACCTTTCTGATGTGATTATATAATGCATGGCACATCACAGAGCTAACGCAA
Source organism: Chanodichthys erythropterus (assembly GCF_024489055.1). Lineage (NCBI taxonomy): Eukaryota > Metazoa > Chordata > Actinopteri > Cypriniformes > Xenocyprididae > Chanodichthys > Chanodichthys erythropterus. The sequence continues at coordinate 13,397,940 of NC_090221.1, read as the reverse complement.
GACGAGCATTTGGTTAAAAAGTATGTAATTTTTATCTTTTTTTTTTTTTTAGCTGGGATCGCATAGAGCCCTTTGAAGCTGCAATGAAACTGTAATTTGGACCTTCAATCCATTGGTAACTGTTGAAGTCCACTATATGGAGAAAAATCCTGGAATGTTTTCCTCAAAAACCTTAATTTTTTGACTGAGGAAATAAAGGCAAATACATCTTGGATGACATTGGAGTGAGTAAATTATCAAGAAATTTTAATTCTTACAGTAAGTGAACTAATCCTTTAATGTTAAAATAATAATAACATTACAGTGTCCACACAGCAGTGGAACCGCAACCATAGGCACCACCTGACAGTGTCTCTTTTTAACCCAAAGGAGATATGTGGCACTGGGGTTCATGATGGATCCCACCAGTAAGCCACCAGATCCACCACATCACACCTTATTCCCCCCACCCACACAGCAGCAGATGTATTTAACTCTCTTAATGTTTGTGAAAAAGAGAACGCATAAGACCTTGACATTCACATTCCCTATAATGTTTCATCCTCACCTACATATACATATATTCACACATAAACTGCCGCTTATCTCACACAAGAGAGCTGCTACCTGTCTGAGCCTCCTGGGGCTCCGGCGTTGATTAATGACACAATCGACTCACTAATTAACACCTGCACTCAGAGTTTCTAAAATAAGCCAAAAGAAGAGCGGAGGGCCAGGTTATCGATTTCCTCTCGCTCCTCGCAGCCGGCAACACCTCCGAAGTTGATTCCAAGCAAGACAGCAAGGATGTAATTATTGTACTCTTTTACAATCACAAGTCTGTTGTTGTTCTAAGGTAGCATTTATCTCTGTGCTCGCTCCATCATGGTGCAATCGGTCAAGCAGAGCACATTGATAAACGATGCTATACCTTTACATATGAGACATGAAGCAGACAACCACAGTCTGTCATACTATACAGCATCACTCCACTGTTGTGATTCGGAGATCTGAATTGGCTCATTAAAGATGCCAAAATGTTGAAGAAAGTGTCAACTATCTGTCTAGATATGTGTGGATGCTTATATCTGCCACAAAATAAAGCTCATTACCAATTCAGACCTTTTTTCTGAAGTTCTGAGAAAAAAGAGAGAGTTAAAAGTCATTATTACCTTTTTTTTATTCTGTTGCAGAAAAAAAAGTGTGAGATGTAAACTCAGAATTCAGAGGAAAACAATCTTAATTGCAAGATTGTAAATTTAGAATTCTGAGGGGATTGAAAATATGTACTCACAATTTTGAGAAAAAAAGTCAGAATAGTGAGAGTGACCTTGTTTATTTTTTTTAATTTTGTGATAGAATCAATATTTGATAAATTATTACAGTAAAGCCATGATCTCTATAAAAAATGTTTCTTTTAATCAGAATTCTACTTGCTTTATATTTATTTGTGAATAAGATTAAATCTTTAATGAGCCTAATTTATAAATAAAGGAGGCACTGACAAAATGTGAATTACTTAAAAAAATAAAAATAACACATAGGCTTTGCGCTGAAATACTTTGCACAAAAGTAGCACAAATACGGTTCTGTCATGAAACTAGATGGTGCAGACTTATCGGTCCTTAAATCCATATGAATTGAGTGGTTTAGTCCAAATTTTCTGGAGAATCAATTGCTTTTTATGATGAACATATGTAATTTAGGCTTTTACTCATATATAAACACTGATCAGTGAACAAACATCTTCTAGAAGCTCAAATGTGCTGCGTAACTCATGAGAATGAACCTCAATTGATTTGAATTTTTGAGCTTCCGGAAGAGGTTTGTTGTTGTGCGTCATTCAGGTTAGGCTGAGTTTCTGTTTATGTTCGCTGATCAAGGTTTATATGTAAAAGCCTAAATTAAATCTGTTCATCATAAGAAGCGATCGAGTCTCTTCAGAAAATTTGGACTCGAATCATATGGATTCGTTTTACGATCTCTTTATGAACTTTTTGAAGCGATGCAGAGGTAGTCTATATGGAAGGAAATCTGACAGCATTCTCATCAAAAAGATCTTCATTTGTGTTCCGAAGATGAACAAAAGTCTTACAGGTTTGAAACGACACAAGGTTTTTAATTAATGAAAAACTTTTCATTTTGGGGTAAACTAACCCTTTAACTCAATCTGATTGCATTCACTTCATTCTCTATTGGGCACAGCTGATTGGTTCCTGCTGTATCAGTAGCCAATGAGCTTGCTGCTCAACCGTCACATATTTGGTCAGCATTTGCTATAGCAGTGCAGCGTGCTTTCAGAAACCCTCCACCTTCTCCAGGTCTATTTGTATAGATCTGCTACAGGTAATTCATGTATGCTATATTGTCTTATTTGCTCACAGCAGCATGTCATGTATGTATTGGCTGTAGCAAGTCCCACATATGCTCAGCAGCAGCAGCAATAACCAACCACAGCAGCAATAGCAGCATAGCAGATTTATTCCAAATATCAGCTTTGTCATATCCAATACCATGCCGAACACTGTGAGAGTTGTCATGACAGAACTTTATAGAATTTGCCCCTCAGTCTTGTACTCATAAGTCCTGTACTCATTAGAGGAAAACTGTGATTAATGTTTTGGTTGACATAATTGAGAGATTGTTGCATAGAAAATGTCTGTGTAAACAGCAGAAAACTGTTGTTTAGAGATCCATTAGCATTGAGCTAAAGGCAGAGCAGACTTATTCATCATACTGTCACAGGTATAGATCATGGGTCAGAGTTCATCCTCTCTCTTCTGAACCTCATCACCTCAACTCCCTGGGGAGAGAATCTCCTCTATTCCTCCGTAATGAGATTGAGAACGAGGGCCGAGGGACACAGTCTCCAGTAATCCTGTATCATATGTTCGCTTTGCTCTGGAGCGAGGATATAAATGCTTTTCTAGACATGGAATAAAAAGGTGGGCAGATTTGAGGGAATCCAAGAGAAAAAGATCAGATTAAGGATACGCAACATGCAGTGCAATATTACACATTATGCTTAAAGGGATAGTTCACCCAAAAATGAAAATTTGATGTTTATCTGCTTACCCCCAGCTCATTCAAGATGTAGGTGTCTTTGTTTCTTCAGTAGTACACAAATGATGATTTTTAACTCCAACCGCTGCCGTCTGTCAGTCAAAAAATGGGAGTGAATGGGAACTCGAACAATAAGATTCGAAAAAAACTTGCATAGACAAATCCAAATTAAACCCTGCAGCTCGTGACGACACATTGATGTCCTAAGACACAAAATGATCGGTTTGTGCGAAGAACCGCACAGTATTTATATCATTTTTTACCTCTAATACACCACTATGTCCAACTGCGTTCAGCATTCGCTTAGTGAGGTCTGATCGCGCTCTGACAGCGGCAGTAATGTCTTGCGCTTATACTTCAATGAGTGCTAGACATCACTTCCGCTGTCAGAGCGCGATCAGACCTCACTAAGGTCACAAACTTTTTTAATGTATTTTAATAATTGAAATATTACAAATATTGTAATTCTAAAGTAATTGATTATTTCAATTCCATATTGATTTTTTATTTATTTATTTATTTTTGCAGTTTATTAAGTTAGTTTAATATAAATGATTTAAATGATTTTAACCACTGGTCCAAAACAACACTGTACACCATTTATTAAAAAAACAACAACAACAACAACTACAAAAAAAAATAAAAAATCACTCTCTTTCTTGTGTTTAACAGAAAGAAAGTGATACAGGTTTGGAACGACAAAAGGGTGAGTATATGACGACAGAATTTCATTTTTGTCTAAACTAATTCTTTAAGGATGGTGAAAGGATTTATCAATTGCTAAATATGTACAGAAGAAGAGCATTTAATAAAGCAGGAGAGCTTACCAAAAGGATCTATAGTATGACGTATAAAGAAAAAAAGGTATTTATATTATATATCATAGTTACTAAGAAACATACTGTACAGTTCTATAACAAAGCCTTAAACAAGACATAAAACTGCAGCTCTGGGCAACTGAAAAAAATGCCTAATTAGGAAGTGAAAGACATTACATTTCCAACACTCAAGCAAAAGAGAAACGTTTGATATACAAAAAAAACAAAGCTGCCATAGGGATTTTCAAGAGCTGCAAACACAAACACAGGGCTGATGATTAAAACATTCACAGCAATGTCCTTTTTTAATCATATTTTCCCACTGCTAAAGGCCCTTCATGAAAAATATACCAAAGTGAGATGTCAAACAACTTCAAACATGCAGGAACAGTCAAGCTTTGAATGTCTGATTAATTCATTTTGATTATGGAAACAGCGAGTTGTCTCAAGTACAGCACATAAGAATCTTGCTCAACGTCTTCTGGCCTCAGACAAACTAATCAAACACCTTCTGTCCCCTGACCTAATATGCTCTCAGTCCTACAGCTGACATTAGTTTGCTCTTCTAAAGCAGATAGGTGGCAGAGGACGAAGATATAATTAAACTTAATTAACGTCAGCCTCTCCACTCTTTGGTTTTGTTAGTGACTTTATTACCAGGGGCACACAAGGAAGAACTCAGTTAGAGAAGCTTGTAAAGACAGAAATAGGCCAAACGTGGAAGTACTCTAATTTTGTTAACTGCATTGCCCACAGACAAATCTGGCACAGTATAAGCTGTGAAAATGTACTGCCTTTTCCTCATAGATGAAGTTACAAGTCCTCATTCAAGCAACTAAAAATTGCCAAGCATCAAACCAATGACTTTGTATTGCAACAAATGCAATTTTCTTAATAGGTATTTTTGTCCTTCTTAAAACAAGAGTGAATAACAAAATTGCACAAGATTTGTTTTAATCTTGAATTATGTAAATTTTTCTTACCCTGTTGCAAATCTGTTATAAACAGCATAAACTTCACAAAATTTAGCTAAATTTATGCTGAAAATAAACAAACATACAACTTGCTTAATGGTCTAAGTGCCTCAAAAGAAAAACAAACTCACTCTGAAAAGATTCTTTGAAAGCAGGCCTCATTATCACACGCAATTTTGCTTCTTAAAGGATAGTTTACCCAAAAATGAAAATTCTGTCATCATTTACTCACCCCCACGTAATTCCAAACTCAGGGTACATTTACATGACAACGATATGCTTAAAACGGAGAAGTTTTTCCTTTGAGTTTTTCGCGTACAGACGACACCATTCTCAAAACGATTCATTCCATTCATACGAATCTGCGAAAATGACTAAAAACGCTGTATTCTGCTGGCAGGCTATTAGATGGCGATGAAACACTATAGACTTAACATGTAATGTGCATGTGCATTCACGTTTTTGTTGTTTAAACAGAGACCGTTTTCAAAAGTTTGCATTTTCAGGCCACCAAATCGCCGTTGTCGTGTAAATGAATGGCCAAAACACATACGTTTTCAGTTTTTAGTTGAAAACAGTGTCATGTAAAGTGCCCGAAGTTTCTTTCTTCTGTGAAAAACAACTAGAGAAATTTTGAAGAACTGTAATTGGAATTGGCTGATTCAAGCTGTCGTAATGATTGATTCATAAATTGGACAGACCAACTTGAATTTTGCCCTGTTTACCAACTGATTATATGGTTTCAGAAGACTTATGGTTACTTATGGTGCTTTTGTCCATTTGAAAAGTTTAAAGTTTCAAAGAAATTGCACAGAAAAGAGCAAGCAGTTCTTCAAAACCTTCCCTTTTGTCTTCCAAAACATAAAGCCATACAGGTTATGAACAACATAAAGTGGAATAAATTATGTGAATTTTTCTGTGAATTAAGTTTTTTTTTTTTTTTTTTAATGCCAAAAAGCAAGATGCTTTTAATCACCTTTGATTATGTCTACCTTTTTTTGTCCTTCATTGCAAGTCTGTGCTGGAAATCTCTGGGCTCCTGTTCCTAAAAAAGGAATTGAGTTACATTGTTTTGATGGCATGAAATCATGAACTTGCGCATGAAATCACCCCCTGGACTTAAGAAATCAATGTTTTGAGAAAATAAAAAACCCTGCACAGCATAGTTGCAACTTGCCTTTCCATTCATCTAGATATGGTGCAGAGCATCCTAAGCAAGAAAACATAGAATATTTATCATCACATTTAAAATTGACCCCCCTAGATTTGGTTTACTCAAAAATGTGATTCACTCCACAGAATATTAAACACATGGAATATTATTTCACTTGCAGCAGACCACAATCCCAGCACTCCAGAGTGAAGACAGTGATGTCTACACTAATTCACACTATATTAATCATTTGCTGCATCCTGGTATATTTGACACCTCCTCAGTATATGTGAAGGTGTCTTATTGAAAGTCAAAACGACAAATGGGTCTGACAGCCAGGGCTCCCTCTGCGTATGGTGAGACCTTGATAAAAATCGTTTTTTTTTTTTTTTTCTTCTTTTTCTTTTTTTTTTTTTAACTGAATCTGAGATGAAACTATTTTTTACACCAATTGATTACAACAGGTTATGTTTTTTTCTCAAAACCTCACAAGAAACAAAGAATGAAACAGAAGCTTTCTACGTTATGCTATAGATCTTTCATGGATATTAGCACTGTGCTAATTAAAGGGACATGTTTTCAAACCATTTAAGGTGAGCCTCATGGGAAATCAAGAGCCCTAACTTAAACTGAGCAAGCAGTGGGGGTATATGAGTGTTTGTCCTGCAGTGAAGGGGACCTAAGAACTAACAAAGCAAAAGCTATGATGAGGGATGCATCTGTATCATTATTGGAGATTAGTTTGTATTGTATTATTTTATCACTATCGGTCTGTATTCATGCTCAGCTCCACCTACAATTTGACTTCATCTAAAACAAAGTTTATTTATGTTCTCTTGAATAAACTTTGGAAAAAGCAAAGTTATCTGCTGTTTAATGATTATTTCTCTTTATCTGTAAATTTATTTAAGCATTTCTATTGCAACAATCATTGTCTGTATCTGCTTCACTGCAACCTGCATACAGTGATGGATACATTTCATCTTATTTCCTGTCAACCATCTCAGCTCCAGAGATAATAAACCAAAGTAGGAAAATGATTTTCTCCAAAAACAGGGCTTGTAATAAATTTGTTACATAAACTGATACATAACTCATTGTTTTCACTGCATGTCTGGCAAAGGCAAGGCATATATTTCTCTGTTAGGCAGAAAAATCAATGTTTGCCCTTCACAATATGATGAAAATCTAACAAGTAATAAAACAGACTTTCCACAGTTTATGTGCATAGAAACACAGTTGACATTTTTTAATGAACAAAATTATCTATCTATCTATCTATCTATCTATCTATCTATCTATCTATCTATCTATCTATCTATCTATCTATCTATCTATCTATCTATCTATCTATCTATCTATCTATCTATCTATCTATCTATCTATCTGTGGCTCAGTGGCTTTTCTCAACCTTTATAATCAGAGTGGACAAGAACAGAGAGAAAAAAGAGACTGTACTCATCTATTAGGATGTCCCTGATAGAATCCATTCTGAGAGTCAATGAAAGAAGTTGATGAACTGTTAGAAATCCAGTCCTGGTGAAACCTTCCTAAACTCAGTCTTCAGCTTTAGGGCAGGTGTTTGCATTACAATAGTCCTTCTTTGGGTTCAAACTGTTGGGCTAAAAGTCATATCATTATACAAGCTAAATAAATGGCAGAGCTTGCAACCTGTCATGTGAGCAATATGAGACATTTAAATTGACCAATGAGCAATTAGGCAACTACAGATGGTTCCTATACTGCACAGATGTTATGTGAGTGGGGAGACCACTGAGAAACAAACAGATCACCCCAGACAGCAGCTTTGTAAGCTTACAGATTCAAAATAGCCTTCTTGATATGAAGGCAAAAGTTGTGCCAAAATTAGTGAATCATTTTATTATAGTTTCCCTGGCATACTGACTATTGATGCTCTCTCTCTCTCTCTCTTTTTTTTTTTTTTTGGCCCAATAGTACTGATTTTCCCCTATAGAACAAAAGGACAAAACATGACAACAGTGCAACATCATCCATCAAACAATGGTAAGACATAAAAATGGAAATTAAAAGGGCCTGAAGGGTGAAGGTAAAAATATACCTAAAAAGTGAGCTGCCTGAAGTTTTTGAAAATGTTATGGACAATTACCTGCATGTCTGCACATTTCAGACAGTTACAAACACTTATTCAATAGCTTGTATCATGGTACACATTGCATGCTAATATGTTTTATTAGGAACTTTGTGTATTTTGCTAATCAAATGGCTGTGTCATATATTGTACTGTATGTACTTAAAATATGTATATAAATATATATATACTTAAAATATGCATCATAAAAAATGTTCAGTATACACTGCAGGGGGGAAAAAGCATTTTATGCAATCTATGGCAGTTTGCTGGTTTTTAGTTGGTTTAGCCAGTCAGCAAACTGGTTTCCCTGATAAGTGCCCAAAACTCATTTAAAACTAACTAAATAGACCACCTAATCAGCTTAGGCTGGTTACCGCTATTTTTTTTTTCAGCAGGCTAAATAAATCTAGCATATATAGTTTAATTCTTGATTTTCATTACCATTTCTATTCATCTCCACTGCTCTGCTACTTTTTGTCTGTTCATGACTCTCACAGTTGTGGCTTTCCTCGTCTAAACAATCCAATGTTAATTCCCCAAACTACAGAAATTTTATAAAGGAAATGCTGGCACATGTGAATTGAGAACTCTCTAATCATGATGAGCTCTGGGAATTATGGGAATTAACAGGTCCATGTTGAATTAATCCTTAGAGCTGTTGGTAAATGTCCAAGTGAATGTCTGTCCCCTCCTCACCTTTCCTGTCCCTTCCTCACCTCTCAAGGGCAAAGCTTTATCAGCGTGGGCCAGCTCTCTCACTTCGTCCGCTTATGCCCCAATCTACTGCTGAGTTATAGGGTACATCTTTCTGGCACCCTTCAAAGGGCAACGTGGTGTAGAGGCGGGGCCCAAGCCGATAGCCGGAGACACACCCCATCTGTCAATGTCAGACCCCACTCTACTTCTCCATCGCACCGCTCTCCAGCTAGATGCCGCTTTCATTTACATGCATCTGAGCTGGTTGACACCCCATAATCCTGTCAGGAAAAAAGGTCTCTCCATTTGCTTTGGTATCGTTACGCAATAATAATTGCACCAACAGATACACTCCCATGATATTTCCCTGAATATAAAGAGCAGAAATCAATTAAAAAGAAAAGGTATTATTCAGACAATCAAGACAATTATTTTTAGAATCTGATTTCGATAACATATTAGACCTTTTCACAGTTAAAGTGTAAATTATATGTTTTCATCCCATTATAGGTGGAATAATGACTTTAGACTCCCAATCTTAGTAATGTATGAATGAAGAGACAGGCTCTGGAGATTATTATCTGTTTCCTAATTGAAATCCCAGTTCACTCACAGGCTTATCATATTCTCATCAACACCATAAGGCATCGGGGGTGTTGAGAATGGCATATACATTTCCAAAGCTGGGTAAAATATCCCAATTAAGAGAGATTTATTTACCGAGACACTCTGCAGTGGGTGTTAATTAACTTCTTGGTGTATTCTGTGAATTAAATAAATAAAAAAAATGGAAAAAAAGTTGGTTGTGAGATCCTGTGTGTCTTCTATTACCTTGCTCAAGTATAAAACCAGGTAAAAATAAACTATTCCTGTTCTGTTGATGTCAGGGTGTGAATAATGTGAGTTTTGTGGTGTTTGAATCAATTAATTGAGGCTTGAACCCCTCCAAATAAAGTCAAACAAAAGTTTGAGAGTCTTAAAAGTATTTTTTTTTTCTTTTTTTAATGTTTAAATTGTGGTGTAAATCAGGACTCTGAAATGTGTGAGTGAAATGCCCAAGATCGGTTGTCAAGTCATCATAGGTAAGTCACAAAGGCAAAGGACTGGCATTAGCTTTTGGATCTCCGGAGTTAACCAACCATTAAAGCATTACATTTAAGTGACAATGAATAGCAGGTAATATCCAGCATGGTGTGTGTTCTGAAACCAGCAAAAATTGCAGGTTAGTGTAGAATTGCTAATCAGGAAATAAAAAACTCATTGTTTTAGCAAGGGTGAACGGCAAAAAAAAAAAAAAATCAAATGCTATTTTTTAAACCTGTTTCAAGCTATATTCATATGTGGTTTGAAATCCTATATTCAATGCACATTTCTGGAAATCTGTTTCAGTTTGACTCTGATCGGATTTTGTGTGGTTTATGTGATTTTCATGGCACGTAAAATAAAAATTTAAATCAGACGTTGTTATAGGAAACATGCTGAAAGTTGCTGCAGAAACAAGGCTGTGTTGTTGCAAAGTTCCAGATGAGCAGAAAATTACAATATAATGGCCTAATATGTGGCCTAATAATTACAGAGTCAGACCGGTAACCCAAAGGTTGCGGGTTCGATTCTCAGTACCAGCAGAAAATGACACCAGGCGCCACAGCAAATGGCTGCCTACTGCTCTGGGTGTGGGTCCACGGTTTGCAGTGTGTGTGTGTTCACTATTCACTTCTCCTAATGTGTGTGTGGGTGTGTACTAACTTGGATGGGTTAAATGCAGAGGACAAATTCCAAGTGTGGGTTACCATAATTGGCCTTCATATGTCACTTTCACATTTTTTTTAACTTTCATATAATGGAGACATGTTTTCAAACCGGTGGAGACGACAGCATGGACTAAAGCCACACATCCCAGCCTCCTACCTTTCTGCCGCTGCCTCAGAAGATGCAGTAGTCTAGCTTGGTAGCTATATATTGTCATGTTGTGAATAGGACAACATCTGTATTGCATATGGGCACAAGTGGATTGTATTGTGTCATGTTGGCTACGACTAGACAGCAAATACCAGACACTCTTCTCCACTCCTCAAATACATGAGTCATTATACGAAACGGGTGCCATTTGGGTCCGCAATGTTTGATCAGATGCATAAGGCAAAACAATGTCCCAAAGTCTGTTTCCAAAGCTTAAAGTTATTAATTCAAGTTTTCTTTCTAACATGATATATTATAAAATGCTTTTTTTGAAGATTATTACATAGCCAATTTTACATGATTTGTGCGAGTCCCTCAGTTTGACTTACCACCCCGTCACACTAACTTAAATAATGCACTGTTCCTTTAAATGACATCACAAAGCCTAAGTGACATCATTTGAGCCTTATTGCCACCAAGAACAAAAGCAGGCAACTATGTACATTTTTTTACATTGTTTATTTGTTGCTTTTTAATGTTAGGCAGGGCCCGTCAAGCTTAAACCTATACCACCCCATCACGCAAAATAGATTAATTATATTAGAAAATTATATTTCAGACTGAATGCATGTACGCTAGGTGAGAAACTTGACCACATGGAAGATTTGTGGAAATTTTGTGATGAAATTTACCACCCCGTCACATAGGCCTACCATGATAAATTTCATCCCAAAATGTCCCCTGATAAAAATCACGTTCTAGGGGGTAAAACAATTTTTTATTTTTTGGCAGGGTTCCCTTAGTAAAATGTGCATTCCAAGGGCTAAATAGCATGTTATTTGGGCTCGCTTCAACCCGTGGACATGAAAAACAACCCGAGGCAACAGTGTAAAAGTAGCTCAATTACCTTATGTAGCTCCGCCCCTTTTCAGCGCTGCGCTCGTTGTCTGTTGACTTCCGGTTTGTATTTCCACAGCGATCTTACGTATTTATGAATGAAATGCTAATTTTAAAATCTTCCCAGTCTACTGACATTTATTAAGACGTCTGCTTTAAACATACAATGCATGATAACTGTTGTTAACTCTACAATAAGTAAATCCACTACACCAGCTAGTTATTCTTTGACAGCAATGCCATATACTGAGCTACCGTGAAAACGGAAGTTCAAAGACAATATTATAAAGATGGCGGCGCACTTGTTTCTCTGGAGAATAAGGTCTATAGGCTATTTTTTCCAATTTCCACACAAACAACGCTTCAGATCTTCAGTTACAGACTTCTGCGTGCTTGTTACTAGATTATTATATTTTATGGCAACCCACGAGTCATTTCTTTCTCCCACTTCATGTGCACATTTCAGAATCTTTCCTCCCGCATCCGTACTCAGCAAATTTTAAAATTGTCCCGTACCATGGGATTGCAGATTTAAATGGTTTAAAAAGATTCAAACACCAGAAGCTGAATATTGTGAACAGAAATCATAGTTGCCTTTATGGGACCAATTGCCACAAACAAAAATAAATAAATTTAAAACATAATAATAAAATCTTTTTCTTATTTTTCATTGCATGATTTTTTTATTTATTATATAGTTAACTTTAGATATAGTTCATTAATATTATTTACAAATTTAAGTATACTAATTATTTTATTTCATGATTATCTATTGTATTTCAATGAAAATCTTATTTATTACCTACCCTGAGGAAGTAACCATAGCAACAACAGAGTGGTTGATCACTTTAACATCACCATTATAGATGAAGCACTGAAAAAAAACATAAACATTGCCATTATTTATCATTTTCTTCTACATCTAAAAAATTACAAACATACCATGAGATCTTTAAACTAGTTTACAAAAATGTGCCTCACCTGAAAGACATTGCCATTCACACACTGGTTGTTGATGTACACTTTCTATGCTTCTCATAAGGAGAATAAACCAAAAGCTTTTCAATCCACTGATTGGTATGCTAGCAGGAGTGCAGGCTGTCTGGATTGCCGACATGTGAGGACGATTTCCTCATGCAATGTCACAGATTATCCTAAATAAGCCTGTCTAAGCCCATCATACCTGGCCAACCCACAAAGCCAATCAGTGCGGGTCTAAGGCAGGTTTTTTCAGCTGGAAAAGTCGCCCATTTTGGAAGCAAACATAGTCATCTACATTTCTTTGAAGTCTGATATTCACCTCTCCAGCAAATGCATACTTATGAAGATTACAACAAGCATAACTTCAGGATATAGTCGTCACTGCGAAGATATGTCAATTTGCAAGCAAAGAAAATTGCATTAAAGGCTTTTCACGTACACAGAGAGACACCTACACTTGTTCATAGCCTCAGATTCCCTGAGACCTGCCTGCTAACCTGCTGATTTTGGAAAGAGACACTTAAATGACTTAAATTCTCTAGGAAGTCAATTATGAGTTGCGTAATGGAGAGGTCAGGTCTGTGCTGACCAGCCAATTTTAAATTAGATATGGGGAAAAGGAACATGTCAAGGAGAGAAGAATAGAGAGAAAACGGGAGGGGGAGAGAGGTGACTGTGGAGGATACGCACCATGGAAGAAGTGCTGCGGGCACAAAGGTGGCAATAGAAATGGAATCGCACCTCTATCAGACCTCGGGCCCGTTCCAGGCGTGTTACCGTGTCACTCAGAGCCCTGTCAGACACTGAGACCTTGACACCATTAGCACTGTAAAAGAGAATGCAGGGTGCGTTTTAAAGACCTCACACAAACCTATTTCTAACAGTTATGGACTTTTTATGTGAAGACGTCCATGACATATGTGAGGTGATGCACTGTTGAAGTCTTTCTCACTGCATATTAACAAAACCAATGGAATGGGCTCTTTAGGTGAACCTGTAAATTGTGACAGCAGGAACCTTGCGAAAGCTTTCAGGAGATAGTAGCAGCTATCCGACAATTTTAAGGTGCGCAAATTGGTTGAGCTAGGCCCGAGGTGACATAGAAAAGCACTAAACAAATAAGTCCAATCACAAGGTGGAACTTTGAAGTTCTACTTTGCATACTGAATATATCACTCCTGCCTGAAATTGAGTCATCTTCATAAAAAATATTCAAAGAAATGCAGTTGTCATAGTTAGGGTGCATAAGCACAATACATCTAAGAGTGCATACATAATAAACCGGCTCCCAACTTCCATTAAATTGTCAAGAATGTTGGTATGTCGACCAACGATGAATCACTTTTTAATTCTGCAACTTAGATCTTATTACGCTAAAGTATAAATTTGCACAACCTTATTAAGAACAGTTAGAAGTTCGATTTATTGGGTTAGAGCAATTTCGTTCATGACATTTAACCGGATTTGCGGTCAAATTTCAATCACAAGAACATGAATGTACATGCATAACTTAAGATTAAGATGCCGTTTGACCTTATTTCATACATTTATTATAGGCACAGTTCCCCTTTTTATGTAAAGGTTTATAGCATGTTTTTATTAAACATCCATCTCAGAGATAGTTCCATCCTGCTTCCTAAAGAGCAAAAGAAGAGCGAGCAGCACTGAAATATGGCTTATGATTGCATCTTTTCTATCAGCTGCTGGCAAGGATTCTCCTGTTCTGAAGAGATTGAGAAAGGCAGATCTACACTGTTTGCCTATCTTCTGCTCGTAATAAATCTAGGCAAAGCCTGACAGGTAGATCTCCAATTCACATAAACACATGTGGCAAATCTCTTTGGGTTCTCCAAGCATTTGTGGGAGCTCTGTTCAAAAGAGAATTCAAGAGTATTTATTTACTCTTCACACAGTTGGCAAAAATTTGAATTCAAGAACTGTCTCGTTCATGAGCTGGGGTTTGAAAAGGCCACATCATAAGGATGCTGAAGTGGGATTTGAATTGGAGTGACGGGAAGGGGATTTACTGATGGAATCGTCCAACTCGCTTAATGTTGTTTGGCTACATTTTGAAGAGTTTGGAATTTTAAAGAGCATTCTGGAAAATTTCTTCCATCATGGTGCAAAAAAACCCAAATGTATTAAATACAACTAAATATTTGAACTAAATTTTTATACTTACATTCAAACTACAAACTGGAATTAAAAAATATATTTTTTTGGAATTCTTCATAATTTAAGTCTCCAGTTTCCCGCATACTGATATAGTGAAAGTTGTTTAAAAGATGAAAAGTCAAGAGGGCCTATTTGTTCTGTCTGATCAAAGATCATTGCATGTGTCTAAAATGTTTTGACCTTGTAGTCATGAGCTCAGATGAAGAAAAAAAAATGTGTGTGTGTGTGTGTGTGTGTGTGTGCTTTTGTTTATATTACATTGTGGGGACCAAATGTCCCCATGATGTAATATAAACCTGAGTTCACCTACATCGTGGGGACCAGCCAGCGGTCCCCACAATGTAAATGGGTTTATAAATCATATAGAATGAGTTTTTGTGAAAAAGTAAAAGTTTGCACAGTTTCCTGTGAGGGTTAGGTTTAGGGGTAGGGGCAGGGTAGGGGGATAGAATGTACAGTTTGTTCAGTGTAAAATGCATTGAAGTCTATGGAAAGTCCCCACAATTCACAAAAACAAACATGTGTGTGTGTGTGTGTGTGTGTGTTTGTGTGCAGCTGTTGACAGCAGCCAGCCTAAGATCAAACAAGCAGTCAAACTGTCAACTCATTTCCCTTTTTGCCAAATGCGGTACTGTAAGTCAACACTGTGTGACATGCCTGTTGTTTGGAGAATGCCTCTCCAGCTACCCTCATACCACAGATGCACATCGCAATGAATGGCAGAGCAAACAAGCATTCTCACACTGCACTATAAATAATGCTTGGAATTCAAACAGAAATAGAATTTAAAAATGCTACAGTCAAACACGTTTAGTTAATAGATACGAATATATATTTTTAATAATATAACATATATATACTATAATTATAATCTAATATAGTTTAAATAAATAATAATAATATAATAATAATAATAATAATAAAAATAATAATATTTAAATATTTAAATAAATTTTTTTAACTGCCTATTTTGAGGCAACTTTGCACCAATTCAGGCTGCAGTTCCTTTAAATCCCTTGACTATAATACAGAGCATTTACAAAGTTCACACAGCTAATATAACCCTCAAATGGATCTTTACAAGATGTTCATCATGCATGCTGTATACATGTGTTGGATCATGTGAGTATAGTATTTATTTGGATGTTTACATTTGATTCTGAATGAGTTTGATAGTGCTCCGTGGCTACACTGTTGGAGAGATTTATAAAGAATGAAGTTGTGTTTATGCATTATACAGACTGCAAGTGTTTAAAAATGAAAATAGCGACGGCTCTCTTGTCTCTGTGAAACGATGGTAACTTTAACCACATTTAACAGTACATTAGTAACATGCTAACGAAACATTTAGAAAGACAATTTACAAATATCACTAAAAATATCATGAATCATGGATCATGTCAGTTATTATCGCTATTGCTATTGTTGCTTGCTTACCTAGTCTGATGATTCAGCTCTGCACATCCAGACGTTAATACTGGCTGCCCTTGTGTAATGCCTTAAACATGGGCTGGCATATGCAAATATTGGGGTCATGCATATTAATGATCTCGACTGTTTTTCGGAGGTCTTTGAAACAAATGAGATTTACATAAGAAGGAGGAAGCAATGGAGTTTGAAACTCAATGTATGTCTTTTCCATGTACTGAACTCTTGTTATACAACTATGCCAAGGTAAATTCAATTTTTGATTCTAGAGCACCTTTAAAAAAAATTGATCCAAGAAGTATACCATTGTCACAGTTATTTCCTGTTTAGTTGTTTCTGTCATGTCTGTATTAGTTTTCATTAGTTGTTATGGTGTCTAATAATCTCTGTCCAGCTGTTCCTGTTTAGTGTCCACATTTATCTTCTGAGTCCGCACTTTCGTGACGTAATGCCGCTTTGACTGCCAGGTAGAAGTTGTCTGCGTAGCTCGCAGACTTGCGAGCTCAGCAGAAGTGTGCTTCAAGGGCACATAGTGGGCACCCTTCTGAAAGCTAAATTTACGAATGGGACACCCTTCTGTCTCGTGGACTTAATAGACACGCATATGCAGCGGCCATTTTAAGTCCACAAGACCGAAAGTGCACATGAAGTGTGCCATTTGGGACAGGGCCTATGTGTATTTATACTCCATCCTTTGTTCAGTCCTCATTTGTTATTGTTTGAGTTTATGGGCTGTTTAGTTTTCCTTTGGCTTTACTTGTGTTTGCTTTGATTTATTAAAGACTGTTGCTACTTAATCCTTCTTCAACTTCATTGGAACTAAACCATGACAGAATAACCAACCCTCAAAAATGAGTAAATGTATAACCATGTATCAGCGATGCGTCTCTTCCTCCTACCTGAGACCGGAAAGTTTCTGGGGTATTTGGCCTGGATGCTCCAGGATGTCAGCCTCTCCCTCACGGCCAGTGACCCCGAGGCACCCACCGAGGTCATTTCGGAATCAGAGCCAGATTACATCAAAGCACTGGAGTCGATGAATGCGGAGTCCATCGCAGAGCCAGGAATGGACCTAGACCTGATAGATCTGTGGTTCGCGGATCCAGTTCTTCTGCCAATGCTGCTGCCTGATTTCCTGGTCCCACCTCCTCCGCTGGTTACGACCAGTCCCCTGGATCTGTTGGCACCACTGGTGTTTATCCAGCTCCTTGGCTCTGTTCCCACCACTAGCTCTGTGCAACTCCTCTACCTGGCTTCCCCTCCACTATCTCGGTATGAGGCTGAGGCCCTGGCTGCACCTCGGGCCTCCAGGCCCATGTCTCCACCTTGGCCGGTCAGACGCTGGGCTCCCTTTTCACTCCAGGTCAGTGTCCGGTGATCGACGTCCAGCTTCCGCCAGGGACTTCCGGGATTGCGGCGGTACCTACACCCTCCACCCCTACGGTGTCATTGGGCTTCTCCCCTCCTTTCTGCTCTGCCGGATCCTCCACTCACCCAGGTTCCGCCAGCGTCGATAAGCTCCCGGGTGCCGCCCAGCCCTTCAGCTTTACCACCATGGTGTTTCTTGCCGACTCCTCTGGGTCATCCCTGGCCATCACCAGCTCCACGCCCTTCACCAAAGCCTACTTCCTCCCTCCCTCACTACTCAGCTGGACATTAATTTGCCTTTCCGAGACATGTTTCTGTCATGTCTGCATTAGTTTTCATTAGTTACTATGGTGTCTTATTAGTTAATCTCTGTCCAGCTTTTCCTGTTTATATATAAATATATTTTTCCTTTGCTTTATTAAAGACTGTTGCTTTTTTGTCTTCATTGGAACTAAACCATGATAACCATACAGTAAATCTGCATTATATTTAACATGAAAAATCATATACTTTTGTAGAAAAATCTTGTGAAAAATGCTTTGTGATAAAAGGACATTTCCAGAAGTCACATAACATCAAGAGACACAATTATTTAAATAGTGCTGATATGAGTATATTGAAAATCTGCCGGTATTTTTTATGTATGTGTTTTTTTGTTGTTGTTGTTGTTGTTGATTTTTTACAGTGTGTAATTTACGCTTACCAATACATAATCTACAGGCAGTTATATATTCTTCAGCACAAGTAATTTAGTCAAAAAAAAAAAAAAAAAAAAAAATACTAAAACGTCTGTCACCATAACATCACACTGCAGTAAAAGACCAATACAAAAGCAGTAATGGAAAAATTATTTGCTATTATGCTATTACCTGTGGGGTAAAGTCGAGCTCTATTTTGGGGAACACATAGTAAGAATTAACAGCCTCATAAACCATAGAGAGCACCCTAGTCCTTATGTGCAGCTTCTTCTAGGATCACATCTGGGGCCCACATCCTTCAGTGTCACACACAACTGTAAATCAATCAGTCAGTATCATTCAACCTCATGTTCTCCACACACGTCCATCACCTCAACAGCCACACAGCTGTGGGTGAAATTCCACTCCTCGCTTTTTGAACATCTGAGCGTGCTATGGTTACAGTTGCCATAGTGATACAGAGGGCAGGGAATAGCTAAAACAGTTGCAAAGAAAGAAATTTGAAGCTGTGCCTCAAATTATATACATTGCATGCTTTCAGTAAACACTATGTACTCAGCCATTTAATGTATGTATGTACAAAGGGTAGTATCATCTCTAATGGAACACATTTTTTTAATAATGTTTTTGCATTCAGTTGAGGGAAATAAGGTTGCTGCTAGCTTTAGCAAGTTGGCCAAGTATATAAATAAAAATAAGTGCCCTAAAATGGCATTTTACATATAGTACCTATTACAAAAAAATTGAAACACAACATGGGGTGGCGATGATAAAGTACATCAACTTACATTTGTAAAGCGCTGTCTTCTCCATATAAGTTTCGGTAGTTGCCACTTCTGCAACGTAGCAAAAACAGTGGACGTTAATTACATAAAGTAACAAAGTTAAGTACCAAAATGACACATTTCATTTTTTCGAGTGAACAAACATAATCTGGGTACTCTTGGTATATTACATCTCATTGCATTTTAGTCACGCTACTTAACTTAGAATAGAACAAAAAGATGCAAAATGAGAGACCTTGAGTTCTTTTTGGTGGCCATCTACCCACCCGCTCTTTATAGATGCAAACAATCATCAGCCAGTGCACAAATAACAAGCTATTTAATCATCTTTAAACAGTTTCCACTCTTCTGATGGATCCCTCAGCTGTCATACTCAGTCTTCCTCTTATTGAAGTGTTTTACCCTGGGTTGGCATGTTCACCCATTAGCCATATTTATTGAGGCAATATCTCACTCTGGAGACACAAGGAATGATAGTGTGGCCCCCAGCTGCTTTGCAATCAGGCCATTAGTCTAAATGTGTTTGTAGAAATGTGTAGAGCTCACACAAAAGTTATTACCGCCAACCACAATTGCTTTATAATTTAGGCACATTCGCTCATAATGAATGGTTTGGGGAATTTTTGGAACCTCGTCTTGGGAAAATTCACAACAATAATCTAATACTGTATGTTAATATTCACATTCGTTAGAAAATAGCTGATGATACTGTTATGATTACTGTGATAATGGATTAATTGCTGGGATTAAGACAAACCTTTGTGAATGGGATTTTATCTCTCTTTCCCTGCCTTTTAAAACATATACACACAGCTTGTCCCAAATCCTACCTAATGAAGTCTACATCAGTTTATCAGGTTATTTCATGCTTGTGTGAAAGGATTATGTGACTTCAAATTGGGATGGTAAGCAGTACCTTCTCCTTGCCTGCAAATCAGTTACAGATCCATCATTTGCATGTTTATCTGGACACTGGATGCCACATTCCTCCAGCCAGAGCAGGGTGGTACGTGGACATTCTGTCTAATAAAAAAGATTAGATCCATCTGGAACAAAACTTATTTAATTCTGCTTATTGAAATTTACTTTGCTTTTTTTTTCTGTTTTATTCAAATTTACTCTGCAGTTTATTTATTATTTAATAGGTTGAGAGGGTAAATTGGTACAAACAAGGACACACAAGTGTTTTTGTGCATGGATATATAAAATAACTTTTCTTTAGCCAAAAGATATATACTGTAAATAAATAAAGTACTGTTCAACATTTTTTATCCACAGGGCATTAGGTAGCAAGAGTGTGTAATGGCAGTATCAAAAATTCTCTCTGAGGTGAACATGGTTTGCTCAGGTGAAGTGAGGAATGTGTCTCAAGGGGAGTGCTCATGGTGTGTTGAGGGATCTGGCAATGCTGTGACAGCTGTGGGAGTAAAGTGAGTGGAAGTGTGAAAGAGAGTCTTCTGAGGTGTTTTCTTCCTTTCTAGGATGTCCCAGTGGCTCAACGGCCTGGAAGTGAGATGAAAGTGGAAAGTTTGAAAAGCTTGGACAAGAAGAGAAAATATCCAGGCATTCTATGTGGATACATGTCTTTGTGAGTACAACAACTGCTAGAATGAAGGAAAGAATATTCCAGGTTTTGTTCTATGAATATTAATTAGACCCCAGAAACAGTCTCCTGAGACAAAGGACTACTGAAGTAATAAGACACACTGTTATGTTAAACAAATCAAATGCACTTCAGCAAGCAGAGAGCTCTCGATGGCTTTTCTTCATCAGTTTTTTACTGTACACCACAGTTTCAAACACACACACAACCTGATCTTATTTAAGTATTGGTAGATATTCTCAAGTGACATTTACGCATACATTTTTGTATGTTTAAATATAAAATGTACACATATTGACAGCACCTAACACATAAAACGTAAGCTGTGCACACATATCCATAATGTATATTATGAATGCACAGCTTTAGAAAGGTAAAGACCTTTTATATTTATCTTTTATATTATACATTTATTTGTATACATTTACATATTAATATATTTTATTAGATGATAGATAGATAGATAGATAGATAGATAGATAGATAGATAGATAGATAGATAGATAGATAGATAGATAGATAGATAGATAGATAGATAGATAGATAGATAGATAGATAGATAGATAGATTGATTGATTGATTGATTGATTGACCTTCGCAACAAGATTGTTGCACTATATATAACAACGGCACTGGTCACCATCGGATTTCGCAACACCTATATCCCCATTGGGGCTAATATCCACTAATGGAAGGAGCATCACTCCACCATCAATCAGCATCAACAAGATCTCCTTGCAAAAGTTCTGATCGGGTAGTCTGAAGGTTAGTCAGAAGAGTAGCCCAAGAGCCAAGGACCACTCAGAAAGAGCTCCAGAAAGACTTGGAGGCAGCAAAAAAAAAAAAAAAAAAAGCACACACACAATAGGCAATGCACTCCACTGCCATGGCCTCCATGCACGCTCACCTCGGAAGGCTCCATTATTAAAGAAAAAGCACGATGAAGCTCATTTTAAGTTTGCTACATAACATTAGGAAAAGCCTGTGAATTAATGTAATCTGTAGTCTGGTCAGATGACACAAAAAACAAACTTTTTGGCAATAATTCCACACACCATGTTTAGAGGAGAAATGGCTCTGCGTATGACTTTAAAATACCATACCAACAGTGAAGTTTGGAGGTGGAAGCATCATGCTATAGGGCTGTTTTTTTTCTTCTCATGGTACTGGCAGAATCCATATTATTCAAGCGAAAATTAATGGAGCCATGTATGGATAAATGTACTGAGATGAATCTGTTGCCATCCACCAGGATGAAGAGGATGAGATATGGGTTGACCGTCCAGGAGGAAAACGATCCAAAGCATACTGCAAAGTAGAAAAATTTAAGTTGTTGGAATGGTCCAGTCTTAATCCCAGGGCCCCCCAGAATATTCAAGATTTAAAGACAGTTTGTTTGGAAGAATGGACCTAAATTGCACCAGAGTACTATGAGCAATTTGTTTATTCATACAGAAAAAATCTTGAAACTGTCAGAGACTTTTCTACCAACTATTAAAAATAATTTTCAGCTAGCGTGTTCAAAAAAAAATTTGCTGCATCATTTCATTTTTTAAAACTTTTTTTATGGATTTTAATATTATGATTTAACTGAATAATTTTCTTGAGATAATACCAAGCGGCAACCTCCCCCAGTCTCTCATGAAGCCAACACGGAAGTGACTTAAACTACGATTCATCGACTGGCCGCTAGGGACAGGCTGCAAAAGAGAGCAGAATCTCATTGACTCCCATGTTAAATTGGCCAAGTTTATAGCAGAAAAAAACATGTTTACAAGTTGGTTCAAATTGTGGTTTTGGTCTATACTGCAAATTTGGCCCTTCATGACAACTGTGAGGGGGGTGAATTTTTTTCTAACTCATTCGTTTAAATTATATTAAGCCTTAAAGTTCTGCGTAATTAAGGGTGCGGTCACTTGAGTGACAGGTAGATGCCACTGCTGTCTGTGAGCCGTCACTTTACCTCAGCTAATTCCAGCCGCTGAATTTGGCATCTCAGCCGTATTTGTGCTCGATTATTTTATAAAATTATAAAATATGGCTTGCTGCATAATATTCGAGACTGATGTGTGTCTGTGTAGATGTGCATGCATGCGGAAGAAACAGAACACACGTTGTTGGATCGTGGCATTGGCTGAAAGTTTTGTTTGTGAGATTTACTACAATGACAATGGCGGGAGGATATACAACTCTGACAGCACTGCTTGGATATTATAACTAAACCTGCTGCACTATTTTGAAAAAATTATACTTTGGACACGGGCTCATTGTTTGTTAGATACGATCGTATACAGTTTTACAACATAAACGCTGCTCAGATTGCATTATTTCTTGAAGAACGATGACAGAGAGCAGATCATTCAGAAGAAATGTTATGCAAACAATGGATAATATATCAATATTTCATGGACAAAAAGTACTGTTTTTTGTTTTGCAATGGACATTTATATTTTACCCAAGTGCCAAAGATTGGATTCATCTCGCGATCTCTATTATAAAGGTATGAAGTCCCATTTTGATTTTCCATGTTGTTATTTGCACACCCAACACAAATTACTGGTGTTGGAGCATCTATATCTTAAAAAAAAATACCGTAGATTGACAGTAAACCTTTAGAACTTTCTGATGATAAAACGTATCTTCATTAATAATTTAGATAGTATCTAGATAGATAGCTCATTTGCTTGCTAACATTGTCATGTTGAGCTAGGCGGGTGTGGTTTCAGCAACCAATCACATCAGCTCAAACCACCTCCCCGCCTCTTTGCCCATTTTCAGTTATCCGGGAGTGACGTGCGGTGACGTGCAGCTAAGATGGCCGCGGCCTCATTTACGCGTCAAAACTGCTGTTCAGAAATCTATGGGTGATGTCACGGACACTACGTCCATATTTTTTTACAGTCTATGGTTAATACAAATGTCTGGTCAAAATGTGAATTGCTGAATTGGGAGTGTGTTTAATAAAAAAAATGATGTTGAATACTTATTTCCCCCATTGTGGGTGGGTGGGTAGGTAGATAGAGCATCATCTGATTGCAGATGGCACATGGTTTGATATTTTGTTATTCAATGCAAAGATGTTCAGATATTTGAAGTGTGGTTTAAAGGTGGGGTAAGCCATTTTTCAAAAACAATGTTTGGAAGTTAGTCGAACAACAACAAACGTTTAGCCAATCAGCATTAGGGGGCATGTGAAGGTCGAGGAGACAGAATGAGCAAGAGGGAGATATGAATAAATACTGCAGAAAGAGAGATGAAACACAATACAAAAGAGCTCAAAAGAATATCACGTGAATGAAGGTTTATGAGCTTTAGGAACCGCGTTAATATTATAAAAGCTTTCCAGCGCTGGACAGAGCTACGTGGTCAGCCTGAAAACAGACACAGAGGCTGCTTTGATTCCGCTTCACATGTGATTAACACTGGGTTTGAGTGTCATTGATCGTCTCAAGCTGCTGTGCTGCTGGCTACTAACAACAAACTCTTGTTTGTATTTACTGTTGTGTACTGTACTGTACATTCATTTTTGTGCTTCCTTTTTGTTCGTTCATTATCTGCACTTTATTTTTCATGAAGCATTATTTTGTTGCACGTCAGCTGTGATAAACAGACATCCAATCTCTCCACTCTTGTGTGTAACACTGGCAGTGAGAGTTGAGCAGGTAAACTACTGCACAATGACGACCGCTAGAGAATGCGATGTTTAGCGTCATTGTTAGTGCACTCGCCTCACCTGCCAGCAGCGATCGGGGCTTGAGACCGACGCGGAGTATGGTGGTTAGGATTGGAGGGTGAGTTTTGGAGGCGGAGCAATAAAGAGAGAGGTGGGTTTGTTTGGGTTGATTTCAAATATCAACAATGTCCAACCTTACCCAACCTTTAAGTGTCCAAATGCTTTTTGCAATCCCTCTGTTTCTGTTTTTTGAATGTATACTGTGACAAATATCAAAGCCACCTTGAAAGTAAACAGGTTTACTTTCCTTTAATTCATCTCTCCTCCCTTATGAATCTGCAGACAAAAACATGGCACCTTCAGTGGGGCCTGGCGCGAAACCCAAATCAGCATAACATTCAGCTCTGTATATAATTCCTCCGCACACATCCCTCCCCTCACATCCCTCCCTTTCTGTATTCTCTTCCTCCTCCTCCGGGGTGTCAGGGGATCTTTTAACAAAACAAATCCGAATGCAACGTTGAATTATTTCCACTTGACTCAATGATGTATGAAGGGAGCACTGCAATTAACAGCTCTCTTTGATACTTCTCTCTCCAGTGATCCAGCAGACAAATGCATTACTATCCCTGCACCCCCTTTTCACCACTGCGGTCCACATATTTGGAGGTGGGTGGGAGTGAAATCTCAGCTAAACCCAAAAACTCCTTAATGCTAAGAGTTGTGCGCTCCTGGGAGCACCACACGTCTTTTGTTGGAGGCGAATGGAAAAGGGTTTAATGAATTATCCAGCTAAGGTTGGAGGCAATTAACCTACATTAGTTTGTGATGTGTTCCTAGCTGTCAAAGAGTACGCAAGACTGTTTGCTTCTGCAGTCAACTTAAACCAGAATGTGACACAGCGTGGGCTTCTGAACAGCAAATTGTTTAAAAGTACAGCTTTATACTGTGGCTAGTGAAAGAAAACTGTTTAAACTATCATTTTTGGCATTTTTATCTTCAATCCAATCTATAGGATGATATTTCCACCATGTTATTTTGTAAGTAATGAAGTCAGATATTGTATACCTACATAGGTCCTTTAGAAGTGAGTCATAGGCATCAGCATGATGCCAAGAGAGTTGTTTTCTTCTGAAAGAGCAAACAGATGGTGTGAAAATAGCAGACAGAAAACTGTATGCCATGTCAAAAAATCGATAATTTAATTTATTCATTTTATAGGAACAGTAGCTTTAGACACTATTAAATACTGTTTAAAGTTGGGAGTCGGTTACATTTTTTTCAGCAAAGATACATTAAATTGATCAAAAGTGACAGTAAATATAATGCTACAAAAGATTTCTATTCATTAAAGAATCCTGAAAAAAGGCATGATTTCCACACAAAAAATATTACAACTGTTTTCAACTTCGATAATGATAAAGATGATGATAATGATTTCTTGAGCAATGAATCATCATATTAGAATTATTTATGAAGGATCATGTGACACTAAAGACTGGAGTAACACATAATTCCCAGTCTGAGGACGTGAACAGCTCCGAATATAATGTCACATGTGTTCTCAAGATTCCGGTAAATACGAGGTACAGCTTTGCCATTACAGGACAAATTACTGTACATATTAAAATATATTAAAATAGATATTTTAAATTCTAATAATATTTTAAATTATTATTCTTTTTTACTGTATTTTTGCTCAGCCTTAGTGAGCACGAAAACAAAAAAAAATCTTACTGACCACACCTTTTGAACTGTAGCATAAAACCCCCTATTATGGGTAAAATATAGGCAAAGAGTAACTTATCAAAGAGAAAGCTTAATATTCAGAAACTGTATTTTCCAAAGCAACCGGGTTTTCAGGTAGGAGGAAAAAAATGACCTTGAATGGATTATAAACCACTTGCTTGAGAAAAAAAAAATCCCCAACTCATGTAACCTGAGTGTGCCCTAAAGAGAGCAAGGGTGTAGAGATGAAGCCTAACCTTTTGTACCTTGACAGATCTGTCTCTCTTAGACAGGCCTTTGTAAGAACAATGGCTAATGGCAACTGAACTTTAGAAATGAGAATCAGAGCACTGATGAACCATCCCAGATCATTTAATAACTAGAAGTGCATTAGAGTCAGAATCAGACTCATTTGTATGTATAACACAGCATATCGATGTATAACATTGTCGGAAATCATATGAAAGTTTGTGTTTTCACAGAAGCAAGAGAATCATATGGGTTTGGAATGTCATGAGGGTGAAAAAAACAATGACAGAATACAAATAACTTAATATGATGCAGTTCTGGAAGTTATGTTATTTTGTCTTGACAAGGAAAGGTCATTTGAAGTCCCAAACTAACAAAGGCAAACACTTGACAGCAAGAGCAAATATGTTTGGAATAAAGCAGACAGCTTTTTGTCTTTGTATCTGAGAAAACACAATAATTGAGCACTTCATTTAATGCACTAATTTTGATTAAACAGATCTCAGCATTTGAAAACATAGGTTAATTAAGGAAAATAGGAATTTATTATTTAATAATTAAAATGTTATTCATTCATCAACATCTAACTACTACTACTACTACAAAAAAAAAAAAAACTTCAAAACCATATAGCAGATTTATAAAGAGAGACTTGTGGAGTCTAAAACTTGACTGTTCTGGTCATCACTTGGAGGAATGTTCAGTACTTATTCAAATGCAGGACTTCCAGCTTGTAGCCAGCCAATGCATGCAGTCTCAAACCATCTATGACATGGTTCCCCCCATGATGATACTAAACTATGTGAGAATCATTCTTCTGAGAGAAAAAAAGTCCACAGACACCTTTATCGGAAGTTCATTATCTGGCTTCATCTCAAACCTGGCCTTCTCCATATGATAGATTTACTAGCCAGGGGAAATTATGATACAAATTAATTTATGAATTCAAATATTATTCTCATATCTGCCTATTAAGTTTCTTGTCAGGAGCCCCTCTTCACCTTTCATGCACCAGTGTTCTTCCCCCCGTCAATAACAATCAGAGAAAAACAAATGAACTCTAAATCCCTTAATGCTCCTGACCACACAAGAATCCATAAACACAATGTTAACCAGGCCACATTCTGTGTTAATTTCACACTTGATCTGCTTAGTTTGTTTCTGTGCATTTGGCTTTATTAAAAAGTGCATGTCATTTTAAAGACATGAGAAACATAAATATAAGTTATCAATATGAAATTATAATGAAGGAGCAGACTGGATCCATTGGGATTCTCAGATTTTTGTCCATACAGAATCACAGCAGGACTCCAAGTTCACCCACTTGGTCACTCACATCATTGCATTTCATTTGGAGTCACTTACTCCTTCAGTGCAGTGTGGTAAACCAATTTCACGTCCTTTTTTCATATATCAGCTGTTAGGGGACCTTATCTAAAATGCTTTACATGGCAAAAGAACACCATCATTCCTTGACAAACATGACAACATGACAGCTATTTTCCACAGCGGACTCTTACTCATACAACCTAGATGACGCAGCCGATAAAGAACAACAGCAGCATAAACAATGAGGGAAAGTCAACATCTCGGACAAGACAGGATGCAGGATGGCCTTTAAAGCTATTCTCTGTAACCTTGAAAATACTTGTTTGCTATACACAAGTATATGTTCTACCCTGGAGATACATATGCTTAATGAAAAATGTATGTTTGTGAAGATCGATTTTGTATAATTTTACAAGTAACCACACATCTGGGACAAACAAAACAAAAGCTTCTGGGAGTGCAGAAAGAAAAAAGTATTGAGGCAATTGGTGTATACTATTAACCAGAACATACTATTAACCCCCACGTAACAGTTACACTATGACGTCCTCACAGCCAGCAGCAAAAGTTCATGCTAGTAATTACTTAAATACTTTGGCACTTTGGCAGTGTGATGCATTCAAGCGAGTCAATGTGGCTCAAGCTATTGAGTATTTTTACGGCAGATGGAAAAAAAGCTTCATGCCGATTTATGCTCACATATACTTAAAAGTTAAGATGCCATTTTATTTTACCACCATTATATTTTATCCAAATATAATAATATAAATAAAATACTGGATGATCGGTCTTCTTTTCGATAAAATAATAATAATAATAAGTAAACAATAAGGTACGAGAGGCTGTGCTGTATTGTGAATAAGTCACCCCTTCAGCCACTACTTATTCATGATACAGCCCTAGCCTTGATTGCTTTTATTAAACGGTTACCACACAATACAAATATTGAAGCCAAAATATGTTTATCAATGCAAATTTCATGAAGTAAAATCACTAAAAGCCTTCTTTCCGCCGGAAAAAATAGTCCCTGACCATGAATAGCAAAAGAAGTTACATTTTTACACCATTAGATGGCAGCAAAGACTGTCTTTATGAGTGTGTCAGTCAGTAGTGAAGACTTTTATATTGAAAAGACTGAATTGTGAACATGGAACAAGACGAAAATGCTTTGACTAGCACTGTCAGTCACGGGAAAACCCCTTAACTGTTAAAAGGACAAGATATTTATATAATAAATATAAAAACTTTATTTAGTATATACACAGTATTTAGTATATATATATATATATATATATATATATATATATATATATATATATATATATATATATATATAATGTCATATTAAATTGTATGTATAATATTAAATATTATATAAAATATTGGGTATGATATTTAGAATGTTATTCTCACATCATTCTACTATTAATATAATATAATATAATATAATATAATATAATATAATATAATATAATATAATATAATATAATATAATATAATATAATATAATATAATATAATATAATATAATATAATAAAATAATATTTGTGTACAAACAGAATCTCTAAGATCAATGTAAATAAATGACTGAAATAAATTATTGAAGTGAACAAAGCAGACAACTAAATTGTTTATCGCCAACCAAAATCTCATACTCGTGACAGCAATATGTATATCATTTTTAAGTAAAAAGATAACGTAAGTAAGATTTGAATAAAAAGTAAGTAGTAAAATATAATATCTTGGGTTTTCTGGAAGCTAGCTGACCAGAATAAATTTGAGTTGTATTATCATTATTATTATAGTTGTGTTAGTTGAGGATTACTATTATTGTTGAGTTGAACAGGAGGAAACAAAGAGATAAATTAAACCATAAAGACAAATGGGCCTTTAAAAAGAACAGTGCTGGTTGATTTATACTTGTCCTTCAGTGCTGTAAAAATGTACACATGCTGAGAACAAAGCAATTAGACTTACATCTCTTTGACGCAAATGCTCTAAGTTGCTCACACCTAGTGCTTGAAGTCTTGCCAGCAAGCTGACGCGCTAGAGGAATATCTACAGGTCACAAGAACTCTGGGTTATCTTCATACGTAAGCCACACAATTGCTTATTTAAACATTTTCAATCAAACTTGACAATGGACACTGCTGAGCAAGGGAAAAGTGGGAGAGAATGTAAATAGGGACAAAACATAGTGAAAGGGCCAGAGATCACAAAATTGGCATGCTAACTTGGCCTAGTTGTACCTGAAAGGCATTATCAGGTGTAGAAACACAATCAAGTTTCTTAAAATGAGTCACAGAAAGATTGAAAAGTGGAACATCAGTGAGGAAAAGACATTTAATGTCTATAAACTTCTTATCTGTTGGCCATGGAAAAAGTCATTGGCTTTCTTTATGCCACTGCAGCTCCTGCAAGCAGGAAGATTGTGTATTTTCATGTGGGATGAATGTGCAACTCTGGGGGGAAAAGATACAAAATTCCAATGAAACCTCAAGATGGAATTTCTGGAATTTTCTCTATGTAGATATGAAACAACACTTTTTTTTCTTTTCTTTTTTTTTTTTTTTTTTTTGAGTGTTGGGAATTCTGCCTTAACTTATAAGCTGGCAGCCTGTTCTCTGACTTCTGCCACTGAGCAACCCAGAGCAAGTCATTTCATCATTACAATGTGACCTTTCCATGTCATGTTGAGCTTGTCCAGCTATTAATGAAAATGCAAAGCTCCCAGCATTCATAAACACCACAGCTGCTAGGCTCCATCAGAACCTGACATGTAGGGAAAAGAGAAAGAGGTCAGCAGCAGAAAGGTCAACATAAAGGGGGGGTTGGAGAGAAAGCCAGCAAATTATGTGACTGCAGGCCCATATATGCCTACCTTATTTTTAATGTAAGCAAACATATTTACCTTGCAAAGCTTCCGGTGTCAACCGCTTCCAGCTGTAGAAAAATCGTTTGTTATGCTGCTTGATGTTGCAAACTGGTATTTCTTATCATATTATTCTTTTACTGCAAATAGTTTTACCGTTTACTACACTTTGTAATTCTTCAATTGTTTACTACACTGGAAAATATATATATACTTTAGACCAACTTAAAAAAATACTCTAATTGGTTCCAACCGAATGTATTAGTATTGGTTTGGTTCAAACCTTACATTTTGTTTTAATATTAATCAAAAATACTTATCTTCTTAAAGACAAAAACAGAATTTATTAAAAAGATAATATTTTATGAATATATTGTATATATTATAAACACACTGTGTTTACTACATCAACAGCATAGGAGAATGACAGGGAAGAGAAGAAATTGTTGAATAAAGTCATTATTTATTTTTTTTTTTGGTTTGTTTGTTTTTTGTTTTGTTTTTTGCACACAAAGTATTCTTGTCGCTTCATAACATTAAGCTTGAACCACTGTAGTCACATGGACTATTTTAGCGATGTCTTTACTACCTTTCTGGGCCTTGAAAGTAGTAATAATGTTGCAGTCTATCAGATATCAGAATGCTAACGCATTTCATAAAAAAATATCTCACAGGTGTGGAATGGCATGAGGGTGAGTACTTAATGACAGAATTTTCATTTTTGGGTGAACCAACCCTTAATAAAGCCAACTTTGAAAAATGTTTATTGTGATGTCATCTTAAAATCTGCATCACATTTTTGTTATAAAAACCTCAGAAAATGTAATAAAATACACAATTATATTTGCAGTCAGTAAAGCTAGCCAGTATGTGTTAAGCTATTTACTACTTAAACAAAATTATTTCTTTTAGTTTTTGATTAGTGTTATTTAGAGAAACTGAATAAAACTGATTTAGAAACCCATGATTTTTCAATATGAAAATGCACTTTAAATAAATAACACAGTCGTTTCACTTTTTTTAGTGTATAGCATCTAATGAATTAGAAGTCTCCCACATTCACAGGAAAAAGCTTGCATCCACCTTTGAAAAATAGGGTGGATTTGGCAGTTTGTGTCAAGGAGGAATTCCCAGCAACCCCAGTTTTATCTTCACTGTAGGATTGGTGGTGACTTTCTAGAAAGGTTATCATTCTGCTTGAATCTCATAGATTCCAATGTAACTATGTGTCAGCCAAAGGGAAGAAATATCAGCCTCAGAGCATAAAATGTGTGCAGCCTTGAAGCATTATTTAAAATACTGAGATGTAAAAACATGACAAACACCTGTTATTATTCTGAAGTGACAAATGAAATGTGCTGAGATGTCTTATCCTGCACAAGTGTTTATTAAGATGGACCAGATATCATGTGAAACCCCACTGTTTCGTTGAATTGAGGGGAGCAGGAGGGGTTTGCTGTATGAATATGGGACTGACAAAGAGGAAACACCACACAATTACATTTGAGGCCTGTCTACATGCTGGCTTCAGTAACAGTACAAGTGGATCATACATTTCTATATAATGCAACAAAAGCAAATAATATCAATCAATTACCACTGAGCTGATACAGAGCATAGACTGGAGGATTATTATTTTTCAATTATGCTACATATTAACAGACAAGCCTTTACCTGCCCATTCTTTTTTATTCCCACCATCCAGTGATTGAATTTATCAACACTTTAAATAATCACTATCTCTGGCCACTCTGACATTTTCACAAATTAATTTATGCCATCAAAAATCAAATATTTACATTGAACATAAATAATAAATATTTTTAATATTTCATTGAAATCTTAAATGTAATATTTAATATAGTATAATAGTAAACCTAAAAAAATCATCCACCAAGTAATATAGTTATTGACACTGCATATGATTATAGATAGACTTATTAAAACTAAATTCTTGCATATATTGGATATTTTAATCTTAAACATGGCTCATCCAATCTGATTTAAAGGATTAGTTCATTTTCAAAAAAAAAAATTCCTGATAATTTACTCACCCCCATGTCATCCAAGATGTTCATGTTTTTTTTTTTTCTTTCTTCAGTAGAAAATAAATTAAGTTTTTTGTTGAAACCATTCCAGGATTTTTCTCCATATAGTGGACTTCAGTGGACTCCAAACGGTTGAAAGTCAAAATTACAGTTTCAATGCAGCTTCAAAGGGCATATACATTTACATTTTTTTTCCAAAATGGCGATTGTTTCGCTAGATAAGACCCTGATTCCTCGTCTGGTATCGTTTAAAGCCCTTTGAAGCTGCACTGAAACTGTAATTTTGACCTTCAACAGTGAAAGCCATTGAAGTCCACTATAAGGAGAATAATCCTGGAATGTTTTCATCAAAAACCTTAATTTCTTTTCGACTGAAGAAAGAAGGACATGGACATGTTGGATGACATGGGGGTGAGTAAATTATCAGGAAAATTTTATTTGAAAGTGAACTAATCCCTTAAAATAACTATGTTTACATCATAATTTAAACCTTCAGATTTTAAGTGGTATTTAGTATTTCACTCCCACGCTGATTTCAAAGCCCAACCTTACATCCATTTTAAGTTGGTTTGGATGCTTGCCCATAACTGACTGTATAAAGTACTGAAGGAATTACATGTTTTCTGTCAACATTGATGTTCATGAAAGTGTTCCTCAATCAAGTGTAGAAATAACTCATTCAAATATAGCAAGTGTATGTCTAATCACAAAAAAAAGAAGTTCCACAGAAGTATGAAAATGCATGTGAGAGCAGATAAAAGCCACAGAGATTGGATTTAAAGAGGAGAGTGGCATCTTTATGCATGAGGGCTTGAGATATGAGCAGGCACATACTCTTCACAGTGTGGAGAGATTCATGCTCCTTCAACAGCCTCACAAAAACTTCTGACACCCAAAATCGCATTCAGATTCATATGAACACTTCTCTTAAATACCATTTACGATTTAGATCCCCGAATCTAAGACTAATTATATGGATCTATAAGAGCACTTAATCTTGACAAAATCACTAACTGTGACATTCTTGTCATCTGTGGTTTTGTTGATTATTAATCTGAAGGTTTGATATGTAGCAGCAAGAAATTAGCAATCAAAAAATTGAAATGCAATGAAAAACAACTGATATTCTGAAGTCGTTTAAAAGAAGATATATAATAAAGCTTTGTAAACTGTCTAAATACCATTGAAAAAGTAAACCTCAAACTTTTTTTGAAGCAAGCTGTTGCCTATTTAGTGTGGCATTGTGGATCAGGAAGAGGGTCATCAAAGATACTTGAGACTGTAATTCATCCATCTCTAGATGGAAAATTACCATCAAGCTTAATTGTTATGTGCACCATATAAAAATTTCTGGTTCTCTTAAAGTGACAAAAAGTGATATCTGCATAGAGAGCCAAATAAGTGAAGATGTAAAACATCGCTCAGCTATGTAAGAATTTGATTAGCTGTCTAAATATCTAAATGCACATTTAGTCACAGCTTTTATGTTGTAGTTTTAAGAATTTAGAGCAGTTAGAATTTTTAAACTACATTTTATTTGAAGTCCCTGTGGTCACAGCTTTAACATGTCAACTGGGTCTTCCCAGTGTGATAATTCTGTCAATAGTTGTGGGATAAATCTTGGTTGCTACAACTGAGAAAAAAACTAAATTGCTCTACTATACAACACAAGGTGCCCTAGAACGTTCTTTCACAAGATGTAATATAAGTCTAAGGTGTCCCCTGAATGTGTCTGTAAAGTTTCAGCTCAAAATACCCCATAGATTTTTTTTTTATTAATTTTTTTAACTGCCTATTTTGGGGCATCATTAACTATGCACCGATTCAGGCTGCGGCCCCTTTAAATCTCATGCTCCCTGCCTCCCGAGCTCTCGACTCTTTATACAGTGCATAAACAAAGTTAACAGAGCTAATATAACCCTCAAATGGATCTTTACAAGATGTTCGTCATGCATGCTGCATGCATGGATCGGATCATGTGAGTATAGTATTTATTTGGATGTTTACATTTGATTCTGAATGAGTTTGATAGTGCTCCGTGGCTAAAGCTAACATTACACACTGTTGGAGAGATTTATACAGAATGAAGTTGTGTTTATGCATTATACAGACTGCAAGTGTTTGAAAATGAAAATAGCGACGGCTCTTGTCTCCGCGAATACAGTAATAAACGATGGTAACTTTAACCACATTTAACAGTACATTAGCAACATGCTAACGAAACATTTAGAAAGACAATTTACAAATATCACTAAAAATATCATGTAATTATGGATCATGTCAGTTATTATCGCTCAATCTGCCATTTTTCGCTATTGTTCTTGCTTGCTTACCTAGTCTGATGATTCAGCTGTGCACAGATCCAGACGTTAATACTGGCTGCCCTTGTGTAATGCCTTGAACATGAGCTGGCATATGCAAATTTGGGGGCGTACATATTAATGATCCCGACTGTTACGTAACAGTCGGTGTTATGTTGAGATTCGCCTGTTTTACGGAGGTCTTTTAAACAAATGAGATTTATATAAGGAGGAGGAAACAATGGAGTTTGAGACTCACTGTATGTCATTTCCATGTACTGAACTCTTGTTATTCAACTATGCCAAGGTAAATTCAATTTTTGATTCTAGGGCACCTTTAAGATGGAAAAATATAAAATTTTTGGAGTTGACAATTGCTCTCAAAAACTCTTTATAATGATAACATATTCTTTACAAATGGAGAATTATTCTAATGTTGTTTCATGATTTTATTTATTTTCATGATTTGCATGCCTTATATCTATAACATACTGTACTGCTAAAAGGAGAAAATTAAATTAAATATTAGTTAAAAAATTTATATCTTAATTTATTGTCTTGTCAATCAGTTGTTTTAAAAAAAGTATTTGCTAGTATTTGAATCTGTTATAACTTCAGTTGGATCTTTGTCAACACCCTCAGTATTTGTCAGTTCCGTCAGATTAAAGTTTTTGTTCATTTTGAAAGAAATTTATTCTTATCAATTTATTGTGTTAAAATGTCAACTGAACTACATGATATTCTTATTTATCTAAGAACATTGGTTATATGTGCTTAATATTAAAAAGCAGGGTAGAGAATTAAGGAATTTAGGAATTTAATTGTTAATAATAGTGTGAAAACAGACAAAAAAAAGTAGAGAATGTATTTTATCACTTAGCTCTTTTACTGAACATCATTATTACATAATTGTAGATTTTACACTATTATTGGATGGATCAAATTAAAAAATCATGCTTTTTAGTGCTAAAATGACAAAAACCTGTTCCCTTTTACGGTCCATTACCTGAGACCTTTGTTTACAAAAATATCCATTTACAGTAATGTCGTATTAAAAAAAAAACTAACATCTAAAACATGTTTTGTTCTTTATCTCAAGAATCATTGCTATGTTTCCATCCAACTTTTTATGCACATTTTGGGATATTGCATGCTGAATGGAAACAGCAAGTTGCACATAAATTATAAAAATGAGCATAAAAAAAAACATCTCAAATGAGTCAGATACATTTTTTTATCCGACAAGAAAACATGTGCATAAACTATGATGGAAGCACATTTACTGAATAAATTTCTCAATGCACATCAAAAAAGACATGGCACTGTGATGGTACGGGCATAACTGGACCAACCAGTGGACAGATCTCGTTGTACAGCATCTGAAATGATGTTTTGGTTGTTCTGAAATGCATGAGCAAAGTCTGCCATCAAAGTGGTTCGGTATAATTAGCTCCCAGAACTGTCTTACACGACTGCGTTCCCAAACAGCAGGCATCCGCATCAGAAAGAAAGTTACATGACCGCATTTGTTTAGTTTCGTCTGCATGCTCTGAAGAGTGATATTACTATACAAAAATTATTGTATACAGTGGCTTCTGTATTAACTTCCATTTTTCTTAGTCGTATTTATCACCAATATTCACAAATGTTTTATGCAATATTCCAATTTTGCACATAAGTTAAAGGTGTCCTAGAATTGAAAATTGAATTTACCTTGGCATAGTTGAATAACAAGACTTTTGTACATGGAAATGACATACTGTACAGTGAGTCTCAAACTCCATTGTTTCGTTCTTCTTAAATAAATCTAATTTGTTTAAAAGACCTCCAAAGAACAGTTGAATCTCATCATAACACCGACTGTTACGTAACAGTCAGGATCATTAATATGTACGCCCCCAATATTTGCACATGCCAGCCCATGGTCAAGGCATTAGACAAGGGTGGGCAGTATTAACGTCTGGATCTGTGCACAGCTGAATCATCAGACTAGGTAAGCAAGCAAGGACAACAGCGAAAAATGGCAGATGGAGCAATAATAACTGACATGATCCATGATTACATGATATTTTTAGTGATATTTGTAAATTGTCTTTCTAAATGTTTTGTTAGCATGTTGCTAATGTATTGTTAAATGTGGTTAAAGTTACCATCGTTTATTACTGTATTCACGGAGAAAAGAGCCATCGCTATTTTCATTTTTAAACACTTGCAGTCTGTATAATGCATAAACACAACTTCATTCTTTATAAATCTCTTCAACAGTGTGTAATGTTAGCTTTAGACACAGAGCACTATCAAACTCATTCAGAATCAAATGTAAACATCCAAATAAATACTATACTCACATGATCAGCATGCAGCATGCATGACGAATACTTTGTAAAGATCCGTTTTGAGGGTTATATAAGCTGTGTGAACTTTGTTTATGCAATGATGGAGTCACGAGCTCGGGGCTGGGGAGCGAGACATTTAAAGGGGCCGCAGCCTGAATCGGCGTATTTCTAATGATGCCCCAAAATAGGCAGTTAAAAAATAAACTATGGGGTATTTTGAGCTGAAACTTCACAGACACATTCAGGGGACACCTTAGACTTATATTACATCTTGTAAAAAAACGTTCTAAGGCCCCTTTAAATTCACAACTTTGGATCAAAACATAGCTAGTGAGCTATATAAATATTCCCAGAAAAGCTACATAACAACAATACATTAATCAGCATATCACTTTGTAATATGCACAAGACAAGTCTAAACCTTTTGGATCAGAATAGATTTGTGAATAAATGCTCATTGGAACCTCACTGAGATCTGCAGTACTACAGTAGACTGAATCAAGAAGGTAACAGAACTCCTGGAGCTGTGAAGGACAGCAGATACACAACGGTTGTAAACGAATGACCTAACGACTTGATTTGTGGCCAAGAAATAGCAGCCAATAGGGCAGAGATGTCACAGCAATTGATATTCAACTATATTTGGTTTCCACTTGTATGCCCCTTCATGGTGTTTGGTCCCAGCAGAGTGACGAATGGATCTCCAGGCCCCATTTGTCAGCATTCCTATAGGGCTCTTTGTGTCAGCCTACAGCCATGTGAGCACCACACACAAGGGAAACCTGAGAGTCAGCTCAGCATAAAGGTGCTAAGCCAGTATTGGCACCTGCAGTCTTGACACCCCCAAGATGAGGGTTACAAATACATTTTCACCTCACTAGCCGATGCTATTTATTCTAAAAAATATATACATTTTTGTTGGATGGCTGGATGGATGGATACCTTAAAACACAACATATCTCATTATATAGAGCAACATTTATGGCTGGATATCATGATACTTTTCATTTCATTGTCATAAAGACAAAAATGAAGAGTGGTTGCTTGTGTTTTCAAGCTTCTTACTTCTGATTCATTCATTTAACAGGCTCTAATGCATTTTTCATAAGTCAGGCGGTGTACACCAGGAGCGCAAAGATAATTGTAGAGGTGAGCGTTTAATCTCACGTTTTTTCCTCAGAAAAGATTAAAAAGAGCGAGACCTTTATCTCCTTAGGAGACGTTGGTATCAACGGTGTCATCCGCTGAGAAGATGAATGACTCCCGCTGAGGTAATTTGATGGTCAGGGGCCACAAGTAATTTTTCATTCAGAATGAAATTTCTCATGTGGTGCCTTTTCATCTCAAGTTTACAAAGCCAAAAACAGCCCTTTCAAACAATTTTTTTTTCTTCAACACCCTGCTGAATGGAATTGTAATGCTGGGCCTTGCTGAGTAATACTGGTCTGAATTAGTCATATTTAAGGATTAGTTCACTTCTGAATGAAAATTTCCTGATAATTTACTCACCCCCATGTCATCCAAGATGTTCATGTCTTTCTTTCTTCAGTCGAAAAGAAATTAAGGTTTTTGATGAAAACTTACCAGAATTATTCTCTACAATTTAATAAAATGTATCTTTTGTAATACTAGTGGCACACTATAAACTTGTTTAAATATAGAAATTCTTCAGTGAACCCTTGAAGCAGGTGTCATATTCATACATTCATGTATATGCGTGCATATATCCATTATCATGTCAAGTTGCATGGTATTTAAAATTATAAACCAGATTTCAAATATTAATATGAAAACTAGCATATGTTGTAAGCACATCTCTTGCTCTTATGTTTTTGGGTCTCCTTCAATCCTTCAAGTACACACATCTGTGCAATGAAGCAAAGCCTTGAAGTGGTTCATCCTCCTTAGCAAGAGAAAGAGAGAGAGAAAAAAATAACATAAACAAAGCCAGAAAAACCTCCATCCCCCTCTGTGATCTTCTAGATCCCCCTCTTTCTGCTCCTCTTCTCAGTGGGCTCACAGCACGCCATCTCCCTGCCTTCAAATGTGCTGCTGGCCCTTTAAATCCTCTCCATTATAATTCCTGGAGCGAGCAGCTGGCCATAAAAAAGAACGAGAAAGAAAGGGAAAAGCACATAGTCTCTTCAAAACACAAACCCAGACACACAGACATGCTTGCGCTCTCACCTACACTCACTGACATCTGAGGGGGGGGTGGGACACTGTGGAGGATTTTCCAGCCAGCAGAAGTGAGCAGGGAGGAAAGCAGAAGAAGTTTCTTCACAGACAGACTCGGATCACTCTGCAAGACAATGCATTCCTGTCGAGTTTTACCTGCTCCTCTTTGGATTTGGTAATTCTGTAGAGTGTAAGTTCTTCAAACGGACTGAGAAAGAGAGAGACTGAGCAAGAGAATGCTCCCTCAGGTCATAAGGATTTTATATGTCTTGTCTTTTTTCTTTTTCCAAGGGGGCTTTATCAGGTAAGAGAAGAAGTGGTTTTTAATAGCATGCATGTGTTGCTTGTGTGGTGTAGTGTTATTTGGTCATTTATTCTAAGAAATGTCACACTCAAATCTTTTGTGAGAGTATTTCATTTTTATTTTATTTTTTCTTGAGAGAAATAGGTAAGATTTTGTGTCAAACCTGCTATATATATATATATATATATATATATATATATATATATATATATATATATATATATATATATATATATATATATATATATATATATATGTATATATTATATATCTGTAAATTGACTGTTGTATCTGGACACTTCAGTTGAAGCTTTAACTAGATAAGGTTTTTTTAAGTTTATTTTTATAATTACAGAATTATGTAAACTTTCTCAACACAGATAGACAGTCAGTCTGATTATATATAATGTGATTAATTTAAACTCAAACTGACAGAGTAAGAAAAATGCAGTGCTCCTGCCAATTTATGCAAATTTTGAAATTCCAAGAAACAATTTTTGAAAGAGCTGTAAGCTGCTGAAATAAGCTCCTTCTAAAATAAAATATCAAATTTCTTTTGTCTTTTCCTTATAAAATTAAAGGGAAAAAGTTCGATTCGTTTTGTATAGCAGATTATTATTTTTTTTTTAATCATATTATTGATATGGATTGCCTGAACAATATCCAGCAGCATAAAAATCATTAGCACACAGTAAAGGTTGTGTCTCCATACTTTATTAACTCAAACAAAGCAAGACTCTACGAAAGAATAGAGAACCTCAGTGCTATTTCAATCTTATTGTGGCTCTAATAAATAAAGTAAAACATTTAGCAATATAAAGAAGGAACATTGAGTTCTTTTAAAAAAGCAAAATAAGATTTTCTCCCCCCTCTCTGAATGAAAAAAGTGAAAAGTTTTGCAGCGAGTGCACTCCCTGTTTCATGCCCCATTGCATCCAGGTGTGAACAGGCTGGAGCTAAATTTGCATAATCCCAAAGCCTGGGTCTGGCGACGAGCATCCGCTCTGAGAGAGCGAGAGAGACACTGGCAGAAACTCCATCGAGAATCAGAGTGAGGGATGAAGAGAAGATTGAGTCAAGTCATTCAAGATGAGATTACAGGAAAAGTGCTGGGAGTCATGATGATGTAATGAAAGGTGAAGGTATGAGACAGCCAGGGACAGGGTGACTGGCAGAGGAACATGTTGTAGATGTTGTGGTATGTCACATGTTACATTGCACACATGAGCATAGAGACGCTTCAGTGTCTCTGAAGGACCCGTGGTGTGACTTTCTGGTGGGAGATGACATCCCTTAGCGATCGTACTCACTGGCTCAGTGTGTCAACCTGCAGACACTGTGTGGGCGATTCAGAGCGGACAGAACATGGAGGCAGAGATGAGCGGTGTTTGGGCTGAGCTGTCCGACTCTGAGGTGAGGGGGCGACAATGGCTGTGAAAGGAGCCATGCAGAGACCTGGGTAGAAATCCAGCGGGTGGCTGATTAGCAGGTAGACAGGTCACATGGAGCGACAGGACCGCAGACAATGGCAAGAACTTACAAAATGCACTGTGAAGAAGAGTGACTCAGGACAGCCTCGGCATGTCTGTGTAGTCTTACAGGTCAGCTGTGTGGTGATTGAGTGAAGATAAATATGAGAAAGTCACTATCAGTTTTCACAGACATCTTTCAGTTTTATAATAAAAGTTTTGAACTGAGCATAACCTCAGGGAAAACATATAAAGAACATTACCTTGAGAAAAAGAGACTAACGTAGTTTGAAAGAGCAGCTGGCACTATGTGAAACAAAGACATCTGTCAAGACAGAAACAGTGGGATTTGCAAGAGAATCTAAGATGCTGATATGGAAAACAAAGGGGTTTGTGCAGCTCACACTTTGTCTCTTATTAATAAATAAGCAGTAGACAGATTCCAGTTTTCTGCTCATGGCTATACACAGATTTCAAGCAAGAGTACACCATTCCCACCAATCAGCAAGGGGAGTGTGCCAAATCTGACCCCAAAGTCACACCAGCACAACTCCCTGCAGTAATAGAAAAGCAGAGGTCAGGGGCCACTGAGCAAAACACTAGTTAGATTCATTGCACGAATCTCTGGAATACTTAATTCTGATTGGCTGTCTGAATCTGAAATATTTGTGAATAATAACAATCATCCAGGGCAACATTGTATTTCAAGAGCTCCATAGTCGAAATATTTTATTTTAAACTCTAATCAATATTCCACACACGCACATACACACAAACACAATTGTGTACTTGCTGAAAAAAGTATTAATTTCTTTAAAATATATGAAAAATACAGCGTTTTCAAAAAAAACTAAGCATTAAGACATGTTAAACTGCACACCAAAAACACAATCAAGCCTAGAAAAAAACCACTGAACCATTGAACCATTGCCGTTCCTCACCTGTAAGACCTTAATTAATCTTCGGAACACAAATTAAGATATTTTAGTTGAAATCCGATGGCTCCATAGGGAGCAATGACATTTCCTCTCTCAAGATCCATAAAGGTACTAAAAACATATTTAAATCTTTCGCTTCCGCTAAATCTTTCAGTCTTTCACTTCTGCTGGATCAAGGATTTTCATGACATCACCACGCACTTCAGTTTCTCGTCAAACCTTGGGTCCAATCAAATGCTCTCTAGAATCTAAAGTCCCGCCCCCTCCTACACTGTCAACAGACACTGAATCTGTGGCTGAAATCGGTCATTTGCTCAAACATTTACTAGTTTCTACATGGTGAATGGCACATAGTGCACTATATAGAGAATAGGGAACGACTCAGACAGTGTAAATATGTTTTCCATTGACGCGAATGAAGTCTGTTTTCATGTTAGTATAACGTGAACCGCCGCAGCGCGAGCACAGTCTGCTCTGGCCCAGGGATACAAGAGCACAGAGAAGATCCACGAGTCGGTTCAGACCACGAAAGGTATCGGGCCCATTTAAATTCTGCACAGAATGCTGTATATTAAAGTGATATAGAGGAGATTAGGAGGATAACTGTTAGATATTAAAAGGAAACCGAGGTTTTACTGAGTTTAACGGCTCTGGCAGAGCTGTGATATAAAGGAAACACTATTGGCTATTTTTAAAAAAGGGGCGGGGCTGTTCGTTATATCGCCCTGAACACATTGAATAATGCTGCGCGTTCCAATTTTTAAAAAAAATTTTTACAGTCTATGGTTCCAAGACACTTCAGCGAGGCTTTAATGCTCTCTGTGTTTACTTCTGTATGACAGCGTGCTGTGTGCGTTGCCAAGTCCGTGATTTTCCCACAGAATTGGGTTACTTTTTCATTGTTTGTACCTTTTCATAATTAACACCTGGAATGCAATTTTTACCGGGATATCCCACGGAACATAATTAGACTAGTTTTGGACTAGTTTTGAGAAGCAATTGAGTGGATTTTCTGGTTTAAAAAAAAAAAAAAAAAAAAAAAAAACCTGGTACAACTCCATTTGTAACATTCTTGTGCACTTGCAGGTCAGTTCAGAACCATGATCTGTTCACAATGGAAATCTGATATTGGCCACATTTAAAACAACAATGTGAACAGCTATACTAAAAAAAAAAAAAAAAAAAAAAATCTGATCTGAGCAAAAATCAGAATTGAGCATGAAGGCTTGCAGTGTGAATGTAGCCGAATTAAGTGGCACAAATCGGAATTTAAAATATTAAATTCCATGTGGTTTGTACTGTTCACACTGACATGGCGAAAACAGATATGAGTCACATGTGGGCAAAAAAAAAAAAAAAAAAAAGATTTTGGCCACATTTACCTGCAGTGCGAATGTAGCCAATATTTCATTTATTTATGCACCATGTATCTCTATTTGGATGCTGCTGCATACAAAAAAGTATTTTGCTTGAAGCTCAATATATTAAAGACAGCACTTTTATCTTTAATAAATAATCATATTCTATAACAAACTTTTTTAATGACTAATGTTAAGTTAATTTGAACAACTTTCTATTGGATTTTTTAAAGTCTGCTAATCAGAATTCAACAAGCAACTCTAAT
This sequence comes from Chanodichthys erythropterus, assembly GCF_024489055.1. Classification (NCBI taxonomy): domain Eukaryota; kingdom Metazoa; phylum Chordata; class Actinopteri; order Cypriniformes; family Xenocyprididae; genus Chanodichthys; species Chanodichthys erythropterus. The sequence goes on along the minus strand of NC_090221.1, from coordinate 13,354,262 downwards.
ACAATGTTATTCACCCGCTCACAGCAAACCAGTGCTTGCACCTCTCCCACAAATATTTGTCTGTCAACCTCAGCAGCTCCACTGTGAAAACAAAGAGAGCATACAACAGTATGCAGAGCGGTAGATGGTGGGGCAGATATAACCCAGGGTTTGCAACAAAACTGTGGGACAGCAGCACGAGTGGTTCAGTGATGTGAACATGAGAATACAGTCGAGAGGTGACAGACTGCTGTGCAGTAGTGTGAATGATTGTTCCTGGCCAATTTCCCTCATCATCGAGGTGTGAGAAAAGTGCGTGCCCTTCGCTTTTTACCAAATGAAAGGAGTACCGCATGTGGGGCACCTGAAAACTAAGAGGGGTCTAAAAGGACAAGAGAACTTGTTGAGAGATCAGCTGTGAGTGAGAAGCCGGTGCATTTATTCCCAAAAATAAACAATTCCCTTGCGTTTTTGGTACTTGACTTTTAACCTGGCAAAAATGATTTTTAGCTTGAGTGCATAGCCAGTGGGCTGTAGTGAAATGAATTTCTTTCCACTGCCAGCTACCATACAACACCGCTGCATGAGAAGCACAACATGAAGTGTAACTAATGTGGTTGGGCCACAGTGCCTTATTTAAATGAAGGGCCTGTGGGATTCTCCTCCTGCTCATGGTTTGACAGATTGAAGCCCTGTTGGAAAAGCCCTTCTGGAGGTTGCTACAGTGAGCTATTACTTTCAGCACAATTAAAATCACATAAAGGAGTGATTTTAATTATGCAGTTACATGTAGTTATTATTAACTACATTATTATGTAGTCACAAATTCAGAGACAGCAAAACAGGTTAGAGTCCAACTAGATAGAATGATAGATAGATTGATCAAGAAATCTATACTCCATAGAAATCTATATACAGATACATTATTGCTCTGTTCCAGAATGTAATGAAAGGCAACTCATTTCATTTCAGGAAGGCAGCATCAATATCACCATGGAACCATATACGTAACCAACATGGAACACTCTTACATAAGCAGCAAGTCTTTGCACTGCCCAAATAGCATTGTGTATGGGATTAGTTTGATGTTTGCATCTTGCAAACTAACAATACTCTCATAAGCATATAAGAATAAATAGCACAAAAAAAGAGTTTAGCTCCAACTTGCCTCAAAACAACTGCCTGGATGTTTCTAGTATGCCTAGTAAAACCTTGATTAGCTGGTTCATGTGTGTTTCAATAGGGATGGAGCTAAACTTTGCAGCACAGTGACCCTCAGGGAGCAGGATTGGATTGGACACCCCTATTCTAGGTGGATCCAGGGACATGGTCCCCTGTAAGAAAATGTTGTACATTTTAAAATTAGGATGTTGCCTTAAAATATTGCCTCTGTAGTGAGCTCACTATTTTGGAACAGAGCATTTGTTTTGCTGCTGTGCATGCTGGTCAATTTGTCACATCCAATGATGGTACAACAAAGTTGTTTGTCTGAAGATCTCATAACAGCTGGGCAGCTTTGACTCATCTAATCCTGGGGTAAGATCTTTCAAAAAGATAATAGGAAGCAAACAGAGGTCTTGGCAGGAGGTGCTGTTTCTAATAAAAAATAAAAAATAAAATTGCAATGCCATTGAGAACAAATGAGTGCAATACCTGCAGATGTGGAAAGTGAAGCATGCAAACAGCACTTCCCCATGTGCTACATGACACAAGGTCATTTACTTTAAGGGTGGATAGTAAACACAAGTAACAACACCCACCAGGACACATCAGTCTCTCTGTCCCTCTATCTTTATCTTTTGCTCCACTTTCCTGTTCACTAGCCTATGTCACGCATGGCTGGTGAAGCAGTTTTGGGAGGTGGGTGAGGGGAGATGGAAGCTGAAGTGGGGATTACAACTGTGCTCGTCAGATAACACAATGTCAGGGAGCGAGGCGGCACTTTTTTCAGCATGAAATGAGAACACAAGCACACTGGAGCCATGTAATTCCTCTGAACGCTGAATAAATTATTACCCTCTGTGAGGGCACCCCTTGACTCCGGCCCACTATTGTAGGAACAAATTAAATTCAATAGTGCTAATCACAGCTTTTCAGTAAATGCCTGACTAACGCTCTGACCTCCAGACGGGCTCAGAAACTGGGCAGCGCCAACCCAGTGTTTGGTTTATTGATATTTCTGGTGTCATGGTAGTTACGAGAGCGCCGATGCTAGCGACTGGAGATTGGCTCCGCCGGTCAGTTGCTATGACAATTGTGGTTTATTGATCTATTTAGCTTATGGCCTTATCTATTAACCCTGCATGACAGCTGATTTTTTCCTAATGGAGAAAGGGAAGCAGCTACAGTCTCTCAAGAGAAAAGCAGAAGTGGCCAAGGAGGATGCGAACAGCCTAAGGTCATGCCACAGGCATCTGAAATACCTTTATAAACATTAGCATGACTGATGGACTGGAGTACAACAGGTCATGAGGGATGGAGCCTCTGAGTCTGAGTTGAGTGTATTTACCGTAAATACTATTGCTATATACAAGACAAATAGAGATGTAGCCATTATAGAGAACATTATGTCAGTGCTTGTGACTGTACGGCATCAGCTCCTGGTGCAAGTATAAGTCAGTTTCTCTAGATTTAATAGTTTAATTAGGGAGTGGAATGCATCATAAGCTTGCCAAATCATGCCATTATGCATTATGACCGGGGCTAGTTGTCACACTTCTGACTCCAGTGATTATTTTTAGAGTTGTCTTCTACTATAAAAAAGCAATGACATTTCCCCCGTAATTGCCCAGGAAAAACAAATACAGTTTACTTAACACATGCTGACCCCTTATAGTGGGGTAAGTTGTCACAATGTAACTTTTCAATAAAAATTCGGTTATGCTTTTTAGCAGAATTTTAGCACAAAAAAAAAAAAAAAAAAAAAAAGTCAAATCATTATTTTGACCAACAGATATTGTAATTAATAAACTGTATACATTTATAGCATTTAAAACAGCTGGGAGAGAATAATAAATAAACAGAAAATAAATACATTTGTCCCAAGCAGACATTTAGGGGAAAAAAAATTATTTACGTAAAAGAAGATAAGAAGAAAAAGTACTATGGAAGCCAATGGGGCACATCAACCATTTGGTTACCGACATTCATCAAAATATTTTCTTTTGTGTTCAGCAGAAGGTTTGGTGGGTGAGTAAATCATGACAATTTTCATTTTTAGGTGAACTATTCCTTTAAGAAATATGTTATATGTTGTATATAACCTGCATACACTCCCTGAATTAAACATACATGAATATGTCGACTTGCTTTTTATCTCTGTCTGCACAACCAGCTGCAAAACCATGCCCCATCTATTACTCAAAAACTATCAGCTCATCGGGTTTTCCCACATCACTTCCCCATTTTCCATTTCTTCTTTATTTTCACCCTCACCTTGATGTCCAAGAAGAAGGTTTCTGGCCACCAATCTTACTGACCTAAGCCAGTCTACATCAGACACTGTTTGCTGCTCTGACTAATGGCTCCAATGCAGAATTCCTGGAGGTCAGAGAGAATATTTGCATCTGACAATGAAACATTTCTGCCTGTGTCACTGTTGTGTTGTCAGTGTACCTTCTAGATCAGAGACTACATTCTCTGCTAGAGCACAGCATGTAAGTACACAGAGCTATTAGGTAAATCAGTGCAGAACAATTCAAATCATGCAGCATGGTGGCTTCATCTGAAAGACTGTTTCACAACCAACCTTGTAAGGATTTTACACCAAAAGCTCTGGTGTGAGTGCCTATGTAAAACGTTTGGAACATATAGAATTGGTTCCATTCATCAGCTGTTGACTGGATTTTGAGATGTGAACATTGCACTCAAAAGTGCAGGCAGATGAACGTGAGCTTGCAGGGACGGGGTTTAATTAGACTAATTGATTGGAGAAGTCCTGCATACGCCATGGTTTAGAACCAAAAGTGAACTAATTTGAACCAAGCAATCAAACCAAGTGTGAAAACTTATAGCAAGAGGAGATTAGCTACTGTCTGATTTTACCCACTCGCTGTTTATTAGATTTCACAGGAAACAACACATTATAAGGAATGGAAAGATCACAGAAATTTGAAGAAAACTCATCAAGGTAAATGAACAAAAAAGGAAAAGAAAACTTCCACTCTACAGTTTTCTGTTTTTTAGTAGGAAGCAGTGTTGTCCTGCATAGTCACATAGACTTATAAATGTGCTTCTGGGAGTGAGGCCAAACTTAGTCTAGACTTTGCAATCCTTTACTCCCCTAAGCAAAATACTGTATGGACTTCATTCAATGAGTTTTTAAGATGCTTGTGAATGACATACCACCCACACTGTGAGTGAGCTTAGAGGGAGAGAGCAACTATACATCTTTCTGTTTATACAAATTAATCACAGTTCTTCCTATATGAACCAGCTCCAAAATGTCCTTGTTTGCAGTGGGTCAACAGTGCCTAAAAAAAAACAATTTGTCACCCCACTAGTGTTCAGTCGTAGTCTGATGCCTAGCACTGCAAGGGGCATTGGAGAGTGCTCCAATTAAAGTGGTTATTTCAAGTGTGCTTGAGCAGACCCATGGGCCTCACTCCATAAAGGTGAGAGGAACATCCTGAGCTCACTACGCTAGGATGAGTGCCTGACACTACATGTTGGATACTGTGTTCAAAATCCCATTCAGATGTATCACATTTGAAAAAACTCAGCACAGCAACACATAGCAACCACACAGCAACCATATATATGCATATATATATAGTATGCAAATTGTTTTTACGCATGGGATATCCAGACGACACTGCATTCATCAAAGTTTTAAACTTCCACTGCAGCCTTCAAAAAATGATGAACATGCAAGCATTTGGAGCATTGCTTTTTAAGTTTTAAGAGCGTGAAATGATAAAATCCCAAGTTTCTAGCAATAGATGCATTTTACAAAACCTGACCAGAACGAAACATCAATCATTTATTTAACCCTTCTTCTCGTTTCTTAGGCAGGGTTATTAAATTTTATATCAATGCACCAGTTCAGCTAAGAGGTGTTACTTGCATTTGTGTTGGTGTCTTTGATTCCCTTTGTGGTCCTTGCTGGAAGGGGGATCTGCCAGGTTTTTTGATTTGCTGGCAGTCTCGTCGTGATGTTTTTTTTTGGAAGCCAATCGCATTGGTGTGTTGACGGATGAATGGATGCAGAGTCAGGTTTGCAACTGCTACCTTTGTCAGTAACATTTGTCACTGTTCTTGAAGAAGTTAAACTTACAGCTGCAGCTGAACAATGTTGAGAGGCACACATACTCAGATATTTACATTTATGCTGCCTTCACGTGCTATAGGAATTATTGTAAATATGAGTTTCTAGTAAATAATAGTTAAAAATTGTACATGAATGCCCTCTCAAGTTGTATTTGCCTCTGGGAAGCTCGTTATAATTTTGATACCCAATTTCCCGAGTAGGGTGGGCCATTAACTTTAAACATGGAGGAGGAGAGAACGATTGCTGCTGTGACAAGAAATTTGTATTATTTTTTTTCCACAACAGCTACATTGCCTTTTCATTAAAGTAGTGCATATTTGCATATATAATTAGTCATTTGAAGGGTTATTGTATGTTTTATACACAGCGAAAATAGCCTGTATTTGATCGAGGTATTTCATCAGCGCCAGGTCTTATAGAGGAAGGCAGAAGAGATGCATGATGAGGTTTAAGTGGTGATACATGGAAGGTAGGAGCAATTTTATATTGAGGAGGTAGGTTTAAACGATACGTGACATCATTGATTTGTCGCTGAATGGTCCAATGACTTGGGGACTCAGCTATGGATGATAAGGGGGTGTTGCTGATCATCTTGCATCAGCCTGGCTCTTATGTCTCCGTACTGTCCTCTGAAGGTGGATGTGAGCTGAGTCCCACACCCTCTCGCTCTCTTGGAACCAGTAGTTCACAGCTGGAAAGTCTGATGGCTCACCTGACCAGGGAAACCGGGGCATTTGGTTATCGAGTATGCACTGGAAGAGAGTAAGCCCAGTGGTGGTCTAACGAAGGGAGTTCTGTGCATATTTGTCCCATGGTAGAAAACAGTTCCAGCTGTTCTGGTGGTTGTGGCAGTATGACCGCTGGCAACGTCCGATTTCCTGAATTTTGCTCTCCGTTTGTCAATGCCAAGATGAGACAATGGTCTGTTAGGAACAGGCAATGGTTGCAGCATGCCTTCTGGAAGGTGTCTGAGGGTTCTGGAAATGGTGCATGTGCAGCATTATTGGTGGCCCAGTATGTTCATGGAGGAGCGAGAAGGTTTGTTGGTAACGTGGATGCCCTGATCCCGGAGACGCACAAAGTTGGTAGTACAAACGTGCGCCCACAGGACCTCCTAGTGCACCTGGCTACTCTCTGGAGGCTATAGCAATCTTCATCCATCTCCCACTGAATAGCACAAGAAAAGAGGGCTCGAGGGAGAGTAGGATCAGGCAATTGTGGAGGTTGATGTGGAGAATGAAGATAGGAGAAATTGTCAGCTTTGGTGTTCTTGTGTTCAAGATGATAGGTAACCTTGAACTGGAACCGGGTGAAGAATAAGGCCCATTTGACTTGACGTAGTGCAAGTCTGATGGCGAGGAGGACGCAATTCCTGATGTCGTAATTTTGCTCTGCCGGGGTCAGTTTCTTGGAAAAGAAGGCACATGGATGAAGTACTGCTGACTCACTCTGCCGCTGAGAGAGCCGCTTTCACTCCAATGGTAGATGCATCCATTTCTACGAAGAAGGGAAGCCAGGATAGCGATGTTTAAGGATGGGAGCGGTACAGAAGGTATTCTTCAGCTGTTGGAAAGCGCTGGTGGCTGCTGGATTTCAGGATATAGACTGTGGTTAATGGTGCAGCGATTTGTCTGAAATTGGCGATGAACTTAAGATCATCAATGATGTAATCAAGAAATTGGATGGAGGACTGATGGAATTCACACTTTTCCAATTTCAGTTAAAGCTGGTACTCCCTGAGTCATTGAAAGATGTGTCTGCAGTGTTCATCCAGATTCCAAGAATAAATGAGAATGTCATCAATGTAGATGATAACAAATTGCTGGAGCATGTCTCGGAACACCTTGTCCATGAAAGCCTGGGATACAGACGGTTAGTTAACCAGTCAGTACGGCATTCATCACCTTTCCTAATTCGGATGAGATTATAGGTGCTGTGCAGGTCCAGTTTGGAAAAGATGCGGGCTCCTCTCAGTTGCTCCAGGGCTGATGGAACCAGAGAAAGAGGACTTGATGAGGACTTGACAGTACTTGATGGTTTGGTCGCTGAGAGCCCTGTAGTCAATGCGTGGCCGCAAGCCTTGAACCTTTTTGGCCATGAAGAAGAAGCTTGAAGAGGCGGGGGAGGTAGATGGTTGGATGAATCCTTGTTTAAGGGCTTCTTTGATGTACTCATCCATGGTCTTCTGCTACGGGATCGACAGAGGATAGATTTTTCCTTAGGGCATGGTAGCTCCAGGTACCATCTCAATTGTGCAGTCCCATGGCCGATGAAGAGGAACTTTAGTGGCCAGCTTCTTACTGAAAACATCCTGGAACTCCCCATACTCCTCTGTAGAACATAACGCGGTGGATACATTCAGCCTTTCGATGGTGGTGGAATTCACAGAGATGGAGTCCTTGGGATGAATGGACAGAGATAATTTTCTGTGTCTTTTCGAAGGAAGTTGAAGGCAATTCTGAAAGTAATACTCACTCCATTTGAGAATATCTCCATTGGATCAGGAATGTGTCTGTAGCCAGGGGAGTCCCAGGATGATATCAGCAGTTGAACCCTCTAGCGCCAGTAATGAGATCTTCTCCCTATGCAGGTTGTGGATTGTAAGCGAGATGACAGGTGTACAGTGAGTTATCAGCCCTCTGCCCAGCAATTTTCCCAGGATGGTGTAAATATTTAAGCCTTTTGTACATGGGCATTTCTTGATGCTGGAGGAGATTCTTTGAAATAAACGTTCCTGCTGAGCCTGAGTCGAGAAGTGCCTGAGCTGTAACAGTACAAAGATTTGTTGAGTAGTTACTGATACGGTTGTGCGTTGTAATGTAGATACAATACTGCATATGTTCAAAAAGAAAAAAAATCTATTCGAAATATATGCAGCATGACTTACAGAGGCCACAGCGTACCACAAATTCTCAAAGAGTTCCTCTCCCAGAATCCCAGGAAGGCTTTGAAAACCGCACACTCAAGCCATTGTGGTCTTCAATTTATTTAACGTGAAGCAAAAGCACACAGTGATGGTGAGAGCAGGAACAGCTGGAGGCTCTAAAACGCAGCAAGTGACCTCTCCACACACTTTCTGCCCACACTGGCACCAGACCCACAGTTCTGGCTTCACAGACAGGTGGAGTGTTGTGGAAGCCATGTGAAGATAGAATGAGTCAGGACCACCTGAGGGAGAGATAGTGAAAACAGAGAGATGAGCTGTGAAGTAACCAGCACAACTGCAAGCACATCACAGCCCCTGAGGCAACCAGACAGGAGGGCCTCATTACCTGAGCAAGCTAGAGAGTGTAGCAGATAAATGTGTGAGACAACAAGAAGCAGATCTTTGAGAGGATGGATGGTGTACAGAGACTCGTTTAAATCACTGGAAATAATCCAGAACCTGATGAGAACTGACGCATCAATCCATATTCATACAGAACATTCACTTAATGAACCACATTTATCATCCTCTGGTAGCATGCTGCAGGTCCTAATTAGACATTTACTGTACATATGTAAACGTGTGAGATGTGTTTTGGGGTAAGAGCAGGAAATGGTGTGGTCTGTCCCACAGAAGGGAAGCAGAAACAGCTGCTCAACTTCACTCATAAAGCTCTTCCGTTTCCTGGCCTTCATTTCTCTGTCACACCTGAATTCCAGCCCAATTTCTCTGAGCTCTCATTTCATTAACCTAAATGGGCATACAGAGAAAAATCACAGCAGCACTCATCTGCCAGGAGCCTAATCTTTCTTCTCTGTGGTGACGTTTTTGCCTTGGAGACAGTGGAGCAGAGAGTTTACATTTAGGTCTCAAAAAAAAAAAAAAAAAAAAAGAGAGAGATGAATTTCAGACAAAATCATTGCAATTTATAACAGATTCTGGATTCTGTATCAGGATTTTTTAAAGAATTAATACTTTTATTCAGGAAGGATGCCAATGAAATTGATCAATATTGACAATAAAGACTTTAACGTTGTTACTAAAGATTTCCATTTCATAAAAAATTCTGTTCTTTTGAACTTTTATATTCATAAAAAAAAGTGTTTGTTGAGCACCAAATTGGCATGTGATTTCTGAAGGATCATCAATTTCACAAAATTACAGGACATGACATTATTTCACACTATTACTGTTTTTACTATATTTTTGATGGAATAAATGCAGCCTTGGTGAGCATAAGAGACTTATTTCCAAATCATTTTCAAATACAGTATGTATTTTCACTGAGAAAATTGATTTTCTCGTGTAAGGATGGGAAAAACTTGAGCATACCTACAGTAAATCACTCAATATTGAAAAGTATCAATAAATTGCAGTAGGCAGCAAGGCAGCTAATTAGGTTTTGGAACAGAGCTAACATGCGGGTCATTTCAGCAGGTTTTTTTTTTTTTTTAAACAAACATCAGTTACCACAAAAAAAGTGTAATGAACACTCCAAAAAAAGAAAAGGTCTAAAACACTGAATGGCAGACTTACAATACTGAAATGCCATCCATGGTCTCTGCTGAGAGAGATGAGCCTGTAGGACCCTCTTGGGAGGGTGAATCTGATAGGCTTCACTGCTTATTGCTCTGACAGAGTCGATCACATCACAAAAAGACCCATCAGAGATCTATGTCAGAGCGCCGGCACCATCAGACAAGTAATCAGAGAAGTTGGAGTGCTGTCTTACAGACTGACAACAGACAATCCCCACTGAACCAAAGTCTGTCTCCGTAAGGGAATAAGATGAAATCTGAGAGGACAACAGATATTGAAAAACTTTCTTTTTCTTTTATAATGGTGCTGTATCCTAATATTCATATATTTCTTTGTTTGACTGTCTACAAATTAAGCTGAAAAGGCAGGTGGGCTCATTTGTTGTACATTTTTGTGAGATGAAGTACCAATTAGCTATGATATTGTTTGATTGCAATTAATGTAAATAACAGCCTTGGTGAATAAAAAATCTGTGGTTTTCACAAAAATTACTTGCACAACAAAGCCCATTCTATTAATTGATACTTTAGGGATTTATGTAACCAAGCAACACTGATAACTTTTTTCTCTACATACTGTACACCAATTATGTCTAATTTTTTGACAACGTAGTTGCTAGAAGATGAAATGTGCTTTCAACTTCACACTTATTATTCAATTAATTCATTCTTTGATCAAAAAGAGAAAAATAAAGGCTACAGCAGACAGGCAGAAATGATTAGATTGGGAAAAAGCTGCTTAAAGTATCACGTTTCCCTGCAAATCAGTATAAACTTACAAAAATAGCTTCAGTGTCTTAATTATGCCACACCAGAGCGTTAAGCTGATAGCTAGGGAAAGCTACAGCTAAACCACAGTTTAAACAAATTGTGAATCTGGGGGGAACGGTGGCTACGGGCAAAGAGGAGGATCAGATTAAAAATGAGACCATCACAGCATTAAACACATTTCTCAAGGTTTTCAGCAACACAGAATAAATTTAGCATTGAAACATGATCTAATCTAATGGGTCTTCTGAGATGTCACACCCAGCCTCCCCCAAGGTTAAAGATTGCATTATGAATTAAAATGTGCGATCTGTGGGTTGTGGTGAGTTTCAGCTGAGCTTGACTTTTAATAAAGTTATGAACTGAGTTTTATACTTGCAATAAGCTAGTGAGATATACATTTCCATTGAGTTGCTTTTGCACCACATCATAGATCTAGTTTAAAACAATGAGTTTTCTACAGACACTAATAATGATGCAGGATTTGTAAACAACGTGGAAAAAGCCTGCTTGGGAAAAAGCTATGAAGCAACACTAATGATTTTAGAGCTTTCAAGCTCTACTCTAAAACTAGATTGATGAAAAAACTTTTACATGTTTAAAAAAAAATGCTTGCAATATGCTCTGAATTCACCCTGAACATGTACGCATTCATTTTCATTGGCGAACATACTAGTTACCAAAATCAGTTCTGCTGCCATCTTTCATGGTGGGATATCAGTAACAATGTGGTGATGTAAATAAATAAATAAATAAAACTTTAAAAAAATAAAATAAAATGCCTGAATCATTTAAACATTGTGCCGATTCACTGAATCTGATAACATTGACTATGTTTGCATGTGTACAAATAATGTGATTATTTCCAATAATCAGAGCAAGGACTTAATCGCAGTAAGATGTTTACATGACACAAGCAAACCTTTTTAGTCCCGTTCACATGCAATTTTCTTTATTCTAATTATTCTCTAAGAATTGTGGTTATTTTTTCTGCCATTATTCACATATTTCCCCAATGCACTGCACAAATAATAAACTCACATACAGTATGTTACTGGGCAAATTTTTTAATCTTCTTACATCAAATGCAAAACACATTTCTATGAATGTATTGGATTTTTTTCGGTGATGTGCCAACAAATATCTTCAATTTTGATGTTTTCGACCATTAATATACTGAATTATATTCATGTCACTAAAATTGTGAACATAACCTCAGTTTCTTCAGCATCCTAAAAATGCGATGCCATCTTTACCCCTACGATTAAGAATCTGCGTATGACAGCATTATTTGTGTACAACATAAACAAGCAAATAAGACATGCACTTTGGCCAGAGTAGAATGGACACAATTAAAGTGTTTATACGCCTTTTTATTGTGATTAAAATTGGCATACATCAAATATTTTACTATGATTATGGTTACTACGATTATGAGGTTAATTGCATCAATTTGATCGAGTTTACATGGAGGTAAGTTTAATCGCAATAAATCTCATTATAATTGCATTATGAGGTTGCGTGTTGATGCCATCACACATTTTTAGGTAGGTCCAGTGAATGCACATATAGGTGCTGGTCATATAATTAGAATATCATCAAAAATGTATTCATTTCACTAATTCATTTCAAAAAGTGAAACTTGTATATTATATTCATTCATTACATACAGACTGATATATTTCAAATGTTTACTTCTTTTAATTTTGATGATTATAACTGACAACTAAGGAAAATCCCAAATTCAGTATCTCAGAAAATTTGAATATTGTGAAAAGGTTCAATACTGAAGACACCTGGTGCCACACTCTAATCAGCTAATTAACTTAAACACCTGCAAAGGCCTTTAAATGGTCTCTCAGTCTAGTTCTGTGGGCTACACAATCATGGGGAAGACTGCTGATTTGACAGTTGTCCAAAAAACAACAATTGCAAAAGGTCATTGCAAAAGAGGCTGACTGTTCACAGAGCTCTGTGTCCAAGCAAATTAATAGAGGCGAAGGGAAGGAAAAAATGTGGTAGAAAAAAAGTGTACAAGCAATAGGGATAACCGCACCCTGGAGAGGATTGTGAAACAAAACCTATTCAAAAATGTGGGGGAGATTCACAAAGAGTGGACTGCAGCTGGAGTCAGTGCTTCAAGAACCACTACACACAGATGTATGCAAGACATGGGTTTCAGCTGTCGCATTCCTTGTGTCAAGCCACTCTTGAACAACAGACAGCGTCAGAAGCGTCTCGCCTGGGCTAAAGACAAAAAGGACTGGACTGCTGCTGAGTGTTCCAAAGTTATGTTCTCTGATGAAAGAAAATTTTGCATTTCCTTTGGAAATCAGGGTCCCAGAGTCTGGAGGAAGAGAGGAGAGGCACACAATCCACGTTGCTTGAGGTCCAGTGTAAAGTTTCCACAGTCAATGATGGTTTGGGGTGCCATGTCATCTGCTGGTGTTGGTCCACTGTGTTTTCTGAGGTCCAAGGTCAACGCAGCCGTATACCAGGAAGTTTTAGAGCACTTCATGCTTCCTGCTGCTGACCAACTTTATGGAGATGCAGATTTCATTTTCCAACAGGACTTGGCACCTGCACACAGTGCCAAAGCTACCAGTACCTGGATTAAGGACCATGGTATCCCTGTTCTTAATTGGCCAGCAAACTCGCCTGACCTTAACCCCATAGAAAATCTATGGGGTATTGTGAAGAGGAAGATGCGATATGCCAGACCCAACAATGCAGAAGAGCTGAAGGCCACTATCAGAGCAACCTGGGCCCTCAAAACACCTGAGCAGTGCCACAGACTGATCAACTCCATGCCCTGTCATTGCTGCAGTAATTCAGGCAAAAAGAGCCCCAACTAAGTATTGAGTGCTGTACATGCTCATACTTTTCATGTTCATACTTTTCAGTTGGCCAAGATTTCTAAAAGTCCTTTCTTTGTATTGGTCTTAAGTAATATTCTAATTTTCTGAGATACTGAATTTGGGATTTTCCTTAGTTGTCAATTATAATCATCAAAATTAAAAGAAATAAACATTTGAAATATATCAGTCTGTGTGTAATGAATGAATATAATGTACAAGTTTCACTTTTCGAATTGAATTAGTGAAATAAAGCAACTTTTTGATGATATTCTAATTATATGACCAGCACCTGTATATGTTCTACAGCTAATAAATGCTATAAAAATGATGATTTGCTCTTTTAACTGAAGGCACTAATTTCATTACAGCCACCATACTGAGCGCTCTGATTTCCGTATGGTCCATCTCTTCTACTTTTTTTTTTTTTTTTTTTTTGCTAGTTCATACTTGAATGTCAGGGTAGAAAAAAATCACATTGAAGGCTTGCAAGATATTTCTGTGGTCAGAGTATTGCTGACAAATGTAGTTTATTCTATTCACTTCCATGTTCACAAAATGGCAGCTTTGACCTGTATGCGTGAGTCATGTCAGATTTCAAACGTTTTTTTTTTTCTACTAAGGCATCTGTCCAGTCAGTGCTTAAGGGCAGTGGGTGATTGAGTCCACATACCACCACAATATCCTCCTGTGTCTCCATGGACACGGGAACATTACCACAGAAGGGGCATAGATCACATCAGCCAAGAAAAATGCACCTCGGAAAATTGCAGGGTGAAAACCAAATCCTATTCCCTGAATGATGCTGATCAAAAGGAAAGCGTGAAGAAAAAAAAAAAAAAAAAGTATCTTTCATGGGTATAACAAATGAAATAGAAAGACTGAAATTGACGGTTTTTGAAATTAGAGTGAATTGGGTTGGGGGGTGAGCATGAAACTGACAATGCAGTAGAATTCATTCTAATTTAAATACACAGTCCATTTAACTTAATCGGTCATACTTAAACCCCAACCAGAAATATGGCACTTAAAAGACGTAAAGATCCAAAGTAAAAAATATGCTTGACTGTAAGCTTTCAAGGAAATGAGCAGAGATGTGTTTTGATGTCCCGGCGTCAGGACACATGAATTTATATTTCTCAGGGGCTCCCATCAGTTGAAATCGTGGTCTGGGGGTTCCCTCTCATTTGAAATTGTGGTTTAAATGTGTTAACCTGCCTGTTAAACTCCATATCATATTATGCTAATTGCTCTAAAAACCTGGAAATCTGTCCATGGGTGTCTAATGACTATCATTTCCCCTGCCTTTGGTAAAAAGTGGCCACATTGAAAATTAATGTTTTCTGATCACTGGCTCCCTAATGAAAAGCAATTAGCAGCATATGTTTGCAAGTCATGAGCAAAGTGTATGCTGGGACTAATTGAAACTATGGTGGTACTGTGATTATCATGCTCTGTGATATGCTTTCCGTAATGGTTAGTACTTGATTGCCTGAAGCTAGTTAAAACCAGCATTCAAAACCCAACATATTTTCAAGCGGTTTACTGTAGTGTTACATTTGTAAAGTTTCTCTTTTGCCATGACAAACTAGTTTAAAAATACTTAGGTGAAAGTCATCATGGCCCCAGAATCCTGAAAGAGGTTGTTCAACCAAAAATTAAAATTATGTCGTTCCAAACCTGTTTGACTTTTTTTCTTCTGTGGAACACAAAATAATGTTTCAACTTTTTGTCCATACGATGAAACAATTTGAGACAATTTTCACAATGTGTTCCACAGAACAAAGAAAGAAATTCAGGTTTTTAATTACAAGATGGTGAGAAAATGATTACAATTTCTATTTTTGGTTAACTATCCCTTTAAGGATTCTGGGGACATGATGAGTGAGATCGAGAAAATCATAATCTCCACAGTGCCCTATGGGCTCTATATGGACAGCCTTTCGGACGGATGTCAATTTCTTCAATTAAATAAGAAACTGAAGGGTTGCTGTTGTCTAAAAGTTTAAAAATTAGAACTGGATATATTCTACAGTTTGTTTTGAGACCTATATGGCTGTGAGACAATAATGATGGTCAATGAATCTTTTATTGAATATCAGTGGATTGTGAGTGTGTTCATATAAAACTAGTATCAAAGGGATAGTTCACTCAAAAATGAAAATTCTGTCATTGAAAAACACAAAAATCTGAAGGCTTTCTTCTGTGGAACATAAAAGAATATATTCTGAAATGTGAAAATCAACTACTTTAAAAAATAATATTCTCTAGTCTCAACAGGTCCTGACAAAGTCTGTATTTTTAGCATTTATCTCAACATGAATATTATCCGTACATCTGTAATAGTGTTTTCAGAGACTTGTGGGGAAACTTGCACTTGCCAAGGGTCACATGCGGCCCTGTACTTACTGTGAAGAACATAAGGACTCAAACCATGTGTATCAGCAGAGTTAGACCTCTTATGAAGCTTCTCATTCCAGCATGTTGCCCCAAGGTCTGTCTGATAATATTGCAGCTGACTGGGCTGAAATCTAGCCAGATTTACTTTCCTTCAGAAGAGTTGGCAGATTATAGCACTATATAAAGCATGTGCAGAGGCTAAATCTTTCCCTTCACAATTAACCAACATAAAATATCAGAGCTGATACTACGCACATTTGAAGTGTACCAAAGATGTGATTTAAAACTTACTTTAATAGATGAATAGCAGAAATGTAATAAATAAAAACATATAGAAGTAAATATGTTTGAAATTTGATTGTATTACAGTTTTATCAACAACATGTACAAATAAATAGCATTTTATTATGTATCAGAGATGTAGCTGAGCATTGTTAATTGCAAATCCAAATTATATTTACAATCTAAATTAGTTTTTGTTATTATAAGCTAAATCATGACTTCAACAACTAAAACTCGGGCACATTAGGCGGCTGTCACTTTAAGACCTAATTCACGGATCCAATATACTGTTGCTATAACATTAATTACTATAACAGTTGCGCTTGTGTTTTGCAGTTTCTTGTGCATGATGCGGCATTCAAAAAGCATGTTGCTCAAGTTAAAAAAAAGTTCAACTTGTCTCTAGACAAGGTTTGGGTTACACTGCATCCCACATGCATTTTATTTTTCAAATTTTTACGTTCACTTAAGACATAACCAACTATGTTTGGTTATACTTGCCAATATGGGCATTTTGGCAATTTTGTGTGAATGTGTCAGCTCAAATGCGAAAGAGGATTCAATTCAGCATTTGCTCGCTGTCTGAGAAGCGGCTTTCTGTGTGGGGGCTTCGGGTACATGTTGCACGTACAAAACTTCTCTGACAGCGAGCTCCGAATTGACTTCTCTTTCGCGTCTTCTTGCGCTTAGATATTTAAATTGAAAAGGCTTAAAAATCATGCAAATGATAAACTTCCGTGACAATGCAGCACAGTTTCGTCTAGTGTTGTTTTGTTTCAGATGAGATTGTCAAGGCCTACTTATTGTTAACACTTTATAGAAAATCATTATAATCGACAATGTCTACGACAATGTCATCACAAGGATTAATCTCAAGTTTGTGATAAAGCGAGAAAATATCTGAGCTAGTGTTGACCGAGGAACGAGTGTTAAATATTCTTGTCATTCCTCAGACAGGGACTCAGGGATCAGACAGAGGTATCGGTCCCTGAAAGGTCAGGCTCATTAAAAAGTCCCTTTCTTGCATCTCAATGATTCAAGAAAAAGCCCAAGCTTTCATTATACAGGCCTCTGGTACCCCTGTAAAGCTTCCTGCAGAGCCATTGCTAGCAACCCCAATGGCCTTTTGACCAGGTCGATAGATACTGCTCCTGTCAGACGAGAGGAAAACACTTCACATTAAGTTCAGTTAATTACTGTTTTTCTCCTCGTTCATTTTCATATGAGCCCTTTTTTTGGTCAGGCTGATAGAGTAATTGTCTTGGAATTTCTAGCTCCTCATTTCATCTCTACAAGAGTGGATCTGTGTTTATCAGCTGCCCTCCTGAGAATCCCCTGAGCAACTCCCCTTCACTGTATCCCATCATTTCCACACCTCAGGAACACTCCACTCACACTTTGATGAGTAGCTCTCATGTTCACACAGTTACGTGACTGGATTGCTGCGCTGGTACAGTTCTGTCTTATGGGAACGGATCTGAGATACTGTGAAGTGAGCAATGGGTAAAGGCAGTTATTATAAATTCATGACGGCTGAGGGGTCCGCCATCTCGAGGCTTACAGTAAAAAATAAAATAAAAAAATGTTGTGGTCATCACCCAACTGAAGGCAACAGCCTGGCATGAAACAAGCTTAGATCTGCCTCCGTTAACATCCCCCCAGTTATTTCCCAGCTCTCTGAAAAGTTTAGAGAGGGGAATTTTATTCTAATCTTTAATTGTACCTCTTTCTAAACTTTTCTGCGTTGTCAATGAAAAATTAAGCATGCTATGATACATTATGCTGATGTATTCACAATCTGAAACCATTTTTGATGAGTAAGAACTCATGGGGGGGAGGTAAAATTCAGTCATGAATCTTTCCACATAATCATGACAAAAATAAAAAAGAAATATTGTAACAGACAGTGCGTAAGATTCAACACACAGGCACTGTACAGTGCAGTAAAACCTCCAGACAATCAGTTTCACAGGGCTGCAGGTCAAACATGGAAGTTAATTAATGACTTTTTAATTGAACACTGTTGACAGACTGCTTTTGTGAGAGATGGCAGTTAATCACATGTGACTCACTACCTTAATCTGACAGATTTATTACACTGGTCACATCCACTTTTTTCTGTTTTATCATTCTCTCTGAGCTTGTCATCTTCGGCTATGTTTATTCCTGCCGCAAATTCTGAGAAATAATTGCTAACATGGGAAATTGTATTAAAGGTGAGTTTTTATGTGTCAATAATTCAAGCACATTAAAGGGATAAATGTCATAGGCATTTGTCTTTCAATTTTCTTCTCTTCATGCAGCCCTGAAATAATTTCACTGAAATCATATTTCAGACAAATCATCATAGTGCATGCAAAGACAACTATAACAAAATAATTGAAACATTAAAGGGGTCATGAACTGCATTTTTTTTTTATTATTATTTTATAATGTTTCCTGTGATGCACTTATAATGTTATGATTTTTACATAAAAATTTGTCATAATTTAGAAATAAATGGACATTTTCTACTCTGATTTTAGCCCTCTGATTTAAACGCTCTGTTTGAAGGGGCGTGTCTGCTGTGAGACTTCAGTGTAAAAACGCCCACTGTGGAACCCTCTCGAATACTTTTACTACGTTTTTACTATTATAGCTGTCAAGATTAACGGATCGTGAAAAGTGATGATTATTGCATTATATGTGGACAAAGTCCCTGTAGATCTATTCACATCACATGAAAGGCTTCATCGATGAGCTTTGTATCCGATGACAGTCTGTTGATAGCGTGAATGCAGTGATCTCATCAGTGCAGCGTGATTTCAGCCCTCTCACAAATGCTTTCACCATAACTAACAACGCAAACATGATGTAAATACAGCAAGTGGTACATTATGCAGTTTAAACAGTCACTGATTATAACGGGAGTTTTGGCAAGTCAGATAAACTCGTGCTGTGTGATCGACGGCTTCGACCATTATAAAGAGAGTATCCTTTGAGCGCTTTCTGTATGTAATTTAATCACAATTTAAAAATGCATAAATCCTCAGTACATACCAAACGATTTGTAATAACAGACAAAGCAATAGTGACCACGTAATAAAAACAGCTAATCACACTTGTGTGATACGGTTTACTGTCAGATCCAATATAGTCAGCACATCATCGTCTTTTAGTTTCAATCTTTATGAAAATCCTGCATCGAATTGTGCCTTGTTTGTAAACAAATCCATGGCAAAATTAAGTGAACAAAGGACCAAGTTCTTACTTGCAGTCTGAAACTGTTTTTAGACTAAAAGGAAGTTTTGAGTTCTGAAACTTACAGGATGTTTTTATAGTACAATTACCTCATGTCAAAAAATCAAGGGAAATTTCATTTCTCTGATCATGACCCCTTTAAGTTCATGTTAAAATACAGATCAAATGATAAAGCAATATTATTTTATAAAATACAAATTATAATTAGAAAGTGTAGGGTAAGCTGTGCCGATTTTTACTTTTGACATCCTCTAAGTACATGAAGAAATTGCATGGGTAAAAGGTAAAACAAGGCAAAACTAATCCTCCTTATTATATTTTATGATATCTGGTATCAAGTGCAAATCCAAAGAAAGTATAACATAAGTCCATAGAAATGTGACAGATAAAACTTGCCACACATTATGTGACATGCCAAGGGGTAAGCTGAAGACTGGCATTTTGACATTATTTTGTGTGTATTTCACTGTTTAAGTGCAATATGCAGCAAAAAAAGAAATCAATTTAGTACTGAGAGGTGCACTTTAGGTGTGAGCACAAAATCTGTGGGAATGAGTAAAATTATGCGCAATACATGCAATCCTATGCCAAAATTCAAGCCCTGTAAAACCAACAATATTCATCCGGAGCAAATGAAATGAGTGAGTAAGGGGAGGCAAGTTTATGTGTCAATTCGCTGTCGGAGAGATGAGAGAGCAAGAAAGCGCAGCTGGTATTGTGCAGAAAATGAGTATTGGAAGAGTTTTGGATACTTTAGTATCGATGTGTATCGAAAAATCTATATTTCTGACAAAATCACATTGCACTTAGTTTATTATTTCAGATGCCTTTTTAAAAGACGACGATTGAAAAAATGTATTTGTTATATATAACATTCAACCTGCCAAAGTAGCTAGTAGGAGTGACTGCATTACACGCCACTGCTGAAATCTGCCCGCATGTGGCGGGTGTTAATGTCAGGCCCTGCCAGTGACCCTTGTAGGTGGAAATTTCTATTCTAACCCTTTAACACGATTTTGATCTCTGTTTGCGAACAGATCATTTCAAGCCACTAAACTGAAATTTTCAGTCCAATGATCCAGTAAGTGAATTCATTTAAACAATCAGTCCAAAAGAGCACTAATGTAAAGAAAAACAGGCTGATCAGAGATGGCAGAGAGAAAAGAGACTCATTTTCAGTGAATTATTCATTCCATTTCAATACATTCATTTATTCGTTTCCACACATATTCAGGATAATGTTTTGATTTGTCATGTGTATGTTGCTGTATTTAGTACTTCTGAATGGATCTGTGTACTGTAGTAAATATATGGGGGCAGTCGTGGCCTAATGGTTAGAGTCAGACTGATAAACCGAAGGTACTCTACTCACTGCTCCTAATATGTATGCACTAACTTGGATGGGTTAAATGCAGAGGACAAATTCCGAGTATGGGTTACCATACTTGGCCTTCACATGTCACTTTCACTTTCATATGCAGTCAGGTCAAGGCGGTTGGTTGGTTTTCAATTATTTATTAATTTATTTATTTATTGGCATCTCCATGCGGTCCTGTTCGGTATCTCACAACATGTCTAAAATATAAACAAGCAAGGGTGCACATAAGTTTTTCAGTCTGGTTCTCATAAGAGCACCTGGTTGGTGCTCACACTGCACATTGTGTGACCCATTAAATATAACTATAAATAATATAGTTATAAATATAATAAATATTACTAATAAATAATACAATTTGTAAAATAAACAAAATAATAATAAAGTGTGATAATACTACTTTATTTATTAAAAATGGCACTAAAAAATACAATTATTTTATAGTACACTTAAAAAAGGACTTAAAGCAAGCTAGGGTTAATTGGGAAGAAGCTGAATCCCATGAAGCAAATTGCAACCAGTGGAATATGCTTGCTGCCCAATGTGCCCTGTAGCACAAACGGACCTTAAGAGACACTGTAAAAATACAATGTTAATATTTACATATTTTCTTCTTTTCTTTCTTACACATTCTTTTTTTTTTTCATGTCCGTACGCAAATGAGAGGTCTGACCTTAAAAAAGTTTTTTTGTCATTTTGTTTAATGGGTGCTTTTGTGTGCATATATTTATAAATTATATGGACTGTCCATATCATTTTGCTATTTGGTTTCCTTTTGGAGTATCCAAGTGTCCTTTTTTGGAAAGACACCTTAAAGGTGCTAAAGAGGATCTTTTCGTCGACTGAGAAAACAAAGACTGTTAGTGAGTTTTTGAAATGAGCGCATGTGTAAGAACAACCCCCCTCCTTCACAGCTCGTTTCGAGGGAACGCCTCCCAAAACTCGTGCACGAGTATTGGAACACGAGTGTTTACCACCGGCATTAGCTGTGCTGTATTAGTGGATTCATTATGTCGGACTCACCGCAGGTAACTCATAATCTGCAGTTGTTACTCCTGTCTCCAGACAAAAACATTGCATGCGGCGCCTGTGGAGTGTGGAAAGTTACTGGAGCGCGCAGCCACGCTCGTCTCGCACAAGGAACGTCATGGCAGTGATTGACAAGCCAGAGGGCCAATCGTTTACGCGATGATCTGGCTGATGTTTTTAAGGCCCTACCTCGTGCACAGATGATGTATATTGATATTATTCCTTTCAGTGCACCTAATAAATAGTCTTTTATCAGTTAGTAAAGACAGTTTCAAGTAATATTGCAAAAATGTATAAAACAAAACATCCTCTTTAGCACCTTTAATTTACCCTGAAATACAGTTTTGTGAGAATCACCCTTCAATCTGATAGTTAACTAGCAAATGATGACAAAATGAACGTGTTAAACAAGTTAAAGTGTGTATGCTTAATTCACAAAATGGGGTGTGATTAATCACAGTAAAAAAATTTAATCTATTGACATCCCTAATAAAAATATACATGTTTTGTTTTTGTTTTTTTAAAAAAAAAAAACATTAATGATGCACAATCCCAGCCAGGAAAAAGTTTAAAAGTTTTCAACAGGACATGTAATGGTATTTCTTGCAAAACTTGTATATAGGAGATATACAGTTTGGACATAGGCGGAGTGGTAACCAACTCAGGATAAGGCTATAAGGAGCGCTACCTCTTTAAAAACACAGTTACGTGTCACCTAGCAACAACCTACACATCCCAGCACAAATGCTCCTGATAAATAATTTGTTATTAAAGTGACTACGTTCACAAACCACTAGTTTATAATTTGAACAGAAAAGCAAGCATACTGTATAAGCGTGATTTGGCATGGCAGCCAATTTGAATAATAAACCATTGCCTTACCTAATGCAGCAAATCAAACGTTTTATTCAAATTCTGAATGGATTACAAGAGTTATAACTTACAAGTTAAGCTATAACGAGAGGATTTGCGAGAGTGCATAACTCAGCACTGGACAAAAACTGAGTGGATTATAATTTAATCACCTCTGATTGGCCATTGCATTAAAAAAAAAAATCAACAGATATGTTTGTCATTGGCTACATTGCTCAATGCTGCAAAAACATTTCATAAATAGAAACATAAAAACACTTTCACAATCTCTTTCACCAGTATGTTATTATTACAGAGAAAACTGATCCTAGACCAGCAGTTTGGGAAGCCTTTCCCTCTAAAAGAAATTAGAAGCAGCAGCAATCAACCAGGGGAAAGCTAAGCCCTACACACGCTCCACCTATGAGTTTGGAAAACATGCTTCATTTTATAATTCATAGCAAATCTTTGAACAAATAATGTTCATGGTTTTATTTGCAAATCACATGCAAAAGAATGCTTTTAGTATAAAAAAAATGCTTATCACTTTTCTCAAGGCATCTCTCATTAGCAAATGCGTATCTATAAATATATGGTAGGCTATATAAATATTTTTTTTCAAGGAAGGATCTGGATTCAACCACTTTATATAATTAAAACATTTTATTGTGCCATTACAGATGGAGAATATGTACTATAAAATGTACATCAATACCAATACACCCACCAGAGCTTCACAATGGATATTGTAAACATGTAGTCTTATCACTTGCCTGAAATGACAAGTTGGTGCGTTTCAAATGCAACATAATCTCTTTGAAATATTTGAATACCAGACAACCAAAACAACCATGGATTACATCCAGCACAAACACAAGCAATGGACCTATGCCTGGCTTCTTGCCATATTCTTTGTGTGCCCTAGCCACATATTATATAAACCATTTTACTGGGGATTAGAACGTAATCGGACTGTCTATAATACACTGTGGTGTTAAGAAGAACATTGATTGTTTAGGTGAGTCAGAGAAAAAGGGAGAAAGTAAAACCTATGGTCTCTCTCCTAGTGAAATAAAGAGTAAAAAAGGGGAAAGCCAACCTGTAAAACGCTCATTGCCCAAGTTCAGAAAGACTTAGATATGAACTTGGCACACTTGTACATATCAGCCATGAGGTTTATAAACACAATTTGATGCTGATGGTACTTGGATGCAAACGTGAGTCAGACACTCAAGGCTGAGAAACAAACTTGATCACTGCCTCAGCACTCCTGCAACTCTTTAAAAATGCATGCTCCGCTCTAGCACAGTCTCATCATAAAATCTTCTGGAAAAAAAGTGTGAACACGAGTTGGACCACACTAAAAAAGTGGGAGTTATTCATTTAGCAGCCTTTCTTTTCTTTTTCGGATAAACAAGAGCTGAGCTGGATGATGAGGAAGCCCTGAAGCCTGTTAGGCAAATTTAAACCCATATTGGACTTTTTCTCGCTCCAAGAGAGATTAGTGTCTTTGGGGGAGAACACAGCCTCTGGTTACACATTTTTTTCCGTAACACTATGCAATTCAAGTACAGCAATTCACCTGTGAGTTTCCACTAAAATTCACGCCACATTTTCTGTGGTAAAAACACTGAGAAAAACTCATTGATCAGAAAGTTTGGCACTGGGAGGTCAGGACAGTGAGTCTGATGACCTTCTGTTGCTCAGGGGCAGGGGACTGGGGTCATGACTGATCTGCTTAAAACTGAATCAAAAGCACAGGGAGAAAACACTTCTTCTGAAGTGAAAGATCCAGAAAGAGAAAGATCCAGTCAAATCCAGGACTCCAGCCTCTGGGATCCACTTGCTCAAGCCACTTGCTTGGCAGGTCTGTCAGGGACAGACTGAGTCCCGCTGGAACTGGAATCAAAGTCTTCTCCCCCTAACTGCGACATTCACAGCATTTCAATTGAGCCATCAGTCTGTCAGACACAATGCCTCCCCCTGCCTAGGGATTTAGGGGGTTCGGTTTTTCTTTGCCATGATCATTGAGTCAGGCTTCTGTAGAAACAGCACGAAGAATGTATGTTTAATGCATTATGCCTCTGTATTCCCTGGGAAAAGACCAGTATTGTGGGTCACAAGTTTAATTTTGGATGCTGCTTTGCTACTTCCACCAGCTAGACTAACATGAAAATGCATGCTGGTCCTTTCAGCAAGTCTATTTGAACAGTTCTTTATAAAAGTTCCATTAAAACTATTTATGACGCTTTTCTCTGTCATTATCACTGACTGTATCTATTGTCCTTTATCTCACCTTTCTCTTTCTGGCTTCATTCTACATCCTTTACTCTTTGCTTTCTGTATCTCTGGCAGACAGGGCTCCTGTAAAGAGGAGATAAAGTCCTCCAGCAGGCCAGGCCCGAAGCCTATGTCCCCATCAGACTTTCTGGACAAGCTGATGGGAAGAACCTCCGGCTATGACGCTCGCATCAGACCCAACTTCAAAGGTGTGACAGAACATAAACAAACAGGCTTTTGTTGGGATATATGCAACATAACCTATAGCATGAGACTGGAAGCAGCTTGACAGTAGTGGCTCCTGCAAACTTAAATGAGGTGACAGTAGATAGAACCCAGTGACCTGACCTGTGTGTTATTACTACAAATAATAAAAAAAAATAATACTTCTAAAGGTGTTCTGTTCTTATTAGCATAATTAATAAGGGTTCATTCTGTTCTGATGAATAATGTCTAATATATATATATTAATAAGTTATGTACACCCCTGTAAATATATATATATATATAAAGCTGTCCTCATCACTTTCCTCCTGACTGCTCTCCTCACTATCTTCTTTTCTCTAGAACATGGAAAATGATGATAGTGATTTTTATTAAATTTTATTTTACTAACATTAACGACACAGACAACAGCAAGAATATTAGGCTGGGGTCACTTTAAGAAAGAAAGCACGGACCGAAATCGAATAACTGACACACATCCGGTTTCTTTCTCAACTGTTCACTTATGACATAACCAAAAGAAATTTTGTGTGTATGTGTCCATTCAAGTGTAAGTAAACGCGAAAAAGGAATTAATTCGGTGTCTGACTCTTTCTGACTCTCTCTCTCTCTCTCTCTCTCTCTCTGCATGCGCGTTTCGGGGGTGTGCTGTGCGCACAGATAACAGCTCGAGAGTCCCGGTTTTCGCCTCTTCTACGCTTTTAAAATCGTTTAAATGTGTTAATTGGCGAGACAAAACACGTCCAAATGATAAACTTTCACTCTATGATGGATAAATCTAGCATTTAATCCACGAATCACATGCATGCCGAACCTTATCCGTACGGATCACGGATTAACTGCGATCCATTGCACACCTAATAATTAAAGAACACACTTGATTGCTATCTTACCAGAGATCCTACTCCAGTAAGTAAACGTGTCCAAGTGAACTTGTCCTCAAAAATGTTGGTACTCAAAAACGCTTCCCTCCATGTTTTCTGTGCTGCTTGTTTATAGCTAAAATTTTGTATTTCTTTTTTTTTTAAATTTTAGTAAGGTTTTTGTTTTTTCGTTCTAATATATATTGTATGTTTGGGTTAAGTTACGGTTAAGTTTAAGTTAAATTTAAATTTTTGTGATAACTATTTTTTGGTGAGCTAGCCCTTTAAGTTCCACTAGTCCCACTATTTATTTTTAATTCACTCTCCAAGCATTGACAAAAGTGTAAGTCTAAACATAAGAAACTTCTCTTCTCTGTTTCAACAGGACCACCAGTGAATGTCACCTGTAATATTTTCATCAACAGCTTTGGATCCATTACTGAGACAACTATGGTATGTTACAACACTGATTCATTTTAGTTTAAAATCAAAGATCGAGCATTGAGCTCGGTTTTCTGAAATGCAAAGCGGAATTCTTTTTTGGGCAGCACGCTCTGTTGTATTTCTATTATATTTCTGCGGGGTGAGTTCTAGTTGCTTGCCTGACTTCTTGAGGAGCAAATCACTTAGAAGTTTAGAGTCCAGTGGGTCAGCTGATGTGCTGATAATGAACTGTCCACCATGCAATTAAAAATGAAAAATTGGGAGAACGACCAGGAACTTAAGGGGGAAAAAAATGAAAGGGTAATACACCCATCCTCTAAAGCCTGCACTTACAGCTAAGTGTCTCTGTCAGCATGTTTCAGTTGACTGTTACAGATTGCCGTTGTTAGCGGTCTGTTAGTCGGTTAATCTGAGACAAGTCACTGGAAATGGAACAGAAATTAATGCCAAGGGAGAACAAGTTATTTACCTGCAATTCAAGAGCATATTTGATTTAGTCTGCGTTAGACTTGCAATTAAAAAAGAACAATAGTTCTAAAAAGAACACAAATAATTAACAAGTCCAGAAATTAAATTAGATTTCAGGACCCAACACATTTATTCTTCTTCCTACAGGATTACAGGCTTAACGTCTTTCTACGCCAGCAGTGGAACGACCCTCGATTGGCCTATAGTGAATATCCTGATGCATCTCTAGACCTGGACCCTTCTATGTTAGACTCCATATGGAAACCTGACTTGTTCTTTGCTAATGAGAAAGGTGCAAACTTCCATGAAGTCACAACAGACAACAAGCTGCTGAGGATATTTCAGAACGGGAATGTGCTTTACAGCATTAGGTAAGCAGAGAAATCTAAACAGATTTCTGAGGACAAAGGGGAATTAACAAGAATTAGTGCAGAAGGGCGATAGGATTTAGCATGAAAAGATCCCTGCAAAATATGTTAAAGAAGTGAGTTGGGCTAAAATAAATAGGAATAGTTAACAGCACAATGATCGCAATGGAGTTTGTGCAATTATTAATCATAGAAAATATACAATACATAATATGATAGATGTTATGTGGCCTTCTATCTCCCTAGAAGAGGGAGAAGATTGTTATTAAGTTAGATCTAAGGATGGATGTAATTGCAATTAATAGTGCCAAGGTCCCTCTTTGGAAACACGTGTTGAGAAGCCAAAAAAGGTTTCCACATCAGAGTAAGTGTAGATATTTTGGTGTTTGAATTTAGGGTTATCACAGCACAAAAGCACTCTTCAAAAAAAGCACTGGTGGCTTTGTCTTTCTCGGAGGCATTGCATTACAGCAGGTAATTACACTGTTTCCTCTATCCAAACTTTCAAATAGCGGTGACTGATCTTCAAGGCTAAAACTTTAATGTATCAGCAGCACGATAATCAAGTGGAAAGAAAAGATAGTTTGCTTTTACTAAGAAGGCATGTGATAAAAACTGAGCAATTCACGTCTCATTTAGGAATTCACTTTGCAATCACAAATTAAAGGGAAAAGTGTACAGCCATGGATCTTGCAGAGATGGTATAAACTGGGATTTTGATTAATGGTGCGTTCTGAAATTATTATTCTGCCTCTACAAGAATTGTTCACACATAAATAAAAATTAAAATTATGTCAATTAATGCATGTTGTTCTAAAAATTATTTTTGAATAATGTACTGGTTGTTTTATACACTTTCAATTACTGGGGTCTAGAGCTTTCAAGGTTGAAAACGATCATTGAAATATTATGAAATATCATAAAAGCAGTCCATACAACTTATGCACAATATTCAAAGTCTTCTGAAGATTTATTGCCACAAATGGATCATAATTTAAGATGCAATTCAATCAAAATTTGCACCTCCAGTGAGCTGATATCCATGGTGACCAGATCAGTAGTCAACAAATCATTCAAACCAGATCATTCAAATTCATTCAAAAATGTATATCTTTAAACGATTCATTCAAAAGATCTCATCAAGAATTGTTAATTCACAAATCACTACTCGGCTCATAAACAATCCAAATACTTCAAAATACTTAGAATATAGTGTGTGAGTCATATGAACCACTTTTACGATAACTCTAAGTTTGAAAGCTCCATCCTTGTTAAAAAAAAAACACAAAAAAAAACATTGAGTATATAATGACAATTTTTTCATTTTCAACTATCCTTTCTGTCTCCGCTTTTCCTCCTCAGTGTTCCTTGCAAGCTATTTTTTGGTCTTTCTCTATCCTCTACTTAACACCTTTTTCTGCCCTTTGTGGTTTCACTCTTTCCACTGACTATTCCCCACTTTCTGCTTTCCTGTTTTGCGCTCTGTCTCAGGCTAACACTCATCCTGTCTTGTCCCATGGACTTGAAGAATTTCCCTATGGACATTCAGACCTGTACCATGCAGCTAGAAAGCTGTGAGTACTCTATTCTTCTCTTCATCTCTCCCTCCCCCATCTCTCCTCACCTTCCCCTCTTCACACTTTGCTGCATTCGATTCTTCTGACACTTTTTAATATATGCACGATAGCTATGAAGGTGAAACACAATGAATGAATTATTCTACGTGTATTAGAAAGCCTCCCTATGTATACTGTTGTGGATGGTGAATGTAAACACTACCATTTTGTCATGTTTTTTAAAGAAAAGTCTCATATGCTCACAAGGCTGCATTTACTTGATAAACAATACAGTAAAAACACAAATATTGTGAAATATTAATACAATTTAAAATAAGTTTTTTTATTTTCATATGTAATTTATTCCTGTGTTGTCAATCCTAAATTTTCAGCATCATACTCCAGTCTTCAGTGTCACATGATCTATCAGAAATCATTCTAAAATGCTGATTTGGTGCTCAAGAAACATTTATCATTATTATTATCATCACAGTTAAAAACAATTGCACTGCTTAATATTTTTGTGGAAACTATTTTGTCTTCTTTTTCAGAAGTTACTGACCCCAAACTTTAGAATGGTAGAGCATATCATGAACTGTTGTCATTAATATCCTGTTAAGACAGCAATGACAATTAAATTTCTGTTTATTTCTACTTGTGAGCAAGATAACCCTGAGCATTATGGGATAAAAAAATGTGCAGAAAAGAAATAACTCAAAACAGTTTTCTATGTCTAATTGCACAAAAAGAGGAATAATCGGTAAGAGGAAGTATCAACGATACAGCATCCTCATTTTAAAATGGTGCGGTGTCCTTCCTTATTACCTTGATAAAAAGAGGGAGGCAAAGAAATAGACTATTCACCACCTCAGTGCCCTTAGAGCAGATAGCATCTTAACTCCCAGAACCAATTTAAAGGATATCAATAATGAAACTTTCATTTTGTGTCCCCTTTATTATGTGACCCACCTCAGTTGCCCGAAAGGATTTTATTTCACCTCCATGAGACAAAAGAACTCCCCTTTTTAACTACAAGAAGAGCCAAATGAGATGTCCGTGCAGAAATGCACTGCAGATGCCACTTGACAGAGCTTGACATCTGGATTTGCATTTTGAATTATTTGATTTAAACCCCAATTCATGTGTGTGGTGACCAAAGACAGCACCTCTACATTCAGTGACTCATATGGTTTAAAAGATTTAGGCAACACACTACACCAAGACAGCATGTTTTACTGTCCTTTCTGCGTCCTCTGTATGTCTACAGTATTTATTCAATGAGTGGAAAAAGCCCTCCGTAGCCGCTGTTAAAATTGCCCTCTTCTAAGGAGTAGGTTCAGACAGAGTGAGACACACACAGGAAGACGGGCAGGTTTAACTGTCTAACAAAGCCTTTATGGAGGGCGTAATCATTTCCGATTAGACAAGAGCACCTTTTTAGGGCTATGGAAGGGCACGCTGAACACTGTTTTGACAAGTGTTGGGACACAGCTGAAGGGTGGGATCACCTTGTCTGGAAAGGACACATCCAGGTAGAGAAATCCGATGATGGAGTGTTAAAGCAAAGGTGTAAGCAGAAAAAAAAAGGAGGAAAGTAAGTTCGGGGCACTTGGTAGGCAAAAGTGTTTTCAAGGGAATATATATTTCAAACAGAATAACACAATGACAAAGGCACAAAAAAAAGAGGACTATTGGAAAAGTAGACAAATGTAAGATTATTGTAAACACACAATATGTGATTCTTTAGCATTAAGGCTTTACATTTTTCTTTTTTTTGGGGGGGGGGGGTATTCTTATTATTATTATTATATAGATATAGATTAACAGGTGCTTCTGTGGATTATAATGGGCACACAAATCAAATATTCTTATATGACCCAGAGTGACACGTTTGGGGTCAGTAAGAATTTTTTTTTTAAAGGAAATTAAATTGCTTTTATTGAGCAAGAATACATTCAACTGATCTAGAGTGAAAGCAAAGACATTTATAAATATATGTGAAATAAATGCTATTTATTTATTTTCCTTTGCATTCAAAGAATCCCCCCCAAAAATGTACTTTCCACAAAAATATTAAGCAGCACAGCTGTTTTTAATATTGATAATAATTAAAATATGAAGAATATAAAAATAATATATTGCATATAGTGCCTTTTTGATATAGTATAGTGACACTTGAGGCTAGAATAGGCACAAAAAAAAACAAAAAACATTTCCTCATCTTGGAAAAACATTCATATTTCTTGTACTAGTTTGAATACAATGTTTGAAACCACACCAAACTTTTCAAAGACATCATGACATTCAAGGACTTCATCCTTTTTTCATGGGTTTGTTGTTTTGAAGACGGAGGGGGACGGGGAGGTTTGTGAATAATAGATGTCTTTGTAACATTCCTGAGGGTCTCTGATAGACATCAATATTATTCAGATTTGTCAAGTATTCTACACTGTTATTGCATACCTCATGCATTTTTAATAGGCTCCTAATCTCACCATGTACTACAGAGGGAGAGACCTGTTAGAAATTATGTGGGGGATGTGAAGAATTTGAGGCAAGGAGTGAAAAAAGAAAAAATATATATATAATAATAATATGAGAAAGAAAGATTTCCAATTAATTTGCTCAAATACTTTGTTGGTTGTATATAAACATCGTCACTTTTCCAAGGTCCGTACAAGACATTCAATCTAAATATCTACCACTTTGGTTTTTTGTCTGTCAGGTGACCTTTAATGCAGCGTACAAAGTATTGGATGAGAGTGGACAGGTGCAATTCACACTTTTATGCACATATATGCATTTTCTATCTCATTATCTCTCCCTTTTCACAGTTGGTTACACCATGAACGATCTGATCTTCGAGTGGCTTTCTGAAAGCCCAGTGCAGGTGGCAGATGATTTAACTCTTCCTCAGTTTTTACTAAAGGAGGAAAAAGATCTCGGCTACTGCACTAAGCATTACAACACAGGTACAAATTCCACTACAACCTTCATGCATGCCAAATAATATCTATATAAAAAAAATCATCATATACACTGTTGTATACAGAATTGTTTTTAAGGTCCTCTAATGATTTTTGTAAATTAATTTATGGTGTTGCCCTTACATGAACCAGCAATATGACAATAATGACTAGATGTAAACAACAATGCATTAAAAGTTGCCATACGTAGTTACTTACCTACTATGAAACTCTTTGTGTTCTCCTAGGTAAATTCACCTGTATTGAGGTGAAGTTTCACTTAGAGAGACAGATGGGCTACTATCTCATTCAGATGTACATCCCCAGCCTGCTGATTGTTATTCTGTCTTGGGTGTCTTTCTGGATCAACATGGATGCTGCCCCTGCTCGGGTAGGCTTGGGTATCACCACTGTGCTGACCATGACCACCCAGAGCTCTGGCTCACGAGCCTCTCTACCCAAGGTAACCAAAATGTTAAAAAAGGTTAAAAAAAAAAATAGAGAAACATTTCAGAAATCAGATGAGTGAAATAATGAGACAATCAATGAAAATGAGGAATAAAAACACATGAGAGCAGAGAGAGGTGAGAATAAGCTTGAAGTGCCTATTTTAATCATTAAAAATAGTTAAATTGCTTCGGTTTAAAGATTTGTTAACAAAAAAAAAAAATGAACAAAAACATTTTTTAGCTTTATGTTGTTTTACATGATTTCTATCAACAATTCCATTTACTTAACGGTTCCATAAACAGTTCTTTTTACACTTTTAAAGAAGTCTGAAAAAACGCAACTTCAGACTTCAACATAAACACTGCATGATTACAGAGGCGTAAAACTCGTTAGTGCCACCCAATTCTTTCAAATTTTGCACAGACCTCAAGGGCCATGAGTCGAACATGCCCACTGAGTTTCATTCCTTCATTCCATGCCTAATAGGTGCTCAAAATTCATTGGCCGATGGTGGCCATGTTTTTTGAGATACGTAAATGTTCTCATAGTTCATCATGGCACCTTGGACAAAGACACTGCATGCCAAATTTCAAGTCAATCAGACTAACAGTTAAGTAGTTATAGACATTTTCCTTTTTTTTTTTTTCCTGATATAGCACCACCAAGGGGCCAATTGCTTTTTTTTTTTTTTTTTTCAACTGAAAATTAAACCCATAGGTGTTCAGGGTTTGGTGAAAGTATCTCATTTCATTCACAAGTTATAGCCCTGTCAGGCCAATTGTGGTGAGCCTTGGTGACATTGTAGATGGTGTAAGTACTACCAACCCTCAAAATTTGAAGTCACTTTTGGTTTGCCCTATCACTGTTAGGGGAGAATGCTGATCCTTGGAAATGTTAACATTTACAATAGGGTTTCAGCGCTACGTGCTCAAAGTTCTCGAACCCCTAATAATTGTAGAATTGCACAGAACCCGTTTTAAAATATGAAATGTTTTCTTTGCCTATCATTTGGTCTACGTGTTTATAAAAGTATGAGTTTTTAAATATTTATTTAAACTATGTCCTTTTTAGATGTTGTAGCCCTTACGGATCTTTGTAAAATGTGTGCTGCTTTCTGTGGAAAGGTATCAACTCATAGGCTTATGAAAAGGATGAGCCCAAAGTCAACACAACCTCATTATTCCTAGCAATGCCCTTATTGATTATCTATTGATGTTGCTTTGACCTTCTACATCCCAGGTGTCATACGTAAAGGCCATTGACATCTGGATGGCTGTTTGTCTGCTGTTCGTGTTTGCTGCATTGTTGGAGTATGCAGCAGTCAACTTCGTCTCAAGGCAACACAAAGAGTTCATCAGGCTGCGCAAGAAGCAGCGAAGGCAGAGAATAGTAAGTGTGATGAACACGCTCATACGTACACACGCAAACAAATACAGGCTGCTCTGTTACCCTGGATTACCACTTTTACTCGCATCTCTTCTCATTGTGCTCAGCCACATCCAAACACTGGCAACGGCCACACTACAGCTGGCTGTCACATCTCGTGTGGGGGAATTCAGATCAGCCTGTTTCCATAGTGAGCAGTCCCCTGTGCTGAGCCCACTATTTGTGCCACCTTGTAAAGCCTTGCCACAGCCAATTTCCAAAGGCCAACAACCTGCTTCCTGATCCGAGATCACAGACACAGCCTGAAATGCTAAAGAGGTTTCTAAATGAAAAGCTTAGAAAATACCCCAGGGCTTTGGAGAGTAAAATCAATCTGAAAACATAAAATGTTAACAGATTTTATATTTAATTTCTATAAGTACTTCAATGTAAAATTCTTGACTGATAAACATCAAAGCCCAACAATCACATTTAAAACTGTTGGCTAAAACATCTAGGGCACTTTCCAGGCTTGTACAACAGCATTTGCTGTCCAAGCTCACAGTGCTGGAGATTTACGAGTGTGTTTGTTGGATCTGAATCAATAATGAGAGAAAAATGAGAATTACTCCCTTTAAGAATGAGGCATTTCTCCTCCCCCTCCTGCCTCTGAAATCTTGGCAGCCATTACTCTTTGTCCTGTTCTCTCCCGCCAAGAAAGTCTCTGGTCTGAATGATCAATCTGGGTGGTATCGATGCATGGGTCACTGGCTAAGAGAGCTGTTAGGCTGATGGACCAACTACTGGCCAGGATAATCAATACAACAAATCCTTGGCTTCATCCTGCTTTAATAACACTATAGACAAATTAGGCCACATGTTCCTGCTCAAAAAAACACTAACAGATGGGAGGGGACTGAGCAGACTTAGAGGATCTTGCCTGTTTTAGGGATGCGCAAAACTACATATTTTCAAAATTAACCAGTTGTGGGTTGCCTGAATGACTAGTAAACCTATTGGATGCAAGATAACCCTGCGTTTATATAAGACATGATTATTTTGTGTATACTACTAATACAGTTACATATTTATGCGCTAAATAAAAATACCCTGCGATTGTACTTTTAGTATACTTAAAGTCTACTAAATTGGAACAACTAATTTTGTACTAAATGCACTTTAATTGTGCGGAGGTAGTGTTTAGGTCTAACTAAACATATACTTAAGTATATTTGATTGTGCTAAAGTGGAAATATTGCAAGTATACTTTAGGTACACTTTAAATATCTTGCATTTAAAGGCTACTCAAATAAATTAAAGGAACTCTTTTTAATCAGAGAATAGCATCAAGTCAGTTAAACTCCTCGGATATTGATCTGGTCCGTTTAGTAGCCAAGGGGGTTATTAATCAGTTTCAGCTGCTTTGGTGTTATTGAAATTAACAACAGGTGCACTAGATGGGCATCAATGAGATGACCCCCAAAACAGGAATGGATTTACAGATGGAGGCCACTGACATTTCTTTCCTTACTCATCTTTTCTGACTGTTTTTCTCTAGTTTTACATTTGGCTAGGGTCAGTGTCACTACTGGTAGCATGAGGCAATACCTAGACCCTACAGAGGTTGCACAGGCAGTCCAACTCCTCCAGGATGGCACATCAATATGTGCCATTGCCAAAAGATTTGATGTTTCTTCCAGCACAGTCTCAAGAGCATGGACGAGATTCCAGGAGACAGGCAGTTACTCTAGGAGAGCTGGACAGGGCAGCAGAAGGTCCTTAACCCATCAGCAGGACCGGTATCTGCTCCTTTGTGCAAGTATAATCAGAATGAGCACTGCCAAAGCCCTACAAAATGACCTCCAGCAGGCCACTGGTGTGAATGTCTCTGACCAAACAATCAGAAACAGACTTCATAAGGGTGGCCTGAGGGCCCGACGTCCTCTAGCGGGCCCTGTGCTCACTGCCCGGCACCGTGGAGCTCGATTGGCATTTTCCATTGAACACCAGAATTGGCAGGTCCACCACTGTGTGCTTTTCACAGATGAAAGCAAGTTCACCCTGCAGCACAGGGTGACAGACGTGAAAGGGTCTGGAGAAGCCTTGGAGAACATTATGCTGCCTGTAACATCGTTCAGCATGACCGGTTTGGTGGTGGGTTAGTGATGGTCTGGGGAGGCATATCCATGGAGGGACACACAGATCTCTACATGCTAGACAATGGCACCCTGACTGCCGTTAGGTATTGGGATGAAATCCTTGGACCCATTGTCAGATCCTACGCTGGTGCAGCGGGTCCTGGGTTCCTCCTGGTGCACGACAATGCCCGGCCTCATGTGGCGAGAGTATGCAGGCAGTTCCTGGAGGATGAAGGAATTGATACCACTGAATGGCCCCCACGCTCGCCTGACCTAAATCCAATAGAACACCTCTGGGACATTGTGATTTGGTCCATCCGACACCACCAGGTCGTACCTCAGACTGACCTCCAAGAGCTCAGTGATGCCTTTGTCCAGATCTGGGAGGAAATACCCCAGAATATTATTATTATTTATATTTAGTTTTTTTTTTCTTCAGTTTTAGTAATTTTAGTGCACTTATTTCAGTTAGTTGCCAAGGCAACATTATTGATTTTTATTTACATTTTTTCATCTAATATTTGTATTTTATTCAATCTTTATTTCAATTACCGAAAACCATTTTAATAGTTGTAGTAAACAATAACTACACTGAGCGTTGCTGCATTCAAAAACATCTAGTTGCATCTGATTTAAACATCAGCATGAACATTATCCACTTGTGTAAACTTTATCAAGTTTTGCTGAAGTGTCTGGAAGATGGTCGGATTTAGCTTGAGTGTGCACTTTATTGGAGCGTCCCCCATCAACCTGCAAAGAAGTGTACAGTCGCAAGCAGTGTTGCCTAGCAACTTGGTGCTGGAGAGCAGCGGCATGATAGCTGTTGTCTTTTAAATTCTTGTTTACTCACTTGCCAATATTAATGAAAATGAGCCTGCTCAGCCTGCCTAGAAATGTTATGCATTTGATGGTTGAAAGTGCACTGAACTGTGCAAGATACATAAGAATGACAGATTGATGGATGGATGGATGTGCTCTATTGATCCCCAGAAGTTAATTTAGGGAAAGAACAAGACAGATGTTCCAAACTGTTATATAAGCGGAACTAAGAAACAAGACATTTCATTCTTCCTTGATGGAGGTTCGAACCAGGCAGCCAGGAAGCTTTGACTCACTACGGAGAGTGAACAAGCTCCTTGGTAATAACACCAGCAAACTCAACTAGCACTGCAGCACCTGTGCCAGGGTAAAAATACCATCTGTGTCCCCATCTTATTTGCCCACGGGCAAACACTTGAGTCCCATAAACCCAGAATCCTACCATCCTGCTGGCCCAGTTCTCAGCTGGTATAAACATACTTCTCAAGTGAACTACTTACAATTGTCGTTTATTCCTGATAGTAATTGGTCTCATGTGACCACTTGTGATTGGATATAGAAATGGATGTTAATGCCAGGTGTAATATGGGACATTAGTCTTTACACGCTTCCCTTATACCCCTTAACTGTGTACAGCAATTCAAAAATGATTCTGCCAACAACAGCTTGGAAATTCCAACCTGATCTCACAGAATGTTACAAGGTGGCGATTACGTATGAATTCATACAGTGTGAATTGTACAAAATTGTATGATTAGTAGAAAAAAGTAAGCATGAAGATCCACCCTTAATATAACACATCACTGGGGCGTGGGCAATCATACGAAAATGTACAGACTTGCATGAATTAGCCACCAATTCGCCAAAACGTGTTGGGAATTCAGCATATGTATTTAAGCACATTTTCAAATTACTCTTGTGCAAATGTAGACATTTGCTAAAGCTAATAAATAAATTTAGCAAATGCAGAAGCTTGTTTCATACTGAAAAGTTTTTGCAGCAGAATTCTTTTTACACGCTAGACTCAGATTCTGAGTCTGGACATGGCCTGGTCATGATTAATAAGGTAAGCAATGACCCAAGCTCTGTTCATAGGTGACATTAACTCACTTTAAGGGTGCCTTTATCTTTAACCAAACACATCATTAGTCCTAGGCACGTGATTGACTGGACTGTTTTTAAGCGCAAGCAGAGGATTTAATGAAGAACTAAAAGAGAACTTAATCTTCTTATCCTCTTGAGGAAAGGGGTAATTTGTCATAGATTGACAGATAAACTGAATCAAATGACTAATTTATTTGGCATTAGAGGCAAGAACTAAGCCAATGTGTGACATGTGAAAAAGTAGAGGAGAATACTAAAGAACTAAAGTCTTTGTCAGGAAAAGCACTCTTACGTCCATTTTCACAGATTTTTTTTTTTTTTTTTTTTTTCCTATTTAACAACATGCAAAATATCTGCTAAGAAAGGTAAGAAAAATAAACTTGTTTTCCCTTTTAATTAAGTTTACTATTCTTACCGCATAGGCAGATTTTTTTCTTATTTTAAGCATAACCTCTATATTTTTTAGACTAAGTTAATACTTTTTTCATTTCTTATTCATTTTGCTTCATAAGTAAATGGTACTTGATTTAAGAATGTTTATATATTTGTACTGCAAACAAGACAAAAATACAAGAAGCTCACTTTTTGCAGTAAGTGGACCATGGTAAAAAATAATACTAATATTAATAATAAATAAAATAATTTAAAAAATTTGATTATATAAGCTTTTTTTGTGTTATAATAATATGATGCAAAATAAAAATCCATAA
Source organism: Chanodichthys erythropterus (assembly GCF_024489055.1). Taxonomy (NCBI): domain Eukaryota; kingdom Metazoa; phylum Chordata; class Actinopteri; order Cypriniformes; family Xenocyprididae; genus Chanodichthys; species Chanodichthys erythropterus. Next base: position 13,315,993 of record NC_090221.1, on the reverse strand, counting down.
AAGGTGCACAGGTAGCATTAATATACATGCACTTGACATTTGACTTTTTACATATCTACAGTCAAGTATAACCGCCCCCCTAAAAACTAAACGAGTATGTGCTTTCCCACAAACAACTGCAATTTTTCATTGCTTTTATTTTTAAGTGCCCTGCAGTCCTATCAGTTCCTATGATGGAATCACTTTTTAATGTGCTTTATCAAATTTTCTTTGCCTGGCACTAAAAAACACTAAGAAAGCTTTTCTTCTGTTAAAGGAGGAGGAATTTGTTCGAGAAACCCGTGGCTTTTATTTCCGTGGGTACGGACTGGGCCACTGCTTACAAGCTAAAGATGGGACAGCTGTGGAAGGGTCCAACGTATTCACCCCACCACCCCCAGTGCAAGTACTGTACGACGGAGAGGCCATCCGGAAGCGTTTTGTGGACCGAGCCAAACGAATCGATACCATATCCAGAGCAGTATTTCCTCTCAGCTTCCTCATATTTAACGTCTTCTACTGGATCACGTACAAAGTGCTGCGACACGAGGACATCCACACCAACCTGTAATCACTCCTGGTTACGCCACTTGTTCATATTACTGCTTATTTTCTTTCCTTATATGTCCTAATTTTAAACAAAACCGCCTGTCATACTCACACTAGAAGTGTATTTTAAAGGCATATTCACTTCAGAAATGCCATCAGTGCTAAAACCATGTGCTCAGGTGTGACTTCTGGTTTTTAAAGTGCCCACTCAGAGCGAAGGGGGCTCGTAGATGCAAATGCTGCTGTTGGGGATCTGGCTCTCCTCTCTTTCACATCTTCATTCGAGTGGATTGCACTAATAGCCAGTGCTATTGTCCTCACTTTGTAGGCTCCATTTGAGTTATTAGCTGAAAGATTCTCGGTTGGATAGAAAATATTGACTTGAATTTTACCACAAGGCGCATCCTTGAACGAATGTTTTTGAAAACCTCAAAACAAATGTGTTTTTTACAATCCTAAAATGCCAAACTAATGGGCTGTGAAGGGGAGGATAGGGATTTATTATTCATGGGTACAGTTACAGGGGAATGGTGTACTGTTTTACTAAATAATGAGATTATAAATATATATGACTGTATAAAGTGTATATATGCAGAGTTGTTCACAGACTGCAGACAGCACAAATGTGTATTTCTTTTTGTCTTTTGAATTTGAATAAATGGATATTCTACCAGGAGGTCAGACTTGTTTTGTATTTTTGTACAAAAGCACAAAAAAGATACTCTGGTTATTGTAGAGTACCAGGATTGATGTATTACAAACTCTGTTCAGAGTCATTTGTCTGTTATTTTTCATTAACATTAATCATGCTATTTGGAAAATGTAAATATCTAAATCATTCCATCATGTGTTAAATCTCTTAAACTAATGCCCGAAATAAACAGGTGATTTGTGACGCTCTGTCACTGTAGCAGCATTAGGCTTTAATTGTCAACAAACAGAGACATGTATCACACATCACAGCCATTCTTTATTGCTAGCCTCTCAGTCAAACATAAAAGCCGTCGTTTATTTTCCTATCCGGAGAGACGTTGGAGGATGTGCAGAGATGCAGGGTGAAGGAGAAAAGCCTCCGCGCTGAAGAAGGAAGGATGAGGATTTTAATGGGAATCACAAGGTGTTTTTTATCAGCTAATGAGTTTGAAAAGGACTCTGCATTCTTTGCTAATGACAATGAATTAAGGCAGTCAACCTCTGCGCACAGCCCTTTGTCTGAGGAGTAACTAATCTAGTCTTCTGTATGCTAGTGTCTCAAGGGTGAGTGAGCATATGTACAGACGAGCCAGTGGAAAGAAGATGCTTAGTGCAGGAAATGGTAGATGCAGAGAATTGCCACCCTTATTTGTTAACAGATTAACCCTGGTTTCTAACACTTAACCAACAGAGTGATTCACCAACGTTGTTTTAAAGAAAAATGCTCATAATTTTTTATCAAGATGTCATAATTTGCCAGTGAAATTACAGATTTCTCTCTGGTGGTGTGTGTGGAACTTCAACAATGATTTTAACAGCTTAAACCCAGCCCCTTTCTTACAATCAACTGCAAGCTCATAATCTCATATCTTTCTCCATTCAGTCAAAAACTGATGGATGAAACCAAGTCCACACTCTACTTTTTTTCTTTTTTTAATCACTCGGATGTACGCTCAGATGTATGCACCATACAGAATAAAATATCCAATAGCCAATTTCCTTGTGGGTAGCACTCAGACACAAATGTGCCTTGAATGACCTGAGTTCCCAACTCATGGTCCCAAATGGTCCCATGGTTGAATCTGCTATTAAAAAATACAAATCTATCAGAAACCGTTCAAGTCTGTTATGTCACGTCTACACTCAAAAATAAAGGTTCTTTATTGGTATCGATAATTCTATGAAGAACCTTTAAAGGATTAGTTCACTTTAAAATGAAAATTACCCCAAGCTTTACTCACCCTCAAGCCATCCTAGTTGTATATGACTTTCTTCTTTCTGAAGAACACAATCGGAGATATTAAAGCTGCCATTGAATTGAAAATGGAATTTACCTCAGCATAGTTGAATAACCAGAGTTCAGTACATGTAAATGGCATACAGTGAGTCTCAAACACCATTGTTTCCTCCTTCTTATGTAAATCTCATTTGTTTAAAAGACCTCCGAAGAACAGGCGAATCTCAACATAACACTGATTGTTACGTAACACGTAAGTCGGGATCATTAATATGTACGCCCCCAATATTTGCATATGCCAGCCCATGATCGAGGCATTAGACAAGGGCAGCCAGTACTATCGTCTGGATCTGTGCACAGCTGAATCATCAGACTAGGTAAGCAAGCAAGAACAATAGCGAAAAATGGCAGATGGAGCAATAATAACTGACATGATCCATGATATCGTGATATTTGTAAATTGTCTTTCTAAATGTTTCGTTAACATGTTGCTAATGTACTGTTAAATGTGGTTAAAGTTACCATCGTTTATTACTGTATTCATGGAGACAAGAGAGCTGTAGCTATTTTCATTTTTAAACACTTGCAGTCTGTATAATTCAAAAACACAACTTAATTCTTTATAAATCTCTCCAACAGTGTAGCAATAGCCGTTAGCCACGGAGCACTATCAAACTTATTCAGAATCAAATGTAAACATCCAAATAAATACAATACTTACGCGATAAGAAATGCTGCATGATGAACACTTTTAAAGATCCATTTTGAGGGTTATATTAGCTGTGTGAACTTTGTTTATGCAGTGATAGAGTCGAGAGCTCGGGAGGGGGCGGAGAGCGCGCAATTTAAAGGGGCTGCAGCATGAATCGGCGCATTTCTAATTATGCCTCAAAATAGGCAGTTAAAAAAATTTATTTAAAAAAGTCCATGGGGTATTTTGAGCTGCAACTTCACAGACACATTCAGGGGACACCTTAGACTTATATTACATCTTGTAAAAAAACGTTCAATGGCACCTTTAATAAATCCTGACCCATCAGAGCTTTATAATGGCAGGAAGCGATACCAATGAGTATGAGTTGAAGAAAGTGCTTCCAACCACATCCATCCATTATAAACATACTCCACACGACTCTGGGGGGTTGATAAAGGCCTTCTGAAGAGAAACAATGCATTTGTGTTAAAAAAAAAAAAAAAAAACTTATTTAACAAGTTATGTAGTAAAATATCTAGCTTCCGCCAGACTGCCTTCCGTATTCAACTTATGAAGAAAATGTCAACAGGTCAAACTAATTGTTAAGTTTTTAATGCAATATGCTAGTTCAATAGTATATAACAATTAGTTCAAACTTTGGCCTGTGGAGGGCAGTAATACGCTTAGCAGCGTCTACACTGTTGGAATTCTAATAGAGGAGAAGAAGAAGAGAGCTAGTTCAAGATGAGCATTTAAGGTTAAAACTTTTTAAAAACAATTTTCAATTTGTTTCAGAAAATGAGCGATGGTTTCACTAGATAAGACCCTTATTTCTCATCTGGGATCGTGTTGAACAATTTGAAGCTGCAGTGGAACTAATTTTGACCTTCAACTGTTTGGTGCCCATTGAAGTCTACTATAAGGAGAATAATCCTGGAATGTTTTCATCAAAAACTTTAATTTCTTTTCGACTGAAGAAAGAAAGACATGGACATCTTGGATGACATGGGGGTGAGTAAATTATCAGGAAAAGTTTATTTATAAGTGGACTAATCCTTTAAGTATTTGTTCATACAGACATAAAATGTTGTATAAACAGAACAATTCAAGAGTCTATCCTAAAACAACTTTCAGTAAATACAGTTGATCGTTAGCATTAAGTGAGATGCGTATTGTGCAATTCTACTGACTTTACAGTTTAAATACGTGCTGAAATCCAATCCTCCTAGTCCATTCAGCTCCACACTAACTGTGAAGATGTAGGAGTCCAATCAAGCTAGAATTCTTTGCTGTCAAGATTTCAGCCTCCGCTCATTTCAAATAAGTGAGTGTGATGATGGGAATGTGTTTTTTTTTTAATTCAAATACAAACCAACACCCCACTCAAACTGCAGCTAGCCTTGGACAGTTTAGGTTTTCTCAATTTGAGCGAATGTGGTGGCTTGACATATTCGTTTAAGCCCGGCACACATGCTTGACAGTTTAAGTAGATTTTTTTCCAAGAGGAAATCTGGGGGCAATTGGCAAATGTCAGAAAGATTGGCTATTGTATCTCACGATGTGCATTTTCCATGAGAGGCTTTTTGAGTTAACACAGTGGGATACTGCATTTACTGCCTCTGAGAAAGTCTACGCAGACTATGAAAGATAGAATGTGAAAAAGAAAGAAAGAAAGAAAGAAAGAAAGAAAGAAAGAAAGAAAGAAAGAAAGAAAGAAAGAAAGAAAGAAAGAAAGAAAGAAAGAAAGAAAGAATATATCATATTTCATTTTCCCCAACAAGCCTTCGATTTTCTTCGTTTCCTCCAGCCGTAACCCTTTTGTTACATGGAGGTCTTTGGTTTGATTTTTAGGGGCAAACTGTGCCTTTGTAGGATTTAAGAAGATTTTCTAAATCTGCAGCCCATGACTGACAAACACAAAGTAGGACTGTGATTTATAGCATACAACGACACTCCTCCTGCCCTCCCCTCGATCGGTGTATCTCCCGCCAGTGCTGCTTGTATCACAGATACGGAAACTTCTAATGGATTTCAATCACAGAGGAAATCACACAGACGCCTCCCATGAGATTGCTCCGTGGCTCTTCCCCTCAATAAGCGCCAAGGATTCATAAGCTAACATCATTACACCCATATCCCCACAACATTTACTTTTACAAATGTGTGTATCTGATCTGTGCAGGTGTCCTGAGACTTCGGATAATGAGACCTCCGAATATGTGTGTGCATGAGTGGAAATGAGAGGAAATGAGAGATGGATAAAAGAGAAAGAGAGACAGAAAAACAGAGAGACGTGCATTCAAGGACATCCCTGAGAGAAATCAATAAAACAATATTCCTCTACATTTATTGATTCAAATATGCTGTTATGAATGAACTGAAGCCACAGATAAATAATTCGATATTTTGTTTCTCTCACTCTCTCCCTGAAGAATTCTGTTCAAATCACCACAAAGCACAAGCCACACGCATTAGTCATATTCTCTGGAGAGCAATTGAGGTCTTTGCATTTATTGTTCATCTTCATGTATACACTCAATAACATGGGAAGTGGGCAGGGCTGTTGGTGTGATGAATGGGAGGCTCAGATCTTATCCTGGACCTGTCCTTGCACCAACCCAAGGGAATAATCAACATCCGAGTAGAATGTTAATAGATCTTTGGGGAAAGTAATCATGTTGGAAGCACTTTCTCATTCACATGTTCAGCTAGATCAAATCTGAGGGTGGTTGAACTCTGTGTTTGACACTAAATATATACATAACTTAAGCATCCGTTTCCTAATCCAACATATATGCATACACAACAACTCCCTTTGACATATACCATTCAAAAGTTGGTAAGATACAGTATAATTTTATTTTACATTTTTGAAAGAACTATCTTATGCTCACCAAGGTTGCATTTATTTGATCAAATAAAAACAGTAATATTGTGAAATGTTATTACAATTTAAAATAACTGTTTTCTATTTTAATATATTTAAAAATATATTCAGCAGCTATTACTCCAGTATTCAGTAGCCATTACTCCAGTCTTCAGTGTCACATGATCCTTCAGAAATCATTCTAATATGCTGAATTGGTGTTCATGAATTTTTTTTTTTTTTTTTTTTTTTTCATGGTTTTGTAGAAACCATGATACTTTTATTCAGGATTCTTTGATGAATAGAAAGTTTAAAAGAACCATATTTGTTTGAAATAGACTTTTTTATTTTGATCAATTTAATGTGTCCTTGCTGAATAAAGTATTAACTGAACCCAAACTTTTGACGTGTGTATGTGCACTGAAAAGATACACAAAATTTAAAAATCTGGGATGGGTTACTATATTGAATTTAAACGGTCACAAATCAAATAAGCAAATCTGTGACATTTAAGAAATCTCATGTTAATTCAGTTAATTCAATTCTAATGAAAACAATTCTTTTTAAATTAAAAAAAGTACATTTTCATTAGTGGTCTCAGACATCTGGGCCCTACTGCATGTTAAAGGGTTAGTTCACCCAAAAATGAAAATTCTGTCATTATTACTCACCCTCATGCCGTTCCACACCCGTAAGACCTTCATTAATCTTCGGAACACAAATTAAGATATTTTATTTCAAATCCGATGGCTCCGTGAGGCCTTCATAGGGAGTAATGTCACTTCCTCTGTCAAGATCCATAAAGGTACTAAAAACACATCTAAATTAGTTCATGTGAGTACAGTTGTTCAATATTAATATTATAAACCGACGAGAATATTTTGGTGCGGCAAAAAACAAAACAAAATAACGACTTATTTAGTGGTCCGTGTACGTTTTGATAGTTTGTTTTCCTATTTGAAATGAAATATGCAGAAACGAGAAAACGGTCGTTTCCCGTTTTTTCGTTTGTTAAAAAAAAACGGAATAACGAGCTTTTGACTCGATTTTCGTTTTTTCGGGTCACGGATAGAAAACGTAAACACGACTTCAATACTCGTTTTCCACATGTGGGCGGTCATTACACGCCCCTTTCAGCCGATTGGTCAATCAAATCTGAGCCAGTGACATCATCTTCAGTTCGTTCAACAAAATAACAGTCCTCTGCCGGTATATCAGTAGATGTCATAAATCGGCTTTCTTCTGTGCAACCTAACGCGTATTTCACAGAAATATTTATTTCAGAAATGTTATTCAGCACACAGACTGTTGTAATGCTGTTTGTAGATTTAAAAAAAAAAAAGATAGTTTTTATTTTATTCTATTTTGAATAAATAGAATAAATTGCAATAAATAAGTAAGCAATTTTTAAAAACGAACAATAGCTCATCTCTCTTTATTTATTTTATATAGCCTAACATTGCCTGCTGAATATAGGCTAATGTTAATAACCCTTTGGTTAAAAGATTGAGGGAATATGTAAAGATCAAATATTAAAGATCAAATTTACAGCTACGTAGCTATTTTAGCTATGACAAAAATAATATATAAATGTTAAGCCAAAATAAATTAATTTAAAGCTCAACTGAAACAGCCGAAACCGCCGTTATAACCTAGGCTACCTCTCTAATTTGACACAAATCCAAATGTTTCTATCACGATTTGGAGGCTAAACTATATTTATTATTTGAACGCTCTTATTGTAGCCTACACAGACTACTTAAAATGAGCAGTATAACTTTTTATATATTTGGTTGAATGTAGGCTATGTTTTGACAGTTAACAGGCTGTGATGTCAAGTTACTAAAACTGATGTTGTGTGAGCGCGTGAGGCGCCGACGCGTTCACTTGAATTTTCTTATAAAAGCGGAAACAACTTAAAATACTGGTCAAATATATAACACCATTCGAATCTGTGAAGGGTTTAATAGGCCTATTATTTTTGTACACTCAAAATAAAAACAAAACATTGCTCGTAAAATAAACAAAGAAATGTTCTGCTGTCCCGGTTTCCTTTCTGTAAACTTCTCAGAAATGAACCGACACTCATATTGTCGCATTTTTCCCCTTTCATTTTGGTAATATGTTAATTACTTAAGTGAAATAAATTTCGCGCATAGACGGCTATTTATTCCTTTTATATAATTGAATCCTTTTTTCTCCGTTCACAGAAGCGCGGCAGGTGCGTGCACATGGTGATGAACCCTCATGTTCTGTTGTTTATTCTGCTATTTGTACATGTCTAAAATTAAACCCCTGGGATTTTTTTAATGATTCACAGACATTTATCATTCTAATTTAATATAATCTTGTCGGATAATGAAACGATGATCGCGTCAGTTGAAAGTGGGGGGGTGGGGAGGGGGCAGAAATGATACTGACAAGGCAACAATAATTTTCGTTTAGTTTAAGTTTTTCAAAACATCTACAGAACTGCATACAGTAAATTTTCCCGCTGTTTAAGCCACGAATATTTACAAAATAAAATAATTACAAAGATAATAAAAGATCTATGTTTAATATACGATAATTTTTGTTTTGCTGTTGTCCACTAAAGCAATTGACGCAGAATCGCCAATTGCCGTTAAATCGAAATTGAAAGTAAAATGTTCAGGGCCATGTATAGCTAATTCATTCAAAAGCGAAGTAAAGTCAGAAAAAGTGAGGATAGCAAGTAAACTGTGACATATAATAATGTTCACTGTGTTCATAAAAGTGTTTAATTTAAGAGATAAAATCTGCATGGCCATTTATAAGTAAGGAAAACTAAAAAGCCCCCCGATGGTGATACCGTTATTAGGTGTTGCCACCTAGTGGATAGCCTATTTTCTAATTTGACTGCATAGTCTACTCTACTGCAAGGAATGCGTCTGCTAAATGATTGAATTTAAATGTATAAAATGTAAACAAAACATTAAAATAAGAAAAAAAAAAAAAGAGTGCAGTAGCCACTGATCTATAATAGAGAATAGTCTATCATTATAGCCTATTGATCGGTGGTAGTAGCCCAAAGGATGTCATGCGCTTGGTAACAGATGTAGAGGCATTTACATTTTACATTTTAAAAACACAATGACAGCTTAAAAACAGACTTAATTAAATTTACTGTAGGTTGTTTAAACTTTTTTTTTTTTTTTATCTGTGCAAACATATTTCTGTGAAATACGCGTTAGGTTTCACGTGACTTTGGCGCTCCGAACTGCAGATTCGATACACAGATTCACAATGCTCCAAATCTTCCTGAAGCAGTGTTTTGAAATCGGTCATCACTAAATAAGTCGTTTTTTGTTTTTGTTTTTTTGTTTTTTTTGGCGCACCAAAAATATTCTCGTCGCTTTATAAAATTAATGGTAACACTTTACAATAACAGTACATGAATAACCATGAACTAATACCTAAATTAATAGTTACTTCCACTTGAACTCATGATTAGATAAGATATGAACTAATCATGAACTAATGAAGAGTGATCCTTAACTACGACAGGAGTCATAAGGATTCATGCATGAAAACAGCAGCCTTAACTACGCGTTAATACATGTTTGATAATTAATGCATTAATTAACATTTAGGGGTAAACTAAATAAATCAGCCTCCATAAGAGTAAACAAAAAGTACTCTGAATTTGAATTAAACGTGATTTAATACTGTCATAATTTACACTGTAATATCATAATCTGCCATCTGCAGCTTTGTGACAAATAATTGCAATGGCACATGATTATTTAGCCATTAATTACATAGATCTGTCTAATCAAATGTGGAAAATAGACTAACTACCACTAATAAATTTAATTTGATCTAAACTGTTTTCTGATTTTTACAGTTCATTTATATTTAGTCATATAGCTAAATAGTCATAGTTTATTCCCGGAACTAAAGTATGTAAGGTTTGTTTCTGGCGGGACACTCATTAGTGGCGCACGCTAGGTGTTCTCTTGGCGCGTTTGTTGTGTTGCTGGCATTTTAAACTAATAAATGTTGACTGCTTTGGTAAGCCGAATTAATAATTAAAGACATATTTACATGTATGTTTTATTGGGGTTTTCAGGAGGTTATGTGCAGTTATTAACTGTATTTGTATTTCTGTCGTTTAAATGTATATGCTTTGATTAGCATTAGCTTGTGGACGCGCGCGATTTTACAAGTAAATGTGCCTTATGTGTGTCTTTACAGGTATGTTTATGGCTTGCTTTCAAGTCCATATATGTTTAATTAAATAAATAAAAATAAAATACAAATACTTTTTATTTTAGTTTTTTTGTACAGAAACAGAAACTGTTTAGGATGTAAAGGAATAAGGATGGCACTCTATAGTGTTTATTCATATATTAGTTAATGATGTGTGATATGTGCATCATGTCATCACTTTACTTGAGGGGGCACAATCATAATTAATTCATTATTAACTAAGCATATACTAACATCAACTAATGGTTTGTTAATGTATACTTATGTCATGACTCATGACTTTACTTGAGGGGGCACAATCATAATTAATTCACTGTTAACTACTTACCAAATTCAGCTCATGATTATCATTAACTTACTATCAAATACACATGTACTAACACAACTATATAAGTATTCAGCCCAGTTAAGTGATGTTGTGTGACTTTTCATAAAGTCAGAGAATGGAGGTACAGTATGATCACGGCCTGCGTCTGGATGGAGAATGAACTTCTGAATCTGATCCCAGCAAACGCTCCCTGACCTTAGTTCATGTTTCCTGTTTGGTTATTTTTTGGGAACCGATTCCTCAGGAACTGATGTAAGTCACAGTAGTTTAGTTTGATAGGAAAGAATATCACAAAACTAATTAAGACCTTTTAAGATAAATTAATAGTGTATTTAGTATTTTATATGTTTAATAAGGAGGGTCAGTGAAAATAATGGCAAACTAATCCTGTGCCTTTCAGTAATGTTTATAATGAAGCTGCTGATGTCAATAGTTTAAATTCTGACAATAATAAATTGTTTAAATTTATTTCAAAGTCCAAATATGTATTATTCCTTCTTATACAGACTGTTTGATTTAGTTTACCCTAAATGTTAATTAATGCATTAATTATCAAACATGTATTAACGCATAGTTAAGGCTGCTGTTTTCATGCATGAATCCCTATGACTCCTGGATCACTCTTCATTAGTTCATATCTTAACTAATAATGAGTTCATGTTGAAGTAACTATTAACTCAGGTATTAGTTCATGGTTATTCATGTACTGTTATTGTAAAGTGTTACCAAATTAATATTAAACCACTGTACTCATGAACTGATTTAGATGTGTTTTTAGTACCTTTATGGATCTTGACAGAGGAAGTGACATTGCTCCCTATGAAGGCCTCACGGAGCCATCGGATTTGAACTGAAATATCTTAATTTGTGTTCCGAAGATTAATGAAGGTCTTACGGGTGTGGAACGGCATGAGGGTGAGTAATAAATAAAAAATATATATTTTTGGGTGAACTAACCCTTTAAGTTCAATTCCATTTTAATGCTAAAAAAACAACTTTAACTTACACATGAAGAAGAAATGTTTGATAAAAGGCAGTAGCCCTAAAAACACACAACAAGCTGTGAATAGTTCAAATTACCACATTTTCTGAATGAAATACACAGTTATGGTAACATCATTGTGTCTAATGAACCACTTTAAAAGTCATATACAATGCAATAAATCCACAAATTGGAGAAAGGGTACAAAAGAGCATTCAAATGTTGAAATGCAACAATCTCTATCCAATTATCAGCTAGTGAACACCATATCAAACCACACATTCACTGCTTTTAAAAAGAATTTTCAAAACAAAATCTTGAGAGAGATGCCTCAGAGAGACTAGCAGTCTGAAAGAGCTGCAGAGTTCAGTAGCAGAAAAAAACATAAAAGGAACAATAATAACAACAACAATAATAATAGATAAATACATAAAAATACTGCAAGCAAACATGCTGCAGTTATATTGACAAAATGTCCATCATTTAGTAGGACAATGGCACATTCAAACACATTCCAAAATACTGGAGTGGCACAAAAAATACAATGACCAATCAAAAAATACAATGGCCGATCGTCAAATTATTGAACACTGCAGGTAAGAAATTGCGGCACTATTTGAAAAATGCATTACATCATTGCAGCAACAAATTATTATTCAAACTGAAACTCATATTTATGTTAAAATATATATATATATATATATATATATATATATATATATATATATATAAAAAATGTAACATGAAAATAATTAAAACATTTATTTAAAATAAAATACAGTGTTACAGTGGTTAAATGTCTGAATGCCTTTGCAAGGCACCATATGAGAAGCATTTTGAAGTGTGCGAAGTGAAATGTTCTATATGAGCAGGCTTATCAAAATGGATGGAAATGTATCTTTCCTATGTGGTCATGTCACCGGCTTTCTTTGCCTTTGGGTGTAGTGTGGAGTTATCCCACTTCTCTGATACTCTGTCTTAAGATGTCCCCTGACAGCCTCATAAAGCCTCCTGTCAAGATCTATTTGTCAGTGAATGTCACATCTATATTAAAACAACAGGCTTTAACTTACATTGACGACAGAAATGCATATTATCACAATCATATAGACTGTAAAAATATTCTGTAAAAGTTGGATGATTTAAATCTCCCGTTTCTGTCCTCCTTTCACATTTATTATTTGAGCCAAGTCATGTCTGCAGGGAAAGAGACGTACCCATTACTGAGATGAAAACTAATTTAGCTAGGCTAGGCATGCTTCAGGTGGTCTCCAAATTCAAGTACACAAAGAGGAAAGTGTTTTCCTCCTGTCCAGCTACCCATCTGTCACAGCCAACCCTAGGGTGGGTGCCTTAAAAGCCCCTGTAATTGATGGAGCCCGGAGGTCACGATGAGACAATATTTGATATAGAATATAGATTTTAAAACACACTGGGCCCTGTTAAAATAAAAGGAAGAAGGTGAAGTAGAGGAGGGATGGGGAACAGACAGTCTTACACAAATGTACCACCCTGACAGCTCAACTCTTTGAATCATTCAGCTAGAATTACTCATACAATTGATTTCCTGCATTAACACTGCAGTACCTTTCACTGAAGTCTGAGTTTCATTCAGGCTCCCTCAGAATTCAAGAAAAGCAGATAAGAAGAGCATTAGAAAAAGACTGACGTCCCGTCTAGAAAATTTGATTAAAAAAACCTTTAAAGATTTAAAGATATCCAAAGATTATGTATTGGACACCGAAAGCAATTACAGCTGTTGTAATATTCTTAAAAACAGCACATTTACAAGTGAGATTGCTTTCATAAAACAGTTCAATAAACATGGAGCTAATTTGGAGAAACATACAGTAAATTTTAGACAGAATATTGCCAGTTGAGGCCTGTTCATGCCAAGAATAATAACTTTAAATAGAAACTGTACATATGATAAATATAAAAGTGGCCACACCAACAGACAATGTTCAGTTTATTTTAAGTGCATGCTGCAATCTTGTCCTCTGCTACTTTAAATGTTCACGTTCTAAAAAAGTCGGATGGATTCTAATTGGCTGTGAATGTTTTTTTATCATTCATCAGCTGGAAAAAAAAAGTGATTCTAACAATATCATTCCTCTGTGTCATTACTGTTATAGGTCTTGTGGTGTGGAATTTCCTATTCTTATAGAATTAAAATAGTTATTCTTAAAGTATTATTATTGTCTTTGTGAATAGTTCACCCAAAAATGAAAATTATCCCACGATTTACTCACCCTCAAGCCATCCTAGGTGTATATATGACTATCTTCTTTCAGACAAACAAAATCAGAGATATATTTAAAAAATATCCTAACTAGCTTCCGGCGTACAAATGTACGCAGAATGCGCAAGTCGACTTGCGCCAAATGAGTAATCCTCTGATGCGATGTATGACGCAGGATGTAGGAGAATCATAAGCTTAGATGCCTTTCGCGGTTTAAACAAATTTAAGGTCCCGTTCTCTTATATTGAAATCCGAAATTTCTTTTAAAAAATTATCATTTTAGACTTATAATCCATGACCAACGATTTGTTTTGCTCTATCCTCTGCGCCTTCGCGTTCGTCATTACGTTGTGATTCAGGTCAGAGGATACTCTTCCGGTCATCCACTGGAGCTAGTTATTTGAATTTGTAAAGTTTTAAATATGGATATTTTTCTTACAAAAACGCATCTCTTTGCTTCAGAAGGCGTTTATTAATCCCCTGGAGTTGTATGGATTACTTTTTTTTAATGGATGGATGCATTATTTTTGACTTCAAAATGCAGCCCCCCATTCACTATCATTATAAACCTTGGAGGACTAAGGGTATTTTTTAAATATATCTCTGATTGTGTACATTTGAAAGACAGTCATACACACCTAGGATGGCTTGAGGGTGAGTAAATCATGGGATAATTTCTATTTTTGGGTGAACTAACTAACCCTTTAAGACCGCCACTAGTTTCTCTCCTGAATAAATCACGTATTTAATGAAATCGGTTCAACAAATGATTTGCTGAATGAAAAATGTGAATTGCTAATAGCCTACAGTCTTAACACAGAAAAGCCAAATAGTAACTTGTAACTTGACCAGTAGTATAATATTTAGTGTCACACTCACATTCGTGTTATTAACTGCACATACTTAATAAAAATTGTTATAAACCATCCAAAAAAATAGCTCGTACACAAAGGAATTCTTCACATTTAATGGTGTGGATTTAAGTGATCTGACCCAGAGCCAAATGGTCAGAAAAAAAACTCTTTGCTTCTCTTCTCTCCTCTCCTTCTCTATTCCTCCACTTTTTTGTGTCATTTCTGATTTTCTCTCTGCCTGTGTTAATGGTTTCAAGCAGGGCTGCCTGAGGTGAGCTAACTGAGAAAATGATTGGAAATCATACACCGGTTAGTGTGGTAAGAGTCTCAGGCAATTTTTTTAATTGCTTCGCCTTGTGCATTTCTGTAGAGACCCTTTCTATATCCAGCAAGAAAGCATACATCTTCTGCCAATCAGCTGTGTTTTACTCCATTTCAGGTGTGCGTTAGCTGACAATATTTGAGTGTCGTGCCTGACTACTGATCCTATTTCAAACCCATTTTTTCTTTATCTTTATACATTCAGCTGGAGAAACTGGCAAAAAGCAAAGCAGCAAAAAGAAGAGAAGACAGACCTGAAAAATCTCTTGTTTACTCACTGTTATGCCATTTAAAACCTGTATACGCTGTTTTTTTTTGTTTTGTTTTTTCCACAGGATACAACTAAAGTTCATTTTTACCACAGGCTGTCAAGCTGTGATATTTATGTGATAGATAAATAAATAAGCATTTGGTAGAGACCACTGATGTATGAAGTTACTGACGCCCAATGTGCACCATACTGACATATTTATATTTGATTTAAGAGCTGGAGGAAAAGATTATCAGTGAATAATAACTAAAACTACATGCTGCTTCTCAGACAAACCTATTATAAGGCTTCCGAAAAAATTCTAGTGCTTTTATTTTTGTTCTTTAAGGATATGTACAGCCTGTAGAACTGCTGTTTAATGAGGGAAACATATTTTTGTGTCCATTTGCTTTATTTTGAGGTCAAAAATTCTTTTCACTTTTTTTCTTGTGCCCCACTCCTCCTCAGAAAACCTCTCTTCATATGCATTCATGGTAAACAGAGGATTTCTTCTCCTTGCACTTTCTCCCTACCCATTAGACATCCTTCACACTTTAATACCTTGGAGACAGCTGGAAAAGGACAACCTGTGTGCTATTCCTTCACCATGTTGACACTGAATCAGTGCCGCAGGTCAGCAGTGTGAGATGAGAAATAATGACTTTCTGTGGAGAGAGGGAGGTGGATGTTCCTGATTCACAGGCGGTTGGGTTAAAGTGCAATAGCTTCACAGTTCTTACCATTGCCGTAGTGAGGCCAGGACCACACCATAACACAGTACTATACACCGCAAGCCGTCATCACTAGCTGTCTGTCACCATGACAACTGGCACACACACACACGCACAGCAAAACACACTGCAAATCCCACTTTATACCCGAAAGAACAATTTTTAGATCCATCAAACGTGCACACAAATTCTCTGAGTAATATATATGCCTAGTTCTGTCATGAAACTCTAGATGCTGCAGGCTGATGGGTCCTTAACACAAACTGATGATATTCTTAGAGTTAACTGCTTGGCACAAGCTGATTGGTTCAGGCTGCATCTGCAGCCAATGAGCTTGCTGCTCACAGCATTTAAATGGCTGGTTAGCGTTCACTATAGCAGTTTGCAGTGCCCTCCACCTTCCCCAGCTTCACCTGTATAAATCTGCTATAGGTAATTTATTTACATGCTATTTGTGCAGTAGCAGTCCTACATGCGCACAGCAGCGTATGTATTAGCAGTAGCAAGTTCCTGTACTTGCTCTGCAGCAGCTGACATACATTAATATAGTCCATACCATGCAAAAAAATTCAGAGATTTCTCTCATATATATCTCCTTATACTAATACAACAGATGAGCAGGAAAAAAAGTTGTGGTGAAAAGCTGGTCCTTCCATGGATGCTATCAACCATTCAGTATTAGTGTGCAGTCACACTACACTTCACGCTCTATTCACTTCAGTTCTCATGCATATGAATTCAAGCACATAGAAAGAAGCACATGCTAGGGATGAAAGACGCTTGGTGACCTGCAAATGTGTATGGCGAAATGGAATTTGACCAATGGAGAATCTGAACATCACAGAATGAACTCGTGACTCAATCTAATTTCAATGCTGCATGGTTTGCAGTGTTGCGGCAGAGTATATGATGTATTTTTCACATTTTAAAATGATCATTTATTTTATATATTTGGTTGTTTTATGTCAGGTCAGACTAGAAGGCAATCCTCATTTCAAGAAAAATTCAGTTAAAAAAATTGATCAATAAACAAAAAGAAATCAAGAAACAGGAATAAATCTATTTTAGATGCATGACTTAATTATAAAAATTCTAGAAAAAAAATCTAGTTAGTAGGTTTCTGGGTTTATTTTTATTTGTAAAAGTCCGAAGTAATGTCAAATGCTTAAAGTCGAGTGTCAATGCGTCCAGAAAGCTAAAAATCAGGAGACACGTCTGTCAGAGGAATAACCTCTCCGCTTCCCCACTGGCTCCACAGAGACAGTGATAAATAAAAAGGTCACTTTCTCCATAGCAATTAAAAAGGGGTAAGTCCTTCTGCTAAATATCACATTGGAATTCTCAGAATGCCACCTGTAGCATATTAATGACCATTAGTGATGTTTCTTAAGGTTAGGCCTGTTTGTTATATTCTCTTGGCTTTTTGCTTCAGCAACAGACAGACACTGTTTACTCAGATTGTTGTGGGAATCTACAGAGCTTTTCAGCACATAATCAATACACAAGCTCTAGGTAATAAGCAGAAACCAACAACAGAGATAGTTTTGACATTTAGACCATTGTTTGTGATATACTGTTTTTATCACCTCAACAGAACATTTCATTTCAAAATCCTATTGTGACTGGAAGCATCCAGCAATCATAAAACGGTTTTACAACATTTCACAACATTGTATTTCAGTTGCATGGTGTAGATAATGTCGAAATATGATGTTTAAAAATGGTCTAGAACCAATATAAAATGTTTCAATAGCCACAAAAAATGCCATATATCAGTTTTTCAACAAAAACAAAACAAAGCCAGACTGAATCATTTATGGAATATATGGGTTTTAAAATAAGGTACTTTGTACATTCAATAAGGCATTTCAGAAACAGTGAAAACACCAGGCCACATTACAGTGATTGTGGAACATAATTTGTCAACTTTTTGTCCTAAATGCTGTGCAAATCTATGCAATAATGGGTTATTTACCACAAATGCCAAACACATCACATACATATTGAATATTATTTGAATGTGAATAGAAAATATATTCTGAATGGACAATCTTATAAAATAACTTTAAAAGTTTAATAACAGTTATTTAAAAAAAATAACAGAAAAACACTGGAAATATGCTGGTTATTCAGAATTACATGGTTGGATGTGATGAGGGTTAAAAAATGTAATGGAAAAAAAAAGCTATAAAGCTATAATTATTTTCACGTTATTATTTAGTACTACTTTTCTAAATAAATAAATAAACACTAAAAACTAAAATCAAGTGTTTTACAAGTCAACTGAGGTAGCAGAACATTAAAATGTACAGTATGAAAATGGATATTCATTTTTTAGATTTGCTAAAAATTAAATTATTGTTTTCAAAGATTAACTTTAATGAGATTATGGCAATTTAAATAAAAATATTCAATAACTGACACTGAAACTTTTGTCACATAACTGATATAGTAACATTATACCGTGCTTCCTTAGAATTTGTTAAGCTTTTAATGACAAAGAAGAGAAAAAAATATATATTTTTACACTGTATCTGTGCAAGTTAGGTACCATCAAGTGAATATTTTGATTGATACTAAACATTCTTAAGCATCCTAGGGAGAAGATATGGTGTACACATTCTTGACAATCTATACCATCTGTATACCATCATTTGCAGCTCTCTCTTTATTTAACAAAATATGTTGAATGTCTAATAAGGGGAAACAAGTGGTACAGAACAGCCCTTGTTGCCACGGAAACCATTGCCTACCAAGGACGAGAAAGTAATAAGACTATGGGAGTGGCAGGGGGTGGGGGAGGGTGTTACCAAACCCAAAGGGAAGGAAATAGATGAGAGAGGGAATGTGTTGCAGATAGAGGAAAGGGAAAGGAAAGGAGGAAAGGAAGATGTAACTGGAGCTCAAGTGAATTGAGCTCATGGACCATTTCTCCACCTCCGCCCTCAACTCCCAGTACCGTCATTATCACTATCAACAACATTTGTCTCTGCTGGGGCCTCCATCATAAAAATCACATCATCTCTCTTTATTAGAAGTGTGGTAGAGCAGCTCAGGCTTGCCTCATCGGCCATGGAGGATGGTGTTTCAGTTCAGGGGACAGCGACGGAAGGAGCTGAAGGAGTTACACCCCATTATTTACTGCTCGCCGCCCACGGAGCTGCACGCTGTCCAAACAGGCATTCCCGACAACTCTCTGCAATGTTTCATTTAAACCACTGGGTGTAAAAAAACGCTGGAGGAGCTCACATTTGTCTTTCCAGACACAGCTCTCTAATGTATATAAATAAATACATGAAATGCTGAAAAAGCGACAGTTATCTCGGTCAAGCATTCGGTCCAGTTCTCAGCACCTTCACTTTGCTACATATCTATGTTTTGGTCAAAAGCAACAACCCAGAACAAATCCCATGGGCACAACTTAATTACTGTAGATGGTCCCCCCCTCCCTCTTGACAGTAAATGGCTGAGGTGAGGAAAACTGTATGAGGCATAACATATAATGAAGCTGAATCTCTTAAAGCTGAAAGTTGTGTTGACATTTCCTTCCAGGAGTAGGCGATTCCCCTGACAACTCTGCACAATATTGCTGCTCATAATTATTGGCGGAAGTGAAATAAACATGAAAAACAAGAATGTGGTCCCACACAGTCAGCACTTTAGGGTCACACCACGGCTTTACTATACCTACAAGGCATACAACTGTCATGGTTCCTACAGAAAAACATAATTAGAAGTTGGTCCCAGAGCAACGTCATTCAGAGGCAGAACCTTACAGGTTTTATGAATTTCCACTTACAATAATTCTGGCAGAGTCCTGCAGGAGACGTTTCATACACATGACCAAAATTGATTTGTTCAAAGAGGAGGCAAGCTAATTCTGATCCAATTTAGCCCACAGCAAGTGGATCCCATGCTGCTAGGTGTGCTACTCATGTGTAACAAAAAGGAAATAGATTGTGTTGGCTTCATTTAGTGTAATGGACAATCCGCAATGGAGTGCACTGGAGAAGAACACCAGAATGCTGAAGCCTGGATTAGGCAATTTGATCCATCAAGTCAACTGTGCCATGTGAATCTTTATATGCCAATGTGAGAGCTGTAGGGCTGAGCGAATATGGGTAAAACTCTTTACTGTCCTAATACTTCAGAAATCCCTTTAAAGGTGTGAATTAAATGTGGGACAATGGCTTCATCATCACAGTATGCTAGTATGATGCAAGGGGTTCATCAATATTCTGATTGAGGACTGTTCCCCATTGAAAAAAACAGCATATGTTGGTTAGGTATGTTTTGAAGCATGGCAACTGGCTTGAGCTGGTTTATGCTGGTCCTTAGTTAGTCCTGAGCTGGAGCTAGTTGTTTAGGAGTTGCTTAGGACCAGCTTAAACCAGCTCATGACCAGCTAAGGAAGGACCAACTTAAATCAGCTCAAACCAGCTGCCATGCTTCAAAACATACCTAACCAGCATATGCTGGTTTTTTCAACAGGTTTGGGACACTCCATGCTCAGGACAGTTCTGTCTGGGAAGACAGAGTTGTTTGCACCTCAGTGACACACCTGCACCATAAGGACCCATTTTCTTTCCACTACATACTATTTATCTACTAGTGTGTTCTAACATGTAACTATGTCATGTTTGTTCTCATCTGACAGCTTATAAACTGAACTGAATTGTGGTGAACTTAAAAGAGATATATAATGTACAATCTAGATACTATTGCTTAAACATCCATTGAGGAGAATTTGTTAAAGGTGCCCTGAATTAAAAATTGAATTTATCTTGGCATAGTTAAATAACAAGAGTTCAGCACATGGAAATGACATACAGTGAGTCTCAAACTCCATTGTTTCCTCCTTCTTATATAAATCTCATTTGTTTAAAATACCTCAGAAGAACAGGCGAATCACAACATAACACTGACTGTTACGTAACAGTCGGGGTGTACACCCCCAATATTTGCATATGCCAGCCCATGTTCCCAACATTGTGAAAGGCATTAGACAAGGGCAGCCAGTAACGTCTGGATGTGCACAGCTGAATCATCAGACTAGGTAAGCAAGCAAGAACAATAGCGAAAAATGGCAGATGGAGCGATAATAACTGACATGATCCATGATATCATGATATTTTTAGTGATATTTGTAAATTGTCTTTCTAAATGTTTTGTTAGCATGATGCTAATGTACGGTTAAATGTGGTTAAAGTTACCATCGTTTATTACTGTACTCACGGAGACAAGAGCCGCTATTTTCATTATTAAACACTTGCAGTCTGTATAATTCATAAACACAACTTCATTCTTTATAAATCTCTTCAACAGTATAGCATTAGCCGTTAGCCACGGAGCACAGCCTCAAATTCATTCAGAATCAATGTAAACAATATAACAGTATACAATACTCACATATTCAGACACATGCATGCCGCATACATGACGAACACTTTTTAAAGATCCATTTAGAGGGTTATATTAAGGCAAGCGCAAGCTCCATGGGCGGAGAGCATGAGAATTAAAGGGGCAGCAGCATAAATCGGCTCATTTCTAATGATGCCCCAAAATAGGCAGTTAAAAAAATTAATTAAAAAAAAATATATGGGGTATTTTGAGCTGAAACTTCACAGACACATTCAGGGGACACCTTAGACTTACATTACATCTTGTAAAAAAACGTTTGATGGTACCTTTAATGTACTTCTCCTCCTCTTGATCACCACCCATTTGCATTATATTTTGGTTTCCTGTTGGTCAGCTTTCATGATTGTATGTATTCCACTCATGTTTAACAATGCTTTGCTCAAGACATAAGAAGCAAATGTAACTGTTGATCTTGTTGACCTCATACTACAAAGAAGGCTTTTACGGCCTCTCCTTCACAGCAGTGCATTATTTGTTACACCTAAGTTTTTCTATACACTATGTTGTTCCAGTCTACTGTATGTATATTTAAGCTTCATAAATACAGTAATTGCTAATTTTAATCAATGTCAGTGTGAAGGAGGCCTTAGATATTTCCGTAAGTACTTTAAATACAAATGAAACACCAAAATAAAAACTGCATATACTTATGAAAAAACACCTGCCATGAACTATTATTATTGAAGCATCCGTTTAAACACAAATCAAAGCATAAAGAAACAGCACCACCAAAAAACACCACCAATGAAGCTAAACTAAAAAGTGCAAGTCACAACGCTTTTTTGCAGTTTAAATTTTTCCTTGAATGCATATGCTGCAACCCTAGCCTTTGCAACACCCATCAGATTGAAAAGCTGCTCGGATTTTCCTCTTGGCAAGAGTGAGAAGGGAGGTAAATTCCTATATTTATTTTAGGATCACACCACCAGTTTTGCAGGTCATCGATTTCACCGTGTCCTATTTACCGGCAACACCACAGTAATAAGCAGTTCTATCTAATTACTACAAGAGCAAAAGATCATTCAGTCTTTACAAAAGGTAGATTGTAAAATGCCACACTATTATAGTACAGTAATCATACCATTCAAGAAGGTCATTTCTGTTCACTCAGTGATGCTTTGGAGGACTGCAAGCAGAATCATGTATTGATCACAATATTAAAATTGATTTTCTCAAAATATACTAGAGCTCACCTCAGCCGTGTAACTCTTCAGTGAAGGAGTTACTATGAGATCATTGTTAATAATGTTGGAGAGTAATAAAAAACAAACCATTATTGGAAACCATTTTCAAAGCAACCCAACAGTAAGATTATAATTAAGACCATAATTTCTGAAGTCACACATTTGACAGGCATCTTTATAGAGGAGAGGAGCACTAAAGAGGGTGGATGGTGTTGCAACCATCTTCCAATATCAGTTGAGTACAACTAGTTCCATCCAAACTAATGGTTTAGCAGGCAGTGAAATATTTCAAATTCACAAAGAACAGGAAAGGCCTGTGAAAAAGTAGTTAGGCTCTTCCCAGTGATTTCAACCCTCAAATATAATGAACGAAATAAATGACACTAACGCAAATATCTAAAATACCAAAGCTTATCTATTTCATCCAGTAAAGCTAGGCCGTTTTATCAAAAGATCCTGATAAATCAGATCTTACAAACTACAATAAAAGATGAACTGAAAAACAACAAACCACACTGGGGAGCCTCCCACCAATCCCTCCTGGTCCCCCTGACTACTTTCCATTTTTATCTGTTATTTCATAACATGTCTATACATAAGCCAGAGGTGACAACCTGTTCAATTAAATGGCACAGTGGCAAAATGAAATGTGATGGATAGGCATTTGGGCCCCGGGGAGAAATGAGTGGGCTGTAGGCCTCCACAATCCATCCTTTGAAAAAACACAGCTGAGGTGGAGATAGGCAGTTCCTTCCATGCAATGGAGCAAACATCAAAATATTGAAGAATTTATCACTGCTGCAAACCCGGATCCTGCCACACTACTGAAACCAGTTTTGTTGCCAGACCTACTGACTGATCCATCCATCAAGAAGCCCAAGAAAAATTGAACTATGACATTTGGAGGCCTTTGCACCATTGCTTTGGCTTTGATAGAAACTACTGTGAGTGATAAATTGTTTTTATCATGGCTATCCCCTTTGTACGTAGGTTGATATTAGGGTTACCCAAACGCTTGACATTTAGGAAAAGGACAGACTTTGTTTCCCACAACTAGTCAATTTTTTAGGATTGAACAACAAGGAAGTACAGAATTTCATATTAAAGAAATGCCAGGTTATGGACTGTGTGATGAATCGTGCAAAGATGCACTGCCAAGATCTTTCTTTTCCTACACCTACTGTATAATAAACATTTATCTTTGAAGATAATGTACATCTGTTTATAGTGAAACAATCCAATTATAAACAATAGTTGGGAAATAAATTAGCAAAGAGTGTTCAGCAAACACCCCAACTGCTGTTACAAGGATAATTTTTTTCATTTTATATCTGCCACCTTTTTCAATGCACACAACGAAAGCACAGGAGGTAAGGACACTAAAACAGTGCTTCCCAAACTGTGGGCCGCGGCCCCCCGGTGGGCCGTAGCGGTATTGCAGGGGGGCCGTGGATAGGCTAAATCAAGATATTAAAATAATTTAAAAAATTTAAATATTCTAATTGTTCTGAAATGTGATTTCTTCCCTCCTTATTACACAAACATAAAACATATAAAAACATTATTTTTTCACATTATAGCGAGGTGAGATACATTACTTATTTTCAAACTGACGTCAGTTGCTTAGCAGGAATTCACAGTTGGTCAATTCAATAATGCCACGGTGGAGCAGAGGATGACAATAACCCAATAACAGACCTAACTGCACTTCAAGTAAATGTAAAACTAGTAAGTAGCTACAGCGAGGAGTACATGTATCCTGTATGAACCTGAAAAGTTCATTTGCAAAAACCGATAAACGCCATTTTAAAATAAATAAATAAATAAATAACTGACTGCTGTGTGTGTGCATTATTCTCCACATAGACTATAGCACGTTCTGAACTCAAAATACGTTTTGTCAAAAAGCCGGTATTTTAGTCAAAGCTGACTAAAAGTGATCGAGGATTTATAATTTCGACTCCTGCAAGTCCTTGTACACCTTACACGACTTTTACATGCTGAACCCCCTTTTGTCCTTTTGCGTGGAGCTTTTGCTATGTTTTGGGGGGGGGCTTACCACTCTGAAGTTTGGGAAGCTCTGCACTAAAAAAAAAAAAAGATGGTATAGGACTAAATGAATATTAGACTGAATAGCATTCCAATCTATATTTCCACTTAACATGTATATTAGAGTGTTTTAACATGGGGTTAATTGTAACATCATGTCTGTCTTTATTGAATGTTTTCTAACGTCACATCCGGTCACAACTCACCCCCATAACACACATTGTACTTGACATTATTGTATACATTTTAAGGACAACTCGCAGATTTCTAAACTACTGTAATTTGTAGCAGGCCTAAATAAATATAAAAAAAATTACATCAACGTAGACGTACAAGACTTTACAAAAGTCAAACTTTAATGCGTTTTACTCCTCATATTTTAATTTCTCTAGGTATGTAACAGACAAAACACTATCACAATCCACTTTTGGTGGGAGCGTGCGTGTGACGTCACCGATCGAGGAGCGTGCATGTTATCACCTGACTGATACGCTGTAAACACGGAAGTGTAACAACCTGTTGCCTTTAGATTCAGTCATTCATCTGCGCAAACCAATATGGGTGTCTCAAATACAGTCTTTATCGGGCTTTTGTCTTTATTAGTCCCAGCTTCGACGCTGGATAATGGTCTGGCGTTAACTCCCACCATGGGCTGGTTGCACTGGGAGAGATTTATGTGCAACATCGACTGTGATGCGGATCCTCAGAACTGCATTAGGTGAGCGCGTGACCTGATGAGTCGCAAATGTTCACTGAAAAGTAACATATAGTCACAACATACTTCTGAATGTTATTGCAATATATATGTCTGTACATGAATATGGTTATCATTCAGTACCATGGTATTTGTCAGAATATGATATTGCAATCACTGTAATCATGATGCTGCAACAGTCATTTTTGTATGAGGAAAATTTAAAAAAGCAACAAAGAAAACCAAATAAGGCAATTACCAGGGAAATAGGTAGTAGGCCTAATGTTCATGGATTTTATAAACAAAATGTATATGAATGTATAAAGGCCTTATAACATAGGTCCAGTAACTGGTCATCATTTACTAAAATAATAATAAAAAAGAATCTCAGTTTTAATTACCATTTGGCTTCATTAGTTTATTTTAAATGCTCAGTGGTGATATTTTCATGTATAAAATGGTCAGATTGGAGAATTACGTGGTGACTAAGAGAATGAAGAAGAAAACTAGATACCTGAATACCGATGTCACATGAGTGTCAGACAGAGAAAGCATGTGATGTACGATCATTCCATACATAGAGATCTTCTCATTCTGCACTCATGAGGGAAAAGGGCAGTTATGGGTTTCATAGGTTTCAAATTCTGTTTTTTTACACCTGCACACGCAGACAATCTGTCCCGTACAGTGGGCAGATGTTCTACCATGATACCCTCTTCCTTATGCCCTTGTGTCTCCTGGCAGAGAGGAGCTGTTCATGGAGATGGCAGATGTGATGGTGAAGGAGGGATGGAAGGAGGCTGGATATGAGTTTGTGTGCATTGATGATTGCTGGCCCTCACACAAGAGGGATGCCCAGGGGCGTCTGCAGGCTGACCCCAAAAGGTTTCCCAGTGGGATCAAAAAATTGGCAGATTATGTGAGTATTTGTTGGCATCATAAAAGAGGGAACATGCATCTGGCTCACATGTGGCATTGCCTAGATTTCACTGAATTTTTTGGGAAAACATCATCTACTAGCCTTTATGTCAGTGATATTCAGCAACATTTCATATATTGCCCACACAAAGCTATCATATCACCTTGGAAGATGGCTTGAAGGCTCTGGTTACTGTCTGCTTTTTGTTGTATGGAAAGAAGCGGCGTGGATATTCTGCGTAATTAAAATAATCGTATAAATATTTAAAATAACAATGATATTAACTATTATAATAATGTAATTATATAATTACAATAATTTAATAAATATTATTAATAATTATTACCTTAATTATTTTAGTAAATAATGTAATTTGTTGTTCTGTGGCAGAAAAAAACATACATGATTACATATATGGCAATATATGAATTACATGATTATGTACATGGCAATTTTATTCCTTTAATGTCCTCATGTCCAAATAATTGTCATCTTAAAAGTGAAATAGCATACACTTAACTTTACATCAGGCAATTACTATATTTAAATTTAGTTGTCATTTAGCAATATGCCATAACTTGGCTGCTCCAAATCTTTTGTCAGTTATATATCGCCCCCTACTGTTGTCTTGCTTATATCACAGTAAAACTCCATTCTGACCTTTATTGTGTTCTCAGGTCCATGCCAAAGGTCTGAAGCTGGGAATATATGCAGATGTTGGCACAAACACATGTGCAGGCTACCCTGGGAGTTTAGGTTACTATGATATCGATGCTAAAACCTTTGCAGACTGGGGTGTGGATCTGTTAAAATTTGACGGATGTTATATGCCTGACTGGCATCAGCTGGGAGAAGGTAATTTGATATACAAAAAAAAAAAAAAAAATCAGAGTTTGGCTAAGAATTTTTAAAAATTCTTTGTTGTATTACACCATTTTGATATTTCTTAGGTTATATGAACATGTCGAGAGCTCTAAACCAGACAGGCAGAAGTATTGTATACTCCTGTGAATGGCCATTATATGAGTGGCAATACCAACAGGTGAGACATGGAGATACTCCCAAAAATTAAAATTCTGTCATCATTTACTCACCCTCATGTCATTTTAAATTTGTATGCATTTCTTTCTTCTGCGCAACACAAAAGAAGATTTTTTGAAGAATGTTGATAACCAAACAGTATTTAGTTCCCATTTAACTTCATTGTATTCTTTTAACAATACAATGGAAGTTAACAGGAACCAAAACTGTTTCGTTATCAACATTCTTCAAAATATCTTCTTTTGTGTTGCTCAGAAGAAAGAAAGCCGTTTGGAACGGCATGAACTGTCCTTTTAAATAGATTAAAATAGCTTTTTAAGTAAGTGGATTAAAATAATTCTTCATAAAGTAGAATTTATATTCTTAAATACTGCTCAGTGGAAAAGTGTTTTCTGTATCTTATATTTCAGCCTGACTATGAAGCAATTCGCAAGACCTGTAACCACTGGCGTAACTATGGAGATGTGTATGACCGGTGGACAAGTGTGACAAGCATCCTGGACTGGACGGCTGATCATCAGAAAATCCTGGTCCCAGTGGCAGGGCCAGGTGGATGGAATGACCCTGACATGGTATGAAGCATCTCATCTCATCATTTTACTCATCCCATCAAGTTTACATGAGTCATTTAAAATTAGCACAGTGCAAACAACTATAAGTCATAACGTGTTTCTGGCTATGATGCCTCAAGCTGATCATAGGGAACTTCGGCCTTAGCCACGATCAGCAGCAGACTCAGATGGCCATGTGGGCTATCATGGCTGCCCCGCTTCTGATGTCAAACGACCTGCGAAACATCTGTCCCAAAGCCAAAGAACTACTGCAGAACAAACACATCATTGCCATCAACCAGGACCCTCTGGGCAAGCAAGGGTATCGTACATTAAAGGTAAAGCATCTTAATCCACTTTAGTATCCATTTGTTTAATTACGGTATCTGTCTGTGAGCTGGAATACATTTATTGTCTGTTCACAGGCTGATAGTTTTGAGGTGTGGGTACGGCCTTTGTCAGGCAAAAGGCTGGTCGTGGCAGTGATGAATAGACAGGAGATTGGTGGTCCACGCAGATTTACCATTTCTGTGGCGACGCTGCCTAGTTGGCAGCTCTGCGATCCAAAGTGCAACGTAACGCAGATCCTGCCCGTGTACCAGGAAATGGGTGTCCAGAATCTCTTTTCAAAAGTGATGGTCCAAGTCAATCCTACAGGCACGACACTTCTCACTGTCAACCCTATCAAAAGCTAACCTCATGACACCCTGTGACATGATTTGCAAAGCAAAACAGTTTTGAAACAAAAAATGTACTATTGCACCAATGTGATTGAGTTACACTTCCTGATATTTTTTTATTAAGACTATTTAGCTTTTGAATACTACTGTAGAATCCTTTTTTTCTACTTTTTTACTTTTTTAAGTGCACACTAAGAAATCAAATCAATTCAAAAATTGTAGTTATGCATCATTTACTGTACATTTAAACAAACACAAAACAACTCTAAGACCTCCAGTTTACACTTTACACCTGTACTACCCAGAATCAATGTTTTCAGTTCATTGGAAAAGTACTGTACTATAGAAACATATTGTCACGTTCATCCATGATGTGTTCTACTTCATATTGAAGACTTCATGTGTTTATGGGTTGCACTGTCAAATTACTTTTTTATTTTAACGTACATAAAGGGAACCTCAGGGATTTTTCTAATCATTTGGCAGCTCAGGCCTTATTCTGAAATTATGTAATTGATCTGAATCAAATAAAGCATCTGTGTTTCAAGTTTCTGTGGTACATTACTAAAATCTGATAAGCACATAACACTCAATATATTAATCAATATGTTTCTGAAGCTGGACTTAAATTCATATATTCATCGCCTCAATCTCTTTCTCGTATTCTTCCAAACACTGGTCAGACTGGCATAAAACACAAGTTAGCCAATAACAAGATTTTCTGTAACAAATTATCATAAATGTTTGAAAACATAATGTGGCAAAACTTTACATTTTAAAGGGTTAGTTCACCCAAAAATGAAAATTCTGTCATTTATTACTTACCCTCATTTCGTTTCACACCCGTAACACCTTCGTTAATCTTTGGAATACAAATTAAGATATTTTAGTTGAAATCCGATAGCTCCGTGAGGCCTCCATAGGGAGCAATGTCACTTCCTCTGTCAAGATCCATAAAGGTACTAAAAACATATTTAAATCAGTTCATGTGAGTACAGTCAAAGTCCCTAGTCTTTGGTACAGTGGCTCAATATTAATATTATAAACCGATGAGACTACTTTTGGTGTGGCAAAAAAAATAAATAAATAATGACTTATTTAGTGATGGTCGATTTCAAAACACTGCTTCAGGAAGATTCGGAGCATAAATGAATCAGTGTATCGAATCATGAATCGGATCGCGGGTCAAACCGCCAAACTGCTGAAATCACGTGACTTTGGCTCTCCGAACAGCAGATTCGACACACTGATTCACTGTGCTCCGATGCTTTCTGAAGCAGTGTTTTGAAATCGGCCATCACTAAATAAGTGGTTATTTTGTTTTTTTGCCACACCAAAAGTATTCTCGTCGCTTTATAATATTTATATTGAGCCACTGTACTCACATGAACTTATTTAAATATGTTTTTAGTACCTTTATGGATCTTGACAGAAGTGACATTGCTCCCTATGGAGGCCTCACGGAGCCATCGGATTTCAATTAAAATATCTTAATTTGTATTCCGAAGATTAAAGGTACAATTTGTGATATATTTTTTTCCGCTAGAGGGCGCTAGAAGCCTATTCAAAACAAAGGCGTAGTTTGATGACGCCAAGTTTTAGAGCGGAAACTTGGGACATGTGGTCTCCATATCAACGGACGGTACAAAAGAATAGGGATTGGAGTCTGGAAGAACTCATGTTCGTGGATGCGATTATTAACGTTACTGTAGTATGAAGCAGAGCAGGACCGAGTGTTGCGGGAGCTGAACGAGGAGCTGGAGCGATTGATCAACACACGCCTTACGAGCAGCGGGAATTTTATTATGACACAGTCACCGGCGCCGCTTCCGCTTTTCCGGTCATGAGTTTACGGGAGCTGTCCTTGTCGACAGAACCAGCGGCAGATGGTAAACAGTAATTATGTACCATAAATAAGTAACACAATCCAGCATAAAACGTACAAGAAGTAAATAAGGAACCGCTTGAAGCAAGCTAGTGGTTTGCTGGACGCTAGACACTACTTCCGCATTTGTCCACGGCACTGTTGTCATGTGGTTTCTACGTCAGTAAAGGCGGTAACAAAGGTAATTGACATCATTGACAGGCGACTGCACTGCCCCGTGTCACTGTTTAGAATGGGAATTTTCTCATGATTTACAAGTAGTTAAAAACATTAGAGATATTGTTTGTAATCAGCTGGACAAAATATATAACACTAGGCTAGTGGTTTTTTGGATATTTTACTGCAAAAATGTTACATATTGTACCTTTAACGAAGGTCTTACGGGTGTGAAACGACATGAGGGTAAGTAATAAATGACAGAATTTTCATTTTTGGGTGAACTAACCCTTTGAGCGTTTTTGGAATAAAATGGTTAGATACTTTTGACTCACTAATTTCATCATGAACACAATTATGTTCACAACATGTCTGTTGAAAAATCTGATCAAATTAAATCTTGATAAATGCACACAATATCCTACTGTCCATGTCTATAGAGATGACATTTACACAATAAAATTTATATCAACAAAAAATTAAATAAAAACACCAAAATGTTAAATTTATGTAAAAAATAGATCAATGCCTTTCCAGTAACTGAGTTTATATGTTTTAATAACAAAGATAAATAGAGTTTAATCAAGTCATGAATATAATAATTTTAATTTGACTATAACATATATTGTACAAAAAATAAATAAAGAAAAAGTCACTGATATAGTTCAGGAATACATTATGTAATGGCACCACCATGTGTTTTGGAGGCACATTACTTGTCTGCCAAGTGGGTCATTGGGCTAGTTTCTGCCCACCACACTTGCATATATTGTTATTGCGGCATATGACCAAAAAACACTCAGACATTTTTTTGGAATTATGGATTTCGCATCTCTTCCATCATTTACATATTTTGTCAGGTTTTACATGAACGAGTGCAAAACTATGGTGTCCACTAAAATCAAGACAGTTAGTACATTAACTTATTTTATTAGTAACAACACAGATCACATCCAAATCATCCACATTTCATGTATTGTTTTTAACATCTTGGCA
Source organism: Chanodichthys erythropterus (assembly GCF_024489055.1). Classification (NCBI taxonomy): domain Eukaryota; kingdom Metazoa; phylum Chordata; class Actinopteri; order Cypriniformes; family Xenocyprididae; genus Chanodichthys; species Chanodichthys erythropterus. The sequence goes on along the minus strand of NC_090221.1, from coordinate 13,284,461 downwards.
TTCCTGTAAAATTCCTAAAACGCCTAAAAAAGGTATACCCAAAGTAAATTGCATGCTGTTCTTGAGCCATTTGGAGTATATTCATGGTTTTGGTCTTTTTTCAAAGGTAAGTGTACTGCAGGCGGCACAGTGGAACACTAACAGGTTAATATTTTGTAGCATTAAATGGTGCTGCGACTACAGAGAAACCATCTGTAATTGTCTTATTCATCAAAAGAGTCAAGTAGGCTTTGGATTAATCATTTTCAGTCTCAAACTGAGTATCAGAGTCATGTACAGGTCAGTTACATGCAGAATATGAGTCTTAACAGACTGCGTGAAAGTGTTAACAGCAGCCCTGCATGAGCGACAGTATGAAAATTAGCAGGAAGCAAAAGGGGAACTGAGTAACACAGAGTCCTGTGGTTGGGTGGAGTTTTGTCCACTGTTGATCACATTCACAGTCCAGTTTAATAACCTGCACTCAGTCTGACTGGCTTCATCCTGGTGCCAGATCACAGTGGATAAAACACAACTCTGGTAAGATATCTCAGGTTTCTTTATTAGCCGAAAACTGTTCCTCTGTCAAAGAGTAAGATTGTGTAATTTGCTATTAATTGTGACTGGTCAAATGTTGAGTAATGTTGTGGCTTAAAAAGATAACCAACTAACTAAAGCAAACAAAATAAGTTAGGAACTTGCTGTATAGAGATTTCAAACACAATGTAATGGAGAGAGACACTCTATGATAGTGTCTTAAATGGCTTAACTAATCTATTTTAGCTCCTAGCTCTTCTTTCTTTTCTGTGCAAAATGCTGTTTGCACCTTAATCATCTTTACTGTATAACCTTCCTGATTTATGGTCATACAAGTGTTTTGTTATACTGTCAACAGGAACAATACAAAATACAGAACAATTACAACTTTTCCACCCCAGCATATATAATAAAGTTTTATAATAATAATGGTAACTTATAAGGTCTCATTTGTTAACATTAGTTACATGTATTAACTATATTGCCTAACATGAGCAATACATTTGTTGCAGTATTTATTAAGCTTTGTTGATATTAGTTAATAAAAATACAACCGTTCATTGTTTTTTCTTTATAGTTTACTGTGCAGTATGTGGTTACACTTTATTTTACAGTGTCATTTTTATATATGTAGTAATAACTAGAAATTATGCCGAATTACGTGCAATTAACCTTAAACCAAACCCTCATCCTAACCCTAACCCTATTGTAAGTACATGTCATTACTTAGTACTTAAATGTATAATTACACTGTAATACTGACACCTTAAAATAAAGTGTAACCCAGTATGTTAATACATAACATTTTTGATTTTAAATATTACCAATATCTATACTATTACCAATATTAGTAAATATTGAAATTAACATTAACCAAGTTTAATACTGTAGAAATGTTGTTCATTCTTAGTTCATGTTACTGTTAGCAAATGAAACCTACTGTAAAGTGTTACCATAATAATATAATTGCATTAAAAAAGCTAAATATAGCTAAAAATAATAATTTAACAAGAAAATTACTTGAGTTATAGTTATCAGTACAGTATATATTGTTGTCTTGCATCAGGGATTTGTTCACAGTCATAATTATTTAACATTTCACATATCTATTTGTTAATAAATGTTATAAAGGGGTTCATGCAACATTCTTGTATGCTGCATTAAATGGATCCTGCATACAGAATCTTGTACAAAGGAGAAATAATGGACTTTACACTTTCTTTTTATTGTTTCACTCCATAGTGTTACTGAATTATGCAAAAACAGATCTGCAGCATACACCACAGTGGTACACAAGACACTGTTGTTGGGCTGATAACATTATTAATGAGAGTCATATAGGGTGCAGCTTTTATGCATTTCTATTTCTTCATGTAGCAGATGCTTTTATCCAAAGTGATATCCAAAATAAGTGACCAAAAATGAACACAACAATGTTGGTGTTTTCACACTAGAGATATGTGCTATGTCACAACTTTCAGACAGAATGTTCCAGTGTTTTGGCAGGGATGTAACCAAACATGTAAGATATCGGTGGGAAAAAAATGTAAAAAGTTTAGCAATTGGCTATAAAACTCATATTTATCAATAATTATTCAAATAATTAGAGGGAATCCTCTTCAATGTTTATAATGGATATTCTGTTTTTAATAATGTAACATTCATAACCAACATTTAATCATATGTTCATACTCCTACACACCTTTGTGTGTTTGTAAAAGAGTACATAACAAGATGCAGTCTGAAAATATCTAACATCTATGCTTTGCATTTGTACATCACACAATGAAAAGACTCCATTTTGGTGGATATCAGTGATGTACAAAGATGCAAATTCAAATTCCATCGAATAACATTTACTGTCATATTCTCTTCAGCTGGGACATTTAGTATGCTATGTCCTGTTTTAGGCTAAAGTTAAATTATTAGGTTTGTTAAACCTAAACACTTTGATTTGACTATTGAATGACAACAAAACTTGAACTGCATTGAGCTGGATGATCTTCAGAGCTGCTTTATAGCTGAATCAACTGTTTCATAATAAACAAATTTCACATTTTTGACCCTGTTATTGAATTGAATTAACACTAAACTGACCCAAATTACATTTTTCGACACTATTGTCTTTTGTAGAGCTGCTTATAGTTGAATTCAACTCATTTTACACAGTTATTGAACTAAACTGAATCAACATTGAACTGACTTAAGCTGAATAATCACAGTCTTTTTTACAGCACAACTGAATTCTGTTCTCATCATTGATCATTATTTCCTGTAAAGCTGCTTAAAAACAATCGATGACATTGCTTAAAATAACTAAATATTTATTTGCGATGTTGCATTTGACTTTAAGTTAGCCAAGTGAATAAGCAAAATATGAAAAATTGCTAAGGAACCACAGAGGTGTTGATAAATTGTGGTCTAATGTGGCAGACTATCTTTTGCCCAGTTCCCTCCCTCCAAACATGAGTGATACTTGCATACTTATCATTCAGGAACCTTACAGACACAGGACACTCTAGAAGGTTCCTGTTGCTCAACATCATTTTCAATGAAAAGCGAGTATTTAAACTGTTAACCACAAGGGGTACATTAATGCATGTTCATGAGTCATTTTATGCTAAATTTTCAACAAGAAAACAACACACACATTAGTCATGCATAAAAAACATGTATGATTCAGCCTAAAATTAAGATCCACCTGCCCTGCCATTAAGTATTATAGGAAATGATGGTCTTTTTCAGCAGTGTAGGTTAAATCAACAAATTGTTAAGGGTTACGTTGTGCAACATCTGCCTGGAAAAAAAACCCTGATGTGAAACAGAGACAAGCTTAACAGTAATTATCTGACTCGTACTGCTTACTGATGCCGATACGAACTGTGTTTCCCCTTCCTCTGTATCACAGATCAACACTGATGCAACTTCCCTGTATCAAGTCTTCTAAGTCATACCCTTTGTAAAAATGTTAAGCTTTCATGTTAAACAAGGCTGCTAAAACCAATGCATGCAGACTGTAGTCCTGACATCCCAAACCAACACCATTATAGCTTAGAGTGTGTTTAATACAGCAGCAGATGGTTTTGGTATTTTAATAGTAAAAGATTAATTCAGAGTATTAACTCAAATATAAAGTGGAAGTGATGTTCATATTTGTCACAGACTACAAACTCTTCACAAACTTTTTGTGACAAGCTTTTGAAGGTGTTAAAAGGCAGCGGTGGTGGCAGAAGAAGAAACCAGGAAATGCTTGCATGGTGTTTAAAATAGGCAGTTTAGTTTCTCTACCACAAAACACAGACGACTCAGCATTTAACAACTATGCGAGAGAAGCTTTTTGTGGAGGCACTAAATATAATGAGGAACAGAACTGAGATGTTTTAAAGGACACTGGGATACAGGTAACTTTACCAAATGCTTCTCTGGCGTAAAATATGTTAGATATGGCACTTTCCTATATTATAATCACAATACAAGAACGATATTCGGATACTAAAAAGATTTTAAGCAAAAACCAGTCAACCTTGTTGGCTAATCTTTATTGATTCATGTAAATGTGTGAAGTTACATTAGGTTAGAGATTGTAGTGCAAACCTAAAAGCTGTATTCAGTTAAAAAGTTCATCTACAAGGTCATTTAATGATTAACAAATGCTTTTTTCCCTCAACGCATTCTTTCTAATCTATTTGCTGGATTCAATGGTGCCCTTATGATGTTGTGTAACATTAAGATGACTGTCCAAGTAGTAGTAATAGATGTATTTGTTTTGTGCTGCCTACATAAATATTTCAACCTACACTATCAATATTGAATAAGAACGTTGTTCCCAAGACCTCTACCTGTTGCATTTAACTAAGACGCAAGCCTTTAGGAAAGTAGGATGTCGACGTTCAGTTTTGGTTTGTAAATGGTGAAGAGTACATGGTGAGATGCTGATATGCAGTGAAAAGATGAGTGAGTTTGTGGGGTCACAGCTTAGATCAGATCAGGAAGAAGCATTCATGATCTACAGGAGGAAATATTGGCAACAAAGGATGTCATTGACAGGAGGGCTCATGCAAACCATTTCAAATCAGACACGGTTGCCTAAATCCATCTTCAGCTTTAGACAACCAAAATCATTGTACAGACCTGATGGAAAACTGGTCTAGCATAAATGCTACCATTAGATACTAAGATATAGAAGCAGAGTGGTTTGACTGCAGGAGAAATAAAAACATCTTAAACGGTTAGTTCATCCAAAAATGAAAATTCTGTCATTAATTACTCAGCCTCATGTCGTTCCACACCCGTAAGACCTTCGTTCATCTTCAGAACACAATGCAGGTCTCAGTGAGACCTGCATTGACAGCAAGATCATGTCCTTTTTCAATGCCCAGAAAGCTACTAAAAACATTATTAAAACAGTTTATGTGAGTACAGTGATTCAACCTTAATATTATGAAGCAAGAATACTTTTTGTGCGCTAAAAAACCCAAACAAACAAAAAAAACAAAGTAATGACTTTATTCAACAATATCTAGTGATGGGCGATTTCAAAACACTGCTTCGTGAAGCTTCGAAGCTTTACGAATCTTTTGTTTCGAATCAGGGGTTTGGCGCGCCAAAATCAGTAAACGAGGCTTTGTTACGTCATAAGTGTTTCAAAATTTCAGTAGTTCACGTGACTTTGGCAGTTTGATACACACTCCGAACCACTGATTCAAAACAAAAGATTCGTAAAACAAAAAGATTGTTTTTAAATCGCCCATCACTAGATATTGCTGAATAAAGTCGCTATTTTTTATTTATTTATTTTTTTGGACGCACAAAAAGTATTCTCGTCGCTTTATAATATTAAGGTTGAACCACTGTAGTCACATGAACTGTTTTAAATATGTTTTAGTTACTTTCTGGCCATTGAAAACGGAAATGATCTTGCTGGCAATGCAGGCCTCACTGAGCCATCGGATTTTATCAGAAATATCTTAATTTGTGTTCCGAAGATGATCAAAGGTCTTACGGGTGTAGAACGGCATGAGGGTGAGTAATTAATGACAGAATTTTCATTTTTGGGTGAACTAACTCTTTAAGAAAACCAAATAAATATATACATATTTAAATGTTAAATACTAGTGCTGTCAAATGGATTAATCATGATTAATCCCATCTAACATAAGTGTGTAAATAGATAATATATATGTGTGTGTGTACAGCACTACTAAATACATATTTAACAACACCAATTTAGAGTATCTCGTCACTCAAAAAGCTAACTATCATGAAGTCAATGAAGACATATGTTCAACAATAACAGTTTGTTTTTCCCCCCAAGCTCACACAGATTTAAATGAACATGCCAGACAGCATTCTGGAGGAGATTTTTATAAAACGGTCCCAGCAGAAGAAGAAGACCTCACCTTTAAACTTCAAAGAAAGGCTGTTCGTACTCACTCAAGATAAAATATCCTACTACGACTATGACGCCGAAAAAGGGGTATGTATGTATTTCACAATTTCTTAGCATAACAGTAGATGTTAGGAAAGGAACTCTTTATTTTAAAGTTGGCATGAATTGGAAATTCACTCAAAATTTATCTTATTTTCGATAAACCTTTTCACTCGGATGTACGTCACAATACAGAAGAAATGATGTGACTGTACTTCCGTTACATTGTGACTTTAATATATTTAAACCACAAGTTGTAATGTTTGCAATTTTAAACTTTTTAATATTGTAATCCTATTGACTGTTTAGAAGAGGAAAAGCCTGAAAGGTTATGTGGACATTGAAAAGATCAAATGTGTGGAGATTGTTTTACCAGAAGACAGCGCACCTCCTGACCGACTCTTCCCTTTTCAGGTGGGTTTCTGCAAATAATAAGACTACACATTCTTCTTCACAAACTTAAGTGAGAACTCAATGTTGGTCTTGTGAAAATTTCTAAACATCTGAATGTGCATTCTATGTGTATTTAATGTAATTATGTTACTTTGACTTCCCTCATTATTATATTGTTTTCCTTTTCCTTTTCAATTTCAAATAAGTGAAGTCTGTGTCACTATATCTGAAATAAAAGTTTCAACATTAGCTGTCTTGTAAATACACGCTAATAACATCCTTAGGGCTGGTAGAAATATTATTGAGCTGATAGAGTGCAAGAAGAAACAATACTCAGGTTTTCAACCATGATAAGAGCAGAAGTGAAACCTTTCCTCTTCAAAGTCTGAAATCAGAGGAACAGAATTTAACAGGTGCTGCTGACACTTTAAAATTGCCAGGCACACAAAAACACTCTCAGCTTCAGCAACTTAAGCACAAAAAGTGAGTTTTCCATCTTCAGACCACCGGCAAATAGAAAGGGCGCCAGGAAATGAATGTGTCAAACAACAACATTTTGTGGTTTTCAGGTTTTCAGTTTTCAGATTAACACTTAAAATTGTGAGCTATATGTATTTAGACATCTTTATATAATGTTAATTTTGATGAAAATGTACAACTATTTTGCAATCTTCAAAAATAGTACTAAAAAATAAAAAACAGTGCAATAAATGAAGCTTCAAAAGAAAGAGGAAACATTTGGCAATAGTATATATGATGTTGAAATGCAACAGTTGATTCATCTAAAGGCATATATAACTTTGTATTGTGAATTTTATTTTCTCTCGCAGATAATCTATGATGAAGGTCCCCTTTATGTATTTGCTAAGTCGGATCAAATTCGAAAGCACTGGATACATGAACTAAAAAATGGTCAGTATTTATTTTAAGTCATTATCACATAGTCCATTCAAATTTGTAAGCCACCTTTATGTGGACTACATTATAGAAAAGATAAAGAGAAAAGCATGACTGCTTCCCATAACACAACATTCAAGTCATATGCAAAACTCTGTGTTTATTCAATGTAAATGGTTTCCAATGTACCTGTCTTAAAGTGGTGCGGTTCAACAAGGACCTGATGCAGAAGTACCACCCGTGCTTCTGGGAGGATGGCTTATGGAAGTGTTGCCAGCAGGAGGTGAAGCAGGCCATGGGCTGCAGGGTGCTGGAGACCAAAAATGGAGGTCTGTAAAACTAAAGTGTGAAAATAAATGAAACACTGCCACACTTCAACAATAGAGTTCAGAACGTTTGGATCTGTTAACGGTTCTCACAGGTAGATTTTTTTTTTTTTTTTTTTCGCTGAATCGGAAGAAATATCATATTACAATCTTCTCACAGTCTTTCCAGCAATACATCTGCAACTCCTGTGTGACCAATGTAGTCCGATTTTCAATAAATGACTCTTAGAAGCTAGTTATTCTTAGTGAATCTAAACTGAGAACTGAGCTAGATGATGACATTTGTTTGCAGAACTGCTTTATATAGATGACATTAACTCATTTAAAAATTAATGATCTTTACAACGAAAATGAATCAACACCAAACTGACTTCAGCTAAACAATGACACTGTTTTTTTAGAAATGCTGTACAGCTAAAATGACTCTTGCATCATTGAATCATTTTCCTGTTATCACTGTAAAGCTGCTTTGAAACAATCTGTATTGTATAAAGCGCTATAAAAAATAAAGGTGGCTTGATTTGATTCAAGGGAAAGTTCACCCCAAAAATTAAAATTATGTCATCATTAGGTGTGTTCACACCCTGACAAAATTAAGAGTTAAATCAACTCTGCTCAGATAACATTTGGTCCCTCTCTGAATAGTGTTAAAATAACACTGAAGTTAATGAGATAATTAAGCTATTAATTCAGGGACGATTGAAGATTAATGATGAACACCTGCTGTTAACAAGCAGAATAACTGAAGAAAAGAGAAACACAAGAACTACAAGTGACTTCAGCCAAAACCATTTAATTGAAATCAACTGAAGGTAAAAGACATTAAATCTCTCAAGATCTGATAAAAAGATCTGATTTACTTATTACTAACCAAATGGTTTTGGCTTCAGTTATTCTGCTTGTTAACAGCAGATGTTCATCATTAATCTTCAATCATCCCTGAATTAATAGCTTAATTATCTCATTAACTTTAACTCTGCTTCAGTGTTATTTTAACACTATTCAGAGAGGGATTAAATGTAATCTGAGCAGAGTTGATTTAACTCTGTGGATTTTACTGTGTAATTATGAGATTCCGACTTGAAAAAACATTCACTACCTTGTAGAACTCGTAATTACAACTTGAAAACTCAGAGAGTTCTGACTTGTACCATGTGACCGCTGTACCACCTGACCACTTCAGTTACATATTGGCATTGATAGTGTTGCCATAAATTCATAATTCCAATTCCGGGAGCAGCTCAGAGTAAAATGTCTCGTGTTGTCATCTCATAATTACAGTAATTCCATTGTATAGACAAAACAAAATAATGACAGAATTTTCACTTTCTGGATTGTCATGTTTTAGTCCCGATGATGATGAGCAGAGGCGAAGATCAATTATAAGTCCTTTTATTAAACAAAGTAAACACAGGTAATCGAATAGCAAGAAACATAAACGAAATAGCTTGTAGAACACAACACATGAACAATACCAGACAAAGAACTGAATAAAACAAGGAACTTAAATACACAGGATGAATAAACTCAATGACGAATAGGTGACAACTAGTTAATCAAAAACCATGGTAACGAATGAAGAGCAGGAAAATGGAACAAATGAAAACAGGTAACTGAGACAAACAAACTAAAAGTTCATGAAAACGAAAGCAAACCAGTAAGTCCGTGACACTGGGTGAACCATCCCTCTAAGGCCAGTTACTGTTTTGCATTTATGCTACCTATAAAGTCTGTGTAAACATACATTTTGAATGGTTTTAAATGTATTTAATATTGAAATAATAAAATTGCAATAATAATTGCATAAAGATTCGTTACACAATAACGATTCTTTGCAATTTCCATCCGTATTCAACAAGGCACCATTGCTTTATCAATTCAGCACTTAAGTATGGTGTAATATTTAATAGTTAATGCTAATTAAACAAACTGAATTTATATTTATTCAATAAATACCATCTCTTACCCTTCTTCTAAGGGGTTTTCAAAAGAGGTTCCAAGAATCGTGATTCCAGAAAGCCTCTTCCACCAACACCCGAGGAGGTCAGTTACCAGTCCATCTTGTCAATGACAATATATGCATAATGTACCATTAGAATTAGCCTTATGAAATGATCTGTTACCTTCTTGTTTTAGGAAAAGCCACCCAGGCCTCTCCCACCCCAACCCCCCATGCAACCCCCAGGCTTCAGTGTGGGCATGAATGTTATAGCTGAATATGAGTATGCACCAATGACTCCCCATGATCTAGAGCTGAGAAAGGATGAGGAGTACACACTCTTAGAAATCAACGATCCCAACTGGTTTAAAGCCAGAGATAAATATGGGTATGAGACTGCAAAATGAATAAGTATATGACTAGTAATGCATGATCTATCTGTTGTAGATATTAAGATTGTCTAAATGTGCTAATGGAGAATATATTTGATAAACACATTGAACTGCTGTCAAATTATTTGCATATCTGGGGAAACTTTTACAGGCTGTGGGTGAAAGGTAGTCAGGTGGAACTAGCTGTGCAATTAGGACTGTGTTCTCTTAAAAAAAAGCATTACTGATCTCCTACACTGTTTACAGAAAAGAAGGCTATATCCCAAGTAACTACATCGCTCAGGCCTTGAATGGATTGGAGAAATATGAGTAAGTATACATTCAACAAAATGGACAACTTCAACTTTGTACACTAGTTTGAAAAGGTGAACAATTTTGAACTTTATAAACACAGTCCGGCTACATTGTAACTGATTATAACATATTATTTCATATCTATCTCGTAGTTGGTACTGCAAGAACATCAACCGTAGCCAGGCAGAGAATTTACTGAAAACAGAAGTAAGTATAGAACAATGGTGGCAAGGGTTATATTTTTTTTTTATATTGACATGATAATAAACATTGGCACACTGACTTGAATTAACTATATATATTTGTTTAATATACAGTATGTTCTGAAATGTTATCTTTAAAAAAAAAACAGAATAAAGATGGCGGTTTCTTGGTGAGAGATTCTGGCAAATTCACTGGAAAATACACTGTCTCTGTGTTCACCAAGGCTGGTGGGTGAGTTTGATCAAGCTGAACATTTGTTTCACAGTTAACTTATCAAAATGAAAGTGGAATACTGACCCTACGGAAGAGAGATGTAAATCTCTTCATGCAAAACTAGGATAAGTCCTATCACAGTTCATGTTTCACACTGTATAAATTGTTATTGAGCTGTGTTGTTGCTCTCTTAAATTCTTTGTGAGACAGATTTACGGTTTGACTTGAATCCCAAGTGATTGTGTGAACTTCATTTCTGGTCTCTCTCCAGGGAGAATGTTGGCAGTTGCAGACACTACAACATATGTGTCACTGCGGAAGGCCAGTTCTATCTAGCAGAGAAGCACAATTTTAGCAGTATCCCAGAACTTATTAATTACCACCAGCACAACGCAGCGGGTAAATCTCACCTTAACTATTCATTGTGAATACACAATGACAAATTATGTCTCAAAAGGTATTTAATCAAAGCAAATGTGTCTGTTTCAGGTCTGGTGAGCAGACTAAAATACATTGTGTCAAATCGCGCTCAGAATGCTCCCTGCACTGCTGGTCTGGGTTATGGTGAGTTTATATTTGTTAGAGCATGGCGCTAATCACGCCAAGTTCATAGGTTTGATTCCTAGGGAATGCATGAACTGATAAAATGCATACCTTGAATGCAATGCTTTGGATAAATGCATCTGCCAAGTATATAAATGTAAAAATATAAATGTAAATATTTGGCTCTATGGTTCTGAGAGTTGTAAATGGTGTCGATTAAAACAACGTGCTAAAATTGCCTTTTCCCACTATTTTTCATTCCAGGAGGTTGGGAGATCGACCCCCGTCAACTTACATTTATCAGAGAACTTGGCAATGGTCAGTTTGGAGTGGTAAAATATGGGAAATGGCAAGGCCGTCATGACGTGGCCATTAAAATGGTCAAAGAGGGCTCAATGTCAGAGGATGACTTCATTGAGGAGGCCAAGGTCATGATGTGAGTATAAACTACTGTTCAAAAGATTTTATTATTATTATTATTATTATTATTATTAACTCCGCAAGGATTTCATATAAATGCTATTGTTTTGAACCTTTCATTTAAAGAACCCCAGAAAAAAATTTTATCACTGTTTCCACAAAAATATTAATCAGCACAACAGTTTTCAACTTTGATTATAATAACAACTTTCTATAATTATTTCTGAAGAATCATGAGACGTGCTGAAAATTCAGCTTTGCCATCGCAGGAATAAATAACATTTTAAAATATGTTTAAATATATTTTACTGTATTTTGGCTCAAATAAATGCAGCCTTGGTGAGTGCAAGAGATTCTTTCAAAAACATTAAAAAATCTTACCGACCCCAAACTTCTGAATGGTAGTTTTTCTCCATGTGGTTGCGATTAAAGTTGTTGATACACTTGATCATTCATTATCAGTGTTTATGTCCTGTTTTTCATTCCTGTTTATTTCTCTATAATCATTTTCTGCTGTATAACAGGAAACTCTGTCACGAAAACTTGGTGCAGCTCTATGGCGTCTGCACAAAACAACGTCCCATCTATATAGTCACAGAATATCTTGCCAATGGATGTCTGCTGAGTTACTTACGGGAGAACCTGCAGCACCCCTCCAGTATTCTTCTCCTTGAGATGTGTAAAGATGTCAGCGAGGGCATGGCCTACTTAGAAGCCAATCAGTACATCCACAGAGACCTGGTCTGTGTAACACAATTATATTCTTTGAAGAGATATTTTACCATTTAAAGGGATAGTTCACCCAAAAATGAAAATTTGATGTTTATCTGCTTACCCCCAGTGCATCCAAGATGTAGAGGACTTTTTTTCTTCAGTCGAACGCAAATTATGATTTTTAACTCCAACCGCTGCCGTCTGTCAGTCAAATAATAGCAGTGATTGGGAACTTGAACAATAAGAGTCGAAAAAACTTCCATAGACAAATCCAAATTAAACCCTGCGGCTCGTGACGACACATTGATGTCCTAAGACACGAAACGATCGGTTTGTGTGAGGAACCGCACAGCATTTATATAATTTTTTACATCTAATACTCCACTATGTCAAACTTCGTTCAACTTCCGGTTAGTAAGGTCTGATCGCGCTCTGACAACGGAAGTGATGTCTCGCGCTCATTGAAGTATATGGGCGAGACATCACTTCTGTCATCACAACGCGTTTTTTGACCTCACTAACAGGAAGCTGAACGGAGTTGGACATAGTGGTGTATTAGAGGTAAAAATTATATAAATAATGTTCGTTTTCTCGCACAAACCGATCGTTTCGTGTTTTAGGACATTAATGTGTCGTCACGAGCTGCAGGTTTTAATTTTGATTTGTCTATGCAAGTTTTATTTACTGTTATAGTTGAAGTTCCCATCTACTGCTATTATTTGACTGACAGACGGCAGCGGTTGCAATTAAAAATCATAATTTGCGTTCGACTGAAGAAAAAAAGTCACCTACATCTTGGATGCACTGGGGGTAAGCAGATAAACATCAAATTTTCATTTTTGGGTGAACTATCCCTTTAAAAAGGTGTAAATTATTATTTTTTTCCTCATAGGCTGCTCGGAACTGTTTAGTAGACTCAAATGGAACCATTAAAGTGACTGATTTTGGATTGTCAAGGTAATTGTATGCATGGCAGACAACACTATTTAAACACAATTCACCATACTTTCTCTCTACATAGAAATTATTGCTGTCCATACAGGTATGTTCTGGATGATGAATACACCAGCTCTGCTGGTTCAAAGTTCCCAGTGCGCTGGTCGCCTCCTGAAGTCCTCCTTTACTGCAAGTTCAGCAGCAAGTCAGATATTTGGGCGTTTGGTGCGTCACCACTGCATTTCCAGCATAACTTTACCTTCTGTCAAACCAACTGTTTCATTTTCTCTTATTTTATTTACCTGACAGGTGTTTTGATGTGGGAGGTGTACACTCTGGGCAGAATGCCATATGACCGGTGGAACAACACAGAGATAGTAGAGAAAATTTCTTCAGGTCACCGGCTTTATCGCCCACAACTGGCCAATGACAAAGTTTTTTCCATTATGAACAGCTGCTGGCATGAGGTATACACAGCTTTATACTAATAGTCAAAACATTTTGTGAATTAAAACTGTTATCTGTTAATGCAATGCCTGTTAATGCCCCCCTCTCTCTCTCTTTTTTTTTTTTCTTGTAGAGACCAGATGAGCGGCCCACATTCGTGGATCTTGTCATGACCATCAAGGATTTGCTTTTCAATATGTAATAGACATAACTACTGTGCACCCTTGAACATTAAGAATACAGTCCATCATATGCAATAGAAAGAATTATTATGTAACTTGTCTTGAATAACCTCCTCAATTAATTTCTTTCAACTAAGAACCTAATAATGTGAATGCCGAGTTACATATGTCTTGGATAATTTTGTTTGAGTGTAAAATGTTGCAAGAAAAAAAAGAATTTGATTTCTTATTTAATATTGCAGTCTTACAAGCTATGCTGTATTTAGTCTATAAAATCCCCCTCGGTTTCGTATATAAATCAAAGGCTATTTTATTTATAATAACCAGCTGCAACAACAATACAACTTTCAGACTGTAATGTACATACATCATGACTGTGTATTGATTAGACTGTGTATTGATATACAGAAATATGGAAGTAAACTTTAGAAAAACAATCTCTAGAAGAAATCTTCCAGGCTTGTTGTGTAAATATTTTTTATTCATATCACATTCTCTCCTGTGATTGAAATCTGATGGATATTTAATTAAAGATTAGACTTTGTCTTTTTCATCTAGCTGTAAACTGAATAAAATGAGAGCAGTTTACAGTATTCCTCTGGCTCCACTGATTTTTACTCTTCTTTTACAAATTAAATTTGTCTTCATTAATGTCAGTTAACACTTACTTATGAGTGCAGACTACTTTACATTCAAACATAATTTGGATGAAAATAAAAATGGTCTCCCGACCTGGTCCATTAATTTCCATGTTACATAAATGTTTTTATTTATATTTTATCATTATCATATAACTGTTGTTGGTCAAAAAACAAAATGCTGATTTTAAACTCTGGAAAAGAAACATTATTAAAGTTTACACACATGAAGAGTTTCAAAAGCAGAATTTTACAGTTTCAACGAATGTAACGTTAAAGTTATCGTGTATAAACCCTAGAATGTAGCATCTGTCTCAGAAGTGTTTCATATAGCTGAAGAAAATTCCCCAAAATGTCCAGACAGACTAGGCAGCAGACTGACAATGTTTGACAATAGGGAAGTTAATAAAAAATATCTGGCAACCCGAGTTACAGTCAGTTCAACAGGAAGTTTATTCACACGAGACTAAACTGCCACCGATGGAAGATACGAATACAAGGTTAGTCAGTTTAAGAATAATTTATATTTCTATAGTCTTTTAAATGTATTCTTAAAAGTTAAGTACCGTAACATGAAACGACAGTGTCTGCTAGCGTAAAATACATTAAAGCTAACCAAAATCTACCTAAATCATTCTAATAAGTAGCTTTCCCTCTTTGAAACTGCTGTAATCATGCATTTCCCGTAGTTATAAATATTTAGAGCAGATGAACAAATAATCTACAGTGATATTTCATGTTTTATTGTTTTGAAGAACTGGCTTTCTGAAAAGCAGGAGTGAGTCACATGATCTGATTCGCTTCCTATTTTATTCTGTGGCTGTGTTTTAACAACTCCTAGTGTGTTGCCTACCTAGACTTCATCTATGTAGGCAGGTTTTTAGACAGCCCTGTCGATGTAACTGAAATATCTAATAGCCAACTTCAACATCTAGTTCTTCTATTATAACTTCGTTCAGATGGATGCTGCAAACCGCTCTGACTTCTACATTGGTTTGGCACTTGCTGTAAGTTCCACTGTCTTCATCGGTTGCAGCTTTATATTGAAAAAGAAAGGCCTCTTACGACTGGCAAAAAATGGCTCTACTAGAGCAGGTGGGTGATTGGAATTTACCGAGTGACCTACCATTGCACAATACTTTATTATATAGTATTTGAATTGCATTGTTTTTTTGTTTTGTTATGTTGTTGTTTTTTAATGCTTTTGACATTATGATTGATTATTTCCTTTTTCTTGTGCTGTCTAATCCGGTCTGTTCTCTCCTTTATTCAGGTCAAGGTGGATATGCATACCTGAAAGAATGGTTGTGGTGGGCAGGGCTTATATCAAGTATGACACTTAATTTTATGTATTTATTTGTCATTAAAGGTGCTAAAGAGGATTTTTTCGTCGACTGAGAAACCAAAGACTGTTAGTGAGTTTTTGAAATGAGCGTATGCGTAAGAACAACCCCCCTCCTTCGCAGCTCATTTCAAGGGAACGCATCCCAAACTCGTGTGTTTACCACCGGCGTTCGCTGTGTCGTGTTAGTGGATTCATTATGTCGGACTCACCGCAGGTAACTCATAATCTGCAGTTGTTACTCCACGCCGCGCCTGTGGAGTGTGGAAAGTTACTGGAGCGCGCAGCTGCGCACGTCTCGCACAAGGAACGTCATGGCATCGATTGACAAGCCAGAGGGCCAATCGTCTAAACGATTGGCTGATGTTTTTAAGGCCCTACCTCGTGCACAGATGATGTATATTAATATTATTCCTTTCAGTGCACCTAATAAATAGTCTTTTATCAGTTAGTAAAGACAGTTTCAAGTAATATTGCAAAAATGTATAAAACAAAACATCCTCTTAAGCACCTTTTAATAAAGCTGAATTATAGGGATTGACCAGAATATGGACCTTAATCAGATGTGCATGTAAATTGATCAGTGTTATGTGGATTTATAGATCTTCTTAATTAACAGTGTTGGGGAAAGTTACTTTTAAAAGTAATGCATTACAATATTGTGTAACTCCCTAAAAAGTTACTTTTTATGAAAAGTAATGCATTACATTCCTTTTGCGTTACGTTTTCTCACCTAGGCTGGGTTTGCTTGTTTGTTTTTTAATAACAACAAAAAAGTTTTTTTTGGCAAATGGTAAGGCCCTTTCACACCAGAAGTGAATAAGCCTCAGGCTGAAGGAAATGCATATTTACGCCTGTGCAGAAAAGGGTGCAGCTCAATCAAATCTTTCAGCTGTGCTGCTATTCTAGATTAAAGAAAAATATACAGGAGATGGAAGTTCAACACTTTTATTTTGATTATAAAGTAATTTTTGCTTGTTAGTATGGTTGAATTGGATCATTGAGGGTCAGCAGTGAAGACATTGGTTAATAAAGTGAGATTAAATAAATAAAGTATATTTGTGTAATTAAATATATTTAATTACAGGTTTGCATAAAATTTTGAGATTGCTTTTCACTCTTCATTTTCATTTTGAGGAATACTGAATGTTTTTGTGCAATTGAGATGAGTAGATGCATGTTCACGTTTATAAAACTACAATAACCATCAAGTTCACACAGCGCGCACAGCACCTGTGCACTTTATTTCTCTCAGCATGGGGACAGGAGAGCTGTCAGTCAATAAATATGAAAAAGTAACTTGTAAATTGAAAATGTAATGCATTGTTACTTTAAAAAGTAATCTGATTACGTAACTCAAGTTACTTGTAATGCATTACCCCCAACACTGGTAATTAATCACATTAATCTGTCATTATGAACACCTTAATCACAATCTTTTGTCATGTATTTTATTTTTAGTGGGAATAGGTGAGGCAGCAAATTTTGCAGCTTACGCATTTGCACCTGCCACGTTAGTAACACCCCTGGGAGCACTGAGCGTTTTGGTCAGGTAAATTTACCTAGTAGTGTACACCACCATTCAATAGTTAACAACTTTAATTGCAGTCACAGATGGAGATGGCGTCAGTAAGATTTTCAGCAGACATTATGAAACAATTGTGTTGATTAAATTGTGTCTATTTCTTTTTTTCAGGATTCTTCAATGAATAGAAAGTTCAAAACAGCATTTTATTTTTATTTTTTTAATATATTACCAGTCTTTGTTACTTTTGATTAATTTTATTCATCCTCACTGAATAAAAGTATAAATTTCTTTAAAACATTGATTGACCCAACACTTTTGAGATTATACTGGCTGTACAGTCTCAACTGAACATTAATTCTTTGTCTAAAATGTACAACCTCTGTTTTTTTCATCATCAGTGCTGTGCTCTCATCATACTTCCTGAGTGAGCGGCTGAATATCCATGGAAAAATCGGCTGTGTGCTGTGCATCTTCGGTTCCACAGTTATGGTTCTCCATGCTCCGCAAGAAGAAGAAGTTGCTTCTTTGACAGCAATGGCAGAGAAACTCAAAGATCCAGGTAGTGTTCTACCTAATTGACAAATACACTACAGCATCCCGTGAGCTCTGTGCTGTTTTTATAATAGTCGTCTTTCTTGCATGTATCACAGGATTCATCGCTTTTGCTGTCTGCATTGTCGTGAGTAGCCTGGCCCTGATCATCTTTGTCGCGCCGCGCTATGGTCAGAAAAATGTGCTGGTGTACATCCTCATCTGCTCCGTGATTGGTTCATTATCGGTGTCCTGTGTGAAAGGCCTTGGCATTGGGATCAAACAGCTGTTCGCTGGAACAGCTGTCCTGAAAGAGCCACTGTTCTGGGCTCTGCTCATATGTCTTGTGATCTGCATAAGTATCCAGATAAGCTACCTTAATAAAGCCCTCGACATTTTCAACACCTCTATAGTTACACCTATTTATTATGTCTTCTTCACTATATCCGTCATGGCTTGTTCAGCTATCTTGTTTAAGGAGTGGCTTCGAATGTCCACCGATGGGGCTGCTGGGACTGTTAGTGGCTTTCTGACCATCATCGTTGGCATTTTTCTTCTCCATGCGTTCAAGGACATTAACTTTAGCTTAGATTCTCTACCTCTATATCTGCACCACGGACTTCAAGGCAGCACGTGGAGCCCACCGTATGTGGCTTTACCAACCGACGAGAGAATTACTGTGGACAAAAGCAATCTGAGTAAAGAAAGAAGCGCAAAGGGCTTTTTTCCTGAGAGTTTAGACAAGAGGAGCAATGGTACATTTATTACCTAGAATAATATTAGCAAAAACTGTCATTCCTCATGTGACTACTAAAATACAGATTTACTACATGCTACTGTACAAACATACATTGCAGACCATCAATACTGTGAGAGAACTTTAATTAGCATTTTTTGTTTTAGTATACAAGGTACTTGTTTTACATCTACAATATTTCTGTTTTCATCTTGCCATTTGCTTTTTTACAATTTCATACTGTTGATATTTTCAGAGTAATGATGATGTGCCCAATCACTTGCTTTCAAAACAAAAATCCTGATGTAGCAGCATAATGTTTAAATATTTGCTGTACAGTCTTATTAAATGTTACATTATTTATTTTATGTCCAAACCAGCCTTGTTTAGAATATACATATGATTTGCCAATAAATATATTTTGGAAAAAAAAAATATATATATATGTATGATTACATTCATAATCAAGCACTTTAAATTGATCAGCTTAATATTTAATGCCTCATCTGTTCAATAAAAGCATGATATTGTTTAATAAAATGTGCTTGAGTTTGATATCTGAAATACGTTTGAGTCTTGTTTATCAGTGTAATGTTAGTATTGAATTGATCAATGAGTAACATCTTTGTGCATGAAATTATCCTGACTCAAAGAAGTTTGGGGTTGGTAAGATTTTTTTTTCTGAAATATAGTCGTTTATGCTCACCAAGGCTGCATTTACAGTGTATATTTAAAAATATATAATATATTACTATTTTAAAGTACCGTTTTCTATTTTAATATTTTTTTAAATTGAATTTACTCCTGTGATGGCAAAGTTCAAAACAGTTTAGTTCAGGATAAGCATTTATTTGAAATAGAAATCTTCTGTATCGTTATAACTGTCTTTTCTGTCACTTTTGATCAATTTAATGCATCCTTACTGAATAAAAGTAATAATTTCTAAGTAAGACATTTGAAAACCTTTTACTGACCCCAAACTTTTGAATGGTAGTGTAAATGTCCTACAGTAGTGTTAGGGAACACATATCTATATATGTGAAAAAATCCGTTCTTAAGCAACAACTGAACATAAGAGGTGGTGCATTGTTTTCTATGTATATATTCTGTGTATATCTGAAGTGCCTGCTAAGCTATTTTAATAGATAGCACACCGAAACCTCTGAGAAGTCTCATTAGTATTTATTTAAGGAGCTTGAGCATTGTCTAACTTAAACTCTGCATTCTCCTGTGACATTTAACACATCATATGAATAACTGCAGAAAGCATATCGTCTTTTTATTTGAAGTTCACATTTCAACAGACACTAAATAAGCCACGAATCTTGAAACATTCCCTGTAAAACGATGAACTGTATACTTGGTATGTACTCTGACAAAAGTGAAATACAGAGCCTCCTCCTCAATTCCAGATCAGATCTGTTCAAAGGGACCTTTTCAGATGATGTTCCAAAATGTGTATTCAATTTCATACCAAAGTCTTAGAACTGGGAAATGTCAAGAACATCGATGGTAAAAAGAAGGGCTTGCTATGGGACTGTACATGCATCCATGTGATTTCAAATATATGGCCTTCAAAATAATAAAAAGAACAAAAAGAGGCACTTTTGTCTTTGAGAAATTTACTGAATCCTGTATACAGCGGTTGCCTCACAGTTCTTGTTGGCATGACAAAGCCTCAATAAGTGGCTGAAGTTCTACTAGTCTGTCATGGTCTCTGAGAATGTTCCTCTACTCCTCTGAGTTTGCTCTAGTCTGTTGAGGATAAATTGACTTGTATCGATGAATCGTTCCACACAGTTTACAAAACACACCTCTGTCCTCGAGTCGAGCTTTGGACCAGGCTTATCCATGCACTTCTCCTGCAGAGACAAACACACTATGAGCTCCAAAGAAACCCACACCTTGCGGCATTTTACAAACCACACATAATAGTTTTGAAGGGCCTGTAATCTTTTGTTCATGCATTTTGGATTGAGCTACACAGCTGGATACAATAAAGATTTACACCACATATTACATGAGATAAATTAGTATTAGTAGTGAAGTGGAAATTTTTACTTTTGTTTATACATACATCACATCTCACATGAACAGGATATACAGCTCTTTATTAGTCATGTATATAAAAATATACTAATGTTAAATTAATACATTTATTCATTCAGTAATGATGCATTAAAGGGATAGTTCACCCCAAAATTAAAATTCTGTCATCATTTACTCACCCTCAATTAGTTCTAAACCTATTTGGAAAAATAAATATTTGGAAGAATGTCAGTAACCAAACAGATCTCACCCCCTATTGACTACCAGAGTATTTATTTTTCCAACTATGGTAGTAATTGGGGGAGTGATATCTGTTTGGTTACTTACATTCTTCCAAATATCTTCCTTTGTGTTCAGCAGAACAAAGAAATTCAGGTTTGGAATTACTTCAGGTTGAGTAAATGATGACAGAATTTTTATTTTTGGGTGAACTATCCCTTTAAGACAGTAAAGACCTTTATATTGTTACAAAGAATTTCTATTTGAAATAAATGCTGTTCTTTTGAACTTTCTATTCATCAAAGATGTTTCAAAAAAATATCAGAGTTTCCACAAAAATATTAAGGAACACAACTGTTTTCAACACTGTTAATAATAAGAAAAGTTTCTTGAGTAGTAAATCAGCATATTAGAATAATTTCTGAAGGATCATGTGACACTGAAGACTGGAGTAATGGCTGCTGGAAAAAAAATATATATATATATTATATATATATATATATATATATATATATACACAGTACAGTCCAAAAGTTTGGAACCACTAAGATTTTTAATGTTTTTAAAAGAAGTTTCGTCTGTTCACCAAGGCTACATTTATCTAATTAAAAATACAGTAAAAAAAAAAAACAGTAATATTGTGAAATGTTATTACAATTTAAAATAACTGTGTACTATTTAAATATATTTGACAAAGTAATTTATTCCTGTGATGCAAAGCTGAATTTTCAGCATCGTTACTCCAGTCTTCAGTGTCACATGATCCTTCAGAAATCATTCTAATATGCTGATCTGCTGCTCAACAAACATTTATGATTATTTTCAATGTTGAAAACAGTTGTGTACTTTTTTTTTCAGGATTCCTTGATGAATAGAAAGTTCAAAAGAACAGCATTTATCTGAAATACAAAGCTTCTGTAGCATTATACACTACCGTTCAGTAAGTTTGGGGTCAGTAAGAATTTATATTTTTTTTAAAAGAAATTAAAGAAATTAATACTTTTATTCAGCAAGGATGCATTAAATCAATCAAAAGTGGCAGTAAAGACATTTATAATGTTACAAAAGAGTAGATTTCAGATAAACACTGTTCTTTTGAACTTTCTATTCATCAAAAAATCCTGAAAAAAATATTGTACACAAATATTTTGTACAATTGTACACATTAAATGTTTCTTGAGCAGCAGATCAGCATATTAGAATGATTTCTGAAGGATCATGTGACAGACACTGAAGACTGGAGTAATGATGCTGAAAACTCAGCTTTGCCATCACAGGAATAAATTACTTGAAATACATTCAAATAGAAAACAGTTATTTTAAATTGTAATAATATTTCACAATATTACTGTTTTTACTGTATTTACTGTATTTTTAATTAAATAAATGTAGCCTTGGTGAGCAGACGAAACTTCATAGTGGTTCCAAACTTTTGGACTGTACTATATATATATATATATATAACAGTTACTTTAATTAATAATCAATAATCATCTGTCACAATATTACAGTTTTTATTATATTTTTGTTCAAATGAATTCTGTGAGCTGTGATTCGTACAGAGAACCCCAAAGGGTCACAACCTCCACGACTAAAGAGGGCAGCACTTTAAATTAATTGTTTGAACGACATAATGAAACATCTTCCAAATCCACAGATCATAAACACGCCAGTGATCAGACAGTGCAGTCAGTGTCAGCCCATACATGTACAGCCTCATAAACTGGATGCCTTATGCCGCCCAACATGACAGAAACACACTCACCCAGCACACTTCTGTCATCTGATGAACTAGCTGCTGAAACCTCTGCTTTTGAGACTCGATCTCGATAAACTGCTGCAGTTGAGGGTCTGTCGTGACTCCTTGGTTATCCATTAGGGAGAAGAATATCAAACGCTCCTTAATGCTGATATCTGGCCACTGTATTCAGTGTTTCAGCGTTATGCTGACCTTCACGTGTATCGAAAGCCAGGAAGCAGTAGAGCGGACCACCAATGAGAAAGCGTGAAATTAAAAGGAAACGGATATGACTCACAGTTGCACGCGGAAGTTGTAGAATCCACAGCAGGACAAGGGTGTTAAGGAGCAGTGAGGTTGGTGTGCAGAAAATCTTTTCTTGCCATTGTGTTTTGACTTTGGTGAGGTAAAAGTAGCGATATTATTTTAGTTTAGCGATTTAATGTATGTTTGTGGAGTATAAATGTGTGTGTGTGAACAGAGACAGTGCGATCGAGATGAATGTCAAGCAAGGTCTTACATAAAGCTGCTAGCCTAGCCACGTAACGCTTATAAATGTGACTAAAATGGTCAGTGAGTTTTCTCTGCACTCCTTGTCACTTAATGCTAGTTAAGTAGCTATTTAATTCATATGATTTTACGTTACTATATTCATGCATATCATAAGCTTTGCCAGATGATGTACAAAATACGTTTGAGTCTTGTTTATCAGTGTAATGTTAGTATTGAATTGATCAATGAGTAACATCTTTGTGCATGAAATTATCCTGACTCAAAGAACGTCTTTTTGTACAATAACTAACCCCCACAGAGAATTTTATATACAATTTTATCATGTAGCATTTATATATTTTACAGCTTTATATTCCAAGCCTGATGTTGTATTATGTATGTAATGTACAGCTGTTCAAATGTACTGTTTACATTTTAATTGTAACAAATACTAATTATTACATGAGGTAATGTAAAATTTTATTTGGATTAATATTAAAGGGGGACATTTATAAACTTTATAATTAATTAATATAATTAACTAAATATTTCAAATGTATACATTATAAATATTAAAGCAAAATTTTTGAAAACATCACCCTATCAGCTAATTTAATCTCTTTATTTTTCTTTTTTTTAATATAATTTAGTAATTTATTCTTGTGATGGCATATTTTTTTACATTTACCACCTGTTAAAATGTATTTAAATTAAGTGATTCAATCATTGACAGTCAAATGTTATTGTTGTCTAGATACTGTATGCTTATTTTAAACGTTACTAAATTTAAGCTTGGTTTAATTTCTCTTAGATCAGCTTTTTTGGCACAATGGGTCGTCACTTTGGAGATCTGGCCAAGATAAGGCATGTGATCACCTACAGTATTTCCCCCTTTGAGCAGAGGGCTTTCCCAAACTACTTTTCCAAGGGAATCCCAAATGTGTGGAGACGATTCAAAGCATCTATATTCAAGATTGCTCCACGTAAGTCATTTTGGGACAAAATTAAGCAATTCACAGGCTTTTTTTTTTTTTTTTTAAGTGACTAAACATCTGTACAAACCTGCATCTCTATTTACAGCCATGGTTCTGATGTACCTGACCTACACATGGGGCAATCATGTGCATGAACAGAGCAAAAGAAAGAACCCCGCAGACTACGAGAATGACCAGTGAAATCGCCCCGCTGAAGATGTGTCCTTGTGTAACATTTTGTTTCTGTATAATTCATCAATAAAGAAAATATTTATGGGAAAAATGCATTTCTGACTTGTTGCCGCCTAATCACTTTGATTTAGTTTAGTATAGGGGAATTTTACAGACCCAAAATACCAGATATGGTGAATGAAGACCCGGAGTCTTCAAAAAAATAATAATAAATGAAATATTTATAAAGTCAATTTTATTGAAGAATAGTTTGCCGTTTCATTAGCAGAAGCCAGCTTCAAGTCTCACAAGGAGTTCATAGGCCGCTCTGCGTACATTCACATAACAGAGTCAACTAACTACGTCATTACTTCAGGTTGAATGATTCTGATTGGCTAAGAAAAATAGACATGTTTGGTAATCTTCCACACATGGACAGAAGCATATCTACTGGATTTAGGTAATGGATGTCCTTTTGGGGTCATGACATGGCGTCTGTCTGTTCTCCAGCAGAGTGCCAGTTGTCCACCAGTACAAAGGACCTGCACTTAATGCACATACACAGATACACATGATTCACATGTATGAACCTTTCTTCAAGGTTGAAGTTGATCTGAGCAGGAAACTGCCAAAATATACTGATAACATGTTCTTTTCTCTCAGTGAGCGGTACAGACCATATTCATCATTATTCTCTAGTGTTTGAAAAGGAAAATAAATGCTTTAACGTAAGTTGAAGAAGTCATTCAAATAATTTAATATTTAGACAGATAAATGTTAATTAATAACTCAAAAGATATGTATTGAAGCGTCAGTGGATTCCAGAATCCACCCCTTCATTAGTAACTTGTTTAATAAAGTACCCTGATGTCATGCATCACTTGAGATTCATCCTCTCATTTGTAATGGTCATCAGAAATATTTGACTCACAGGGGAGTCTACTGCCATTTTTTACTCCTACTGGATACCAAGGTACATTTTAAGTGAAGGCAAAGGTGAGCATGTTGTAATGTGTTTTATAGAGGTTTATTTTTCTATTGTTACTTTTTGTTTTGGTATACTAATGAGTTTTTATACATGAAAATGAAACTTTTTGTTTTTTCAGTTTCTATTAGCAAAGCTGTTGTCTGTCATATAAAGATTAAAAATACAGTAAAAATGGTAATATTGTGAAATATTATTACAATTTTACCTTTTTTTAATATATCTTACAATTTAATTTATTGTGATGGGAAAGCTGAATTTTTAGTCTTCAGTCTTTCAGTACTCCCAGTCTTCATTGTCACACGATCTTTCAGAAATGATCCTAATATGCTGATTTGGTGCTCAAGGAACATGTCTTATTGTCATCAGTGTTGGAAACAGTTTTTAAGCATTATTTAACAAATAGAAAGCTCAAAAGAACAACATTTTTAACATGTTAAATGTCTTTAATGTCACCTTTGATACATTTAATACATTTAGTTGAATTGTGGAGACAACATTATTCTGCCTTGTTTAATTGTGTAATGAATGAACCATATGAAGTGGCAAAGGTTTCTTCTGATATGGTGGGCATTACAAGTCCATAAAGCAATAATGCAGCTTAAAGATAGGAAATTGGATCAAATTACTGCTGAACATTTAAAGTTTGCGAGCCCTAGGGTGGCGGTTCTCCTTGCTATTTGCTTTAACGGCTTAATAGCACATGGCCTATTGCCAGAGTCTATGTTGACGGTATCCCTGATGCCTGGTATTAAGGATAAAGCTTGCAAGGTGGGAAGTTTGAATAACTATAGACCAATTGCGTTAGCTAGTGTATTATCCAAAGTTTTGGAAAGAATTTTATTAGATCGCTTAGGGGGATATCTTGGTACCACAGACAATCAATTTGGTTTCAAAGCGCAGCATAGTACTGATTTGTGTATATATGCCCTGAAAGAAATAGTAGACATGTATAAAAGACAAAGTTCCTCTATTATAATTGGCTTTATTGATGCTTCCAAAGCATTTGACAGAGTTAATCATCAAAAGCTGTTTGGTAAACTAAGACGAAGGGGTGCGCCTAATAGCATACTAAGAATCTTGGTATATTGGTATGCTAATCAGAGTATGGTAGTAAAACGGGTTAATAGTGTCTCAGCTCCTTTTGGAGTAAGTGAGTGCAACAAGGAGTTCTACTCTCACCATCCCTCTTTTTTGTTTATATGAATGAACTGTCAGAACAATTAAGTGAATACAGGACTGGATGTATGCTTGGTAATATTTTAATTAATCATCTTATGTATGCTGACGATTTGGTTATTTTTTTTCTCCAAGCAGTGCTGGTTTTCAACAGCTGTTAAATATATGTTCTGATTATGGGATCACATATGATGTGCAATATAATACAAAAAAGAACGCTGTCATGATATGTAGAACAAAAGAAGACATGGATCTTAATTTTCCAGATTTTTATCTGACAGGGCGAGTACTAAATGTATGCACTAAAATAAAATATTCGGGACATATCATTAATGATGAAATGCGTGATGATGAGGATATGTACAGACAGGGTTGGGCAAAATGTATGTCAAAATGTATTTTAAAATAAAATGCCAAATACCTTAATTTTAAGTGTATCAAAATAAACTACAAAATACAGCAGCCACAAAATGTATCAAAATAAACTACTGTATTTTTGTATTTTAAAAATACTACAAAATACTTTTACAAGGGAGCATGAAATTCATCGCAAACCTTCAATCAATTGGCCTACTTTTCTCTGCCCGAGTCAATCAATAAATATGACATATGCAACCAGTTAAAGGTACAAATATGTAGGATTTTTAGATTAAAATATCCAAAAAACACTAGAACAATGTTATATATTTTGTTGACTTGTGTACGCCAACCAATGATATCATCAACCTCGATTTCCAGTTTTATTTTGTGGAAACCATGGAAACATCAAAGACACTTTAGTATATTATGTGTTTTATTAGACAGATGGGCAACTGTTTGGATACATTCATCGACAGAAAACTAATCATGTTATATAGCTCAACACAAGCCTTATTGTTTAAATCTTGTTTTCTTGATTTACCGCGAGTATCATGTTTTACCATGACTAATATCGATCTAGCTTACTGCAGTGTGCAACAAGTGTCTCATAGCAGCCACCGAGCGAAAGCACGGAGTAGCACTATAACAACTTTCAACACACAAATGTATCTAATATGATAAAACAGCGCTGCATTACCCCACATACGCTTGACCGGGAAGAAGCGGAAACAGCAACTGTGGCATAATAAAAGTCCCGCTGCTCTCGAGGTGTGTGTCACACTCGTCTCTCATTATCAATCGCAGCACTCGGTCCTGCTCTGCTTCATTCTACAGTAACGTTAATAATCTCATCCATGAACATGATTTCTTCCTGAGTCTCATCACGATTCTTTTCCACCGGCTGTAGACGTCCCATGATTCCGTGAAATCAAGGTGTCATCGAGCTACGCCTTTGTTTTGAATAAGCGACCTCTAGCGGCGAAAATTTACATATTGTGGCTTTAACAGATCAAATATTAACATATCCATGTGATCTCCTACATTCAGGTTAGTTTTAAAGTAACCTTCAATTATGACTCATAATTGTATCCTAATTTAGTTACTTGATGTTTGGTAATGAAGGGCCTACTTTGCATCAGCAACACTGACTCAATGACAAACAAGTCATTCATAAAAAGACAACTGATGGCACCTGTGTTCATAGCACAACTAGTTTCTAACTATTTAATCATTTGATAATCATAAATAGGGGGCTTCTGCTCGGTATAATTGTTTTCAAGAACATTATGTAAATTGGTAAATAGGCTACCAAAACGAACACCAAAACTTAATATGAACTCTTAAAAATTATAGCATACAAAAAATACAAAAATACAGAACACTAAAGTATTTTGATACAAAATACAAAGCCATTTTCATTAACCCTATCAAATAAAAATTACAAAATACTATTTTGTATTTGACATACGTATTTGAAATACATGTATCATAAATTCTGCCCATCCCTGTGTACAGGAAGTGCCGTATGCTATATGCCCAAGCCAATATGTTGGTAAGAAAATTATATATGTGTTCTGATTAGATTAAGATAAACCTTGCTAGAACATTTAGTACCACATTTTATACTGCTCCTTTATCGGTCAAGTTTAAAAAAGTGAGCTTATGTAAGCTTCAGACTGCCTACAATGATTATATGAGAATTCTTTTGAAAAAAAAACGAGGTGGAGCAGTGCAACTAATTGTTTGTATGCCAAGAGTAAGAACTGTTATGGCTTTAATGAGAAATCTGATGTATAAATTTATTTGTTGTTTGGATAATTCATATAATGCTATTATGCTGTTGTCGAATCCTAGGCAAAGTGTGCTCCGATACCAGTCATCTATGAGAAAATATTGGTGTAATTTTTTTTTTTTTTTTTTTTTTTGTATGTTGTGTTTCTTTTCTAATGGACCTTGAGTCCGGAAATAAAGTTGAATGAATGAATGAATGAATTTAATGCGTCTTTGCTGAATAAAAAAATATTATTTTTTGAAAAAATATATGATTGACCCTAAATTTTTGAACGGTATGACTACTAAAAACAATACTCATTGCTGTCTTAATTTGTTTCTGTTGTGTCGCAGCATGCTTAAACGCGCATGCTCAGTTCAGCCCAGCTCTATTGGTTTTCATCTCATTCTGACTTCGCAGTTTACATCGACACATTCCGTTAAAAACAAAACCAAACGAATAAGAAGATGGGCAGCGTAGATACACCTACATAGTTTATAACTCAACACATCTAAGCAACGACACTTTATTTATTAAATATAATGTTTATAATGTACTGCAAACGGGGTTTCGCCACAGGTATATATGTAACGGCTGCACTTCATCGGTGAGTTTGTGTTCAGTGGTAAGTTGAGCACCCGGGATATTGGGAATGGGATTGACAGTAAAGGACAGTAATAAGCATGGGTAACTATGACTATTGTCCAGACTTGCTTCTGGGATTTACACACTATTGTGTCAATTCACAATGACTAAGCATTGGCTTTCACGTCCCTCCCATTAGTTCAACTACTGCGTTGGCCGGGGTGTTGGCTTCCTGCTTATGGAAATATTAAGCCCTTTGGCTCGACTGCGAGCGTCTTTTCTTACTCTTGGACGATCGCTGTCATCTTCTCGTAGACTCATCAGCCGCAGCATGGCCTCTGAATCCGTCACGCGCTTTGATTTTCTGGTGATTGGTGGAGGATCCGGAGGGCTGGCCGGCGCGCGGCGGGCGGCTGAACTCGGTGCCACCTCAGCCGTCATCGAAAGTCACAAACTCGGAGGTACCTGCGTGAGTAAAGACCATCTTGCTTCTGCAATACCACATTTCCCTTAAAGTCATATAGATGTGTTCTTCAGACGAGTTATTTACAGTAATTGGTCGCTGGATTAGTCACATGAACAGAGGTGTTTGGGAAAAATCCAGATCCAGCTCTTTTTTGTGTGATGGTTTAGTCCAGCAACTATGCATTTTTTGTCTGCTGATATTATTGACTTTGGCCATTAAACTTCTTTTCTGCTGCAGGTGAATGTTGGTTGTGTTCCTAAAAAGGTATATATATATATATATATATATATTTTTTTTTTTTTACTTTTATCATTACTCTCAATTGATTGCCTAATTTAAGCAGAACTGTTCATAAATAATGTTTTTTTTTTTTTTTTAATCTATCCTTTTGCATGCTTCCAGGTTATGTGGAATACATCCACTCATGCAGAGTATCTCCATGATCATGAAGACTATGGATTTGAGGGAGCAAAAGCACATTTCAGCTGGCAGTAAGTAAGATAACACTTGGGGGTTTACTTCTGGGTTGTTTGGTTTGGTTTTTGTGGATGTTGAAGATAAAGGATAATGGCAAGCCATTGTAACAGTAATTCTTTTAAAATAAAATAAAAACTAGCATTTATTTTTGTGTTAATTAGTAATTTTTGTAAATTTTACTCCACACCTAGTGAAATGACACTGTCAGTTCAAACAATTATTTTTCTCAAGTTGTTAATGTAATTTAATGTAAAACAGGGCTAGACAATAAGGACTGCCCAATGGCCCAGGGTCAGCGGGAAAGACACTCGGGACAGTTAATGGAATTGTCACTTGCCCGATCAGGCCAGTGCTGCGTCATCACAAAAGTTTATTATTGTAATTTAAAAGTATTTAAGTGTTTTTAAGTATTGTCAATTTAAACAATTCAAGAGATTTTTAACCATTCAGATTCAAGCACAAGAGGATGTAAAAGAGAACTAAATTACTGTACTTGCGAGTGATTTTCTGTTTGAGGCTCGGCTCTCTGTGCGCACAAGTACTAAATTGAGTTCTCTTTCGCGTCTTGCACTGGGAAAAAAAGCACACAACAAAAGTATGTCAAAAAGTATTCACATAAACACTGTCAGTTATGTCTGTGTCATTAATTTTAATCAAACAACAAAAGACAAAGAGAACATCACTGACTGATCTTGACTGAACAACTTTTGTTGTAGCTTTAATGAGGATTAATCTACATTTAATTTATACAGTGAAGACTATGCCGTGTTATTTTACATTTGATTATTGAATTTAATAAATTGAATACTGAATACTGTTAAACAGACTTATCTGAAAAAAATTAACGTTGTAAAACACTGTTAATTTAATTTGTATCTAAGTAAGTAGGTAAGTAAGTAAGTAGTCTATTGTTTCTGGTAACCGAATTTTGCCATTGAATTCTTTGGGAATCTGCAGTTCAGATATCAGCATTTCTCTTCTGACTAGTATGTATTTAATGTATTTAATAGTAATTAGTTATATTTGTTAAAAGTAATTAAAATAAAAGTACCTTTTGTATTCTTACTAGTTAGTATTGTATTTTTAATAGTAATTAATTAATTATTTTAGTGTCATTGTTACATATGTTGCATGCAGTTACTATAGTAATAACTATAAATTATGCATAATTACATGCAACTAAACCAAACCAAACCCTAATCCTAACCCTATAATAAGAACATGTAGTTATTTAATATTACTCAGTATTTAAATGTATAATTACAGTGTAATAAAGACACCTTAAAATAAAGTCTAACTCATTACCAGTAACATTATTAAAGACACTAGTTTTAAGGGATACATGTAATGATGGCTTGCCATAGAGGATATTGTTTCTGTAAGAAGATGTGGTAATTCTTGTTACAAAAAGGGATTTTTACTCATGATCATTGAGGATAGTCTAGTTCCTGCTTGCTCTGATCCGTTACAGCTTTCAGTATTTGTTTTGCTTCCCTTTTGTGATAATGTCAGTACAGCTTTGAGTGATCTTGTCAGACACAAAAGCATAAGGTGGGGTAAAGCGTTACAGAGTTCACCTATCACAATTTTGAATGATATGACAATAATAACTTAATGGAATAAAGGTCACTCATTTGGTATGTGTTTTTTCAGACTCATTAAACACAAAAGGGATGCTTACGTTAGTCGCCTGAATCAGATTTACCGGAGCAACCTCGACAAGGTAGGCTGTGTTATTTTACTTTTCATTCAGCAAATAAAATGTAACAAAACCTGTTTTTTTTTTTTTTTTTACCAAATTGAATTTAACATGGTTTTCATTTCATGAGGAGTCAAATTTCTTGATCTTCTACATAGAAATCTTAAAGGCATGACAGCAAAGTAGTCCCATTTAAGCATCAGAGATGGTGAAAAATTATTGTTTTAGCACAAAAGTTGTACTAAGCGGCCCTTGAGGAAAAAAAATAAATAGCATTATGAAAATGCATGATATGGCCTCTTTAAACATTTACGATTGGTATTGATGTGAGTTGTTTGTGGTTGTTCATAGGCCAAAATTGAGTCCATTCATGGCTATGCAAGGTTCACAGATGACCCTGAACCTACCGTTGAAGTCAATGGAAAGAAATACACAGCAGCCCATATCTTAATCGCCACTGGTGGCCACCCGTCCACTGTCAGTGAGGATGATGTGCCAGGTGGGCTTATGTTTGTTCATTACGAAAAATAATGGCGGTGAACTATATCTTTAAAATTATTTTTTGACAACAGCTGCATTTTGTAAATTTCAATGTTATTGCAGGAGCCAGTTTAGGCATTACCAGTGATGGATTCTTTGAACTTGAATCTTGCCCCAAGTAAGTGATTGATTGCTAAATTCGACTTAAATTATTGTGTTTTCTTAGCTTATCATAAAAACTGATCACTTTGTCCACCTAGACGCAGTGTCATAGTTGGGGCAGGATATATTGCTGTGGAGATGGCTGGTATCCTTTCCACTCTGGGGTCCAAAACGTCCATCATCATCCGACAAGGCGGGGTAAGAG
This sequence comes from Chanodichthys erythropterus, assembly GCF_024489055.1. Lineage (NCBI taxonomy): Eukaryota > Metazoa > Chordata > Actinopteri > Cypriniformes > Xenocyprididae > Chanodichthys > Chanodichthys erythropterus. The sequence goes on along the minus strand of NC_090221.1, from coordinate 13,251,830 downwards.
CCCTATTTATCTTCACCTGGATAAATGCCACTGTCATGTTAGCCCAAAGTAAGCAATGACTCTGTTCTTTCTTTTCAAGGTTCTGAGGAACTTCGATGCCTTGATAAGCTCAAATTGCACCAAAGAATTGCAAAATCAGGGTATTGACTTACGGAAAAATACTCAGGTAACTAGTACTGAGTAGTATTAAGTAAGATAATATGTAGCTGGCCAGTCTGATGTATCAGTTTGTTTGGCAAATTTTCAGTTATGATTCTCCCCCAAACTGTATCTTATATCAATATATTAAAATACTTTGTTTACAGGTGAAGTCAGTGCAGAAGACTGACAAGGGCCTCAATGTTACACTGGTGACAAAAGACCCTGAGGACAAAGATGCAAAGGAGAAGTTGGACACCATCCATGAGGTGGACTGTCTGCTCTGGGCTATTGGCAGGGAACCCAACACCGCTGGCCTCAACCTCAGTCAAATAGTAAATATCTATTTCAATTTGATTAATATTATTGTTGTTCTTATAATTATAAATATAATTGGTAAAATATTATTAGTTAAAATAATAATGATAAATACCTGAGAAACTTGAAATGGTCCGAGATTACAAAACACTTTATCTGTGGCATGATGTTGATTCACTTCATAATAGTTATTAAAAGTTATTTTTACAGTAGTGTACTTACAATGGAAGTCTATGGGCAATGGTATTGCACTGGGATAAATTTTAATAATACATATAATTTTGAAAGTAAAACCACAAAATTTAAAGTCATCATGAAATGGAATTGGCTCTATTTTCTAAATGCATCTTACTGATCTTATTATGAACAATTCATCAATGCTTTTTTTCTTCTTTTTTTTCTGAACCTTGTCATTTTTAATCAAAATGTCATGACTCGATCTTCTGCTGAAACAACATAATCTTTCCATTTGCCTTTGTCGAATCAATGACAGATGGATAGAATGGATAGATAAATAGAAATCCCACCCTACATAATCCATTTCACTTGGATGTACATCACAATATAGAACAAAAGATCTGTCCCTGCTTCTTTTACATTGCAACTTTAAATATAATACATGAGACTAGTTTGATAAAATCTCTTACCAACCTTGTCTGTGCACACAGGGATTTAATCACTAATGCATAACATTACCCCTTTTGTACAGAAAAATTAATAATTATGCTTAAACAAAAATACAGTCTGTACATATCTGCTTTTAAACCCTCTGGAAGGCATTATAACAGTGTACACACCATTTTTACTTTTTACAAACTTAAGGAACAAGAATACATGCCATATGAACCCAAAGCATTCCTTCAAATCGCAGAAGCCACACTAGATAGATAGTGTTGTAGACTTTATCTTGGCACTGTATCACTTGGTGATAAAGTATGAATAACAGAGGGTGTATTGTTATTCAGGGTGTGAAACTTGATGAAAGGGGACATATCGTGGTGGATGAGTTCCAGAACACAACACGTCCAGGCATCTATGCAGTTGGGGATGTTTGTGGGAAAGCTCTTCTTACACCTGGTAACTTTAATTGTCTAGCGTCTCTTTAATGGGAATGTATATTCAGGTTATACTAATAAGCTGTCGTTATTTCCCTTTTTTGTGTGGATAGTTGCTATTGCTGCTGGCAGAAAGCTTGCTCACCGACTGTTTGAGGGCAAAGCAGACTCCAAAATCGATTATGTTAACATCCCTACAGTTGTGTTCAGCCACCCACCTATTGGCACAGTAGGACTTACTGAAGGTGAGCTTATCTACAAATGATTTCTTACAGTATCTTGAGATTTTCATCAGACTCTATAAGTAGCTATTTTAGTATTTAGTATTCTATTTTGTTATTTTAGTTTTTTTAGTACTAAAATATTTTAGTAATTTATATACTATTACAGTACTGATTATTTTGAATTAGCTTTTGTTTGTATATATTTTCAGTTTTCATTTCTCAGTAATTTTATTGTGCTTTTGTCATTTTTATTAGTTTTTATATAAATATAGCTTTAATTGATTTTTATTTCAGTCTTAGTTTGAGTAATTTTATACTTATTTTATTTCAGTTAGTTACCAAGGAAACATTTCTAATTTTTTGAAGTTTACGTTTTTCATCTAATATTTTTTTTTTTTATTGGTAACCCGACAAAATTCCATTTGTTAACATTAGTTAACTGCATTAGTTAAAGTGTTAATTCACCCAAAATTAAAATGATCCCATAATTAACTCACCCTCAAGCCATTCTAGGTGTATTTGACCTTCTTCTTTAAGCCAATCACAGTTGAGGTTATATTAAAAAAAAATATCCTGGCTCATCCATGCTTTATAATGGGAGTGAACTGTACCATGTTTTTGAAGCCCAAAAAAGCACATCCATCATAAAAGTAATCCATATGGTTCTATGGGGTTAATAAAGGCCTTCTGAAGTGAAGCGATGCATTTTTGAAGTGAAAATATCCATATTTATAACTAAAATCACTGGCTTTTGGTAACAGCCGTACGTAAATCTGGTTCCAGCGGAAGAGTGATTTCTAACTCGACGCAAGACGTATTGATGAGCGTGGAAGCACAGAGGATAGAGCAAAACAAAACACTGATCATGATTTAGAAGTCTAAAACGAGAATTTTTAAAGAAAGATGTCGGAGAAGCTCAGCTTGTTGCCCAGCCATTTTTGTTTGAACCGCGAGAGCTGTCTACTCTCACCTTAGCTTACCCTACTCCTACATCCTACGTCATATGCCGGGTTAGAGGTCACTCTTCAGACGGAACTCAACTGACATATGGCTGTTACCAGAAGCTAGTGATTATAGTTTAGAAATATGGATATTTTTCTTAGAAAAATGCATCGCTTTTCCCTTTTAAAATAACTGAAAACATTTGGCGAAGTGATGTGGAGCTGTAATGTGGTCAAGACCTGCCTAGAATTACTTTAGCCGTGGATTTCCCTGTAAATAATTACACATCTAAGAATGTTGATTAACCAATCAGATTCGGGCATTCAACAGCCCCATAGTATAAGAAAGTCATATACACCTAGGATGGCTTGAGGGTGAGTAAATTAAGGGATAATTTTCATTTTTTGGTGAACTAATCCTTTAAAGGTGCTAAAGAGGATGTTTTGTTTTATACATTTTTGCAATATTACTTGAAACTGTCTTTACTAACTGATAAAAGACTATTTATTAGGTACACTGAAAGGAATAATATTAATATACATCATCTGTGCACAAGGTAGGGCCTTAAAAACATCAGCCAATCGTTTACGCGAAATGAGCTGTGAAGGAGGGGGGTTGTTCTTACGCATGCGCACATTTCAAAAACTCACTAACAGTCTTTGGTTTCTCAGTTGACGAAAAGATCCTCTTTAGCACCTTTAACACGACCTAACGATGAAAAATAATTCTAAAGCATTTATTAATCTTAGTTAATGTCATTATTTAAAGTGCCCCTATTATGCTTTTTTGAATATTACCTTTCATGCAGTTTGTAATATAGCTGCAAATTTTTAAAGATCAAAGTGCATTGTCTCTTGTTTTTGTTACAAACCTACTTAACAATGCAACAAATTTGCATAATGCCAGCCTATAGTCTTCATTGACTGCCCGTGAACGTCTACTTTGACCCACCCTCAAACACTGTAGTTCTAGCTGAGGTCTGGATGAGTTTAGTTTGTGTTGTCGACATGTTGAGAAGATGCTGTTTTCAGCGCTGCAAATCCACTTTGCATGCACTTCAAAAGGTTGAGGACTCATGCTGGAATTAATATGGAAAAAAACATCACCATCGTTACGGTTCATATCCTCCAGAGCTGAAATTCAGATATGGTAATGGCCGTTTTGTTTCCGACGTTTTAGACTAATCACAACAGACTGGGCTATCTGACCAATTAAAGCAGAGTAGGCTCTCGAAAAGGAGGGGTTTAGAGAGACTGAATCTTCAACCGTTTTCAGACTCCTTGAGAAATGAGATGGTGTGTAATGTATATTATGAGAAAATTAAAGTGTTTTGACCTTGGATGCATGTAAACCTATTGTAGGAGACCTCCAAAACAAAATTAGGAGCCTTTAAAATAGCATAATAGAGACACTTTAATAATACAGCATTAAAATCAGAAACTGTATGTGTTTATATTATTTAATGGATTATTTAATAATGTCATGTTTTGTAGATGAAGCAATCAAGACCTGGGGAAAGGACAAAGTGAAGGTTTATACCACTTCTTTCACCCCCATGTATTACGCCATCACCACTCGAAAGAGTCAGTGCATCATGAAGATGGTGTGCGCTGGCAAAGACGAAAAGGTGAGGGCGTAATCAGTCCTTCGATCATAAATGAGTATGAAATATCAATAAGGATCATTATTTATTTGTATTTGATCAGTCTATTTGCTGTTACAATAAGTCATTTTCATTAATTCACTTCTAAACCTCTTTTCTTTTTTAGGTGGTTGGTCTCCATATGCAGGGTTTTGGCTGTGATGAGATGCTTCAGGGTTTTGCTGTGGCTGTTAACATGGGGGCTACTAAAGCAGACTTCGACAGAACCATTGCCATCCACCCAACATCCTCAGAGGAGCTAGTAACACTACGCTAATCAAGTGTTCATATCCCAACATGCCACTTCAGAACAGATTGTGTTCCAATCCAAACAATAAAAAAAATGCAATTTCTTGGACTATTTTCTTAACATCTACATGTCTAGCATTTTGTAATAAGAAGCATATACTTGGTTTGTTGTATCTCTGGGGTCATGTACTATTGCTAGTGATTAAGAAAGACACAATACAGCAACCATTCATCAGGCTGTGTCTTTTGAACATTACATTGTTGTACCCCATCACTCAGAATTTTCACAGGTATTATTGTTTGATTGGAACAGGGTCAGATGAAGGCTTGGAGATTAAATTTGTTTATAGTAAAACACAGTTGCTTTGCTCTTACATTTCTAGGAAGTTGAATTCAGAGAGTTGCTTTCAATAGTAGTGGGTAGTAAGTAGTGCTTATTTAATATTTGTAAAATAAAACTGGATATGCACATTTGAGCATAGACCCTGAATACATTTACAAAATAAATTTGCATCTTTGTGTGGTTAATAGATAATTTCTTAATATATGTATTGACATTGTCAATATACTTATTAATAAACTTGTCACTTTTCATAAAAACATGTTGACATTGTTCGTCAATTCTTCAAACGCTTGAAGTGAGCAACTGTTTTGATTCATACATATGCCAAGACATAGGACTGACATTTTGCCACTTACTGTGATGAAAAATGGGGTCATTTGCAAGGGTGTGTGATGGAAGGGTACAGAGGCAAAACAGGAAGAGATAGAAGAGGCCAAGATTGTAGACCTGTTTCTTATGAAATAAGGGCCACTATTGTGGACCATGTTCTCAGTCATGACCTTATGGCAGTGGCAGGTCAAAAGGTATAGCCGAATGTTGGGAGAACCATGTCCTCAATCATTCAAATGTTTGTAGACAGAATAGGTATGTAATCAGACAAATGTTCACTATACTGTATATTTACTGTAATGCTATATACTTGCCTGCAGAAGCAGTAGCGCCGAAGTAAGTAAAGACAATGTAACACACACGTACATATACAGTGCTCAGCATAAATGAGTACACTACATTTGAAAAGTAACATTCCAAAATGTTGACAAGACTCAGTTTAATATAACATCTGTTTAACTTATAACATGAAAGTAAGGTTAATAATATAACTTGGATTACAAATTTTTTACTCAAATTAGGGTGATGCAAAAATGAGTACACCCCACAACAAAAACTACTAAATCTAGTAGTTTGTATGGCCTCCATGATTTTTAATGACAGCTCCAAGTCTTCTAGGCATGGAATGGACAAGTTGGCGACATTTTGCAACATCTATCTTTTTCCATTCTTCAAGAATGACCTCTTTAAGAGACTGGATGCTGGATGGAGAGTGATGCTCAACTTGTCTCTTCAGAATTCCCCATAGGTGTTCAATTGGGTTTAGATCAGGAGCCACTGAATCACTTTCACCCTGTTCTTCTTCAGATATCAAACAGTGGCCTTAGATGTGTGTTAAGGATCATTGTCATGTTGGAAAAGTGCACAACGACCAAGGGCGTGGAGTGATGGTAGCATCTTTTCTTTCAGTATAGAGCATACATCTGTGAATTCATGATGTCATCAATGAAATGCAGCTCCCTGACACCAGCAGCACTCATGCAGCCCCACATAAGGACACTGCCACCACCATGTTTCACTGTAGGCACCATGCATTTTTCTTTGTATTCCCCACCTTTGCGATGCCATACAGTTTTGAAGCCATCAGTTCCAAAAACATTTATCTTGGTCTCATCACTCCAGAGGATAGAGTCCTAGTAGTCTTCATCTTTGATAGGATGGGCCCTGGCAAACTCTAGGTGGGCATTTTGTGCCTGGGCTTTAGGTAAGGCTTCTTTCATGGATGGCACCCATGCATGCCATTCCTCTGCAGTGTACGTCGTATTGTGTCACGGGAAATTGTCACCCCAGTTTGGCTTTCTACTTCTTTAGATAACTGCAGTGAACTTGCATGCCTTCTCATCAGAAGACGCCCCTGTTGAGGTGTTAACTTCCCTGGATGACCTAGACGTCTCTGTGAGATGGTTGCAGTTTCACCTTTTTTAAATTTTTGTACCACTTCAGTATTCTGACTGATAAGTAAAGCTTTGCTGATCTTCTTGTAGCCTTCACCTTTCTGGTGTAAAGAAATTATTTTCTTTCTCAGGTCTTGTGACATTTCTCTTCCATGTGGTGCCATTGCTGACAGCATGAAATGGGAAGGGGTTTTTACAACCTTTTATAGTAAACTGTCTGCTGAACACCTGTGTAATGAATAATTAGACTCGATTGTGGTTGAATTCTTGTTAAATTAGACATTTATAGACTAACATTTAGCTTTGCTCTAAAAACTTTCAGTTGGGTGTACTCATTTTTGCATCACCCTAATTTAAGTAAAACTGAAAATTTTGTTCTCTAAGTTATATTATTAACCTTAACTTTCACGTTATAAGTTAAGCAGATGTTATATAAAACTTAGTCTTGTCAACATTTTGGAAATTGTTATTGTGTTCAGTGAGATATTGTTTAAAATGTTACTTTTCAAAGGGAGTGTACTCATTTATGCTGAGCACTGTATACAGTGCGTGTGAATGTATGTATGTAAGTATATATATATATATATATATATATATATATATATATATATATATATATATATATGTGTGTGTGTGTGTGTGTGTGTATACGGTGCTCTCCATTAGTATTGGAACCCTAACCATTACTCCATAACTAACCCTAACCATTTCACCAGCCCAAGAGGAGACTAAAGTCAGAAACTCATCAAAACAAGCAACTGTGAAAATGGCTGCATTAAAGGCCTGGAAAAGCATTTCAAAGCGTGAAACCAGGAGTCTGGTGATGTCTATGGGTCACAGACTCGCTCCTGTGATTGCTTGCAAGGGATTTACAACTAAATATTAGCTTTTACACTCTTACATTTGCTTTAAGTTAAACCGTCTCAATACTTATGCTCACATTAGGCAGAGGGATGAAACTCTAAAAGTGCTGTTCTTCTTAGTTGGTAAAACAAAACAGCCAATAATAAAATGTGACATTCTGTTCTTCTGCCTCATATTAATCTTTTAATCATATTTATAGATGCCTTGACACCATAGCTAACAGAGCAATTTTGTCTTTACTTTACTCTTCCAATACTTATGGAGGGCACTGTATATATATATATATATATATATATATATATATATATATATATATATCAGGGGCGTTTCCTCCGAGTAGGCAAGGGAGGCAGTGCCTCCTCAAAAAAAATAGGATGAGAAAATAATCCATATTACATATAAAACAACACAAATATTACAAATTATGACATTAAAAAAAGCGCAAGTCACGTGTATTTCTTAAGGAACACTGCCCAACAGCGACACCCGCAGGTAAAGTTACACACAGGAGTCATGCTTTATGTCTCTGGAGTCATTCCTCCCTTTTGCTCTCATAGGAAACTCATCAGACCCCGGCAGTATGGAAGTATTATAAAGAAAAACTTACCCTGGAATTGCTCGATGCCTCCATCGCGATGAAAGGCTGCTACATGGACCACCAAAACGTCCCATTTCATTGGCTGACTCTAACCAATAAACGACTTTACTAATCTTTTACTGTAATAAAAAACCCCGTTCAAACTAATGATATTTTAATGAAAATATTGTCTCATACATATGCATAAAAATGCCGCACTGGCTGGCGTTGTTCATTGGTCAGGCATCGACCAATAAAACGGCTTCAACCCCCCTCACCCTCCCCCTCCCCTCCCTCTCCCCCGCTCTCTGCTCTCTCACATCTGCTTTCAAGTGCACAAGTCAGTTTTGCACCAGGAATATCGCAAAAAGAGTAGCAAAAGTCAAAGCGCCAGAAATTTAATTTGTACTGCCAGATCTGAGAGGCTGTAAGTGCCGACTTGAAGCTGTACAGCGAAACTGAAGTAAAGAGCAAAAGTAAATATGCCTCACACATTTGTGTTTGTCGTTTTGTATTTGTGAATGCCATTTTACACATTTGTAACTATTAATCTGCAACTACAACTTCGTAACACGGGTGTTTTGATTGTTGTCTGTGTGTGCAAATCGAAACATTCAGCTTTTCGCGTCAGGGCAGTGATTGTAAATTTCAATTTACAAATACAAATATTAATACGACAAGTTCTCACATTCAAATCAGCAACCTCTCGGGTTTTGCTACTGAATTACTTCCATACGGCAGTGCGGTGGTTGGGGGTAATTGGGAATGAATGGGGGAAAGTCACGTGAGAGGAGGCAATGTCTCCATCGCGCTATTATTGGATTTAATTGGTTATGATTGGATATGATTGGTTTGTGCGATAAATCCCACCTCTCATTGACTTGCGCGTTCTGCGCGTCAGTTTGAATGAACAAATGATGGTGTCAATGGGAAGACTAATTGAAAAGTAATCAGATTACCCAGTTAGATATCACTGCTTTATGTCACGTCAAAATCAAACTTGAAATGGACTAAAAGCTTGGTGAAATTAAAAATACAATTCGTGTCTGTGACAGACGGTGTTAATGGAGCATGACTGATGATCCAAAATATCCTAGGTTGACAATTAAAAAGAAAAACCGCAATACACAAATAAAATATATTGTTTAAATTATTATTGCATTTAGTTATTATTTTGGAATGAATGTAGAAATGCTTAAAACACTAACTTGATGAGATTGACTTGGTTTTGATAAATAGATTACAATTACATTGTTAATGTAAAATTACAAAATAAAATTGTATTTGGTTTCTTTTTTTCTTTTTTTTTTTGAAGTACTGTAAAGCAATGTTCATTTAACAAGGAAGATGTGTCAACTTTAAGAGTAATGCACATGAATTTACATTGATTCATAAAAAAATGTGCCTCCTTATTTCAGAACTGCACACCACTGATATATATATATATATATATATATATATACAGTATATATTTACAGTCAAACCAAAATTTATTCAGACACCTTGAACATTTCATTCATTAATACAGTTTATTCACTATAGTTTCACGAGTTTGTTTCCTCATAAAATCTTTAAGCAAATAAGGTTAAGCGTATTTATCTTGCTGTCTGCTGTGGAGGGGCTTGAGGAAGCAGCTTCAACTCCAGCTTGGATATACCCCCCAGGGACTACTAGTGCCTGGAAGAGGAGTTAATCTGATCTCAGAGTTAAACTGTTTCAGAAAAAAAAAAAAAAAAATCTTAATTATGTCAACATGGTCAGGTCAAAGTGTCTGAATAATTTTTGTTTCCAATTTTTTTTTTTTTTTTTACTGGTAGTCCACTGTAGAATTTTGGGTATGCCAAAGTTTAATTTATTTTGCTATCCTCACTTACATAAATGAACTATAGTGTCCTGCACCCACTAGTAAAAATATATAAAAAAAATGTCTGAATAATTTTTGGTTTGACTGTAAATATAGTCTTTTTCTTTAAATCGTAATGACATTGTACTTTAATTTATTGACAGACCCACAGTAAAATTGTACCTGTGAATCCTGTCCAGTCTCATGCAATCAGTATCCTAGGTGTAAATTTGTACAGTTGAAATTTATGCCAGATAAAGTGGAGTCTTGTGCATTTTCAACTGTCATCAAAATTGTAGCCATAGTTTACAACTGAAAATACTGACAAGATGACTACATTTTGACTATTTTGTTTGTGAACAATGACACAAGGTCTCATCATTTTGATAATACTGATAGGCTATGTTCATTGACAAATACTTCTTAGAGATGAACTTAAGTATTTTGAGCAGCTTACAGGATTTTGCAGGTAATCCATTGTGTGCTGCTGTTTGTACAAATTATTTTGAGAAGCACTTACTGGTTTGCATATCATAAGTATGATTCAAGAAATGTACCGAAGTGACTGAATATGTAATTTTCCATTTGTAAAAAGTTTTTATTCTGGAGGATGATAACCTGAATCTTCAGCATCATTTCTCCAGTCTTCAGGGCCACGTGATCCTAATGAAATCATTCTAATATGCCGATTTAATGCTCAATATTGAAAAAGTTATGCGGCTTAATATTTTTGCCAAACTAAGACACTAAGATTCTTGGAGGATTTGAAATGAGTCATAATATAAGAGAGTCTTTGCTGCCCATTTTGGTCAGTCACCAAATAAAAAAATCTTGCAGAGCCCAAACTTTTGAACTGTTTTTACTTTAACATAGGGTCACATTAAAAATCAAGTTGAACACAATGTGTTCAAGTTTCAAATTAAATGCATTGAGATTTAACAGAAGTATATAAAAAGATTTGAAGGAATGTATGCCCAACAGCTTAAAGACCTTAAAACTCAAAATATTACAGAAAGGTCACATCTGAAACAGTGGTTGGTATCAAGAATGGGAGACAAAAGGACCAAACAGTTTACGAAAAAGATTTTTTTTTTAATGGTTAAAAGGCTTATATGGCCACTGATAGATCAAATTAAATATTTAAAAAAAAAAAAAGAAAAAAAAAAATTGTACAATAGGAAGTGTAATGGCATTAAAACAATTAAATTACACTTAAACCAAAAGAAAAGAGGTCATGAAATGAACGTGAGCTGCTTAATTTCATTATTACCCCTGAGTTTCATCTCTAAGGATGGATAGGCAATAAACCTAGAACAGATCATACAGAAGCCTACATGGTGTTTTACAGGCTTGACTTGGGTAAACATGACCACTGAAAACTAAACAAAGGAAAACATCGCGTGTCTGCTGGTACTGGTCATGGCACAGAGCAGTTCTCGAATTTAAACCCAATACCAAACGAATAGTTTTGAAAGTCCAGTGTCCACATTTTGCGTTAAAAAAAAGGGAAGAAAAAAAAAAGGACGTACAGCTTAGAGTCACATTAGTGCTTCTAATATCCACCATAGCCACCTCTTCCATATCCTGCACCACCACCTCCTCCTCCTCCGCGTGGGTATGGCCCACTGCTCCTGCCGGAAAAGTAGCCTGCTTTCATGGCACCGTAACCAGAAGCCTGCTGTCCATAACCCTCGCCGAAGTCACTGTAGCCATTCCCGTTGCCGTATCCACCGGTCATCTGGTCACTGTAGCCGCCTCCGTAGGCACTTTGGCTTTCGTAGCTGCTGTCGGTACCGTATCCGCCGTTCTGATAGCCGTAGTCGCCATAGTAACCACCTCTTCCGCCGCCATAGCTGCTTCCCCGGCCCATTCCTCGGCCTCCCCTGCCGCCGCGACCGCCAGTAGCTTGCATCTCCTGTTTGGTGAGCGCCTTCTTCACCTCCACCTTGTGACCGCTGATGCTGTGGAACTTCATCACGACGGCTTTATCGGCAGAATCGTTGTCTTCGAAGTACACAAAGCCGAAGCCTCGCTTTTTCCCGGTGTCTTTGTCGGTGATAACCTGAGCTTTCTCGATGGCACCGAACTGGGAGAAATACTCTTGGAGGTGTTCATCCTCAATGTCGTCTTTCAATCCCCCGACAAATATTTTCTTGACCTTGGCTAGCGCTTCTGGTCTACCTGCGTCTTCCCGGGCCACCGCTCGCTTCAGATCCACGTTGTTGCCGTCCACGACATGAGGCCTAGCAGACATGGCGGCGTCTGCTTCCTCAACGCTCGAGTACGTTACAAACCCGAAACACCTGGAGCGCTGTAGTGGCTGGTTCATAACCACCACGCAGTCGGTCAGCTGTCCATATTGTTCAAAATGTGCCCGCAAGCCTTCGTCGGTTGTTTGGACATTTAGGCCGCCAACAAATAGTTTACAAAGCTGGTTAGTCATTTTCTTACAATGGACGTACTGACGGAGATCACACGCTACGGAAGAAAGAAGGCAATGCTTTTGAAACGCGGAGGCGTTTCCTTTTGTGTGCGTAAACATGTACGTAGTTGACTCTGATTGGCTACAAAGTAAATCACTTAAACCAACCCCGTCCTATCAAGTAACATGTCGCATTATGGGCTGGACTTAAAGGGATCGATGCTAATTTGTAAACACTTTCGTTTTGGGTTCAGAAACGAACTATATCACCTCATTTTTGAATTTACAAAGATTAAGCTGATACATCTAAACAAAATTGCTGTTCTTTTCTGAATCAAGGATTCACATGGTCGTGGAAATATCAGTATATCAAGTATTTCAAAAGTGTGATTTTCAGGACACGGACATTTCTATAGTGTTATACTCAGTTAAGTATTTATTTGTGTAATTTCTCTCTCTCTCTCTCTCTATATATATATATCCTCCTGTCTTTGTTCAATCGATTTTTAAACACTGGAATAAAGAATTTTACAGGGTTATGGTCAGGATTATATACCCTATTTTGATGGCAGCTTTAGCAAGTCCTGATATTGCGGAGTTAGATGCGTTCCAGGGTCAACATATATTGTTGATCCTGGAACAACATTCTAGTCTGAAAATTTAGTCTTTACCCTATTCCTACCCCTAAACCTAACCCTACCCATAAGTTATCCCAAAAATCAGAGGGAAATGGTAGATGGATAACACTGATGTAGAAGCACCAATTCATGATTTTAAGCCTAAACTTGGCATAATCTGTAAACTTGTCCCTCAAATCAGGTTCAGGTTATGCACAGCTTTATAAGCATCTTGGTGAGTAAAACTACTGTATCCATAACATATTTCACAAGTGAGTTTCAGTTATTCTAAGGAGCAGTAAAATAATCATGTAAAAAATTCATCTTGTAAATCACATTTGTGAATGTTTGACTATTGCCTTGTATTAACATGTAGTTGCAAGTGACAAAATGCACTCATGTTTTACTCAGTGCAAAAAGTTCATACAAAAATTACCTTTTTTGGTCCAGCATGTGTGAATAATTCTAAAATGCATTGTTGTCAGAGCACCTGCATCAATATCACAATGGACAAATACTCAACACTAATTGAGAAAGAGCTGTTTGCATATTTTACACATCCCTAATTTAAGAGAAGCTTCTTTCTCCTGCCTACTCTATTGGACCACCTGTTTGTGTGCACATGCGCACAAATCCATCTCCAATTAATCCTCAATCTACTCCATCCCTACAGATTCAACCATAGAAAAACTTATTCCACAGCAACAATAAAGTAACACACAAAATAGTTTCAAAGCTTTTTATTAAAAATGTATACAGATACTAATAAATAACATTTAAAAAAAAAGTTCCCATGTTTTACTGCTTCACCAGTCCATTATTAAAATAAAACTGTATCATGCAGATGACCAAACTCCATGGCCACAGTTGATGTGTGCAGAGTCCGGCATCCAAGGTTGCCTGGGGAGGAAGACAGGAAGAAAAGAGAACACATTAGTAAATGTAACAAAACAAGTATTTGTTAAAGTTAAGAAAAAAAAAAAAAAGAAAACCTTTAAATGCCATATCAAGTGAAGGCCCTAATAAGCCGCGGTGTTACAGACCCAAATTCCATCGCACCAGTTCATGTAAAGTCCACTTGACTTATGGAGACCAATTAAAAAAAAAAAACTTAAGGAATAAATATAATCCATTTATGAAAAATTGCAATACTTGACCAACACGTAGTGAAGACAGGTTGATTACATACCTAGATCGCAGGATGATATCCTAATGAGATATTTCAGTCCTATCACAATCGAACCCAGGTACTGAACAGGTTCCCTGTACAAACAAACTGCTACAGCTATTTTGAAGTACTGGAATAACTGAAAGAACACCTATATGTGGGAATCAAGAGTAAATAAACCATAAACACTATATATTATTTATATATACTTGTGTATCACTGAATGTGGGGCAGTCTTAAGTTAATTTTGTCAAGTAGTAGTAATAATGCATATGTATATGCTTTAATAACTATCTCAGGTGTGGTGGAAACCCATTAAAGTCTATCAGCCAAAACGCCGTCTGAAAAGGATAATTAAGCTGTGAAACTTTTATTTAAAAAGTAACATACATTTGCATATCAATGTTTAACAATACTGGATTGATTTGAAGACATAATATACAATACACAAGAGAATGTTGGAAGTAATTATGCTCATACAGCGTTGAACTTAACTTCATGAGTGAGTTTCTGCTCTAGTTTACAAAATAAAAGAAATAACGTATTCTACTCTATCCCATCATGATAAACTAGATTGGAAAAACTCGTGGTGGGTTTTACAAAGACGAACACAAACTCAAAACTGCATGCGTTAATCCCCCCCATGACACTGCTAAGCAACATTTTATATAGGAAACATGTCTACTGAGAATGCATTGACAACATATCGCTAGTGTTGAACAAAACTGAATTTAAAAACGAATGGGCTACGAACAAATCGCATTTTATTTATATATATAAAAAAAAAAAGAAAGGGGCAAAGAAAACCAAGGCCAACTTGCTGCATGTCCTAAAACGTGGAAAATAAATGATATATAGATAGATAGATATAATAGAACATGTCCTACAACTAAAGCTGGTCGAGCAAGTCAGGTTTCTGGGAAGAGATCTTCTTCCTACCTGTTAAGAACTGAGGTCTTTAAGGTATGCTTTCACAGTGTCCGCCATCTCTTGCATGGCCGGGTGAATGAGCCCAATGTGGAAACCGAGAGAACCTGGGGGGACAGCTTTCCGAGTCTTTTCCCAACCTGCTTTAGTAGCCACCGTAGCCACCCCTGCCGTAACCAGGACCACCACCACCGCCGCCACGGGGGTAAGGGGCTCCGCCGCTCCTTCCGGCGTACGTGTTTCCACCCTTCATGGGCCCGTAGCCGGAGGACTGTTGGCCGTATCCGCTGCCAAAGTCACTGTAACCGTTACCACCGCCATAGCCTCCCATTTGGTCGCTGTAGCCCCCTCCGTATCCGCCCCCGTAACCTCCTCCGTAGCCTCCGCTTCCATAGCCACCGCCGTAGCCGCCCTCACTGCCGCCGTAGCCTCCGCCATAGCCACCACTGTAGCCGCCGTATCCTCCTCTCCCGCCACCGAAGCCATTTTGATTCCGCCCCATACCTCTTCCTCCTCCTCTCCCCCTGCCGCCCCTGGCTCCACCGGCGGCCTGAATCTCTTGTTTCGTGAGCGCTTTCTTAACCTCCACTTTGTTTCCGTTGATCATGTGGAACTTGAGCACGACGGCTTTGTCGGCCGAGTCGTTATCTTCGAAGTGAACAAAGCCGAACCCGCGCTTCTTGCCGGTGTCTTTGTCGGTGATCACTTCGGCTTTCTCGATCATGCCGAACTGCGAGAAATAATCGGTGAGGTCGTTCTCTTCGATATTCTCTTTTAGGCCCCCGACGAATATTTTCTTGACTTTGGCGAGAGCTTCGGGCTTCCCCGCGTCTTCCCGAGCCACTGCTCTCTTCAGCTCCACGTTTTTACCATCTACCACATGTGGCCTAGCGGCCATTGCTGCATCAGCCTCCTCTGCGGTGGAGTAAGTTACGAAGCCGAAACAACGAGACCGCTGAAGTTGGTCGTTTTGGACCACCACGCAGTCCGTTAGCTTCCCGTATTGTTCAAAATGAGCGCGGAGGCCATCATTAGTTGTTTGGACGTTCAGACCGCCAACGAAAAGTTTGCAAAGCTGCTCCATTCCTGACATATCTCGCCGCTAGACCGCCGTGACAATTCAACTGTTAAGAAAGGGCCTTTTTTAAAACGACAGTCCTCATGACGCAATCTTCTCTTCTGCAGTAAGTCACGCCCATTCGCTGAAAAAGGCGGGCTTTGTGGAATTGTGTCAAAATATCACTCTTTTTTTTAATAGCATTTTATTTTCTAAACATATAAAATTTTAAATAATAATATAAAATAACTAATGTTTTTTTTTAACTATATTTTGAAATATGCACACTTCCTTTAAATTATTTAAAATGCAGCATATGTGTAGTAAATTATGTATGGTGACTGTGTATAATTTATGTAGTAGAACAAAATGTGAAACTCTTTTTAAATAATGCTAACTTTTTTACTCTTAAGTCCTGAATTGACATTTTAAATATGATTTTTTTTAGGGAACCCATGTCTAGAAATGCTCTTTCTCTTAGAACAAACTGAACATCTCTGTAGCTCCACATGCAACAATATTCACCTCTGAGAAAACAAATAGATATCTGACAGCCAAAATCAGATGCAATAAAACATTTATTCAAATTATGAAACAGATAGCAGGTAAAAGACATAAAGATTCATTAAGAATTCACATTTAACCAGTCCTTGGGGCATAAAATGAGTGACACAAATGCCCTAGTCGTGTCACTCTTGGTAGCATTTTTGCCCCAAGGACTGGTTAAATGTGAATTCTTATTCTGTTCATTTTGTAGTTCTAAGAGAAAGAGCATTTCTAGACATGGGTTCCCTAAAAAAAAATCATATTTAAAATGTCAATTCAGGACTTAAGAGTAAAAAAGTTATTATAAATATATAAAATTATTTATGGATTGTTTTATTGAATAGAGCGGTCACATTAAATAGTTAAACAAACAAAATTTTAATGTATTTCTTAATGTTATTCAAATTCTCTTGTGAGCTGCCTAAATGCACATTAATATGTATGTACACGCCGGTATACGCGCACACACACACACACACACACACACACACACACACACACACACACGTATGGTTCGCTATCTTTGTAGGAACTTTCATAGACATAATGGTTTTTATACAAACTGTATATTATATCCCCTTACACTAACCCTACCCATAAACCTACCCATCACAGTTAAACTTTCTGCATTTTAACATTTTCACACACACACAAAAAAAAAATTCTGTATGATTTATCAGCTTGTTTCCTCACGGGGACCTCCATTTAGGTCCCCACGGTGACACGAGTCCCCATGAGTCAGTGTGCATTCAGGTTAAAGTCCCCACCGGAATAGAAAAACAAGCACGCACACACACAAACAAAATATAATTTAATTTTTAGGCAATGAGGTCAGTGGTAAAGTGTGGTGACATAAAACCTTGCTTGTAAAACTGAATTTTCTTCTTTCAGAAGTTTCATTGAGGGGACAGATGGGTGACCTATCACTCAGCATGAGCAATAGGAACTGATAGCCATGATCTGCATAACAGATGAAGTGTCTGGAGCCAGTACTTTACAGATATTTGGTGACACTTAATGCTGATGGGTGGAGACAATGTCTATGTATGAGTGTTCTCACCTTTTAAAATGCAAAACACATTCATTGTCTAAGTGTGAGATTAAGTTTCAAGCTGTGATGGCTGCATATTTTGAATTGACCTAAAGACTTTAGATTTCTGATATGGTTGGGTTGAGTTTTATTTATTGATTTATTTATTTATTGTCCCTGGCTCTAGGGCTGCAATAACATGCAATGAATGTCTGTCAGGGCAGATATCTTTTCAGTAGTTCTCAATATGGGCTGGGATATTGTCGTTCAAACAGTGATGCTGTCTGTAAGAACACTATTGTAAGGTAGAAATGAATGAGTGTTTAATTTCATACACATATCCAATAACAAGAAGAAACAGAGCTGACAATAGATAAATATGTGACTCATGAGTCCTGTTTACACCTATATAAATTAAAACACAAATTAATACTCAAATCAGTACAAATTAATTTTACCATTTACATCTGTCTTGGGTAATCTGCTTCACACTTGTGATCGCGACTCACCCAAAATGTATTTCAGGTGTAAATAGGGCCACATTGTCTGCCATCTCAGAAAATGAAAGACAAGGAATCTGAAACT
Organism: Chanodichthys erythropterus; assembly: GCF_024489055.1. Classification (NCBI taxonomy): domain Eukaryota; kingdom Metazoa; phylum Chordata; class Actinopteri; order Cypriniformes; family Xenocyprididae; genus Chanodichthys; species Chanodichthys erythropterus. The sequence continues at coordinate 13,233,559 of NC_090221.1, read as the reverse complement.
GTTGACAACCTCCCCAGGAACCTCATGAATGTTGATTGATGTGTAACTCTCTCCACAATCACACTTCCTGAAGTCAAACAATTTTCTTACTCTTTATGAATGTGATATAATTGTTGTCATGGCTAGTTATCTTACCTAACCTACCTAACTTCTATATATGCTATATTAAGCAGCAAAACTGTTTTCAAAATTGATGATAATAATAAGAAATATTACTTGAGCACCAAATCAGCATATTAGAATGATTTCTGAAGGATCATGTGCCACTGAAGACTGTAATTCAGCTTTGCCATCACAGGAATAAACATTTTACAGTTTAAAATATATCAAAGAAAGGAGACTGTTTTACTGTTACTGTTTTACTGTATTTTTGATCATATAAATGCAGCCTTCTTTCAAAAGATAACTTCAAAAGATTTCTTACTGACCTCAAATTTTTAAACAATGGTGTGTATTTTGTAATTTCTTAAAAACCACCATAACAGCTTTGTGTTTTATAGTCTTTATAGAGGCTTATGCTTAAAAACAGCATTTTTGTTTTTCTGTGGATTTTCCATATCCTCGCTGCAATAATTTAAATGTTAGCAATTCACACATAGCCTTCTGTTGGCACCATAGGTTGGCACCAAACTCACTGGACTACTCAGTTACATTTAAAAGGTAAAATAAAATAAAAATCTCAAGAGGGGATCAAAAATAGGGTTAAAACCATGCTATTAAAGCATTTTTGTTGTTATTATTATTATTATTATTTTTGTTTGTTTTTATCTTTGTAAAATATAAATGATACTTTTTAATGTAAAATGTAATTTTTTATATAATATAGTTGGATGTAATACAACATTTACTTTCGGGTTTATTTCAAAATCAAATATAAAGTTCGCTTTTTGTCCTTTTGTAGTAAAACGTTTGGGGGAATCTCCACTGAGCGACTAGAGGACGACGTTTTCTGTGCAGGATTGGAAATCTCGCGTTTTCTCGCGATATGTGATTGACGACTGCTGCAGAATTCAAACTAGCCGTTTGAAAGTTCCCGAGCAGGAAAGCGGTTGGGGCAGTTCATTCTTCAGATATATTATTGCTATCACCAACTACCCTTTAAATCTAAAGGTAAACACATTTAGACATCTACTTTGTTCTGTAGCTGTCAGTTGTATGTGGCATTAAGAAAACAGACTTCTTATGAGTGCAACGCGATGTTTTTGATCGAAGTTTGCATAGTTAACCCGAGGTAACGAGCTAACGCAGTTAACTGTATAGTTAGCCAAAACCATCAGTCTGTCTTCATATACTCACCCTAATGGTTCTTTTTTTAGAACTGACTTTCATGAAACCCTCAAAGAGAATGACAGCCAGTGTTGTGAATGGTGACTGACGCGCGCGCGTGTGTGTATGTTTGTGGTTCAGGTGTACCCTACATACGGGGACAACATGTCCCCACAAAGATGGGTTATAATGTATATCTGAAATCCTTAACCGTTTGGGGATATTTTTGGTCCTAGTGAGGAAAACAGCTTATAAATCATACTAATTGATATTTTTGAAAATCTAAAAATGCTGAAAGTTCTCTGATGAGTAGGTTTAGGGGATAGAATATACAGTTTGTACAGTATAAAAATCATTTTGTCTATGGAAAGTCCCCCCCCAAAAAAACATGGATACCCAACATGCCTGTCGGTGTGTTTGAAAGACAAGTATACACAATCTTCTACATTAATGATCACACTCATTTTAGATGTCAGATCTAGAGGATGAGATTAAAGTGTTGCGGCGGAAGGTGCAGGAAAGAGAAGAGGCGCTTCAGAAGGCTGGACAGTATGGACTTCAACTTTTGGATGACAAAATGGATATGCACAACAAATTGGAGGAACAGCGAATCGAGATGTCCAATGTCATTGAGGTACTGACTCAACATTGATTGGCACCATTTGATCTACCATAATATGATAATTAACAGTAGCTGATCCGTAAATGATTTCTTTAATGTGTTCAAATGTAATTTTGACTGTATTGTCTAATTGCAGACTCTGGAACAAGAGAAATACTCTTTGGAAAGGGAAGTTGAGTTAAAGGCCCGCATGTTGGAGAGTCTGCGATCAGAATTTGAACTTGTAAAAAACCAACAGAAACATCAAATGGAACAGAAACAAACTCTGCTGGAGAGGAACCATGCTCTTGAGCTCAGTGACTTAAAGAATAAGGTCAGCTTATATGCTTTTCTTGTTCAGAAGTGCTATGTTTTTCCCATATGAAGGATTCATTCACCTTCTGCTTTTCATCTGCTGAAGTATGGTTTTTTTATGTTTAAATCATTTTTGACAGTTGGAAACCTATCTGAAGACTCAATTTTTAATTTTTGCATTTGGTGATGCAACCAGTAGCAAAGAAATTACACACTTTAGGTTGAAGCATAATTTCAGCCTATCATAATTCTGATAAAATGCCTTTGTAGATGGAGAAAATGAAGACAGATTTAGAGGAGGCTCAACTTGCTGAAAAGCAGATGAGACACAAGCTGGACCAGCAGTCTGAAGTTCTAAACAGCAAAACTGAAGAACTGCGTGTTCTTACAGAACGTGCACATGAAACAATGTCCTCAGAGATACTTGAGCTGCAAGTGCAGAAGATGGATATGGAATCAGCAATGGTAGAGTACTTTCTAATCTTTATTTTTAATGGAAGAACATGGACATATGTCGTAGAAATAAGCAATGTCAGCGTGCCCTTGGTGTTGAAGTGTGATCTTGTCTTGCAGGCGTCTTTGGAGCAAGAGCTTCAGGAGGCACGATACAAAGAAGAGCAGCTACAATTGGCCAACACTACCCTCCAGAGGCAACTGGAGAGACTCACAGAAGAGAAGGAAGAGAGAGAGAAAGAGGCAGTGTCCTGCTATAATGCTTTAGAGGCATGTCAATTTACATTTTCATGTATTTACACTACCTTTCAAAAGTTTGGGGTCTTAAAGATTTTTTAAAATGTTTTTGAAAGAAGTCTCATATGGCCCACCAAGGCAGCATTTATTTTGATCCAAAATACAATAAAAATGTTATAGAAAATTTTTATTACATTTTAAAATAGATTTTTTCTATATTCATATTTATTTCTGAAATGTCAAAGCTGAATTTTCAGCAGACATTACTGTAGTCTTAAGTGTCACATGATCCTTCAGAAATTATTCTAATATGCTGATTTGATTTGAAACATTTCTTTAAATTGACACAGTTGATAACAGTTAAGCTGCTTGATATTTTTGTTAAAACCGTACATTTTTTCAGGATTCTTTGATAAATTGAACATTCAAAAGAACAGCATTTATTTGAAATCTTTTGTAACAATGTTCAAGTCTTTACTGTCACTTTTTATTCATTTAATGCATCCTTGCTAAATAAAAGTATGAATTTCCCCAAACTTTTGAACAGTACTGTACATTGAGGTATATCTGTAGGTAATGCTCTAGAATTTTTTTTTTATATTGATATAGTGTATTCACATGGAATTCTGATGCACATTTTCAGCACTGATTGAGGGGGGAAAAATAGAAATATTTTTGACAGTTTTTGTTCTACTCAATGTAGAAAGCTCGTGAAGCCAACCAAGACCTTCAGATCCAGCTGGAACAGGTGTTGCAGCAGGCACAAGATCCAAACAGCAAAGGCAATTCCTTGTTTTCTGAGGTACATTATTGATAATTACTTCTACTACTTTCTTCATAACTTACTTTAATTATCACTAAGTCTTAATTTAGAGAGCAACTGAGTAACATTTTATATCAATGCAAAATAAAAATAAGGTAGTAAACCTAATAAATTAAGTATGAACAGTTAATATGGGGCATTGTATTTCTTCATAATAATGAAGCAGTTTTGTTTTCTTTTTTTGTTTTTACTGTGATAAAATATTTGGATTTGCACAGGTAGAGGACAAGAGAGCAGAGATGGAGCGGCAGCTGAACAGCATGAAAAGACAGCATGAGTCTCTACAAAAGCAGCATGTTCTCACCAAACAGCATATGCAACGCATGAAGGTAAATGGTGGTTTTTGAGAAATGCTTTACATTTTATTTATAGTTTTCCTTATTGTTTTCCTTGTTTCTGCTGTTTTAGATGCAGATAGCTACCCTTATGCAGCTCCAGGGCAACCGGGCCGACCCAGCCCAGCTTGAACGATTGCAATTCATGTTATCTGACAAGAACAATGAGATAGAAGGCCTGATGATGAAAGTAAGAGAACTGGAGAAAGAGAAGGTAAGCTTAGCATATTACAACCAGCATTAAAATTGAATATTACAGTTTGAGGAATGTTTTTAGAAACTCTGTCACCAACAGACAACTGCAAAAGACCAGCATCCACCTGCCCCGTCTAAAGAAGGCGAGCAAATGGATGAGACTTATTACACAGACCTATTAAAAATGCAACTTTCAAATTCAAAGTAAGTGTTCTCTCATTAATTATTTGTACTGGTAGTGGTACTTTTGTACTTTTTTAATGCAAAAATGACATGTGTGTGTATAGGAAGGACGCAGAGAAACTAAAAGATGAGTTATCCATGGCAAGAATGAAGGCTCTCTCTGAAAGTCAGAGAGTGTTGGAGTTGGAGAGGAAACTCTATGGCACCGAGCAAGCGCTGAAACAAAGACACAGTGACAATATGAGGCTCCAAGTCAAGCTTGAAGAACTAAAGATGAAATATACACCTAATGGTAATTTTTTTTTCATCTCTGAGCCCTAGTTTTCTACATAAATTATGTTTTATAAACAAAGTTTGGGAGGAACACTTTCAAATGATCACTTTCAACCAATAGTCAGCAATCAATAATCAACATGTCTACCCAATCAGCATAAGTGGAGGACATCATAAATACACAGTCCACTCACCTATGTTCCTCAACAGTTTTTCAGCATCCCTCCACCACCCTTTCTCCTCACACTCGCCTGGTTATCTTCCTAACCAGAATACAGGGGGAGTACTAAGGGTTCGGGCCGAATACCGAGCTCGGAGCGCTATCCTCGGACAGAACGCCAAATACGCATACCAGTTATTTATCTGACTTATTTATAGTGTATAATTGTATAATATGTGTATAAGTGTATATAAGTGTGAACTCGTGAAACCAGTTTAGTGCAACAGTCGGGTTCTGAAAGTAAAAATCCCATTCATTTTTTTCCCATAGGGGAATTGATTTTTAACAATAACATATAACGCTTTAAAGGGTTAGTTTACCCAAAAAATGAAATTTCTGTCATTAAGTATCACCCTCATGTTGTTTCAAACTTGTAAGACCTTCGTTCATCTTCGGAACACAAAGTAAGATATATCCAAGAGTTTTTTTTATCCCCCATATAAAGCAACATAATTACTATCATTCAAAGTCCAGAAAAGTAGTAAAGACATTGTTAAAATAGTCAGCGTGACTACAGTGGTTTAACCTTAATGTTATGAAGTGATGAGAATACTTTTTGTGCACAAAAAAAAAACAAAAATAACTTTATTCAACAAATTCGTCTCTCCCCTATCATTCCCTTACGCTGTTTACATTTAGCGCATCCAGGATCTATGTCAGATTGCTGACTTAGTATTGGCCAGTAATTGATGACAGAATTTTTTTGAACTATCCCTTTAAGTACACAGTCTTGTACTTTTATCTGATTTTTAAATCATATTTTGCTTCAAATCAAGGTTTGTAATGTGGTTCATCTGATAGCTGGTTGGTTTGCTTTATGGCCTAGAACTCTTTAATGAAGACTTTTTAAAAATCCCTATGGGAAAAATACTTTCCCTGAAAAAGTGGCTGGGCATTTTATTAGTTAACTACTGTAATAATTCATCTTTGTGCTGCTATTATATACTGGTCATAAATGTAACGTTATGTATTCAGAGGTGAACAAAGCTCAAGTACAGAAACGCCGCCGGGAGAAGTTTCCTGTAGCAGTTCCAGAGGAAAAGTCAGCACCCAGCAAAGAGGATACTGCAACCATGGATACTGAGCCAAACAAGGGCTTGTGTGAAAATACAGAGGAAAAAACCCTGAGTCATCCCATTGAGAAACCAGTTGTGATCCCGTTACAGTCTGCACAACCCACAGAACCCAACCCTGTCATTCCCCGTGAGAGCAAGTCTGTTCGAATCTGTGAGGATCCCCCAGTCTGCATTCCTGATGCGCCCAGGTCAGTGCCAACCTCTGCATGCCAGCCCTTCTCCCTTCTGCTGCGCTGTGTCAACTTTACAGTCTTTGTCATCTTCCTCTTCCTGGGGTTTATGAGAACATTTACTCCTCGACCGTCACTTCCTTCTCTACCGCTGCCTCTCAGGAATCCTGTTGTTCGAAGGAACTTATTTTAACATGTAATGCCATGTGATCTTTAAGATGATGAACTGTTAAAGACTGTTAAATCATTGTGAAATGTAGCCTGATATTTGACTAATACAAGAGTTAAACTTTTTGACTGTGACATTAAAATTCTTATTACTTTTAGAGAAATACTCCTGTGGCAGTAGTAAACAATAATAACGTTAGCTTAAAAATGTTGTTCTATGACATTGAATTTAAGCACTTGAGATCTATATTTTCAACCACCACAAACTGAATAATTTGCCTGTAGGTCTCCTGTAAGTGACTCCAATAGCAAGAAAGAGGATCAAACTCATCATAGCAGTGAAGAAGAGGAGAACTGGAGAACTGAAAGGAAGAAGAAAAAGTACCAACAACCCACTCATGTTAACTCAGAAAAAACCATGGCAAACGAATGTGCTCAACAGTAATTTGGCTAATGCAAAATCATTTGTCATAGTTAAAAAAAAACAATATATTGTATAAATATTTTAGCAGGTTTGTAATTTACACCATTAATTGATGGATTTGACTTGTCCAGTCTATGCACATGATTTGTAGCACATTTTATAGTTTTTTCACATTTATTAATACCTCTGTAATATAATTAACTAATGAATAAAAATGATTTAATGCAGTCTTAATGCATTATCTTGCTTACTGTATATGTTGTAGTGAACTTCCTGTGTACCATTATTTCCATGTTCTATAATGGTTTATAAACATATGGAAAAATAGAGCCAGATTGTGATGGTCATCAGTTTTTGTTTTTCTCTTTGAGGCTTAATAATTTATGAACAGTATATAAGCTAAGTTCTGCTGCAGTTGTACTTTATCCTTATCAATTAATTTTTTTTTTCTTAATTTGTGGTCTTGGAACGAAAAGTTTTTATAGATTTTTATTATCCACATATACGTAATTAACAGGTAGTTTACATTACATTTCTAGAATTGTGTCGTGTTAAGTCGAATATAAAAATATTTTGAACAATATTTTTCCATTAAAAAATAATTGTGCATGCAGCTTTTATGACCTCTTATGAATTTTCAAAACCTTGAAAAAAAAAAAAGAATAAAAAAATACCACGTTTGTCAGAGATTGGGTTTAACCTGACTCTGATTGCGTCATGAAAATGTGTATCTTGTTGCCAATCACCGCGACCAGAAAGAATGACGTACTCCGAAAACAAACTTGCCTTTATCTGATTGGTTCACGTATGCACTGCGGAAATGCACATGGTTTCTAGTTATTTCTTGCTGGACGGTGCAGCTGCTCGACTCAGCACGTTAACAGATTAAATGAAACATAATTAGATATGTTTACGGTAGAATTTGCAAATCCAGAATGAGTTAATTTAGTAAAAGCTTAGGAATGGAATTCAGGTTTGGCTGGTCTCCTGGCAATGGATGACGTGTGATTGTTTACCAGGCTATTTTGTGTTTTATTTGCAAACGTATTGCGTTTTCTTCGTCCAAGATAATGTCCAGACTTATAATGCAAAACAAGTGGAGTATCAAATTTGGAGTGGCAATCACTTTTTGGCTTTTCAGTCTTCATCTCATATCTGCCCACAACTTGAAGGTGAGATCTGCTGTTGGGATGTTGCATATCTTATCATTTATTTTATTGTAATACTTTAATAACAGTATAATTTTTGGCTATGCAGTCTCCAACAGCCCTGTCTGTCAAAGAAAGTTCAGATGATCATAGCAAGGGAGAAGAAACAACGTTAGAGAATGAGGATCCTGAAGATCTGGAGGTGTTTAGACCTACAGACAAGTGGCAAACTCTCAAACCAGGTGGCTATATTCCCATGCCGACTGTTGTGACCCTAAATAAATAGATGATTAACAGATCAATTTCATATTTATCTGTTATTCAATTTAGGTCAAGCAGTTCCAGCAGGCTCTCATGTCAGACTGAATCTTCAGACCGGCCAAAGAGAGGTCAAGATGGGAGAAGAGGGACGTCTCAAATACTGGAGAGATGGAAATAGGTATAGTAACAGAAGAATATAATATTCTATAATAAATACTTTATCATATGGTTAGTTATTCAGTTTTTTTCCCCGTCTGTGTTCAGGCAAGGGATGATGAACATGCACAGCCCTTCATTCACAGCTGAGGAGCTGAAAGAGGCTCTGAAAAAAATTAAAGAAGGAATACACGATGCTGTAGACACAAAACAAGTATGTTCATATCAGTTGATTTCTATCCATTTTCCTTTGATGCTTATTGAGTTTTTTTTTTAATCAAGATGTTTGGATATAGGAGGAAGATGCAGTGAAGGCCCAATTTCGCCCCATCGAAGAGCTGAAAAAAGACATGGAGGCACTTGACATGCTTGTAGAGACAGATGTTCAAGTTATGAGGAAACTTTTAAACCAATTCAATAATACTAACAGCACAACTGATGAAAAAGTTAGAGCTCTTTTTGAACTGGAGTACCTCGTTCACCAGGTAATGCTTTAATTGTGATTATGAAGCAACATGTGCTCAAATTATTTTTTTTTTTAATCTTATTGTTGTTTTTAATATAGGTAGATAATGCCCAAAATTTGGTGTCCATGGGAGGAATGCAATTGGTTATAAATGCATTGAACAATACCGAGATTCGTCTCCAGGAGAGTGCTGCGTTTGTGCTCGGATCTGCTGTGTCAAGGTAATTGGCATTCTCTCAAGCAAAATTGCTGCCTACACATGATTTAATGTGCAGTCGCATTTAACGTTGTTCAGCGAACTTTCACAGTCAAAAATTTCAATAGGAATCCATGCATGAAATTTTGCACAAGGGTGAAAGATTTCCACACACAGATTTTGCTGCGGGTTCAAGTTGGTCATGTTGATCAACAGAAAGCTGCGTGGTTTGAAAGTGACTTCTGTGTGAACTGTGCTTCAGTACATTGCTACACTTTTGACAATAGACAGTTTACCCTTTTTTACCCACGTAATTTTGTGTAATAATCATCATCTACATTTTTCTAGTAATCCATCAGTGCAAGTTGAGGCAGTAGAAGGCGGTGCGTTACAGAAGCTGCTGACATTGCTTGCCACTCAGCGACCAATGGCAGTTAAGAAAAAGGTATAACCAACAAGAAACCATGGGTATTATGCTGTTAATAAAAGTAGTAAATAGTTAAATAGTCTTTATCATATTTATATGCTTATAAATTTATCATTTACTTTTGACATTCTGATTTAATACAGGTGTTATTTGCCGTGGCCTCACTACTCCGTCACTTCCCGTTTGCTCAAAGTCACTTTCTGAAGCTTGGTGGCGTGCAGGTGCTTAGTGAACTGTTTCAAACACCAGGGGCAGAGGTCCTCCGTGTGAGAATCATCACAGTTCTCTACGATATGATCATTGAGAAGGTTCATATTTGTTTACAAGTTTAAACTTTGTTACACTACCATGCAACGTTTGGGGTCAGTACGTTTGTGTTGTTTTGGATAGAAATTAATACTTTAATTCAGCAAAAGGGGCATTAAATTGATTAAAAATAACAGTAGAGACTAGGGGTGTCAAAAAATATCGCAGTACAAAAACATTCACCCAAAATGAAAATTACTGTGAGAAAAAATTCAAGTTTACAGAGTTTTAGTGTCAGTACTACATTGAACTACTATATATAATGTTCAATATAATGTATATTTGAAAATAATGTATAATAATGCAATGGGAGAATAATTGTGGGTCCTGATAATGCCAAGTGGCTTAAGTTATTTTAAATATATCTAGTCAGTGACAGAGTGCAAACATGTTCATATTTTTCCGTATTTTCAGCTTCAGAATCATGAATATTTTTAATCTGGCGTAACCATCGTCCTGTGCATTGGTTTACCAGCACCAAGTCCGAGCCTATTCATTTCCACCCCCAATGTAATACCAAATTTAGCATTTTAATCGACAGTTTTTGCTTTGTTAACCTTTTACCATATGTCTTGAAGTATCGCAATAATATTGCATTGTGAGTTTCAGTATCGTGATATGTATTGAATTATGACATGAGGGTATTGTTACATCCCTAGTAAAGATCAGAATATTTCTATTTCTTTTTAACTTTCTATTCATCAAAGAATCCTAAAAGAAAAGTATCATGGTTTCCACAAAAATATTAAGGAGCACAACTGTTTTGAACATTCAAAATAAGAAATGTTTCATGAATACCAAATCAGCATATTAGAATGATTTCTTAAGAATCATGTGACACTGAAGACTGAAAAGTCAGCTTTGCCATCACAGCAGTAAATTACATTTTAAAGGTGCCCTAGAACTTTTTTTAAAAAGATATAAGTCTAAGGTGTCCCCTGAATGTGTCTGTGAAGTTTCAGCTCAAAATACCCCATACATTTTTTTAAATTAATTTTTTTAACTGCCTATTTTGGGGCATCATTATAAATGAGCCGATTCAGGGTGTGTGGCCCTTTAAATCTCGTGCTCCATGCCCCAAGAGCTCAGGCTTGCCTTAAACAACACAAGAAAAAGATCAAACAGCTAATATAATCCTCAAAATGGATCTTTACAAAGTGTTCGTCATGCAGCATGTCTAATCGCGTAAGTACAGTGTTTATTTGGATGTTTACATTGATTCTGAATGAGTTTGAGGCTATGCTCCGTGGCTAACGGCTAATGCTGCACTGTTGGAGAGATTTATAAAGAATGAAGTTGTGTTTATGAATTATACAGACTGCAAGTGTTTAATAATGAAAATAGTGACGGCTCTTGTCTTCGTGAATACAGTAAGAAATGATGGTAACTTTAACCACATTTAACAGTACATTAGCAACATGCTAACGAAACATTTAGAAAGACAATTTACAAATATCACTAGAATTATCATGATATCATGAATCATGTCAGTTATTATCGTTCCATCTGCCATTTTTCAAATATTGGGGGCGTAAACCCCGACTGTTACGTAACAGTCTGTGTTATGTTGAGATTCGCCTGTTCTTCGGAGGTCTTTTAAACAAATGAGATTTATATAAGAAGGAGGAAACAATGGAGTTTGAGACTTCCTGTATGTCTTTTCCATGTACTGAACTCTTGTTATTTAACTATGCGGAGGTAAATTCAATTTTTGAATCTAGGGCACCTTTAAAATATATTTAAAATCAAAATGATATTTCACAATATTACTGTTTTTCTGTATTTTTGATTAAATAAATCCAGCCTTGGTAAGCATTAAAGATAAAAACTTTAACAAATATTTCTGGCCCCAAACTTTTGAATGGTAGTTATTTAGAAATGGTTAACAAATGTAATTTCCATATCTATCAAGCTCATTCTTAAAATTCACATATACTTTGTTTTGTAGGAGCTGATATCACAGGTGGGAATGGACATTATACCAGATTCCTCTCACCAGGAACGTTTGCGACAATATGCTGAAGTATCCCTCCTGCCCATGTTGGTGGAGCAGGGGTGGTGCAGCCTGGTGCCTGAGCTTTTAGCGTCACCTGAGCACGACTGGAGAGAGAAGGCTCTGCGAACTCTACTTGCCATGATGGCTCAATGTCACGCTCAGTATAAACAGAATCCTTCATTGACAGCCTCTCTGAGTGAACTGCAAAAACAATACCAAGAACTGGTGCTCACAGAGCAGGACGTAGGGGAGCAGGACGGTTACTTTGGGGAGATCCTGGCACTTGTGGACTCTATGGTAGTTAAAATCCAAAAGCTGTAAACTGGGACTGCTACCTTCTTGGAACATGAAGAACTAATAAAATTATTGTATTTTGAATGATGGACTTGTCTGGTTGTCTGGCTCGCAGTTCAATTGATGCACCATGTATAATGTTTACAAAACTAGATGGGTCAATGACAAGTAAGAGTGTTCACAAAAAGACAAGGAAAACTATGTTTTTAGTGTTCTTTCTCATGCTGGTTTCATATGGTGATAAAACTTTGACACCGATTTAAAAAAAATATGTGGTGTAACAGTAAAATCAGTTTTGACAAACACACACACACACACACACATACTAAATTTATCATGCTTATATATCAGGTTTTTTCTTTTAATTGGGATTTTTCTTCATTATAATTCTAATACGATCTAAAGACAGTTGTATGACCCTGATATTTTTTTACTTTACCCCCAAATGTCACAATGAGATTCATTTCAGAAAATAAAAACATGTATAGTATGAATTGAATGTTTTTTGGAATAAATTAATTGGTCGAAACAAAAATTTATGTCATGTCATTGACCCAAGTTTATTTTTTTAAGCTTTCTGAAGGTGTAGTTTTTTTAGCTTTAACAGAAAAAAATGCAATGTGCAACGGAAAGTCTATTGCTGTAACTTCAAGGACGGCGACAACAATTATGTAAAGGAAGGAAGAAATTCAGAGTATGAAAGTTTATTTGAAACTATACTTTTTAATCATTACTTTTGTAATAAAATAGAGCTCTTAAATGATTTATTGCATTACATTACATGTTGACAAATCAATCTTTCATAAAGTTCCAATAGCATATGACCTTATACTGTATGATACTGATTAATATTTGATAGATCATGCTGGTTGTTGTTGTAGCATCTAAATGGAAAGCCATTATGGATGTCATAGCTGTAACAGCAGTGAAATCAGGAGGTCTCACATTTTCCTTCGTGCTTTACGTTGACATTCTGGTTACGTAGCCTAAACAGAGAAGATATTTGTTAGAAGAGGCACACACACTGCTGTCAAGAATGTTTACTGTATTGAAAAAAAAAGTATTTTGCTTTTTTGTCAGAGATATGTCGTCCTCAAAATGAAAACATGGCTGTTTACTAAACCTTGGCAGGTTTGTAAGTGGTTGAAAGCTGACATCTGGGCCTAGCTTGAGATTTCTCACATCTGCTGCCTCAGCCTTATCAAAATGTTGAATTTACATTGCATAAATGTTCAGCTGACTTACTTGCTCTCCCAGTGTAGCATGCACTCATTGGAGTAAGTGATACCATCGTCTCCACACACTGGATTGTACTCACGAGTACATCCAAAACCAGGAGTATCGCTGTCCTATTGAGATATCAGAGAGATTCAAACCACATATCATGACACTTTACCTCCACTGTACTTGGTTATACACTACTGTTCAAAAGTTCAGGGTCAAGAAGATTTGTTTTAATTAATATTTTATTCAGCAAGGATGCATTAAATTGATCGAAAGTGACAGTAAAGACATTTATAATGTTTCAGAAGACTTTTATTTCAAATAAATGCTGTTCTTTTGAAAAGACAATAAGAAAAGGTTACTGAGCACCAAATCAGGATATTAAAATGATTTCTGAATGATTATGTAACACTGAAGACTGGAGTAATTATGCTGAAAATTCAGCTTTACCATCATACGAATAAAATATATGAAAATGTTATTTTAAAATGTAATATTTCACAATATTAATCTTTTTACTGTATTTTTGATCAAATAAATGCAGCCTTGGTGAACCATAAGAGACTTCTTTCAAAAGCATATTTTTTTAAATAGTTACGGCAACATCTGGTAACTTTAAAATGATGGTTTTACTATAACTTACCTCACTCGGCTGTGGTTCTGCCGCTGTGAAAATAGTAAAGATACATTATTATTATGAGAAATGAACCAGGAAGTGCACTCATGTTTTCCATACTGAAATTCCGGACAAGGCTTAGAATAAAAAAAAGCTGCTAAGCAAGTTTTCCCCTTTCTTTTCAACCTATTGTATGTTTTGCTTGAATAGCTTAGGGCACTTGATGTATGTGGTTATCTCTTTCATTTCAACATCCTTCTGCGTTTTTGAGTTTATTTGCATAGATTAAATGGAAATATATTCCAGCAATACTCCAGATTAGGTTCAGGTCAAAGAATCAGAGAATCTAAACTTATAACAACAACTGAAATTACAGATTCTTTAAACCAGCTCTAATCATGTTGTTTCTGTCCAGATTCAACATGAAATGGTTTTGATGCAGTCATCAGTTCTCATGAAACCATGGATCTCATATACAACATGGACCCATTCCAAAATATAACAAAAAGTATCTCTCTGAGTAGTGCATAGTCAAAACTAATGGCTTTTAAGAATAAAATTGAATCTTGTAAACTGTAACCTTGTCATACCTGGATTTTCAGGAAAGCAAATCACAATTTAAAAGTCATCATCCATATGCTAAAAACATTGTGGGTATTTCAAACATGTTTATGACACATCAGTGTCCAATGATGTATATTAAACAACAACAACAGTAGCCTGGCTAAGTATGAGTATTTGGTTTTAATTAAGATAATTTTTACAACATAGTATTCACAGTTCAGTGATTTTATGGACCTTAACAAACAGCAATTTTGATACTTACAAGAGAGGTAAATGAGAAAAGAAACGCAGATCAAGACAGCCAACTTCATGGTCACAGTTGTTGAGCGAGTTGAGAGTGGGAAACTCGGCAGGTGTATCTTTGTAGCTGGGGTTCTGTAGTTATGTAGCTTTCGAAATTAAACAACACTCCTCCCTCTCTCCCATTGTTGCTGCCTACCCAGAAAGAACCTGACTAGTGACATTCATGTAATGGGTCCACAAACAATGACTAAGGGCATTTGGGACTAAGGTCATTTGTTTGTCGTTTTGTAATATTATTAGAGAAACCTTGTCAAAGTGCATCCTAAAGAAAACTGTTCAATTATATTAAACATTACTAGCAATAAAATATAAGCATAAAACCCCTCTTGCCCATGAGAGGAGCAGAGCTGGATAATGAGGTCTAAATAAAGGTCTCATTTTACCAACATGATGTCTAACTTCATTAAATCTCAAAATGTTTGTTGCAGAAACTGATGGCTTGTTACCTGTAATTGCTTTCCTATTCAGTAAATGTCCCATTTTCAAAATCTGCTTGGGATTCGCTTTATTTTGTTGATGGCCTCCTATCTATTTAGAGAAGCTTTTTGTTTTCTGAATGTGCTTTTTATAGTGAGTTGCGATAAGTAAATCTTATGTTGTCCAACTTGTCTTGAAACCTTCAATCAAGAGATTAGGTAATAATTCATCACTTTGACGAGTAGTCAAACAGAACTAAAACTATAATTAAAAGGGACATGTGCAATAACTTAATTGAGAGAAACCTTTAAAGGGATAGTTCATCCAAAAATAATTTACTCACTGTCATGTTGTTCTAAACCTTTAAAGGGATGGTTAGCAGAATGTCAAGGATGGTCAGTCTAAGTAACCAATATTTTAATGTCTTCTCTCTTTCTCTCTCTCTTTTTTCATAACAAGAAAGCAACTGGTGACTGCCTTAAAATCTCTTTTTGTGTTCCGGAAGAAAGAAAGTCATACAGAGTAAAAAAAATCATGAGGGTGAGCACATGACGACTAAATTTACTTTTCTGGTGAACTATGCCTTGTTGGCATATCTCATTAAACCTCACTAGGTGGCATCAGCGAACCATGAAGCGAAGGTCGACAAAAACGTTGCCGTTACCGTGCACAGTCATCGCGAGACGTGTAAATATTGAATATGTCAAACCAGTGCGAACTGCTTTTATGGTGCCAACGACACAAATATAAAAGAAATACCCAATTAATGCCTCTAATAATAGACAGAAATTTATTTAAATTATGTCGTGCATTTTTATTATGATAGCACCTAATTTTTAATAATTTCTGTGTCATTATTATTGATGTATAATATAAAACAGCTCCCTTAATTTAAAAGAGTATAAGTAGGGCAACGACTTTACAATAAACATTCCCAAATTCCCGTGCGCGCCCTCGAGTTTCTCACCGCTCATTCCCGCAGCCTCGCTGACATCACGCGTGAACCCCTCCCCTGCCCGCGGCGGCGCGCTTTAGCGCGGTCTCGCTCCTCTCTTCAGATCAGCAGAATCTGTTCATCCCGAGACGGACAAGATGGCGAAGTGAGTGGGTTGCGCTTTGAGAAGAAAGCAGCGACTCACATAATTTCTTCAACATTAAAACGTCGGTTGCCTTGATGTACGTTCGAATAAGCGGGAAAGCGCTTCTTTAAGAAGAAAAATCGCCCCTCATAGCGAGGTGATTCAAAGAGAGCGTCGAGGACATCGACTCCGTGTCCTTTCAGGCTAAGCTGCTAGTCAGCTATTCGGGGAATTGCTCAAGAGAAAAAACAGCCTCAACCTCAGGGGAAATAGTCTTGTTTTTTACTGTGTCGAGGCAGCAAAACTCCTATTGAAACCAATGTCCGTTATCATCTCCTTTTCGGCGTTGTGAGTTGTTAAGGACACAAGCTAGTGATACCCGTTTTAGGCGAGCTAGCATTGTTTCAACTGGACTGAAGAAGAGAAAGCAGCCTGAAAACCTCACCCGTTCACACAGTTTCAGAGTAACTCGGATTTTAGGACATGGCCAGCAGCAGTGGCTCTAAAGCCGAGTTTATAGTCGGTGGAAAATACAAGCTCGTTCGTAAAATCGGATCCGGATCCTTCGGTGACATTTATTTGGCAATCAACATCACAAATGGCGAGGTAAAGATGAAATGGATGTTTAATTCATGTGATGAATGTCTGGGATAAGAAGATTGAAGGGTTTATACATATGTCCATCTCATCACATCTGATTACCTGGACACACTTCATATGGTCACTGAAACACATAGTTCGTATAGTCTTGAAAGATTGCAAAATTTGTATGACTTTTTATGAGGGTTTAACTGTTTGTGGGAAGTCAATCAACCATGCATCGTTGCGGATTTTAGTAGAAATGGAAGGTTTCCCAGATCAACTACTAAAGTGTGCTCTAAATATACTGAACTAAATTTCAGTGCTTTGCTGAACATCTATATGTAGATAGATAATAATATAACTTAATTTTGAATATTTTCAGGAGGTAGCTGTGAAATTGGAATCACAGAAAGCCAGACACCCTCAACTCCTATATGAAAGCAAGTTGTACAAAATTCTCCAGGGAGGAGTCGGGATCCCACACATTAGGTGAGTACAGATGTCTTTATTGTACGTTAAATTACCATAAGTTTTAATTAGATGGGGTAAGTTAGCTGGACTAGTTTTATCTGGTTGAAAGACTAACGTTAGCATGAGATCGAAAGCAACGGGTCGAGTACAAAGTACAACTACATCTTCGTGTAATATCTATCTCTACGCATAATACTTGTCTTATTAGATCATCCAATTCTGTATATATACTCTTATTTATCGTTTTTTTTATTTACTTATGATAGTGTCGACATGCTAACTAGCCCGTTCATTAGCACTAGCGTTTCTATGAAAGAACTGTGGTGAAATATATCTTTATAAACCTTGTGTTCTGTATAATGTACATTATTATAGTGTAATGAATGAGATTTGATCACGAAGTGTGTGTTTGTGCGTTGCTGAGTAATGAGTAATGAGCGAGTGGGAAATGGCCGCTGCTCTTTTGTTGTGTTTGTTCAACATGTCCTCCCTCTCGATCAGAAAATGGCGGATGAGGGAAAACAAGTTTCAGGGCCTAGTGCGACTGCTACTCTCTTCTCAAGGTGACTGAGACATACGAGCGATGATATTAGTTTTAGAACACATTTATAATTGTATAAAAGAGCCCATCTTTGACAGGATGCTTTCAATAACTGATTCTAGATGTACATTAGAATAAAGCATAGTGACTGTTTTGGCTTCAAACAAAATGGGTACAGGTTGTCACGTATGTTTTCTAGTTTGTATGTTATCAATGAAGGTAAATGACGTCATTCGCTTCAGTCTGAGTGCAGAAATCCCCTGACAGGTTAAGGTGTCTTGGTAGTTAGTGTACTGATTTTTCTTGGCTGTTTCCTTATGCAGTTATGTCGAGCTTTTATAATCTCTTTGTATTGTCATATATTAACTAATTTTAACCCTTATCCTGTGATGATTGAGATCCTGAGGGATGAGTGGGCCTAATCTTTCATACATCTACTCCAAGTAACTTGGCATAAAAATGTAAACCATTTTTTTTTTTAATCTAAAAGTAATATAGTAGTTTTCTGTGAGAAGGTTACAAACACCAGTTAGACGTTGAGATCTGTTACATGGCTTTTTCATTGAAGATGCAAAGTGTAAAATGGGGGGGGGGGGGGGGGGGGCAATGTTTTGGGTATGTTCATGTTAATTACCCTGGGGCCCAGAAAGATAAGTCTTTATCTACTTTCAATTTTTTTTTTTATTATTATTCTCAACCTTCCCCTCTTGGCTCTATCAAGCCGAATTACTATGGTAATTATGCATTAAAAATTAACTTTGCTGCAGGCATCGTCGATGGAAAAGGCTGGCATTACCTGCAGACACAAGCGTGACTAATAACGTGTGACCACTAATACAATAATAATTTATTGAATATTTCTATTAAAATTTGATTACGTTTCTATAAATGTATTTCTATTAAAATTGTTTATTATTTCTATCATGAAGAGTGGGTTTTTCACAATAATTATTTGCATGGCCAGATCTTGGTGGGGAAATCTTTGGCCCTTACACATATTTCCTGATTGCCTTAATTCCTATTCAAATGGCTTGATTTTGCCAATGAAAATTCACTGAACAGTAAACAGGGCTCCAGACAAAAAAAACAAAATCATTAAGGAGCCATTGGCTACTATAGGGGGGGAAAAACAGGTGCCAAAAAAGTTTGAGCCACACAATTAATGAACTTAAATTTTGAAATCACTTACTTTTAGTCAACCTGTTCTGTTTATATGTATATCTCCACTTTACAATGTCAGCATTTTCATCTTGTGATTTTTCTGGGAAATGAATGTCACTATTTTCACTTAATACTTTAATACTATTATAGTTTTTATTAATATTTTGCATTTTATATTTTCTGTTCTGATATTTTATTGTTGTTTTGGTTGTTTTTAAACATGGCTGTTTAGTTTTTTTTACATTTATTTCAGTATTAAAATTTATTTCAAGCAAAGAAAATTAGTTTTTTTTTTATGGTTTTAGTTAACTATATTTATATTGAATGGTATGTCAAAAAATGTTGTTAGTCTTTCCTTTCTGAAGCTACAAAAGTTTACTATGAATCAAATGAAAATAAATATAAATATATTAAATTTGGTTTGTGTAACCAAATAACAGGGGAAATTGATATAAATACAACTTTGACTAATGAACAGGCCAAAATACAGCAGGACTCTTTTTTTGAAATGCATGTGCTTTCCTTTTGCTGCTCATTCAAGTTTAGTTGAGGAAGATAAAAAAAAAAGTTACAAGTGTTTACAACACATTACAGTATGAATAATATAAAGTAAACTGTTGTAATTGATCAGCATTAGTTTTTAAGCAATCGATTGAGTAATGTTCTCTAATCATTGATTGCGAGCTGCTCTATTGCGAGAGACTGAAGAACGCACAACAGCGCCATCTTTTCACCTTAAAATATGCAGCGCTCACATTTATTTAATGAAATTACTGTTAATAATCACATTAGGTAGTATTGCAATTTGTTTTTCCATCCACAAAATATAAGGCACCTTAAAATGATCATTAATACTCTTGTTATACCATTTAAGGTACTGAAGACTTTTTATGACCTTTAATTTATCTGATGAGCATGAGAGGAGTGGAATAATGAAAGTGATCAGCATGATTGATATTCAAAATGGAAAGCGCGCGTGCGTACGCGCGTGTGTATCTGCAGTTTGCTGAGCCGGTTTCCACTTTTGAATGACGAATAGACTAATTTATATGAAGAAACAGCCAGTTGTCTCCTTTACACAGGAGCAGAATGCACCGATGCGAGGCGACAACAGTCTGCTTTCATCAGCTCTAGTTCTTTGGCGTCTGTTTGGTATGTGATATTTTCCCTAGCCGTTCATATTTTGAAACTTTCACACGCAGCATCTCATTTAATTGCGTCAACACAACAAATGATGTGATAGGCTGCTGGTCACAGAACACGCAAAAAACATGCAAATTTACAGTCATAATGTAGAAACCGTTTTAGTCGCACATTAATATGTTGCAACATTTTATACCAAATTGTTTGCTGTCAACTGCGGTTTCTTTTCCTAAAATTGTCGTCAAATTCTTCACCAGCCATGGTTATTGTTGGTCATTAGTTTCTCATTTCATTGTAGACTGTAATATATAATTTAGTAAACTAATCTAGCCGACAGAAGGTTTCCTTAGGTAATAATAGTATAAATACAAATGCCCTGCCTTTGCCACTAATGAACTGCCATTACAGATTGCATTTAGGTGTCCATTTCTATGGGATCTCATGCTGACAGCAGCTTGGCTGATTAGAAATCTGAACTCTGCTATAGCTAGTTATTTAACCCTGTGCAGTTAGGAGTTAGGTAACCCCTGTAATGGTTGGATGGATTTACCAAGCACTTCAAGGACAAGACCATAAAAGCAGCCATTAGTTATAACTAAAAATTATAGCATATTAAACTCTCCTCTATTTACTCTATTGCTTTCAGGCTGTGTAATTTAGGTTATTTATAATTACTGGACTGAATGGGAAGATACTGGTTTTATGTTTCTCATCTTTATTTTTGTGCTATTTTGGCTTAAACTAGTTTTTAATGAATGAATAAAAGTTTCCAGCAGAAAGGATGCGTAAAAGTACTGGTTTCAGTCACTTGTTATTAGAGCTGGGAAAACCTGCCATACAAGATCTCCCTCCCCCACACTCCCTAAAACCACTCACTGCCTTTGCTAATGAAAGAAAAGAGCTTTGTGTGCTCTTCAAAGTCTTTTATGTAAGCTCAATCACAAGAAAGTGTCTCCGCACTTTATTTAAGTGCATATTTTTACCCCAACACCTCTGTGTGATTAATAAACAGCCTTGTGTTTGAAGTTAAAATGTTCAGGCAAACTACACAGGTTTGTTCAGTTTCCCCTTAGTTTTGCTTTGAAAAGAGGAAATGAGTGTCCCACAGAGAGGCCTGTAGTTTCCGTAAGCAAGAGATTACTGTTTGCTATGAACTTCTGTAACCACTGTGAATAACAGTAGACTTGTTAAACATGAGGTTTTTTTTTTTTGTTATGTTTATGTTAGTAGTATACATTGCAGTAATTTTGTTTTTAACTTAATGGACAACTTTCCTAATCTTCCATTATTTCTGTTTTTGCTTTTGTATTCTAGGTGTCGCTAAGAAAAATACATACATATTTGTAAATTATCCTGAAAAAAAGCCTAAAACTGAATATCAGCAAAACAGTGTTCACTGATTTTAAACGAGCAGTTAGCATGGATGCGATTGCATCCTAGGGCCTCTTTACACCTGGTCACTTCATGCATTTTCTCTGATCGGATAGCTATCCGATTGTGGAGAGAGCAAAAAAAAAGAGAGAAAAAAAAAACAGGTGTAAATGCCCTCCAAAAAGCATTCAAGGCTGATTTTAAATCCGATCAGTCAAACTTT
Source organism: Chanodichthys erythropterus (assembly GCF_024489055.1). Lineage (NCBI taxonomy): Eukaryota > Metazoa > Chordata > Actinopteri > Cypriniformes > Xenocyprididae > Chanodichthys > Chanodichthys erythropterus. The sequence goes on along the minus strand of NC_090221.1, from coordinate 13,211,875 downwards.
AGAAGGTGGTCTGTGACTCCAGACGAAACTGGGCAAGTGTAAATGCATCTGGTTGTTGAAACCACATATGTAAATTTTACTCCCAAAATGTTAAAAAATAAACGTGTGAAAACGTGTTTTAGGCTATATGACATGTTAAAGCCAGATATGACTGCTACTGCAACAAGCATCGCCACAGATGAGTAGCTGATTATCTCTTCAGCAAGCCAACGCGCAAACTACCGCGAATGAAACAAAGTAAGTCGCAGACGCTCAACACAGTCATTTTCATTTAAAGTAGTAAGACTAAATGATCTTACCGGAGTTTTTGCTGCGCTCATGTTGCTTTCATTGGCGTGAATGCCGTTAAATTTGCGTAGTGCGGGAATTGAACATCGGATTTATTTGTTTTGCGGAGATACATTTATGTGGCCAAGTGATTTGGTGTAAACAGGCCCCTAGATATAAGCATCACAAGGATTAGGAGCCGGTTTGTGGTTCAAAGTACATTTTGCATTGTGAAATGGTAGATGTTGGTTTGCTGGCATAGACGGCCAAATGGGCACTAGTCTACTGCTGCACCTTGTCTCTCCACAATACCTCTTTGTTTAGGAGACTCTCTAGCATGATGGTTGCTTGGCGACTGCTGTAGCAATGTGTTCTCTAAATGTGTGACTCTTTTGAACCTCCACCTGCTGAGCTGTGTGTCTGAGTACTGGATGTCAAAGCTTCACTAATATTTTTAAGAGCCACTTGGTTGATTCTGTGCAGGCTTTTGGTATAAACGGTTTAAGCACTGTCCTAATACTTTTTTTTTTTTTGTCCTGAGGGGCCCCATCCATGCTAAAAGTGTCTAAAGTGGTTGAAGACTAGTGTAATATGTTAAATAGTGTTGTGGACGCTACAGTCATGTCACCAAGCTGGATATATTAGATGCCATTGTCCAGAGGGTGTGCCGCATAACTCTGGCACTTCCTTAACTGATAAGATTCATGCTTTATTGTCTCAATATAACTTGGTCAGCTATGTTAAATTTTAAGTGTTTTAATTTAATTGTAATTTGCTTGTGCTAAAATATCATCTTGTCATGCATCACTGAATTGATTTGAAGGATCAGCTCTTTTTGAAAGTACAACTTTTCATCATTTAATTGCTTTTGTAATAATGGCCATGCAATCTTGAGTGTCATCTGTTGGTGTTCATGGATATGTGATACTGTTTTTCAGGTGGTATGGCCAAGAAAAGGACTATAATGTTCTAGTGATGGACCTGCTGGGGCCAAGTCTGGAGGATCTCTTTAACTTCTGTTCCCGCAGATTCACAATGAAAACTGTCCTAATGCTTGCAGATCAGGTAATGATGGGTTAACTGGCTTATAATAACACATTGAATGGTTTTGTGGCACGATCTTAACCTGGTCGTTTTGCTTTCACAGATGATCAGCAGAATCGAATATGTGCACACAAAAAATTTCATCCACAGAGATATCAAGCCAGACAACTTTTTAATGGGTATTGGCCGTCACTGTAATAAGGTAAACTTTCACCATTTCCTTGTTTAAAAAAGACAGTCTGATTTAAAAGTGACATGGAGGATTGACTGCAAATAAAACTGCAGATCACTAAGGTTTCCTGTTACATTGAGACTTTCTCATGGACGAACACTGGCTTGAGAGCCTGTGATAGTTACGTTTGATGCCGCTCTGCTGATTCGGGATGGCTGGGTTGTACAAAGACTATTTGGTGGAAAATTTTAGGATCAGATAAATAAAACCGCAGTGAGTCCTTAGACACAATGTTTACAGCTTAACTTATTGATGGTTTGAGAATCACCTGACGTTGGGCTGTGGACATCTGTGGACATGGATTGTATGTCTTTCACTCCTCAAATGGAACTTGTGCATGATATGTGACTAGTGGTTGTTGTTGTTTTTCTTTCTTTCTTTTTTTTTTTTTTTTTTTTTAATTTCTCCCTACGACTGAGAGCCTTTGAAGTCCTTTGCACAGTTTTATTTTTCTCCATTCAAATGTGCAGAAGTTGCCTGATTTGTATTTTGTTTCAGATAACTCGTAATTTTGAGCCCTTGCAGACAGGCAACATTTGGCAAAGTTAAAGCATCATCTGCAAAATAAAACAATGACCTTCCAGCTCTGATGGTCGTCTAACAGTTCAGATCAGTTTCCACTACAAATTCTGGTACTGTTTGGTACTTCAGTGAAGCCTGTATTACCATTTTTGGCAGTGCTGTCTGGAATAAATGTTTACCATTGTGTGTCTGTGTGAATGCCAGCCTCAAGCTTTTATTTTTATACATACACATGAAATCGTCACCTTTTTCACTAAAACTCTGGATGCACACGCTCTGCTTTTGGATGTGTAGCTGTCGACATCCACCCTGGAAAAAAATAAATCATAGTTAAGAAGTGCAGTGTACTCAACCGACTTGAAGATCTGATTTATCTATTGCTTTGCAAACCCCACTGTCCTTTGGTGAGGAATCAAAAGGCCTATCAGCTTGCATTATCCACTGCTCTCTGCTTACATTTCTCATATGATCATTACCCCTCTTGATTCAGCCCCCAGTAAAACTTTTTTCAAGAATAACACCGTTAGCTTGGGGAAAGAGTAAAGCATGAGGACATGTCTTGACCAAGAATGGTGCAGGCCAACAGGTGACATAAGTTCACCACAAGAGTAAGTCTAAAAATGGAAGTGTTTAAGAGAATTGTTAATGTTTCATGCAGTTATATTTTCCTAGATTTATTTAGAAAGTTCAGATCCAAATATTCCTGCATATGAAAAAAAAAGCTTTGCCACAAGTTTGAAATAGTCTCCTCTCACACTCCCCCACTCTCCTGTCACATTGCGGATAACCGTACTCAGCTCGACACCATTATAAACTAATGGCTTGTTTTGTTGCTTTACCCTGGGCTGCTCTATTGAACTCTCCAATGTCACTTCCACCGAAGCTGTCCCATCTTGTCTTTTATAACTAAACTAAAACTGTTTTTTGCAATAACATGCAGTTTAAGTCATGCACCTCTTAAAATGCACGCATTTTTTTTTTTCTTTCGTTTTTTTGTTAGAGCTTGATCCCTACCTGATTTGGCCTCTCCACATGCCAAAGTATTCTAGCCTCTTCCTTACTGTAGGTGGTCCAATGATCTTTTAAACATGAAATGCAATATTATTTATCCTTCACAGGAGTTTAAAGGGGTGGGGCTGTTTTGGTTGGTTGCATTTGTTCTCAAAGCTTCTCATGCCTAATTTTAAAACAAGTGCCCATTGTAGTGAATGGCCTTTTAGAGTTTGCCCTTCTTAACCCTAGTTGTGCCATTTTCGCCTCATGCTAAGGTGGGCTTAGCAGTTAACTACTGTATGGCACAGCTAGTGTTAAATGCTGCCGAATGTTTATGGATAAAGCCTTGGCAAAGTCAAAAAAGAGAATCAGGCTTGGGGGGGACAATTGGTATAGATGACATGAAGAACACTGGGTTAAGCGGCCAGAGGTGCCATGTACAGTTTGCCTCTGTGGCTCAAGAGCCGATGAGGCAAGCCGGCCCTGCATTATATGGTCTGAAATAAAAACAACTATCGCTACTATGTGAGCCTGGGCTTATGGGAAGACGTCTGCCATTAGCAGAGCCTCCTCTGAGTTTGAGCTAGGAAGCTTGCTGGTGGATGGAGGATTGCCTTAGGCTTTCTCTTCCCCTCCCTCTGCTCCTTCTCGCGTTCTTTTTCTTAGCCTTGGTGTTGCCTGTCTGCGCTGGCCGTGTGCGGTTGTCAGCAATACTGTTTGATGCACTGCACCCTCTATTGTCTGTTCAGTGTTTAGAATCTCCAGTGGGGAAGAGGAAAAGAAGCTTGGCTGTTAGTTCTTCTCAGGATCCATCTTTCTCAGGATTAAACCAGGTCTGAAACCACAACCACCTCCTAATCGCCCAAAATTGTTTTATTTTTTTTCCTTTTGGAGTTCTTTATCCCATTTAATTTTGATTTTCAACAATAACCATTAACGTTTGTTGGCATTAAACCAGACACACATGCTAAACAGAACTAGAGATTAAACTCCTAATCCAGATTGAAGGGATCTCTGTACAGGAAGGTGAAGGACTTGTCACTTCGAGAGAAAATAGGATGATTGTTCTCAGTCCTAGTCAGTTCTAAAATTTATTCTCTGTCATAACATGATGATTTTCCCTTACTTTATTCTTGATTTTCAGTGCTAATGATGTATTTGGTTTAGGAGAATTTACTGTGTTCTGTTTAAAGTTGTTGATCAACAGTGCCCAGTGCTTTTGTGATTTGTAATCAAAGACTTTGTGACAGAATAATTTGATTGGCCTAATTTCACTGCATTGGGTGCTTGTTCTTGTTGCAGAACACATCTTTCAATTTATCAGCCGTGCTTTGTGGCACTGAGGCTTGTTTTTCTAATCCAGCCATCTAACATTGGACTGTGCTGTCAGAATGTTGCCTAGCTTGCAACCATTTGTCCAACAAAACGCATGAAAACTGTGGCCTGATATTGACAGGGTTGACCTTTTAAACACTTGCTCTTTAAATTGTTGCATGTGTTCTTGTCCTGAGATATGTGCTTATGCTTATTTAAATGTTCAGTTCACCTAAATAAAATTGAATATAACATTTGGTTCTCAGCTCCTAAAATCTAAGATTGTCTTTGGGCATCACAGCTATTTGTTGTCATCTTGAGAGCACTGACAGGCAAAATATTAAATGTTTGCATGGGTTTTCAAAGTGATAGCCTAGTACTTGTACGATGGACTGTATCAGATGAGAAGAGATCTTGCATAATTTGAAAATTGTTTAAGTCATTTTGACCAAAAACACATAATTTAAGGTTCATGATACAAAATTGTTTTCCATTGCTGGAGGTGTCTCTGCTGCAGTGTTGTTTTCCAGGGTATTGTTTTAAAAAAAGAAGTTGGTGAACAAAATGTAAATCATAATGTATTTGGATTTCTAGTAAGCCTTGGTTGTGTGTACCACTTTTCTCTTGACTTGACCTTTAATATAAAGGTCCAAGCGGAATTGCATGTTTGGTGTAACTAATTGCCTTGACAAGAGGAAATACGTTTCAAATCCCTAGTTGAGCCAAGCAAACAGTGGCACGGCTGAGTGGATACGTTACAATATGGCTGCTGCCTCAGTAAAAAAACAGTTGGGTGAGGCGCTCTTGCTGGGACTGCGGGCTGTAGGTGTGTGTGTGGGACACTGGATCTGACTGGCTTTCCACTAATGAAAATATTTCAGTCAATGACAGGCTCTTAGAGCTGACTCTTACATCGCTGCTTGGATAAAGGGTGTGTTTCCTTTCCCAGTAAGCTTCATTTGCGTTGTAGACTCTGACCCCTTCGCTTTGATTACAGCCACTGGATGTGATGTTTTTGTTCTTAAGTCCAGGTAATAGGTCAGACAGCACACAAGTTGAAGGAAAATTAAAAATGATTTTGCGGAATCAGTGACTTTTCTTGTTTAGAGTTAGTTTTAAAAATTAATTGCCAGTGTTTGTGCTTCTTTTTACTTTATTTATATAGTTGTTCCTCATCGACTTTGGTCTGGCCAAGAAATACCGAGACAACAGGACACGACAGCACATACCCTACAGAGAAGACAAAAATCTCACAGGCACAGCTCGCTATGCCAGCATCAACGCACACTTGGGCATTGAGCAAAGGTGAGTGCTCCTGCCTGAACATCCTTTGTGACCTTCAGTTGTCAATTTATTAATTTTGCTCATTGTGATTGAAATTGTTAAATTTGTCAAATTATTCTGCTAATAGTATTAATAATAAAGTCTATCAAATTGTAAAAATGTGAAATCTACAAAGCTTTTGAACCCTACTGTACACTACCGTTAAAGTTTTGGGTTGGTAAGTTTTTGAAAAGACTCATCACCAAGTCTGAATTAATCAAATACAGTAAAAACTGTAGTATTGAGAGAAATTCTAAAAATTTTATTGAAATGTTTTCTATTTTAATTAGGGATGTAACGATACACTCATGTCACGATTCCATACGATTCACGATGCTGAACTCGCACTTCAATGCTATTGCGATACTTTAAGCCAAAATAAAGATGGTTATATTATTATACCTTCCAAGACATATGATAGCAAGTTAACAAAAAATGTAGTGTTGATTTTAAAAATGCTAAATTTGGTATGGACCTGGGGGGTGGACTTGAATAGGCTTTGACTTTGTCCTCCATGCACAGGGCAGTGATGACACCAGAATAAAAATATTCATTATTCTGAACCTGAAAATGCAGAATTATTTTGCACATATACTTTGTGTGCCCTTTTTTTTTTTTTTTTTTTTTTTTTTTACTGGTGAAATCAGATGTTTGGCATCTAGACCCACAAATAAACCCACATTGCATTATTATACATTATATTCAACATTAACGGATTTGTTCACCCAAAAATTAAATTTCTTTCATTATTTACTCACCCTCATGTAATTCCAAACCTGTAAGACAACAACATCATAACCAATTTATAAGGCCCAGAAAGGTAAATACATCTTTAAAATAGTCCATGTGACTACAGTGGTTCGACCTTAATGTTATGAAGTGATTAGAATACTTTTTGTGCACAAAAACAAAAATAACAACTTCAACAATTTCTTCTCTTCCCTGTCAGAGTCCTACGTTGTTTACGTTGTTAATGCAGTGCAGCACTTCCAGGTTCCACCTCAGAGAGGCGACTCTATTGGCTGATGCTGTACACATGAGCAGCACGCCACATGCGGGTGATGCTGACGCAGGAGCTGGCCAATAATGAGCAGACTTTCTGATGTAGAACCCGGAAGTGATGCACTGTTTACAACTTTAATAAAGTTTGGGAATAGCCATTTTGATATTTAGTTCATTCAAAAATTAAAATTCTCTATTTTCTCACCATATCATGCGTGTTGCAAATTGGTTCATCTATTCATCTTATAAAGCAGTCGTGTCTCTTCACAAGACTTGGATTTGGATTAGACCGCTCGATTGACTTATTTTTACGATGACTTGGACCTTTTTTGGGTCTTTTTAAGTTTAGGGGAATTGACTATAATGGAAAATATCTTTGAGTTTGGAATATGAGCAAAAATCGTATAGGTTTGAAACAACATAAGGGGGTGAGTATAGGATGACAAATTTTTGGGTGAATTATAATTTATAAATACAGTAAGCTGAGTCTTGGCTAAAACTAACTTTATCTCGAATCATATCGTTTACATCACCGAGACATAGTCACGTTTTTATAGCATGATATCTCAATATAATACGTATTGTTACACCCATAATTTTAATGCATCAAATGTAATTTATTCTTTTGATGGCAAAGTTGAATTTTCAGCATCATTACTCCAGTCTTTGTGCTCAAACATTTATTCTTATCACTGTTGAAAACCGTTGTACTGCTTAATATTTTTTGTAGAAACCATGATGCATAGCTTTTTTTGATGACTGTTCAAAAGAACAGCATTAATATTTGCATACTTGCAAGTATTCATTTCTTTGCAAAAAGCTTACTGAGCCTTTAACTCTGAAGCCTTTTGCAAGAACTAGCAGCACCTTTAATTCACGATCGTGACATTTTGCGATCTTAAGTGATTGAAAGGCTTTGATTGCTTGCCCTTTACTGGAGGAGTGGCATGTCAGTGGTCAGCGAGTTAATTTGAGGGTACTTTACTCAAATCACCCCTTGCTTAAATATTTAAAATGCAAAATTATTGCATTTTAAATATTTAAGTTTTTTTTTTTTTTTTTAAATGATATGCCCTCAGACATGCTTAAAAGCCCTTTGGCTTGACTTAATCTTATTTCGGCTTAACAGTCGTCGAGATGACATGGAGTCACTAGGATACGTGCTGATGTACTTCAACAGAACCAGCCTGCCATGGCAGGGACTGAAGGTAAGCAGGACAGAATGCAAGTTTTCATTTATAATAGCTGGATTTTAGATTGGATCACACAGGATGTCTTTTATGGATTTCTTTTTGAAAAGCATGCCAGTGACTTTTCTACTGTATATGGTTTAATGTAGGACATGTTAAATATGGATGTTTAGAAATGCTGTCTATATGTAATTTTAGTAGGTTAATGGCTGTTAATGTGACTGAATATTGCTATTGCATTTTTCTTTTACTGCACAGGGAAAAGACTTAAAAGAATGAACTAAAAATTGCTAGGCACTATGAAACAGGCCAACAGGTGGTGCCTAAAAAAGTGCTGTAAATCTTTCAGCTGGGTTATTTATGGCCCCCAGCACTGTGGACTTGCACACTGATGAACAGTTAGTACCAGATCATAGTGTAATGTTTTAGTTTTTTACACACAGGCTGCCACAAAGAAACAGAAGTATGAGAAGATTAGTGAGAAAAAGATGTCGACCCCTGTTGAGGTGTTGTGTAAGGTATGTGAAGTTCTACATCCACACAGCAAGGCTTTTCAAAGGTGTACTCTTATACTTTGCTTGTGGCATACGTGCTACAAACATCTGCTCAGTTTCAAGGTGGTGATAAAGTTCTGAAACTCCACGAGTATGCGAGTACCTCCAGAACATTGAATTCTAATAACGAGAATACATTTTTGTCAGACCAAAAACTTAATTAACTTAATGTTTGAATTAAAGGTGCCGTAGAACATTTTCACAAGATGTAATATAAGTCTAAGTTGTCCCCTGAATGTGTCTGTGAAGTTTCAGCTCAAAATACCCCATAGATTTTTAATTATTTAAAAAAAAAAAAAATGAACTGCCTATTTTGGGGCATCATTAACTATGCACTGATTCAGCGCGCAGCCCCTTTAAATCTCTTGCTCCCTGCCCCCCCGAGCTCTCGACTATAAGTGCAGTTAAATGCATACAGTGCATAAACAAAGTTCACACAGCTAATATAACCCTCAAATGGATCTTTACAAGATGTTCGTCATGCATGCTGCATGCATGGATCGGGTCATGTGAGTATAGTATTTATTTGGATGTTTACATTTGATTCTGAATGAGTTTGATAGTGCTCCGTGGCTAAAGCTAACATTACACACTGTTGGAGAGATTTATAAAGAATGAAGATATTTATGCATTATTTAAAGTGTTTAAAAATGAAAATGGTGACAACTCTTGTCTCCGTGAATACAATAAGAAACGATGGTAACTTTAACCACATTAAACGGTACATTAGCAAAAAGTTAACGAAACATTTAGAAAGACAATTTACAAATATCACTGAAGTTTTTATTGCTCCATCTGCCATTTTTCGCTATTGTTCTTACTTGATTACCTAGTCTGATGATTCACAGATCTGTGCACAGATCCAGACGTTAATACTGGCTGCCCTTGTGTAATGCCTTGAACGTGGGCTGGCATATGCAAATATTGGGGGCGTACATATTAATGATCCCGCCTGTTACGTAACAGTCTGTTTTGTTGAGATTCGCCTGTTTTCCGAAGGTCTTTTAAACACATGAGATTTATATAAGGAGGAAACAATGGTGTTTGAGACTCACTGAATGTCTTTTCCATGTACTGAACTCTTGTTGTTCAACTATGCCAAGGTAAATTCAATTTTTGATTCTAGGGCACCTTTAAATCTTCAAATCAAACATCTAGTTGCTTATATGAAGCTCTGATCCTATGCGCATTACTCACCAGGATTTTCTGTTCTGTTCTGTTCTACATGATTGTGATCTCGGACAGCCAGTTTACTGTTAACAGTGCCATCTATTTATTATAATACTAGGATATAAAAGTCACTGTGATTGTTCATTTCTCCATCCTTAAAAGGAGCAGATTAGGTTGACATGACATTTATGTAATTTTCTGCCTTTGTAACATGAGTTTGGCACTTTCTCTAGGGGTTCCCAGCAGAGTTTGCCATGTACCTGAACTACTGTCGTGGGTTGCGGTTTGAAGAGGCACCTGACTACATGTACCTGCGTCAGCTTTTCCGCATTCTTTTCAGGTGCATGAACAATTCCTGCATTACCTCAATATTCCCAACTGGGCCAGAAACACTGACACATCCTAGTCACAACTTGTTTTCCACATCTTTGTTACCAGTAGAGGCTGTCACAATTTTGTAAAGGAGGTTAAGTCATGTGAATGGTTTGTATGGTTGTACTCACTCCTGCTTGTGTTTTTTTTTTTTTTTCTTTTTTTTTTTCCCCCCCTCTCCAGGACTCTGAACCACCAGTATGATTACACATTTGACTGGACCATGCTGAAGCAGAAAGCAGCACAGCAAGCAGCCTCCTCAGGGGGACAGGGGCAACAGGCACAAACCCCCACAGGCAAGCAAACTGACAAACCCAAGAGTAACATGAAAGGTTAGTAGCAAACAGCCAAGCGACGTTTTCAGCGCAAAAAACAGAGACACCAATTGCTTACATTTTGTTAAAAAAAGAAAAAAAAAAAGAAGTGGATTTGGAACATTCGCTCCCCAAAAAATTCATGAAACATAAAATGCAAAGAAACGGTGTTAGTTCAAGGATGCACCCCACTCGAGAGGAAAAAAAAAAAATTTCAATTGGTATGTTTTGCAAAAGCAAAGACGTCCTTGGGAAATTTGACTACTAACTTTGTACCAAACAAAAAAATGTCTTTTCTTCTCTGGGACGAAGGGTTGGCTTCATAATCTTTTCTGTGAATGTCAGATAACCATCCCTTGAATTAACCCCTTTCCAAATGGGATGCTCTATTTGACAAATTTCTCCCAATCATTGTTCCTGGATCTAACACTTGTTAGTCTTGATTATAATGGTCTCTTCAGAACAAACATGGATATGTGGGAGTGATTTCTAACCACAGACTAACAAAGACCATTTCTTTTCCACATCTCTTCATTGACTCTTACTGTTCTATTCTAAATGTTTGGTGTTTAGGGAACTGTAAAAAATGTGCTGTTATGTTCATGTGATGAATTGACAGTGATGTTTTTGTGATTCTAGTTGTGGATCTACTTTCCAGCAAAATACATAGCCTTTTCTAGGCATGTGGACCTGGAGTCGAGAGTTTTTTCTTTTTATTCCATCCATCATTTGTTTCCTAAGGACGAACTGTTGACGAATAAAAGGGATGTTAATGAGCATATAGTCTGTTGTGCATCTAATGCTGCAGAATAGGCTTGACACTTAGAAGGGCACAGTTAGATGGAAAAGCTGCTGTCACTCGTCTTCAACTGCAGTGTCCTTTAGTGCCCTGTTAAAATCGGACTACGGTGGTATTCGGTCTGGGCTGCATAGTACGTTAGGGTGTTTCTCACTGTTTATGGTACATCTCGGTGGTTTTAAACGTCTACATCATTCTACCTTGGAGTTCCCTTTGGCCCTTAAAATAGCATACAGTCCTAAATTTTAGGGATGTGCTAATATGAAAATTTTGGCCAATAAGACCATTATTTATATTTGAATGCCGATATCCGATATATTAAATAAATTTAAAATATATATATCAAAATCCAAATTTGAGAGCCTAATTACAAAATTACTTTAAAAGATGTGTCACAAGCACTTCAACGTAATTCAATAATTGTGTAATACAGGACAGTAGACTAGTTTGAACCAGTAATTTTTAAATTAATTTTACACTCATGGCCAATTTTCTTTATTAAAAAAAAAAATCTATTGCCTTACAAATAAATAAAATGATGGTTAAATGATGCAAACAAGTAATTTGGCAACATTACTCTCTGATAAAGAATTAATGCATGTGCCATGGATGGATAAATTGGAATATCCTCCACATTGACAATAATCAAATGATTTTAATTAAATAATATTGTTGATGAAAATGAGAAATAAAAGTTCTAGTTATTATTAATAAAGCATCAATATTTTTTGAAAAAGAAACCTCTAAAATTAATATTACTGTTTCAGGATACAGCATTGCTGTTTGAGCTGTAGCTGAAGAGCTAAATGAACACTGGTGAACTCTAGTGCTTTAATTAACTCAACGGAATGCATCCTATATATGAGGAATCAGATATTTATACAACATAGAAAATTTCTATTATCTGATTTTAACTTGCAGTTGTGATATTTAAAGCATATCATGCTGTAATCATCTATATAATAGTCTATGGGATGTAATTTTTTCTTAGCCCTGTGGGACAGAGGACAGTGGGTTTAATATAGCAACTGTGCCGTCAACCCATGCAGGCAGCTTTTTCCTAGTTGAGCTTTGAAAGCCACATACAACATCAGAGGAAATAGATCAGAGTCTTTTTCTTTTCAATCCTGTGGTTCACGTCATGTTCTTTGTTCATAAATGCACAGTGAAAAGCAAGAAGACTGTTTTACACTCGAGGTTCATCCTGAATTAAGGCAAAGAACAACTGCTGTTAAAAGTAGCTAGACTAAGAATAGCATTTGCTGATGAGGTGGTATTGGCCTAATCCTTTGTGCACGCTGTTTTAGTTTGATTGAACCCCATCCCCCCCTTCAAAACCTAGGATGCACAATATACTCTGCTTAGAAATAGGATTGCAACATTTAGATTGTGATAACTCCATCCATTCAAAGATTTACACTTACAGGCTCAGAAATCATATCCCTTTTAGATCCCTTCACTGAATAGCAACGGCCAAGAATTTAAGCGGTGATGCTCAGGAGTGTTTTAGCTTGAAAGAACTTTATTTGCAGGGGATTGTTGGTTTCTTGGTTACCGGAGCAACTTTGTTTGTTTTGCAACAATGGAGACCCGGACCTTGCGCTGCTGTGTTATTGTGAGATTTGTCCTGACAGTGCTCCGTCAGCATATTTCCTCACTGTTGATAAATGCAAACTTGTCAAGCATTTAATTTTCTTTTCTCTTCCACTTCTCTTTTTTTCACTCCTCAAATGTTCCATTAGTGTCCATAGAAATGTCAAGGCTGTGGTAGCTAAATGTAACTATACTCTGCAAGTAGTAGCAGCTCGAACCTAACAATCAGGTTACTTTGTAACTGGTTTGGATCATCTTTCCATTGTGGATTAGTTATTAATGACACAAGCAGTGACCTAAATGACTACTTTGAATTTTATTAGTTGTGATGACTCTTTAGATTTCCCTGTCCATATAATCCTGTTTGATCTTGTGCTCTGTTTGCCTGAGGCAAAGGCACATTGATTTTTAGAAGCAGACCACGGTGGAGAGTGCTATGCTGGAAACATTTCGGCACATGTCAAAAGTTTTTTTTTTTTTGATTTGAAACTCTAGGGCTGTCCCTTACTAAAGATTTTCTAGTTGACTAATTGCATGTTTATTTATTTAATTACTTAAATATATACTGAGAATACTAAACCATAAGCATGTTGTTTTATTAAATAAATAAGTAAATAAAAATGCGTAATAAAGCTTATTTTGCACTCAAGTTGCATGAAGTTGCATTTTTGAGAAGTGCTCCAGTTCAGGGAGACGGAGACAGTAAAAAGCGCATCCTGATTTTACAAAAGTGCAATATTTTAAAAGTAGACCCTTTACAGTTTCAAATGATGTAATGAAGACTTGGATATGCGCCTAATAATAGAGGCCATGTAAAGTTGCTACTAACATAGGCGAACTTATGGATTCCCTGCCCGACCTGCTGTAATTGCAACAAGTACGTACCGTGGGTGGTGTATTGCATTTTTTTTCAGTTCAGTTTGAATATCGTTACACCCCTAACACGCACACAAACAATGGAAATCAGTGGGCTCCAATGGGTATTGAGAGCAGGTTCCATTTTAGAGATGGTTACACATTTTCTAAGAACTGTGGATTCGATAAGACACATTTTAACTTTTTATGGTTACAAAAGTTATTCGGTTAAGATCAGTGAATGATTTTCTCTTAGTCGTTTGTGCTTTGGTTAGGGCTGTCACCAACAATTATTTTGGTAATCGATTAATCAGATATTTTTGTGGTTATAAAAATAGACCCAAGCAAAAAATAGCCACTAAAATGACTTAAAATACGTATATAATGACAATGAGGCAATATTAAAGATTAAGATTTTAGGCAACTTGATCTTTAATATTTGGCCACTTTATGATAGAAATGCTATAGCCATTGTAATTTCTTGAACAAGAATATGTGGACATAACATGCAAACTCAGAGAGAGGGTTTAAACTTATTTTAAAATTGTGATGAACAACCGTTTGCATATTTAGAAACATTGATGTATTCTGTGTTGGTGTAGGTTTAAAAATTATTTACCTTACAAATCTGATTAAATGAGACACGTAACCTATAAATATATATATAAAACCCACAGGGAATGTATTTATCTAATCGCTGCCTTTGAATTTACAATAGCCCTATGCTATAGTATAGTTTTTTAAATGGTTTTAATACATCTGTCTAATAATGTAGTTAATGGTTTCTCTTACGTGGAATGTATTTTGCCCGTTACTTGACACTGGTAAATTGCAATTGAGGATTTTTTTTTTTTTTTTTTAAATGGAGTACTCTAATTGAGGAATCGTGACAGCCTTAGCTTTGACTTACAGCTAATGCAAGGATCCAGTGTTGCACATGCATTTTCTTAACTGATTACATTCACTTAAGACAAAACCGACTGGTTACACAGATATTTTGAGAGTTTCTGTATTTAGGTGTAAGAACATGCGAAAACTCAATTCAGTATTGCGCACTGAGAGACTGCTCTCTGTGCACGTGCTTTGGATGTGTGCACAGCACAGAAAACGGCACACGAGTGCCGAACTGCATTCTTTCACGTCGTGTTGTGCATGATTGGTTTAAAATCGCATTAAAATGCAATCGACAAGTGGAATCTGAAATGCGTGTCTCTTATCGAATCCATAGATACTGGAAATTTTGAACTGGTTATAAAATGGAATCATTAATCTGATTACATTTGATTTTCAGTTTCTGTAGCTGAACTTCGTTGTAATTGCTTGTGCTATTGCTAATTCGTTTATTAATGACAAGTAAACCATCAATAAAATAAGAATAATGTTTGAATTTATATTAATGTAGTTTTTGCTGTGGTAATTTTAAGTTCCTTGCAATTTTCTTTAGGCTTTTTCAGTCAGTCATACAGGTTTGGAAGCAAAATAAAATTAAATCATTATTTGGATGGTCTATACCTTTAAATAGTATCCCTATCTGTGTGCTTTTTAAGGCTTCTAGCATTTTTTTGGGTATATTGTCATGCCCCTCCTTACATTTAGCTCTTAACATGAAGGATTCTTGAAAGGACAGCTGCTTTGCTCTGAGCAGGTTTTATTTAACTGTGGGGTGGATGATCGTGCAAGCAGCTGACGTGGTTAAGGAGTCAGTCTGTTACAGTAGCATATGACTGAGTAACACAGCCATGTCATCATTAGTGAAAGCGCCCTCAGCACGCTCTGACTACAGTTACGCAGTCCTTCAGACTCAATGTGGAGTAAATGGTAAGCCTGGACTGTTGTAATGAAAGAGTTTATCCCCTTTGAGCCTCTGAGTTCGATGACACGAATGTTTTTCTGAGATGCTCTGCAGCAAGTCTCGACTTCACTGCAGAGAGGGACTGATGACTTTGCACTTTCTCTCTTCCAGGACTGAATAATGCTTTGACTGGGTTGGCCGCATTGATTACAGTAGCTCAACACCATTCAGCTCTGTGCCACCAACTCTTAACCCTCTCTTTTCTATCTATCTGTCTCCCTGTCTTGCAGGTTTCTAAGCATTAAGACAATGTAATGAAGCAGAGCAGAGTGGTCGTAGCAGGATTTGCCTTCCAATCACACCCCGGCATCTAGGATCAAATTCACCAGAACCTGCCAGGCACTGTGGGCAACCTTTTTCCTGTTAAAGAACTTTTGTTCCATATGCTATATATGTAATCGGTATATATAGATAAGATGCCCTGCATATATCTATATATTGGTATGTATATACTATATCCACAGAGAGCAGGCTTGGAGTTGGAAGCTGTAGCCTTTTCTATTGTCCTGTCCCTTAAGACTTTTCGCCCCCTCCTTCTTTGAAATGGAAAACTGTAGAAAATGGGGATATCATTGTGCACATGCCAATATTTTCCCGAGTTTTCTCCTTCAGGAAAGCTGTTTGGGGTCCTTACTGAATTCTTGGTTGCCCATCAGAGCAGTTTCGGCCCCCTTTCCCTTCTCATCGTCCTCTCGTCACCAGAGTGTGGCACGAACCCAGACACTTCTGTCAGAATGGAGACATCGAGACACATTTTCGTCCTTCAGTTTTTTTTTTTTTTTTTTTCCTTCCTTTCCTCGAGCAAAGTGAAACATCTGAGATTAAATCTGTTTTTTTTGTTGTTGTTTCAAATGTATCCAAATGATTAAAAAGGCAAACATTGGGTTTTGTTCTTTTCTAAAAAGGTAATTATGATTCTGCCTGCTGATGTGCTAGAGAGCTTCTAATGTGAAGATTAAAAAAACATTCTAGTGACTACTAGGTTTCTCTTTAGAGCGCTGCATTAACTATATTGTACTTGGTATTCTGAAGTCTAAAAAATAAAAAAAAAAAGAATAAACTCCACAGAATCATATTCATTACAAATTAGGCATCACTCTGAACTAAACCTGTATGTTAATTGCTTAGATGAAAATTGTATGCATCGATGATCTGGGTTTTTTTTCTCTTTGGAAAATGTTCATGTTGATTGAGAAAGTAACCATTCGTATGATTAATTGCTATGATAGGCTCAATGTTCTGTTTTTTTTTGAGAGAAAAATGTGCTCACTCCACCCTTCCATTACCATTTTTATATGCATATATCTTTTCTTTTTTTTCTTTTTAAGAAAAAAAAATGTATACTTTTTCAGTTTTATAGATGTCTTTCCCTATATTAAATTGATTTTGGGGAAAGATTATTTTTTTTTTTTTTTTTTTTTTTGTCGTCCTTCATGTGGTGAAGCAGATCCTCTTGTAAAATATCTCTGGGACTTTCTCTCTGCAACAGTTTTTCGCTGCTGTTTGGTAGCGGTCTTTTGCTCATTTCCTTTTTCTTATTTTTTATTGCAAAGAAAATTTTGGAGGGTTTCTTTTCTATATAGTTTTGGGTCTTGTGAGGCAAGAGCAGTTTTTTTTTTTCCCCTTTTGTTTTCCTCAGCCTTTAGCCATGACAAATGCACACCAGTAACTTGGCTTTTTATTTTTGTTGTTTTCCTTCCCTCCAAACTGTCCCTCAGAACCAGCTTTAAGTACTTTACTGCTGGACGTTCTATAAAAGTGTAATTTATTCCCTTTTAGCATGTCAGAATAAATTAAAATGACTTCTCAGAACTGCTGTCCCAGTCTGTAATTTTACGAGAATGCACAACTCGGATTACTGATAGTATTCCCCCCTCCCATTCCATTTGTTCGGGTATCAGTCCTCTAGTCTGCACAATTATTGTTGAAGTACCACACAACCAGGCATCAAACTTTTTTTGTTTTGTTTCTGAAAGTGAAAATTAAAATGAAATGGTTTAAAATTGAGAAAGCAAAATGCTTGGTTCTCAAAAAAAAAAAAAAAAATGTAAAGCTTTGAATGATTTTGTCTCAAGTGTTGAAATAGACATCTTTTTGGAAATGATCTCAAGGTATTGCTGTATTCCAGGAAAGCGGTTCTTGTGGGGGTGAGGGATAGTTCTAGGTGCTCGTGGTGTTTTCAATTTCCAGGATTTATATCTGTAAATATTAAAATGGCTTCAAATGGCAGGTGTGGAAATTGGTTAATGTGCTTCTTGACAAACCACAGAAACGACCACTTCAGTTCGTTTTTCCTGAATCACATGCCAGCATTTTTAATATTCAACAGTGGATTATTCTTTTGTGATACAAATTAGTGTGTGTGAGTGTGTATATATGTGTGTGTGTGTGTGTATATACATATATATATATATATATAGCACTGAAGCAGCGTTGTCAGACTTGTTTTTTTAGTAATCGCTAGGTGTTTCAAATCAAAGCATAGTCATAACTTGCCTGTTAGTAAATTCTGTAAATGACAAAGCGGTTTAAAATGTGCTGAGAATAAGTCTAGACTCGAATGGGACACTTGAGGAAAAAGAATGGGGGGAAGGGGAGGAGTTGAGATCAACACATGCACGAAACAGCTGCTGCTCATAGGGGGAGGGAAAAGGAAGGCCCATGGAACAAACCTTTTCAACAAAAAGCATCAGTATGTGTAATAAAAAAACAAAACTAATCTACTTTATATGGCCAAGTATTAACTTTTCTTTTGCAAATAACTTTTTTTGTATAGCTTTTAGTGTATTATTTAAAGCATGTTATTTCAGTCATAAAGTGTGAGTTGTTGCCCACTAAAGGCTCTTCTCAGGGCCACTCTTCCGTTTATGGAGATGGAGTCCTGACAGACAGCTCGCGTCACGTGACCACAAACCGTACCGCTGGATCTGTAATGTAATCCACGCTACACGCTACCTCTTAATCTCAATTCATGCATGTTCCTCAGCACGCAAAATGAAATTAATGTATATTTTTTTGCTTAAATTATACCTAAAAGCATTTAGAAAATTAATATTAAGGGGGAGGGGTAAAACTGTAGCCTACATAAGGTAAGAAATTATATATTTAAATTTGTCCATATTTTGCTGTGCTGTTGTCAGAATAATAAAATGTAAAAAGTAAAGAACCATGAATATTGAAATGTAACTATTTTACTGCACTAAATATTAGTGTTGATATATTTTACACGTTATTTCACTTTTGTGCGTGTGTGTGTGTATAAAATCAAAAATATCTTTCTGAAATGTTTCCTGGGGCACTGACATCAGAAAAGCAATTAAAATGGCCATTAGAATGTAGTTAGGCCAAGAAAATCCTTTGTTTTATTTAAAGTCATTGCTCATTATTAACCATTATATTACTGCATTAAATACAGTGTTTACAAAGCAAAGAATTTGTACTCTGTATGAAGCCTCGGATAACAACGCATCATTCATCATTTTAAGATATAAGATTCGGAGAACAAATCCAAAAATAGGCTGTAAGCGTCAGAGGGCTTGAAATTGATGTCCGTGTGTCATGAGGTGAATTTACATCAGACTTAATCTCATCCAAGCAGCAGATTATCTCTCTGTGGACTACTGGACAAACCGGGAGTGGCCAGTCCATATACAGCATGATGACACACGCCTACTGTAGGGCATCACTCTTTATCAATGAGAACGCTCCCTAATAATAAACACTCCTGCTCGAGGATGATGGATTTAATGTGTGATATCTTGGATTATTTAATCAATTAAAATTGTGCCTCTAATTGTTTACACACTTACATAAGGGACAAAATTCATCAAAACATTAAATATTTCACACCACAAATTTATGATTTGGGCCCCACTGCGAAAGTTCAGAATAATTTTTAATGTGCTGCTTATCCCATAAATGCTTCAAGCAATGTCATGACACATAATAGTTCCTCCCTAGTCAAACACACGCGCCTCCTTGTGGAATTAATAAGACGCTGCATCGGTTTCGATGATCCTTTGACACACAGGCTGCTTCAGGAAAAGATCACATTTCTTCCTGTTGTTTGAGCGTCAGCTGGTGGGCTGGGTTCAGTAATTGTATGCTTACTATGATGGGTAAATGAAAACCAATCCATTTGAAATAATATCAATGTCTTGTAACACAACTATCTGAGGGGATTGTGTTGCCGGTCCCCCCACTGTATATGTGATCAGAAGACTCGAGCTGTGGGGAAAGAAATAATTCAGAATACCAGAGCAAACTGTGTAATGTCGTTATTTTAGCTACTTAAGTCTATAAAGTTATTCATCACACACAAATTAAACTAGAAACTGCCGTTTTGGCAGACAAAAACATGCTACTCATTTTATAACGAAGGAATAAGGTGTCGAAATATTTAATTAGCGTCTCATGAAACTAATGAAATGTACAAGGCACCTTTGCACATTCCGACACACCCAGCGCGGCACAGTTCTGGAAATGCCCCCAGCATGTGGTGTCATTCACCGGCTCACACATTTCCGACACACCCTGTCTTAAACTGGCATTTGCTTTGACGTTTTGCAACGCAAACTTAACACGCAGAGAGCTGTTACATTAATTCCATCAGAGGACAATGCTGAGTGAACGACTGAGTGATTGTGAATTATTCATGCTGAAGGATTAGCCACTCCTCATACACATAGGCATGGGCTATGAAAGGCCCACATAGTCTCTTTATAGGCTTCCTATAAAGTTTGTAAATTTTTAGTTCACTTTTCATGACTATGTCGTTAATCGTTGTCATTTTCATAACAACAGACAATTTAAATCCCAGAATATCCGCAAAGTGACTATCGTGAGTATTAGAAGGATAGTTCAACTGGAGTTTGAGTAAATCACAGAATTTGCATTTTTGGGTGATCTATACCTTTAAAACAGAGATGTAAAGATAACTTAAATGGTTTGTGGTGAAACCAGTAAAACAACACCTTGTAGAGCACTCATTGACAAATGTCTTTTGAGTGGGTGTGACGTATAGGGCTGTTAAAAAAAGAAAAGAAAAAAAGGACCAATTACATAAGGCATTATGAATGGCTAATGGAGCTTCCTATAACTTTTTAAGTGTTTGGAAGATAACAGACAGATGTTCATACAGTTGATTTGTTGCTGAACGATCATTTCAAAAACATAATACTAACATTTAAATAACGTTTCATTAACAACATGGAAACATTTTGCATTCTTGGAATGTTACATTCCTAAGAGTCAAGAGTACGGTGGCCCAGTAGTGCACAACACAACGAAATTAAAAAAAGCAAACATAAGTTCATATCACAACGAAATAAAGCCACAACACAATGGAAACAAGCCACAACACAACGAAATAAAGCCACAACACAACGGAAAAGCTCCCGACCACTTGGGGGCTCTCAGAGCTCGGCAATATTAGTACCATGATTAGTTTTAAGTTTGTAAACATTGTATATCGACATGAAATATTAATTCAAAATAAACTACGTGCACAAAATAGCTTCATATTTATACTTGTGAATGATTTGACGCATGATGAAGGGAACATCCACCAATTCCACCAAGTGGTTAAAACGTATACTTTGTATTCATTACAATGACTTTGTTTAACATTTAAAAAACAGACATGTTCAAATTCCAAAGCTTGTTAGTTCCTGTTGGTAAGACTGACAAGCTTTGGAATTTGAATATGTCTGTTTTTAAATGTTATAATTTTAATGAATACAAATTATACGTTTTAACCACTTGGTGGAATTGGCAGACGTTCCCTTCACCATGCACCGTGGTAGCGCGCTCTATGGTAGCGCGTCAAATCATTCACAGGTATAAATATGAAGCTATTTTGCATGTAGGTGATTTTGAATTAATATTTCATGTCGATATACAGTGGTTACATACTGTTAAAACAAACTAACTGTGGTATTGATATTACTGCCTGCCGACTCATGGACTAACTTTACCGAGCTGTGGGAGCCCCCTAGTGGTCGGGAGCATTTCCGTTGCGTTGTGGCTTTATTTCGTTGTGTTGTGAACTTATGTTTGCTTTTTTAATTTCGTTGTGTTGTGCACTACTGGGCCACCGTACTACAGGCATTTATTTGTCATAGAGTGCCGAGTTGCTGATAAAAATTAAGTTGAAAGAACATTGCAGTAACATTTTGCTAATCTTAAAATAGCATTCTGTTAACATTATGGAAACTGGACATGTTTACTTTCTTGGAATAGTACAAAATCAATGATTCTAGGATGCTGAGTTGTTAAGTTTAGCATAATGTTTCTTGCATCAGTCTATTAACAATATGACATTTTTTTTAATGTTTTAATGATTTTAATGTTATTGGAATGTTGATTTGTTACAATTAAAGGGATAGTTCACCCAAAAAAGTTCTGTCAAATCATTTAATGGGTTAAGAAAACAACTTTTTTTAAGTTTGAATGTTTGCAAAACGTGTGAACAAATATTTGAATTGAAGTGCCGCTTAACCTAATGGCGGTTATTCCGTAATGTGTCACTAGATACACACAAGATAGTCCCTGCTCGTCTTACCAAACACACGGTGGACAGTGTGGCAGATCACGGGAATTCTCACTCCAAATGGAATGGCAGTGTGTGGTCCTGCTTTAACAGATGGCTAAAGACGTTTGGCCTTGGGAATGTTGGCATGTGCATGAGAAAAATGGAGGGAAGAGGAAGAACACACCTTGGCATGCCAGGTGTGCCATGATCAGATGAATCACTTAGTGTGTGTGTGTGTGTGTCACATTTGCACACCATTACCAACCATACAAGTCTCTGCATTCTGTAGATCTGTTCCTCTGCGTCATAAGTGCATGTCTGAGCCAGAACAGAGAGATTTGTGTAACATGTAGGTCAGAGTTTGTACTAGCATGTTCAACCAACTTTATTTAATCACAACTCTATGTGTTTTATACAAAAACAGGTCATTTAGAAGTAACTAAACTCATTAACCTGATTAAACATTTGATTAAATTCTAGTCTAAATCCTGTCCTAAACATCAGGTTTACTCTATTCTTGCTGATCACAATAATAATTTCTGAAACAGCATTTTATTATCCCTCTAATGCTCTAGACACGTGTACTAGCCTTTGGAGACTTCATGACTCAGAATTTTTTTTTGCTAAACTGCTATCAGCGAACAAAGGTGTGAAAAATCTCTTACAGTTTAAAATTTCCTTTAACCACAGCACAAACAGGCAGTGACTAGTCTGTGGAAAATAACAGATTACTTTTCCCTTCTCAAACTTATGATCATGCTGCATTAAGAGACCAGAGCAGCATGTTTAAAAGTCTTTATAAATTTTGTCACAAAACAAAAATATCACAAATATAAACAAGAAAACATACTGTACTGTAATTATGTATAACATTTTTAAATTCTTATCACACGCACACACTCGAAGACAAGAGTGCTGCCTGGAAGCTACATGGTTATACTCTCACTTTTTACCGTCTTGTCTTCTGAAGCTGTCTTTGTATCAGCGTCTCTGCCAATGTGGTTTCAGAGGCTCAGAATCAACAGAGCTGGATTCCACCAGGCAGCTGTTGAGCTGAACGTGACATGGTGCAGCAACCCACCACAGATCTAGTGCCTTTCCCTTCCCCCTCTTCAATTGTAAGCAAACCATCAACATTTTTACATCTGATGTCTCTGTGGAGACCTAGATAGTAGGAATGAGTTGTTTTGAATGACAATCTCTTTTACTTTACAGTTTGTTGTTTACTATTATCTTTAGGAGATAATTGCCTTAGATCTTTGTCAGAGGGCCAAACGTGTGGATCTTTTCCTCCCACACATTGCCTGCATTGATGAACAGTGAACAGTATAAGAAATCTCACATAAATGTATGAGCATCTACCGCCCACTTAATCCTCAATGACTCACTTCACATACATCGGTGTTGGAGCATCTGTATGCAGGTTCTCGCTGAAATCTGTGTGTGAAGGTAGTATTCTAATCCTCTCTAAAAAATAGATAATATTTTCACATGTACATTTAAACTTAGATAGAGGGGTACTGTATATTTATAATAGGCTATATAAAAGACTGTTATTATAACTGTTTCCTACAGAAAAAAAATATGTAAATTGCTCCAGTCACACTTTGTAACATTCATGTAATCCAAGCCACCACGTGTGGGCTGCGGTTTTCATTTGAACCGTCTCACAATGTGAATTTGGCTGCGCCCCCTTGTGGACATTATGGTTTGATGTTCTGTACATTTCAACTAATAGGTGGCGCTGTTTGTTCATGTTAAATTTAATTAAACACATGTATAAAGACTACAAAGCAGTAAAACACAATTGTTTAAACAGAAATTTATTAAAAAGTATTCAGTATCAACACAGATGAATAAACAATAGCTTTATTAAATCATATTATAAAGGATAATACATCATATAAAAAAAGGGTCATATCTTTATTTAAAAAAAAGTCTTACATTTGCAATATGCACATTCAAAAGTTTGTGGCTAATATATATATTTTTATTTTTATTAGTACGAATTTATTAAGATGATAACAAAAGATTTTATATTTAAAATAAATGCTGTTCTTTTAAATTTTCTATACAAAAAAAAAAAAAAAAAAAAATCCTGAAAAAAGTAAAATATTAAGTTTTCAACTTTGATAATAATAAGAAATGTGACACTAAAGACTTTAGTAATGGCTGCTGAAAATTCAGCTTTGCCAAATGACATTTTAAAATATATTCCAATATAAAACAGTTCTTTTAAATTGTAATATTTCACAATATTACTGCTTTTACTTTTACCGTGTATTTTTGTCAAATAAATACTGCTTTGTTGAACATAAGAAACTTTTTCAAAAACACACACACACACACAAAATCTCAACAACCCCAAACTTTTGAACGATAATCAATATATTTACAGTATACCGTTCAAAAGTTTGGGGTCAGTAAGATTTTTTTAATGTTTTAAAATAAGTATCTTCTGCTCACCAAGCCTGCATTTGTTTGATTAAAAATACAAACAAAAACAGTAATATTGTGAAATATTATTCCAATTTAAAACAGCTGTTTTCTATGTCAATATACAGTAAAGTGTAATTTATTCCTGTGATCAAAGCTGAATTTTCAGCATCGTTACTCCAATCTTCAGTGTCACGTGATCCTTCAGAAATCATTCTAATATGCTGATTTGATGCTCAAGAAACATTTATGATTATTATAAATGTTGAAAAAACTATTTACATTTTTATTTCATGA
This sequence comes from Chanodichthys erythropterus, assembly GCF_024489055.1. Lineage (NCBI taxonomy): Eukaryota > Metazoa > Chordata > Actinopteri > Cypriniformes > Xenocyprididae > Chanodichthys > Chanodichthys erythropterus. The sequence continues at coordinate 13,187,214 of NC_090221.1, read as the reverse complement.
TGCTATGATGAATAGAAAGTTCAAGAGAACAGCATTTGACTGAAATCTAAATCTTTTGTAACATTAAACACTACAGTTCAAAAGTTTGGGGTCAGTAAGAATTTTAATTTTATTTTTGGGGGATAGAAATAAAATTAATCAATACTTTTATTCATCAAAGATGAGTTAAACTGATCAAAAGTTACAGTAAAGACAATTATAATGTTAGAAAATATTCTATTTTAAATAAATGCTGTTCTTTTGAACTTTCTATTCATCGAAGAATTTTGAAAAAAAAAAACTTTTCAACTGATAATAATAATGAATGTTTCTTGAGCATCAAATCATCATATCAGAATGATTTCTGAAGGATCATGTGACACTGAAGACTGGAGTAATGATGCTGAAAATTCAGCTTTGATCACAGGAATAAATTATACTTTACTGTATATTGACATAGAAAACAGCTGTTTTAAATTGGAATAATATTTCACAATATTACTGTTTTTGTTTGTATTTTTAATCAAATAAATGCAGGCTTGGTGAGCAGAAGTTATTTTAAAACATTAAAAAATCTTACTGACCCCAAACCTTTGAACGGTAGTGTATATATTTACTAAAAGTGGCAATACATGCTAAATTAGTGATAATACAACTGTGATTATAGTAATACATAATATAAAAGAGGTACAGCTAAAATATCATTTGATATATTCAGTTGTCTAGCCCCACCCCCAAGAACAGTATTTCCAGGAATCCCCCTTGTGATTGCCCAAGGGATTCCTGGGAAAACTGGACCCCGGGGATGGGGAAATGATGGAAGACTGGCAACAACAGAAACACATTTCTTCACAGCACTACCAAAACTTGGCCTATCAAATGTCCGTAATGTTAAACAATAATGGTTAGGCAACTACTAATTATAAATGAGCGTTTTATCAATAGAGATCTGTAATGTAAAATCAAGGTACCTTATGTATTAGCAGGCAATGCCCTTCCTCCCGAGCTACAGTGCTTCATCTCAGACTCCCAGTTGACCAGAGATGCAGCACTGCACCTTGGGCCTGAGGACTGTAGTGGGAATGAAGCATGCAAGACTCCTTTTGTGCTTGACATCTTACCATCTTTGATCAGTGTCCTCCTACGTCCTGTTGAGTCTCATATTCATGACTCATATAAAGAACCAGAGGTTTGAATGAATTCCTCAGTCAGTCAGCCGGTCTGACACACAGCTATGAAATTTAAAGATTGGGGCAGAAGATGAATACTCAATTACACATGAATAGATGCTATTTATTTACTATTTTATTCATTATATGCTATTCAGTATTTAAAGGGCTAGTTCACCCAAAAATTACATTTCCGTCATTAATTACTCACCCTCATGTTGTTCCAAACCCATAAGTTCATCTTTGGAACACAAATTAAGATATTTTTGATAAAAATCAAGTTTTTTATCCCCAGTACAAAGAAACGTAATTACCACATTCGAGGTCCAGAAAAGTAGTAAAGACGTTGTTAAAATAGACAACATGACTACAGTGGTTCAACCTTAATGTTATGTTTCTTCTCTTCCCTGTCAGTCTCCTACGCAGTTGATGCAGTGTACCCAGTTCAGCGCTTCCGAGTTTACGTCCGAATGCTGGCTCAGTGTTGGCTGATGCTGTTCACGTGAGCACCACGACACATGGATGTGATGCTGACACAGGAGCCGGCCAAAAATGAGCCGGCGTTCTGACGTAAAAGACTGACTGACAGGGTAGAGGAGAAATTGTTGAATAAAGTCGTTATTTTTGTTTTGTTTTTGCACGCAGAAAGTATTCTCTTCGCTTCATAACATTAAGGTTGAACCAGTGTAGTCACATGGACTATTTTAACAATGTCTTTAATCCTTTTCTGGACCTTGAATAATGGTAATTACCTTGCTTTATATGGGGTATAAAAAAACCTCTCGGATTTCATCAAAAATATCTTAATTTGTGTTCTGAAGATGAAAAAATGACTTGAGGGTGAGTAATTAATGACAGAAATTTCATTTTTGGGTGAACTAACCCTTTAATGTTAATACATTACAAGAATTTTCAGATTTTCTTTGAAATTTCACAATTCAAAGCAGTTTCTTTGTAATTGTTGGTGAAATTTAGCAGCAATTTCTGAGTGAAAATTGTTTATACACAAAACCTTTCTCCAAGTGTGATGGATGCATTAGTTAGGCCCATTGCTTTTAAAATTGATGGATGGATGTGGGGGAAGTGTTGTGGGTGTACAGGAAATGGCTTTGACCTACATGCCCTGATCTCCCTACAAACATCTCAGCTCCTTTTCCTTCCTAGTTCTCTCACACTTCTATTCCAGCCTTGATCTGCTCACTTTGCTTTGGAATGCCACCCAGGATAACGGAAAGCCTTCACTTAGTGATTCAGACACAAATAAGCTTGCCAGCCTGACAGCGGGATATTTAGCATGAGCTCTTGCCTCTGAAAGTGGCCTTCGCCCAAGAAAAACCTTGGAGCTGCAGGACTCCAATCCGTTGAATAAACAACTGCACGCTCGCTCCGACTTCTAGCGCTGCTCTGCCCCCAGCGGTACGGCACAGATCGGTGGTTACAGAACAGGATGTTTATTCCTGCTGCGGACATCTGTACTCAAGTTCAAAGGCAACATCAATGCAGCCGTCTGCCGTAGTGCCCCTGAGTCACTCGGCTCAGTGTACCGCAGAATTCAAGGCCACGCCCCTTTATACACAACCACTTCCTCTGTCTCAATCAGACCAGTCCGCAGGGAAGCCGGGTTCAAGGGGACGTCCTTTCTCATCTTATAAAATCCCACCCGAGTAGACATGAGAAGCTTACTGGGGTGGCTAAACAGGCTGATGTGACACATACTTCAACTTTGTGAAAAGGCAGGAAGTCTGAAAAGGTTCATAAACCTGTCAGAATCCAGCCAATGTGAGTTTTATCTTCTCAGAGAAGCAGACGACATGTTTTGGATATAACACCACACTGGCATCAGCAGAGCAGAAAATTCTCGCTCCAGTGCTGTGAGCTTTCTGAATATACTGCTGCCTGATGCTGTGGTGTGTGGAAACCACAACATGCTACTGTATAGCACCCAAAGCTGAGCTCATTCTCACAGACAGGCAACTCTCTATATTTTGTGGATCGTTTTCACTTCTCCAACCAGGAAGCGGGTACGATTATGCAGGATTATTCGCTCACTCCGACACAGCTCTCTAATGGCTTTCCCATCAGTGCTGTGGTTAATGGAGAGAGATGAAGGCAGCAGGCATTAACACACAGATATGCAGCCTATCCACAAGGTACTGTTCACAGTTTACAGTACAATCCTTTGGAAAAGGACTCAAGGGCTCAGTTGACAAGCACGTCTGGCTCCACTTTGTTGCTGTTTATAGACTGAAATGAAGCACGGTGACCTAATTCTGAGTACAACAAAGGAAAAACCTCCACTTGGTCCTCCTTTCAAGTATATTCTAAGGAAGCCTGTTTCCACCTCAGAGTCCAGGTTAATTGTGAGGTGAAGTTAAAGAAAATATCCTTATTTTTTATTATTCTTTCTTTATTTTCTTTTTCTTTTTTCATTGTGATATTTATCTCCGGTTTCACAGACAAGGCTTAAGCTAGTCCTAGACTAAAATGCATGTTTGAGCTGTTGTAACTGAAAACAACTTGCACTGACAGATCTTAAAATTTGCCAGTGCCAGTGTTTGTTTCAAGATGCACACCAGTGATGTGTTTTTCTAGTGAAAGTTTATAAAAGCTACTTAAATGCCTTAATTGAACTAAGGCCTAATCCTGGCTTAGGCTAAGCCTCGTCTGTGAAACCAGGCCTTAAAGTAACAACTGTGATATATTGTGCGCAAAAACAAAACAAAAATAACAACTTTATTCAACAATTTGGAGTCACGTTGACTATTTTAACAATGTCTTTACTACTTCTCTGGACCTTGAATGTGGTAATTTCGTTGCTTTCTATGGGAGATGAAAAAACCTCTCGGATTTCATTTAAAATATCTTAATTTGTTTTCCAAAGATGAACGAAGGTCTTACAGGTTTGTAACGACATGAGGATGAGCAATTAAAGGTGCCCTGGAACTTTTTTTTAAAAGATATAATATAAGTCTAAGGTGTCCCCTGAATGTGTCTGTGAAGTTTCAGCTCAAAATACCCCATAGATTTTTTTTAATTCATTTTTTTTTAACTGCCTATTTTGGGGCATCATTTTAAATGAGCCGATTCAGGGTGTGTGGCCCTTTAAATGCTGATGCTCCCCGCCCACGGAGTTCGCGCTTGCCTTGAACAACATAAAAAAAGTTCAAACAGCTAATATAACCCTCAAAATGGATCTTTACAAAGTGTTCGTCATGCAGCATGTCTAATAGCGTAAGTACAGTGTTTATTTGGATGTTTACATTTGGTTATGAATGAGTTTGAGGCTGTGCTCCGTGGCTAACGGCTAATGCTACACTGTTGGAGAGATTTATAAAGAATGAAGTTGTGTCTATGAATTATACAGACTGCAAGTGTTTAAAAATGAAAATGCGACGGCTCATCTCTGTGAATACAGTAAGAAATGATGGTAACTTTAACCACATTTAACAGTACATAAGCAACATGCTAACGAAACATTTAGAAAGGCAATTTACAAATATCACTAGAATTATCATGATATCATGGATCATGTCAGTTATTATTGCTCCATCTGCCATTTTTCGCTATTTTCCTTGCTTGCTTACCTAGTCTGATGATTCAGCTGTGCACATCCAGACATTACTGCCTGCCCTTGTCTAATGCCTTTCACAATGTTGGGAACATGGGCTGGCATATGCAAATATTGGGGGCGTACACCCCGACTGTTACATAACAGTCGGTGTTATGTTGAGATTCGCCTGTTCTTCGGAGGTCTTTTAAACAAATGAGATTTATATAAGAAGGAGGAAACAATGGAGTTTGAGACTCACTGTATGTCATTTCCATGTACTGAACTCTTGATATTTGACTATGCCAAGGTAAATTAAATTTTTTAATCTAGGACACCTTTAATGACAGAAATTTCCTCAAAATTGTGAGATATAAAAAATAACATTCTGAAATATAGTCACAACTGTACAAAAATATGAGATATGACACCCCAAATGTGAAATATCTCATAATTATGAGATATAAAATATACATTCAGAGATATAGTCAAAATTGTGAGATTTAAAGTCACAAATTTGCGATAGTGTCTCATTTACGTGATACGAAATTGACTTTTTTAGATGTAGTCGCAATGTGAAATAAATTGTTAGATTTAAAGTCACATTGTGAGATAGAAAGCTGCAAATACCTTTATTATTATTATTTTACTCTGAGGCGGAAACAGGTTTCCATAACATTTTTTAAAAAATCTCAAGGATATGGAAGGGAATATGTTCTTACCTGAAGCTTGTTGTGTGTCAACTGTCCATGTTGAACCTATGCAGAGTTTCCCTCCTGCAGACTCTGTAATGAGAGATAAAGATGGGCTTTCATAAACAGCAATTGCAGCACATGTCAGGCTGCTAAGTCCATCATTCCAGTGTCATGTGCAACAACTCTGAAGAATAGCTCGGCCGTGAGGTACAAATATCAGTGATTTTCCACACATTTCTCAGTTGACTATGTGTGAAAAGACCTTATCAACAATTTTCCTTGTAGGGTTTCAGAATGCCAAAGGCAACTTTGATAAGGAGGATAAGAGTCCCAACAAATCCTTCTTAATTTAATTTGTGGAGTATTAAATTACAAAGCAGGAAGGCTCCTCCAAAAAATGGGGGAAAAAGGAGAAACAACATGAAAATTCCTAAGCCTTTTTTTTTTTTGAGTCTTTTCCAACAAGTGAGAGCTTTAGGTTGTCTCGTATCCCCCTTCTGGAATCTCCCTCAGCCCATATAAGGAATTCTGAAGGGATTTTATTTTGGGATAATGGAAAATGTAGCTGTGCTTTCGATAAACATTCACTCTTTCAGCCTCTTACGGCCCGTGATTGTGGAAGCAGATAGTTAGATAGTTTGTCACTGCTCCACGCGCCCTCCCCTCCCCCCGTCGCTCTCCGCCGCACTGCCTGCATACATTCCCTTTTCTAGTCACAGTCGGCGGGAGGCTGACGTAAAAGGCAAAAGGGAGCTGAAGGAATAGAAAAGACCAGGAAAGTTAGTGACAACCACCACTTTGAGAAAATCTGCTCAAGCATGTATAGCCGAGGCCTTGGGTCTTATATTTGACATGCCGACTGACAGAGTTGTGAATATCCTTTCTGTGAGATATTATAAAGCCGGATGTATCAGTTATTATTCTATGTGAGGAAAGCGTAACAATCACATCCTGCTCCCAGGCTCTACACTTATGAGGAGATACTGATACTGAACTACTGCCTAATAAGTGAGCCCCAATAATAAACATGACATCCTGTTGGCTAAACCCTAGTTCCCAGGCTCTGTCCTACTTGGAAGAAAAAAAAGAGTTAAATTTGTCTCACAATGGGAATAGACTGCATATGTGAATTAATATTTCTCTCTCTTCATGTCCTATTTTTTGTAAAGATAATTTCTCAAAATCTATGTATGTTAATGGTCAATACAAGCGTGACATACAAAGAATGTCTCACATTTCTTGGCATGTTGTGTTGTATGAGAAGTGCCACTAAGACAGTTTGGCTGTATGCTGAGCTGAACCTCGCACACCTCCACAAATACCAGATGGCCTTCATTTTCTATGAACATTGAGACACACACACACACACACACATACACACACTCACACTTGAATATGTGGTTACAGGCGTAATGGTTTTTATACTGTACAAACTGTATATTCTATCCTCTATACTAACCCTACCACAGAAAACTTTTGCCATTTTGTGAATTAAAAAAACAAACAAAAACAAAACACCATTTAGTATGTTCTTTTAGTCATTTGGTTTATGAGGACACAGGAAGTTTCCTCATAAACCATGTCTATGTTGTAATACCCATGTCATTATGCACATTTGTGTCCTCATAAACCAAGAACACACACACAATATATTTTATCCCCTAACCCTACTCCTAAACCTACCCATCACAAGAAACTTTCTGCATTTTTACAATGACAAAGACCATCATTTAGTGTGATTTATAAGCTGTTTTCCTCATGGGGAACAAAAAATGTCCCCACACGGTTTCTGGTTTTGCCATCCTTGTAGGGACATTTTGTCCCCATAACATAGGAAATACCTGAACCTTTCTGTCTCTCTCTCTCACATACACACACACACATGTTCATTTTTGTGAATTGTGGGTACATTTCAGAGGCGTAATGGGTCTTATACTGTACAAACCGTATTTTCTATCCCCCTACACTACCCCTACACCTAAACCTACCCATCACAGGAAACTGTGCACATTTTTACTTTCTCACAAAAATTCATTCTGTATGATTTATAAGCCTTTTGATAAGTGAGGACATGGGGTAATGTCCTCATAAGTCACCTCTTCTTGTAATACCTATGTCATACCCATGTCATTATACACATTTGTGTCCTGACGTCACAAAAACACACACACACACACACACACACACACACACACACACACACACACACACACACACACACACACACACACACACACACACACACACACACACACACACACACACACACACACACACACACATAGATACAGTCTGGTCGTTTGGGAGGAGATCTACAGTCCTGATCTGAAGATTGCCTAAGTGTTACCAGCTTTATATGCTTTGCAGCATGCCAGCTGCTTTCTTTTTTTGTGTGTGTGCAGTGGTTCAAGAAACAAACCATTCGTGAGACAATCAAAAACAAACAGGGAATGTGGAAAGACTTTGATTTTATGTTAAAGTCCAGTTTGAAACTCACTTATTCAGAGTGTGTATACATTTTTAGCTAAAAAAAAAACAAAACTAAATGTCAGAATATATTCTTGTTAACTGAAATTAAAAATAAATAAATAAAATACTTGTATAAACTGAAATTAAAAGTAATTTGTGCATGTCTCCAAAATAACTCCAATAAAAATAAATTACTTTCTGGTTTCAGTTTCTAATTCTGTGTATATTATACATTTTGAACCTTTAAAACCTGCACTGATTAAACATGAAATTTTAAATAATTATCAATATTTCATCATGAGTAAATAAATAAATGGATTCTATTAATCAATCAGAATCAAATTTAGGGGGCTGCAAACGCAGTTATCTTAGCAGCTATAAAAAATATTAACTAAAACAAAAATTATAAATACATAAAAAAAATGATTTTGTATTAAATAAACATAAAAACTTGAAAAACTAAGCTAACCAAAATTAGAAGTTAATAATAATATATATATATATATATATATATATATATATATATATATATATATATATATATATATATATATATATATATATATATATATATAAAAAAATTTAAAGATGTAGTTTTCTCATGAAATGACACACGTCAGGGTTACTACACTGTGAAACCATCAGTGAGAGCAGAGTGAATCATGGGGCTGGTGGAAATGGCATGTGATCTGATCTGTGTAAATGTGTGTATGTGATCAGGAGAGAGAGAGGGAGGGATACAGCGAAAGAGAGAGTTATTACAGTGACAGTCCAGACCGGTGCCAAAGCGCTCACCTCCACAGAAGAGGCAGATGCTGTGTTTACACAGACACAGACTCTGGCTTGATAATGGAGAGCGCAAGCATGCCTAAACATTGCCTTTTAAGGTTCCCTCTCATTTCTCCCCATCTCCTTAAATCATCACGACAGGAAACGTGAAGGAGGGAGAGAGAGGAGGGAGGGCAACCGCCAGTTACCTCTCTCTGCTCTGTCTAGCTCTGGAAGCTAATCTCCCTTCTGAAGCTCAGGCTTATGCGTGCACTACAAACAGAAATATTCATCCATTCCAATAAAGGTTGAACTTAATAGTCGTTATCTACGTTTAGATATGTATCGGGAAATCATAGAATTCGTGAGGATGCATTGTTAGCGCACACCTTGTAGCGTTTTACTGAGAATGAGGTTTAGTGTAATTGGAACAATACTATGAGGCTTGTTTGCTTGTGATCTTCTGCTCGACATTTGTACTGTGATTCTGTACATAAGGTCGTTCAGTAGAAGTCAATACAACCCCTTTTCACGCAATGACCGCTGTGCTCAGAAAACATTCACTGTGAAAAATTCCTGTTAAATTTATGGTAAAAACTTACAGCTGTGGATATGTTGACAACATCTGATAACCACTCAAATTATGAATTAAAGGACTATTTCAACACCTGAAGGGTAGCTCACACAACATTAAAATAATGCAATAAATATGAACAGTATAAAATCTAAGAAACAACCTAATGTATATAATTGATCAAATAAATAAGGAGAAACATCCAATGTGCTGTGTAATATAGGGCCTTTTGGGGATGTCTGTTTTTTACTGTAAATAATAAGGTGACTACTAAAAATAACATTAAAAATGTGTTTATTATTTTACAATAGAACTACATTGTCCTTGTAAATGTAATATTTTTACCATATATGATGGTAAGTTACACTTAACCTATTAACCAATTAAAATTACACTTTTGCATTCTTTTTTTCTGTTTAAATTAAACATATCAAAGCCAGATTTATCAAAACTGGTTCTATGTGGTGCCATTTAGTCTGACAAAAAGATGAAAGCTAGAGAGGCTGATTAATGCATTGTTTTGTGTTTGTGACAATAAAACTGCTTGAACAAGCATATTACTTTTTGGGTCAGTGTTATGCCTGATGCCTAAGGACAAACTTTCTTTGCTAAGATATGCCTTTCTCATATGCCACATATTTCTTCAACAGATTTGACAAGGGTAAAATGAAGAGAAAACATTTGCATTTGACAAGAGATAGGAGATCATTAAAATTTCTCAGGTACATCTAAACATCATTAAAACCAACATCCCCTTTTACAAGGCAAAGGCCCAGCAGGAGCACTTTATAGCCCAAAAAGGAACTGAAAAACCCCTAAAAGCATTCCTTAAACACAAGTAATTGGAATGTGGAGTGTTGTGGAGAGTATGTGGAAAAAACACACCCAGACAGGACCGCGTCTCTATCAGCACCTTTAACCAGGGGTGCACTAGTCCCTAAAAATCTCATGTTAGTTTTTAGGGGGCCTGAGGCTGTGTGGACCCTTATGAGTGGGTGGACACGGGCTTTGGGCAGTCCCTGGTGAGCACCTAACCCCCCTTCTTTCCCTTCCCACTGTTCATGTGAAAGTGACCCTGGGAACTGGGGTCCCCAGGGGCTCGGGGAGGGGAGCAAGTGATGTGGGGGACAGGCCAAAGCACCAAGGCCACCACAGGGTCATGTGAAAGCACTCTGCTCCGATGGCTGCCAGACTTTTGACTCCTCAGAAAATAAATAATGCACTTCCTTTCCCTCCCTCACTGTCTCCAACTCAATAACCCCTCCATCCCTCTATCTAATCTGTCCATCTGTCCATCAACACACATATGTTCATCCATTCAGCAAGACTGACTGTATAATGATAGATTGGAGTATAAGACTGAGATTTACAAGATTTTGGGACTCTGGACTCGGGTTACAATTAGGTGAATAAATGTGCATACAAAGCTAAAAATGTTTCACAGCTAATAAGGGATGTTCACTCTAAAAAATACTGGGTTATTTCCACATCTGTTTGGCTCAAATATGGACAAACCCAACCATTGGGTTTAAAATTTAATTTACAAATTTAAACCAACGGTTGGGTTGTCCATATTTGACCCAAACATGGGTTGACACAACCCAGCATTTTTTAGTGTTGGTGCTCATATAATCATATTTTGTATAGTACTGTATTATTTTATATTATATATTATGCATATTTTATATTATGTACAAATAATACTGTACAATGTATTATATTTATAAAATACAACAAAATATTTAACTATTTGTTGTAGCCCAAAATTGAATAAATGAGCACCAACAATATGTCATTCTGTATATAATTGAATTGAGTAATATATATATATATATATATATATATATATATATATATATATATATATATATATATATATATATATATATATATATATATATATATATATATATATATATGTGAATATAAGCATTAGCATAAGCTAATAGAGTTAATGCTTTGAAATCACACAAGAATTGTAAACATTGTAGCAAATGTGTTTATGCTGAATGCTCAAAGTCTTTCATCCAAAAGTATAAAAGTTCAGGATGTATATGTGCCATAATTGTTCTTTGAAAGTTCTTGATGCAAACTTTCAGTCTATCTGCGATGTTCATGCGGTGGATTAACATGTCTTTTACTTTATATGGGCATGTTAAGATTCATCTCGAATGTGTTGGAATGTGTGTGTGCGTGTGAAAGACACAGAGTGCGTTTCAGTAGGTCACCAGAGTGGCATCCCTGGACTAGAAAAGTTAAACGCTGACCCGAGCCTACCAACAGCTGGCCACATCTGCTGGCTCTCCTTCTCCTCCCCCCTGCATCTGATATTTGCAACAAGGTCTTTCCAGAAACAAAGAATGGGAGGAATGGAGGAGAGAGTGTGGGGGATGGAGGTCTGCCCCTCATTTCTCTTGCTCTAACAATTTCATTAGACACTGCTGCTGAGATATTTAGTAAACTTCTTAATGTGCTTATTGACAGGAGATACTGCACATGGTGGAAAGTCTGATAGCTTAGTCTGGTGTTGTTTTCAAAAAGCAGTAGATTTAAGTTGGTTTTCTGAAAATGTATGAAAGAATTGCTCAATAACGCATGTGAAAATTTGTAAAATCTATGGTGACAGAATAACAAATTAAAGATGTTTTGAATACATTTTCCCATTTATATAAATTTATCATCTGATTTTGCTGAATTCGAGTTCAAAGTCAAGTTCAAAGGCCAGTTACACAGCAGCCAGATCACATTCCCCGCTGAGGTTTTCGGGACTGTGCTCTGTGAGGTCATTTCACATTTCTCCCCACTATCCCCAGGTGAACTCTCCTGTTACGCTCTCTAGCACACACTCAACCTGCAGCATGCAAGCACAAAGCCAGTCATCTGCAATTCATCAATACTGTTTGAAAACTTAAAACCGGGTTCTCATAAGTAATTCCACCTCGTCTTAATCAGAGGACTTTGATTGAGCTTTGATTCTAAATGCACTCCTACAAGAAAGCCACATTTTGCGATTGTTTCCCGGCACCCTACTGCTCTCAGTACCTGAAGGGGACACGTTCACTGTATCAGCAGAGTGTTTTTAACCAGCTGGATCAGCTCAGTGTCACAGTGCTCTCAATGACAGTTTGACATGCCTGGTATGTATCTCAGTATCTCAGAACCAACATGAGCAACGACTAACCAACAAATTAATGTATATTTACCTGCACGAACCCGGTCGGATGTTTAGAATAAGTTGAGATAGACTTACCGCAGTCTGTGTCTTGAAGAAGAAGGATCATTTGCACTGGTCCTGGCCACTTTGGTTGGGTGGGAGGGTGCTGGGTATTTGGTGTCAGGATGGGTAGAGATGCAGAGAAGGGGTCCCTGCTCTGTTCCTATGGATGCCGCGCGCTCCACCATCTGAAGTGTGTTCCCGGCGCGAGGCTCCTTTTTGAAGCATGGCCGGTTTGGGGAGCAAAGACTTTTCTTTTACCTTATATGAGGCAAGGGGCTGGTCCACCATCAGAGCGGCACATCAGGGAAAGCCTCTCGAGCTGCTTGATTGGCTGGTGTAAGAGCCCCCGTGACCCCGAGCTGTGACCCACGATGTGCGAGGATGAGAAGGGATGGGGAGGGAGGGCTCAGGCTAGGGGGCCGGGCCCGCCGTCTCAGCCTAAGGAAGGCACGTTTGACAATTTTCATATTTCTTCTAAATTTGGAGATTTCTGCCCGTGCTGGAGTCTTGGCCGGCCTCTCTGAGAGTCCATGTGGAAACCATTAACAACAGAGGGCTCCTTGCCATTCCTGCCTGGGAACACACGGGCTCTGCACAGACACAGTTATTTAAAATAATTAACTTCCTCTCAAAAGCACTGCGCTTCCCCATATGGGAAAGCATTTGCTTACAGAATGCTGGGAATCATATACAAGTGAGAGTTAGAGAGGGAGCAAGAAAAAAGGGAGAAAGAGGTTTGTTTGTTTATTTTCTTGAAAGATTAACCCCATTGGGTAAAAAAAAACTGGGTCTCCACATGAAGATGGTCCATGTTGGTGCTGTTTTATTTGGTCTAACCAAATAAAATGTCACAAGAGATTTGGATAAATCAGTATACATACATACACACATATATATTTATATAAATAAAATCTAAACATTATATCACAATGTACAAGAGACCAGGGCAAGTTGTTACACCTGTTACTCTACGGACTATTCCTATACAAAGTGAATTATTAGCACATACCCCAATGTCTTGGCTACACTCTAACGCTCAAAATACTTAATTGGTTTGAATAGGAAAAATTTTAATTAAACAAATTAGTTCAGTTAAATTAACTGCTATGAGTATTTTAAAACTTTCTTTTTCTTATTAGTTCACAGCACTGGCATATTTCAAGTAAACTGAACTGTTTCATTGTTTTGAGTTGTATGAACGCATTTCTTTTAATTTAGACTAACTTAAGTTTAACTGAAACTGGACTGGGATTTCTATTTCCCAGCATGCTTTGCCCATGGCACTCAAAAGGGAGAGTAAATACTAAAATTAAGTGTTATTTAATGTTTTTTTTTTTTTTTTTGTGCAAGATTAATGGTAAGGTAGATTTAGTAGTGATTAACGTTTTGTTATGCTAATTTAGAACAGTTTTGATGTGGGTTTTTGGAGAGTTACCATCATGGTGACAAGTAGCGAATGCGGCTTGATATGAAAGCAGGTAAGTTACATGTTTTAAGTTGCTGTACTCATTCAGTAAATGCTATACCATGCTATTGTTAACATGTTAACAAATTAGCAAGTTGGCATTTTTTCTATTTTCTTAGGGTTTACAGTGAAGTAAAAAACTTATTTGAATTGCAAGAACTCAAAATAAAATAATTAATGAACCAAATATGTTATGTTAATTGCAATTAGCTAATTGAGTTAGCTAACTCAGTATTTCAAATTAGGAGCAATTAACATGCTTGAGTACTACAAACTCAAAACTTGATAGCTCTGCTTACTTAAAATTGGGAACATCATACAAAAACATGGTTTTTGCATAAGAAAAAAAAAAGTTAATTTAACCTTTAATGCACCAATAGCTGGACATGTAATATACCATTGAGGTTTTATTATTTTCACTTTTTCTTTAAATCAAATATAATGGTTTGAATCCAATGTACAAAACCACTGCTAGAGCAACACATATACAAACTACTGAGATGTAACATCTGTGACAACTTTCTTGTGTGACAACTAGCCTCAGGCTCTTCTATACATTTGAAAAAAATATTTAAATAAAGCCTCAGAGTGTTTTTGCTTTCATGACACAAAGATTAATGGGAGTGAAATGGTCATCTTCATGATGATGGACATTGTGTGTAACAGGCCTAGAGAAATCTGTTATCTAATAATATAATATGGCTCTGGAGATCATCATTACACTGACCACTGGCAACACAAACAGTTCCCTAATGAAATCATACACCCACATGGATAAACTGGAATCTGCGTGTTAATGATTAATCTATTAGCGTTTAGAACAGTGTTTTTTTGTGGAGGTCTTCAGATGGCCAGATTTGATATTTTTCAAGTGTGTTTTTGTATTTATTTAATTGTAATGTAATACTCAACGTGTTGTCTTACATATGCTGACTTTTTTTTCTAATTGTGAGAATGTATATATTTAAGCAGCAGACCTTCACAAACCAGACATTCATTCACACCATGTCTCGGCATAAATGGACCAAGACATCTGCCTGAGAGGAGAGATAAGAGTGATTATAAAGGAAAGCAAGACAAAGCCTTGACCTTGTGCCGTGCTCTCTGCCAGATGAATTTTCCTCCTGGACACATCGAGCCATGGAGGTCAAAGAGGCAGATTGGATATGGCTAAAGAGAGAACAAGGGGGTGGTGAGATCTGTCTGTGAAACGTCCATCAGGGTTAGATCCCCTTCTCGCCCTCGTTCATAAAGGAGCCTGCAGAGACTAATGTTTGGAGCGGCTGTCTCCTCCAGACCCATGCTCTGGAAAGACTAAATTTAGACAAGAGTGGGGGGACTGAAGTGAAGAAGCGTGACAACACGCTGTCGATGTGAGCCATTGTTTGAGGAGCCCTTCATTAGCTTCAGCGAGTGGCAGAAGAGGTCGCCCCCTAGCTCTTGCTGAGAAGTCTTAAAAAGGCAATGTTTGGGGAAGATTCTCTGTTTACATCTGGAGAAACGGGGGCTTTTAAAAACAGCAGCCAACCAGTGCCTCGTGGCTTGGCAGCCTTGAGTGCTAATGGCCCGGCTGATGAGCTCTTTTTCTCCAAATAGAGAGTGTCATACAAGTGGAGCGTAGCAGTGTTATTTCCCTCCTTGCTAGATTTCTTTATTTTATGATATTTGAATAATGACTGGGTGCAAGTATGGGTATTGCAAAAGAAAAGCTGTTTTTAATTGCAAAAATAATGTATGTTGTAAACTAAGAAAGAATTGTTAACTTTTTTTGGTTCAGTTACTTTTTTCCTCCAATAGCTTTATTATTTACGCCAAAAAAATATAAAAGTGTATTTAAAAATATCAAATCTGGTCATCTGAAAACACTGGAAAAACAAAATGACGAGTGAAGAAATGTGTTGCAATTTTTTTTTAAAAATCAGTTAAATCTGTTGCAGAGAAGAAAGAGATTTGCATCATATATTGTTTTTTGGAGTATTTAATTTTTTTGTACATGCGTCATTATTAACTCCATACCTCTATATACGTTAGAAATTTTGCGATAGGTTTTTGTTTTTAAGCTGTTTTCTGCCACAGACTTTGACCCCAAACAGAACAGAACAGAACAACGTGTTTAGTTCTAGTGATAGATGACTCGTTGAGACTTACACAGCTCAAATATACAAAGATGAATGCAATCTGCAAGATTGTTTACATTAATGTGTATTTTTGGGGGGGCTCTTGCTTGGGTTAACAAACTGTGACGGACTGATTCTGAACTTTTAAGAATAAACAATACAGGTAACATCTTGAAACAATTGCAAAAACTGGAAATTCTGAGACTAATTTTACAGTCCATTTCCATGAAAAATATGAACTGTTTTCAATTAGTGGACATTGCTAAGGCAAGAGGTTTGTTATGTAGAACTGATTCATGATAGCGTGATTCATTCCGAACTGTTTGTCATACATAAATAATGTTCAAACATGAGTGATCTGAAAATGCTTGGTGGGCAAAATATACCATTAAAAAATAAAAATTCAAATAAACACTCTTCTTTGGAACTCTCATTATGGTTTCCACAAAAATATTGAGCAGTACAACTGTTTCAATATTGATAATAAGAAATGTTTTTTGAACACCAAACCAACATATTAGAATGATTTCTGAAGGATCATGTGACTGAAGACTGGAGTAATGATGCTGAAAATTCAGCTTTGCATCACAGGAATAAATTACATTTAAAAATGTTTCACAGTTTTACTGTAATAAAACTGTTTGATCAAATTAATGCAGCTTTTTTTGAACATAAGAGGCTTATTTCAAAAACATAAAGCTTACTTATCTCTAAAACTCCCAAGATTAACTTTAAAGGTGCCCTAGAACTTTTTTTAAAAAGATGTAATATAAGTCTTAGGTGTCCCCTGAATGTGTCTGTGAAGTTTCAGCTCAAAATACCCCATAGATTTTTTTTTTTATTAATTTTTTTAACTGCCTATTTTGGGGCATCATTATAAATGAGCTGATTCAGGGCTACTGGCCCTTTAATTCTCGTGCTCCACGCCCACGGAGCTCGCGCTTGCCTTGAACAGTGCATAAACAAAGTTTACACAGCTAATATAACCCTCAAATGGATCTTTACAAAGTGTTTGTCATGCATACTGCATGCATGCTTCGGATTATGTGAGTATTGTATACTATTAAATTGTTTACATTTGATTCTGAATGAATTTGAGGCTGTGATCCGTGGCTAACGGCTAATGCTACACTGTTGGAGAGATTTATAAAGAATGAAGTTATGTTTATGTATTATACAGACTGCAAGTGTTTAAAAATGAAAATAGCGGCTCTTGTCTCCGTGAATACAGTAAGAAACGATGGTAACTTTAACCACATTTAACAGTACTTTAGCAAAATGCTAATGAAACATTTAGAAAGGCAATTTACAAATATCACTAAAAATATCATGTTATTATGGATCATGTCAGTTATTATTGCTCCATCTGCCATTTTTCGCTATTGTTCTTGCTTGCTTACCTAGTCTGATGATTCACCTGTGCAGATCCAGACGTTACTGGCTGCCCTTGTCTAATGCCTTTCATAATGTTGGGAACATGGGCTGGCATATGCAAATATTGGGGCGTTACGTAACAGCCGGTGTTATGTTGAGATTCGCCTGTTCTTCGGAGGTCTTTTAAACAAATGAGATTTATATAAGGAGGAAACAATGGAGTTTGAGACTCACTGTATGTCATTTCCATGTACTGAACTCTTGTTATTTGACTATGCCGAGGTAAATTCAATTTTTCATTCGAGGGCACCTTTAAAAGGGACCTGAACTATACTTCTGGACAATATCATAGAGATGCAGGCTTTTTTAGAGTTTGGCCAGTAAGCAACCACCTAGCAACACTTTAGCAGCCAAATAGAGATGTGCTAGTATAGCACAGGCTAATAGATACATTTCTGTAGCAAGCAACTCCATCTAGTTTGTCAAAAAGCATCCTTTTATCAGAAAGGATGGCAAAGAGCCCACTGCAAAAACATAAAAATTCCAGCTGGGTCAGATGAACCACTCTACAGAGGATACAGAAGGTCACTGGCTCAAAATAGATAAAGAGGACAAGTCTCGATATCATAATATGTACATTTATTTTTGTGTCCTCTGATGCTTGCATGGCGATTTATAAAAGCTAGTCCATTAGCAGTGACCCAGAAATCACAAAAGGTCATTGAACATCACAGGCAAATAAGATTTCAAATCTACTCTTCCATTTGCCAGTACTTAACAGAAAGTTACATACTGTGACTAGCTTATGGATATTATACCATTACACTTCCTCCAGTCAAGCTAAATGTTATAAATACATGTTTATCAATTAAAGTACTATCCCCGGCACTGTCCTCTGAATGACCTCTCTGTACTGCAGGAATAACTTGCAGTAGATCACCGTTCCTTGGCCATACTGAGAAGACAGACATAGGATTATCTCTACACACTCAAGATTCATTTGCTTTACCTTTACATGCCCTGAAGGAAGAGAGCCAGCCAAGGTGTCTAATTTAACTGGCCTGTCACATCTGGTTGTACTTATGTCCACCAGAGCAGGTTCAGCACATCCTTTAGCACGTAGCCAGGGAGGTAAATGACAAAAGCCATGCGCGCACACATGGCAGGATGTATCAGCAAAGGGAGAACAATAGATTCCCAGTGTCTGACAGCTGGAGCTGTGCTCTATGTTTGATGGAGACCAGTGGGGTGTTCTCATTCTTTACATGTAGTCCTGCAGCACTGTTTACACTACATCTGATACCAAAGGTTCTTACGGGTTTCTAAGTACAGTGGATTCAAAAGACCACTTGTGAAAATATCTTTATTTGCACTGAAGCAGAAGATTAAGTAATCTTACCTGCTGTAAAATGGGTTTACTTATTTGATTAGAGACCAAGAAATATATATATATATATATATATATATATATATATATATATATATATATATATATATATATATATATATATATATATATATATATATATATATATATATATCTGCCCAATAAAATGTGTATATCCTGAGTTTGGGGATTTTATTAATTTACATGACTTTTGCAGGTCAATAAATCACACATTTAAAATGATTCCACTATCCAGGGTTTTCAAGACTATGGGAACCCCTGTTCTTCAAAGACATTTGTTGAGGAGCTGAATTATAATAAGAAAAAATGATTTTTTGTTGTTACTGCACACCAGTCAGAGAATGTTATTATGTGAAAATTCATTGCATCATAATTAATCGCTTTTAAAGGGTTAGTTCACCCAAAAATTATGTCATGTATTACTCACCCTCATGTCGTTCCACACCCGTAAGACCTTCGTTCATCTTCAGAACACAAATTAAGATATTTTTGATGAAATCCAATGGCTCAGTGAAGCCTCTATTGCCAGCAAGATAAACACTTTTAGATGTCCAAAAAGGTACTAAAAACATATTTAAAACAGTTCATGTGAGTACAGTGGTTCAATCTTAATATTATAAAGCGACGAGAAAAACAAAATAATGACTTTTCAACAATATCTAGTGATGGTCGATTTCAAAACACTGTTTCATGAAGCTTTGAAGCTTTACGAATCTTTTGTTTCGAATCAGTGGTTCGGAGCGCCAAAGTCACATGATTTCAGTAAACGAGGCTTCATTATGTCATAAGTGTTTTGCAATTTCAATAGTTCACGCGATTTTGACAGTTTTATACGCGATCTGAACCACTGATTCAAAACAAAAGATTCATAAAGCTTCGAAGCTTCATGAAGTAGTGTTTTGAAATCGACCATCGCTATATTGTTGAAAAATCTTTATTTTGTTTTTTTGGCGGGCAAAAAGGATTCTCAACGCTTTATAATATTAAGATTGAACCACTGTACTCACATGAACTGTTTTAAATATGTTTTTAGTACCTTTCTGGGCATCTGAAAATGTTAATTATCTTGCTGGCAACAGAAACCTCACTGAGCCATCGGATTTGATCAAAATATATCTTAATTTGTGTTCTGAAGATGAACGAAGGTCTTACAGGTGTGGAACGACATGAGGATGAGTAGTACATGACAGAATTTTAATTTTTGTGTGAACTAACACTTTAAAGGTCCCCAAACACATTTTTTTTTTCATGGAGGACGTTTAAAGCACATTATCAAATAGAAATTTTGTTTATAATCAGTTCTCAGGGATTAGAAGTCAAATCGTTTCACCATACTTCAGTGTGTGAGTGTGTGTTGTGCTATTTAAAACAGGCACCAAACATAACATTAAGTATTTCTTCATTTTACGTCAATACTTTTTTTTATTTTAAACGATTAAAAATTCGAAAACGTTCTGTGTATTTCCTAATTCAACTGAAAATGACAGAATTTAAATGTGGCCTGTCTTTTTTCCCACGGTACATTTATTAACAGCCTTTGTTTACAGAAAGACTAGCTTAGCTATACTTCCTTTTTCTAACTGCAAACACTCTGACGATGATAAAGCTTTCAGCTTGGAGTTTTTTTTTCTTTATAAGGCTTTGACTCTTAACATTTCACCATGGTGCATTAACCTCCAAGATGTTTTTCCTCCCGTTGAGAATGCATTACGTCACCAACCACTTGCATCTTTTGCCCTTAACTGAGGAAGGAGGAGGAATGTGAGGGGTTGGAAAACAAATAATGCTAAGAAAAACTCTGTGAAGCTTAATTAGTTGGAATGGGACTTAAGATGGAAACGACCATTAGGAAATTAGACTCAGTGAGACCAGCTGCAAGCCTGCAACCTGACTGTACTGATTTATGCAATCAATCCATGCAAAGATAATCAATGACTTTCTTGTATGAAGTAGCCTGTTTTGTGAGGATTATTTTCCTAACAAGATATAACAAAGTGTCTGGTATATAGAGTAAGTGGCTCTGGAGTGCCTCAAAGAGACAAAATAATGTTTACATGAACTGTGAACATTAACAGGAGACAATTCAAAAAGGCAAGTTGACAAAAGAAAATGTGCAATTCCAGACATTAGATTAACAAAGATTTTTTTTAAAAAGAATGTAAATGGTGTAATTTAAAACTATTGACTATTCATAGTTTCAGTCATGTGACTTCCACAGAAGCCTGGCGAGCAAAACAGCCATAGCGCTGCAGCACAACTCTGTCAATTTTCCATCTTAAACACAAAAATATGTGATTAAGATGCAAGTTTTAGTAAAAAACAGCTGAACATTCTAAAAAGTGTCTTAATATACTAAAATACTGATATTAAAAGATCAAATTCAGTTTACACTTTTTTTTTTTGTTGATTCATGCTGTTTTTCTTTATAATGATGTTTGATGGGAAAAGCACTTAACGAGAAACTGTGTGTTGCATTTATATTCTGGGTTCATTTGCTTGCCTATATATAGTATGCATCACCAATAAGGTGCATAACGAATTTGGTCTTTTAATATCACTGTCTTACTACATTATTTAGCACTTAGTACAAACCTGGTAAAAAATGATTGACAGGCATCAGAGGAAAGCCTTGTTTTGCCCTCCAGGTTGGGTGTTCCTATACGGGTGTGTTGTCACGTGAAAACCATACATTTTTTTAATAAACAAATAGATTCTTTATATTTGAAAATGCTTAACGAGGAGCATATTGCAGTTGTTTTAACTGCTTTTCTATTTTCTGAATCTGACATTATATTTATGCATTCTTCAGAATTATGGATCTGGTTCTGGTGCAACACTGTCCGCCCACTTTTTAGCAGACTTGGTTTGCTACTTTTTCCATTCATTTTTCCCTTAGAGATTTTAAAATGACTTTGTTAAAGAGTTATAAGCTATGAACCAAACCAACCAGCTATGAGGTCAATCAGAAACTCTGATTTGAAGCAAAAAGTATTTGAAAATCTGACAAAAATGAAAAGTACAAGACTGTGTATGCTTAGCAGCTTTAATGAGGAAAAGAACTACAACTTCTTTCGAATGACAATTGAAGTTAAAGATATACATATATATATACACAAAAGTGGTCACGATTCTCTGACTGGTGGAGATTTCTTTGCGGTATCATGGGTAATGTAGGTTTTCACCAGGAATTCTGCTGTTTAACAATTATTTTATTATAAAAAAATATGTTGAAAATATGCAGGCCGATGGCTTGAACAAAAACATATTCCAATAACAACCTCATAGCTCATGGCAAATTGGTCTTCAAAGATTTTTAATTTGTTAAAAATCAATACCCCTATGAGAAAAATCTATGAGATTTTTTACTTTTTGAAGCCTACCTTATCAAAAACAGATAAATTAACTAAGACTGCAGTGCACTTCAAGAAAAAACATCGACACCAACCACACGCTTGTGTTTACTTCGTCGCATGCATGTTTGGCTCAGGACAGCCGAAACTGATTAACAAATGTCCTAAAAGAAAAAATGTCTTCCACCACTGAGATTGATTTCTCTTGGTGAAACTGGCTGGATTTCATTCGGAAAGGTTTGGCCAGCCCTTTCAGACAGGAACCGAGTACAGGAGGGGTTCTGCTCTAACCACAAATCTCTCCTCTTCCTGCTTATACAGTGTTAAGCGACAAATGACCTGAAACATTAAACACCTTCATGGTGTCAGTGACACATTGTAAACAATGTGACAAGACTAAATCCAGAATGGGTCATATATACAACAGCAAAGTGTGTAGACAAGCGCCTCTCTCTTGCCTTTTGGGTAATTGAACGTAGCCCCGTGTCTGAGCATGAAAATTGATTTTTCACACACAACCACAACCACACACACGTCTGTTGGCATGTGGACTGCTACACAACATTCTAAAAAATGCTGGGTTGTTTCAACCCATGATTGGGTCAAACATGTACAAACCCAACCGTTGGTTTACATTTTTTTAATTGCATTTTTAAACCCAGCGGCTGGATTTGTCCATATTTTACCCAAAAATGGGTTGAAACAACCCAGCATTTTTTGGAGTGAATAACCAAAGACTAATTAAGAAAATGACTGTAATCAGACACGTGCAGCTCTGTGTAAAAACATGATGGAGGCCACCTTAAAGAGAAAAATAACCTTATGAAGGGGCTGCGGACAACAGATACATGTAGGTAATCAGAGCAATGTTGACATTCAGACAGCACAACTGCGAGTCTGAACTACACAGCTCGTTAAACAGTAAGTTTAAATCAAGTACTTAACACTCTAAAGACAATATTATCCGTTTGTCTTTTTTTATGCTCCGGCAACAAAAACAGTTCCTGAAGCCAAAGAGTTGAGCATCTCCCAGCAACACAGTAATGGTGATTCAATGACTCACTCATCTGTGTTTTTGAACGAACTGATTAAGTGAATGATCCAATGATTTACTATATAACTATGCCTGAGCATTTAACACGGCAGACTGCACAATTGCAGCGCATGCACAAAGTTGGTGTGGAACTTTATATTTAAAAGTGATTCCAGCGATATCGTTCCTCTGTGCTTGTTTTAGCTAAGGTGTCAACTTAATACTAGTATCCTGGGTGTAAACCGGCCTTAATACACAAGGTAAGTCTATCTGTAACATGCAAAAAGTCAAGCGACACAAGTGATCCTAACCAATTAAATGCACTATTTTCTAATAATTCAACAGTCCGGAGTCAATTATTCCGCTTATTCTATGGTTGACCACACCTCGAGACACTGTCCAGATTTTGTATTTCAAGACATTTGTCAAGGTTTTGTCCTTAAAACACTCTTGTGTATGGGACTTATTTCTTTCGCATATCATCCCAAGCCTCTGTTGCTAATTCCAAAACATAATTTCAGAACTAGTAACTGAGGCTTGAGCCATTCATAACAGACTAATACAGTTATTAACACAGTTATGAGACAGAGAGAGAGAGAGAGAGAGAAAGAGGAAGAGAGAATGTGTCTCAATCAGCTCCCTAGTTCAGTAGGGCACCGATCAGGGAGTCAGCCATTTTAATGGCTCAATCGCAGAATCCTTCCAGGGAAGTGAAACGTTCGCTCCCTAAAAAGTCCCACAATGCACTGTGAAAACCAGGCAACGTGGTCTATTTTAGTTTGTTTTTAATAAAATAAGGCAATCGCATAATGCCATACAGGCATAATAATGCAAATGTATTACATTTGTAAGGAAAAGAGTGAGAATTATCTAAATATGTTGGCATTTTCACATCATTTTGTAATGCACTTATAGCAAAGAATAGTAATTTACATACTATATCTGCATATATTATGATCTGAACATTTTCTATAGCACTTCATAAAGGTATAAAACAGGTACCACTGGCAGTTGATGAGGGTGATGCTGAGGGGTCATACTGTGATGAGGAAGATGAAATCATAGTGACAATCCATCAGGGAGAGAATGAGGGTGAGAGAGAAGATGGAGATGAGGATGAAGATGGATATGATAGCTTGGTTTGGTAATATTTGTGTTCCACTATGGTACAATGTTGCCTGAGGGCAACAGCTGGATATGAAATGTTACTTTTTATTAAATATAAAAACTTTTAATACATTAAAAACTGGATAAATTTGTTTAAGGAAATTGATGTTTTCAATAAATATATTTCTTTTTTCTACATGAAAATGCCAAATGTTTAAATTTTTCCATTGTGTCCTCGAGGCAACAAACTTATAAAAAATAAATTAAAAATTTATGAAAATGTTCATTGATATTGTTAAAGTGTCCAATTTTAAGCAGGAAAAACAACACAAATAATTTTTTCCTCGCTGATATCATATTGCGTACCATAGATAGTTAACGGAAGTTCTGAAGCGCGAAACTTAAATCACGTGAGCCAGAGCAGCCTCGCTCTGCATATAACGACGCGCCATATATGTTTTTAAAACATATATATTTATTATATTTCAGCATAAACATACATCGCTAGACAAGTAATGAACATAATTTAGCTAACATTTACAATTATTTACGGCTGAAATGTTGCACGTATATGTAACAAGCAAAGAATTGATCATAATGTAACGTTACTTTAATACAAGTAACGTTAATGTCAGAAAGATATTAGCTCTGCTGTTGTTCATAATACCAGTACTGATGTTGTACAATGAGGACGTTGTTATAAATATCCCAATGTGTAGTGAACCAGCGTCCTTTACTGTCCTTACCAGTGCCCGAATTCGTGTAACGTTACACGATATACTGATTCAGGAGCTCGGGAGCTGATTGAGACACACCCAATAAGTCTAAGTTATATATAAATTAGCTTACCTGAGTCTGTGAGTCTCAGTAGTGTCTCTACTAATAGCGAAACTAAATTTACCTCAAGAACCGCGCAGTTATTACCTCGCTGGTGAGAAATGTCATGTAGCTTTTCAGTAGCTAAGCTATTTTACTGATTAATTCCTCAGAGCAGCGCTAACGACAAGTTTCTGTGCGAGTGTGTGTCCGTAGTGTGTGTGCGGGAGAGAGTATGCGCTTTTTTTTTTTTTAGGACATATTACTTTGTGACAAAAAAACATGACAATAATTTGTCGTTTTTGTCCTAGTGTTTACTTTATTTATTTGATTGGTCAGTGTCTTTTTGCGGTTGTAGGCTGTAAGGACCCTTTGAAATAACTGAAATAATTTGGCGAAGTGATATGGGTCTGTAATGCGGCCAAAACCTACCTAGAACTACTTCCCTGAAAATAATTTAACACCCTAACGTTTGTCAACTAATCAGGGGTGCGTTTCCCAAAGCGAACTATGGTCGCAAGTTCCGTCGTTACCAATAGAGTTCAATGGGACTTACGACCATGGTTCACTAACGATGCTTTCGGGAAACTCACCCCTGATTCGAACATTCAACAGCCTCGTAGTAAGAAAGTTAGATTATACATAAGATATATAGAATATGACAAAATAAAACAAAAATAGCCATGCCAGAATGTCTTAGTGAAATATTTATTCTTTTATATAAACATATAAAACAAATCTTGGAAGATCATTTAAATACAGAATATCTGTACATGAACTTAGTACACAAGTTTCTGCAGTGCTCAGCACGGGTGCAGATTCAATTTATGGAGTTTCTTGGCTTTTGAAACATGGCAGAGTGGGTCACCCAGAAAAGCAGAAAGTAGAGCAGAGAGATGGGGGTTTTCATGCATCAAGAGTCCTGGACTTGCAACATTCTCCTAATTAGACTAGTTTCCCTAACTACTCTTTACAAACACAAGTTGGTGAAATCTATCCTGAACCAAGCAGACAGTTAAGAAAAATTGTGCATTTTATTTTATTTCCATTTGTTGATTTTGAATGTTAAAATCTGTGCCAAGGACTAGGCAAGAAAAAGAAAAGCAGCAATCCAGAAACACACAATGCTGACTCCGTTATCTGTGGTGTAGGTTATAATGAGGGTTAATGGCACAGGGCCATTTTTGAAGATGCTACACCATATGAAAAAAGTGAGTTTGTGAGAAAAGAATGTGCGCCAAATCATCTGAAGATGAATAAGGGATATGCCTGGCAACTTTATCCATTGTGCTTCAGATTTAAAACGATTCTACTGGAGTTACATAAAAATGTGACTAAACTAAAGGGAGAAAAGACAAAAATAATTTCTGCTTAAAATACTCTCAACATTTCAGTTTACACAATTTTTTAGCTCTATGAAGACCACAGGGAGTAAAACGAGGTACATCTATCTGACCAATTCTGCCACGTTCCTCTCATGGGCCAAGAAACATTTAATCTCTTCACCAGGTTCTGGGTTAAACTGACACCAGCACCGTTAATAGTGAAAAACACTTGAGCCAACCTCTAGAGGAAAGGGAAGAGGGAAAACAAAAATAATGTATGAAATTATAAAAAAATAAAATAAAATAAAAGGTCTCTGAAAAGGTATGAGGTGCAAAAAACAACTCTAGAACGATGTTATTGCCTGTAACAGTACAGATACACCGGAAAATCATGCCAAGTGGCCAAACACCCTGTCCAGCTTTGGAAAAAAATAAAAATCTCCACCAAAAATCAAACAAACAATTTCATATGCCACCTTTCATGACTCTGCATGTTTTTTCTAATGTGCACAACCGTAGCAACAAAGCATCTGCTGACATCATCGCCCCTCTTTACTGTAAGTTTGCTTCCGCTCCATGGAAGGCTTGCCATTCATCCTTCATGTAAAGAACACAAGCAAAGCAGCCTGTTGACACCATTACTCTTTAGTTCATTAGTCTAGAATGAACTCACAAAAAAAACAAACAAACAAAAAAAAAGGCCAATAGAAAGTGATTACTCTTTGTTTCAAATCAACTCAGAGATAAAGGCAACTGGAAATGCCTTGGTATTCCACACTGAGGCTGCGTCTTAGATGCCTCTCTGTTCTCACACAGAGGTGGTCAGAGCCTGGCAGAGGGTTGAAGAGCTCTCCACACCTCTCTCCAGAATCTCCAGGCCCTCCAGCCGAGCAGTGATCATTCTAGATGTAGTCGTCTTCCACCGGTTCCCCCCGAACATCACAGTAGTGGATGAAGACGACCACCACACGCTGGAAAACGCCCCTACGTGTCTGTCGTCGCTCTGAGATCTCCTCGCCGATCGTTTCCATGCAGATGTCGGCCGAGAGCTGTCCCTTGCGCCGTGGCGCATAGATAGTAGCTGACGAAAAGGAAAAAGAGTGGGCGAGAGTGAGGTAGATGTTCATACTGATAATTTATTTATTTTTTTAAATGAGGGACTATTTTTAAAACTGAGGGACATATTAGAAGGAAAAGAGGAAAAATGGGAATAAATGTTCAAAAGTTTGGGGTAAGAAAGACTTTTTTTAAAGAAATTACTTTTATTCAGCAAAGATGCATTAAATTGATCAAAGCAGCAAATCAGCATATTAGAATGATTCTTGAAGGATCATGTGATGCTGAAGACTAGAGTTATGATCGCTTCGCTATCACAAAAGTAAATTACAGATTAAAATATATTAAAATAGACAACATCTACTTTAAATTGTAATACATTTTTACAATTTTACTGTTTTAACTGTTTTTTTGATCTAATAAATGCAGCCTTGGTGAGCAGAAGATACATCTTTCAAAAATACTTTAAAAATCTTGCAGATCCCAAACATTTGAATGGCACTCTATTCTAAACAGTGAATGGATAATAAAAAACAATTTAACCAAGATGGGAAAACATATGAACAAAGGTCACACCTAACTACAGCATTATCTGCATTTGAATCATTGAATTGTGATGAATAACTACACCTGAACTTCATTATTTCAGTGTGTTACTTACTGCTTTCATCATCTTCAAAGTCGTATCGAGCATAACTGTTGGGCTCTGCTGTGCGTAAAGAGCGAAGCCACGGGAAATCTGTGATCATGGAGTACGGCGCCCCATCTACTACTCCTAAAGCACAGAGTGTGGGAAAGATCGAATACCATTACTTTTTTATTCCTTTAAAACCGAAAAGGATCTTGTAAATATTTATGGGCCGATGCAACATATGAGAGCTAGCAAATTTTCTCATCCATTAAGATAATTTACTTTACCATCCTTGAAAGGCAATTTGTTATGCAGACAGTGGTATATACATGTACAGCAACACAACACACACACACACACACACACATTTTATAATCATTTAAAAACATTATCGCAGCAAGTATTCTTATATCTATTTGATTTACACAAAGGGAGCAATTAGCTCTGTGTTAAGTGTTTGAGAAATGTAAATGCAACTGTAAATATATCTCTTCACTCTCTCTCACACCAATATAACTGTGTTACCAGAGGAAGTGAGGGGAACTTGGAGCTAGTCTCAAAGGACTCTGATCTGTTTCCTCTCACCCTCTAATGTGTAGATGTCTCGGCCCCAGGGATAGCTGGGATACTTCTTTACATCCTCTTCCGTCCGTGTGGCCTCCGGAAAGAATTCATACTTGATGAGTTCTCTAGTGAAAGGACAAAAACAGATCAGTGAGCCTTTGAGTATACCATGATAAGAAAATAGTGCCATCTGGTGGACAAAGTAGGAATTAAATGAACCATTTGGAAAGTCAGCATCATTTTTGCAGAATCACATTGTAATGAAACAAGACACACACAAATTATTACTTTTTACACACATCATTATAAAGATGATACACACTAAACAAATGCTAAACGAAGATTTTATTCTTGGTCTATATGGGTATGTAGTCCACTCACTGACTAATGTTGGCAATGGTGTCCATCCAGCTACGTACGCGCACCTTGTTCCTAACATTGGGTGGGTTGCTGAACTCATGGATAATAGCAATATGGTATGGGTATGGACCACTGAAGAGCTTTTTCTCCAGAGCCAGAGAATCAATCTGGAGATGAATGTTGAAAAGAGCATAAGTATAAAATACTGTGCTTTAAATACCTCAAATACCCTTTACAGGGCTAAAAACACTCTTTATAGTAACTCTATATAATATATAGGTAACTCTATAGTAAACCAAATCACACGTTGGCTGGAAAACTATTACATATGGTGCCAAACATTCCAGATTTACAGTATAGTAATACAGTAAAAACAGTAAAACTGCAAAATATTAGTACAATTTAAAACAACTGGTTTCTATATGTAATTTATTTCCTGATGGCAAAGCTGAATTTTCAGCATCCTTACCCCAGTCTTCAATATCACATGATCCTTCAGAAATCATTCTAATATGCTGATTCGGTGCTCATGAAATATTTTAGGACTCAAAACAGCAGCATTTATTTGAAATAGAAATCTTTTATAACATTCTAAATTCTTTACTTGTCACTTCAATCAATTTAATGCATCCTTGCTTTCTTTACATGGCAACCATAACACTGACCTGCTGCATAGGTCTCATGTAGATGATGCGGTTTCTCTCCGCGGGCATCCGTAAGATCTGGTCGAGCACCTGCTCCATGTCCAACTTCTTACATTGTGCGTAGTCAAAGCGGTTTACTATGGGGGCACTTTCCACCAACAAGTGTTTTAGCACCCTACAGCGTGTCGCTTGGGAAGAAAGAATCAAATTACGCATGAGGATCTGAAACAGTCTGTCTCACATATGAATGTCAGCGTGTTCTGCTATAAACTCACCATGGACAAACATCATTTTGGGGCACTCCTTAAGGACCAGGTCTGTGATGCCACAGTTTGTAAGTGTGATTCCCACCAGGTTTTTGGATTTAAGGCTGAGGACCTGTATGATGTGAAAAACAATTGTGAGTGGCCCCAAAATTATCTGAACACACTTGGACACTTGTGTTCTGCATTAAGGAAATGTATAGTTGAGTGAAACCAGACTATGGACCCACCTGCACATGGTCGTCTTCAGTTACAGGGTCACTAGTGCTGGTGGACTTGTCTGCCATACGTTTTCTCTTCACCGCAGCCCGAGGCTTTGCTTTGGGCAGTTCTGGACAGATCAACAGGTGATGAAGCACAGTAGAAATTAACTGCAAGTCTTACTGATTAGACTGATTCATCCTGGCTAAATCTCATCTAAATATTTTCAACCAACTATTTTGCATATCATGGGCAACATTCCAAGACCTGACAAACTCAGATTCAACATGATCAAATGAAAATGGCAGCACACACACACTTATAAGGGTAACACACTGATCCAACAAAACTCAATTAATCAAAAGTGACAGTAAGGGCATTTATAATGTTACAAAAGATTTCTATTACAAATACATGCTGTTCTTTTGAACTAATAATAATAATAATATTTGACAATAATACAGTTGTTACTGGATTTTGATCAAATAAATGCAGCCTTAAAGGTGCAGTAAGTGATCTGGGAAATGCTAACATTAGCCTGGTAGCATTGGAAGCAAACCATCACACTCTTCCTGCTATCACTGTCCAAAGTCACACCTCCTCCAAAACACACGAACGAACGAACGAACGAACGAACGAACGAACGAACGAACGAACGAACGAACGAACGAACGAACGAGCGCGCGCGCGCGCACACACACACACACACACACACACACACACACACACACACACACACACACACACACACACACACACACACACACACACACACACACACACACACACACACAGAGCTGAGATAAAATACCTCTGATTGATATAAATTTATAAAAATACATTTGGACCATTTAACATAATGATTGCTATCATGATATGAGGAAACTTTCAACCAGTATAACAAAAGAATCACGTATTGTACCTTTAATGAGCATGAGAGACGTCTTTCAAAAAACATTAAAAAAATCTTACTGACCAAAAGTATGTAATTTTAATATTAAAATTCAGTGTTATATAGTCACATTATACTTGTATTATATAAATCTGAGTGTTGTCTGAAAGTGGCCTGGAAAAGTGTTAACTATCCCTAAAATAATGCATCCACACTTGAGTTGAAATGTTATACACCATCAGTTGCTTTATGCATGTTAAAACTCTAGTTTCTTACATTTGCTCTTCTTCTCAGCACTGTAGGTTCACTAGGAGTCAAAACGGTGGTACCACTTTATCTAAATGTCATGAACACATGGAGATATACTGCAGTATAGTTGCCAATATAGACTAACAGTGGAGTAATCCAGACCCCCAACATTCCTCCATCTGCTTTTATGCTATGCACAAACGGCACACCCGAGGGTCAGCCTTTGCCCAACTGTGCCTTTTTTCCATTGCTCAATTGATTCTCTGATGTCCCACTGTGAGGAACCTCTGCTCTCGTCTTACCTGACTCACAAACCAGGGGCACAGAGGAAAGTCTGCTGCGGGCACGTGTGATGGGTCTCCTGGGGAACTCATCCGAAGGGCTTCTGTGTGATGAGCCTTGCTGGTGGACCGCAGTCCTCTCACTATGTCCCTCAGATGAGCTGGGTGTCCTGGGTGGAGTGCTGGAGTGCCTATCCTCCATCTCATCTCCCCCTGCTCTCTGCTCTGGGCTGTGACATTCTGGTCTGTGGCTCTCGTTCCCCGCTGGTAGGCTGTGACCACTACGAGTCCTGTTTTCAGAGCTGGGACGAGACCGGCTGCACGTGCAACGAGTCCTCACCATATCATCTTCCCCTCTACCTGCCCCACCCTGGTCGTCCTGATTGGCCGAGTCCTCCCTCCAGCGGATGGAGCAAACACAGCTGCCGGCAGTGTAACCTGAAGCAGGCCCAGATCCACTGTTTCTGTCTCTGGCTCCACGCTCAGCTGTCTCAGTGGCCGCTTTCATGTCAGCCTTGATCTGCTCGCTTGTTACCTGACAGCCTTTCTCACAGCTCAGCTCCTGAGGCTGCGGTCCACGTCTACGCAGTGGAGTTTTCCCTTTACCTGTCAGAATACAGCAGATATCCGCATAAGTTCAAGATGAGATTTGTTTGGCGCAGGCTTTTTCTTAAGGCGTTTCTACACTAGAGCTTCTGCTAGTTTGATATCTCTTGTATCCTTTAAACAGGGAAATTCAGGAAGACAGCACTTCCTGAAGTCAAACTGGACTATGTTCCTCGCAGATGAGAACTACCTGCTGTTTATTGATAATCCTTCGAATTTTTATATAACAATTTTTATTTAGGTCATATCACATTTATTTGTATAGCGCAAGTACAGATGGTTTCTGAGCAGCTTCACAAAAAAAAAACAGGAAAGTAACATCATTGCAAATGATGCAATTATGAAATGACTTCAATTTCAGTTGTAAAGCAGCCCTACAGAATACAATTGTCATTATTCAGCTCAATTAATGTTGATTCAATTCAGTTCAATAACTGTAAATGTGGCAAAGTTCATAAATTATGAAATGACATCCAAAGCAGCTCTACAGAAGAAAAGTGTCATTAACCTTCTCAACTCAGTTAAAGATTTTGTTTAAAAATATTTAAAAAATTGGGGCCAGTAAAATTAATACTTTTATTCAGCAATGATGCATTATATTGATCAAAAGTGTCATTATAGACATTAATATAAGGTCATTATATGTGTTTGAAAAGATTTTGTACTATGAACTGATGCAGTGGCTATAAGGATTTTAAATGTCAACTACCATTTGGAGTCATAGCTGTGCTGCTCTTCCCCTGGGCTTCTGTCTCTGGGTACTGGCCTTGAGAGCGGGCGGCAGCCGGTGTCCTGATTGGACTGTACTCGTCCTCACTGTCCGAGTCAGACACCACCACCGACTGCTTCTTCACCGCAGTTTGAACTCCGCTAGGACCTAAACGAAATCATAAAAGACGAAGCAAAAAAAAAAAAAAAAATTAATGGTTAATCATTAAACGTATCCCATCCATTATTCACAGGGTTTCTTCAGACCTGCTTGTTCCTCATCCTGTTCAAGCGAAGGATTAGTAGTCTGGCTGGAACCCTGGGTTTCTTCCTCTGGATTGACAGCCACAAGAACCGGCTCAGGCTCCATGTTGTCTGCCACCATGCCCTCCACATCGGGAATCTCTGATTGAAGTAAGTTCAAATATTTCAGCACGCAAAAAACACTAGACATACACTTACCGTTCAAAAGTTTTCTGGTCAGTAAGATCTTCATCATGATTTTGTAAGAAGTCTCTTATCTGTGATGAAGCTGCATTAATTTGATCAAGAATACAGTAAAAAATAGTGATATTGTGAAATATTACAATTTAAACTAATTTTTCAATTTGAACATTTTAAAATATAATTTATTCCTCTGATAATGTATTTATTTCTTCCAAAACTGGAAGAATGGTATGGTAATTTGCTGATTTGCTGCAGTAACATTTCTTATTATTATCACTGTTCAAAACTGCTGTTGTTAATATTTTTGTGGAAACCATTATACATTTTTGTTAGGAAAAATGTCTGTTTTGTAAGTAGAAAGTTTATTTATTTTGAAATAGATTTTTTTTATGCATTATGTCTTTGCTGCCAATTATGATCAATTTATGCATCCTTGCTGAATTAAAGTATTATATGTATATACGTACCCTCTGGGCCACGGTGGTGTTGCTGAGGCACATCATCAACCTGGTTGTTGTTGTTATTTGGTGGAATGTTTGCATCATTATTATTCTGGTGATTGTTGTTGTTATTGTTGTCATTATCATTGTTGGAATTCTGATTGCTGACCAGGGCAGATGATACACCGATACCCGTGCCCGCACTGAGTCCCACACGGGCACAGCCCTGAAGTAAACACATGAAATTAATATGACTGACAACATTTCAACTCCTTTAGTATAGTCCATATTTTATTATAGCAATTTTTATTCATATTGTAATTTCTTATTGTAATGAGCTGAGGTTCATACCAGTGGAAAGACTTTTAACTGTCCGTTTACCACAAATGGTAATGATATCTAATTGATAGTCTCTAGTTAATCAATGTATATCACCGTCAACTTAGTTTTCATGGGCTCCTATGCTCACCTTGGGAGGTTCACGAAACATCTGATCTAGAGAGATGAATTCCAGGCTGGGAAGCATCTCAATGAACTGACTGAACGACTCCAGCTTGATAGCATGACAGCGCACCAGAGTGAGGTCCACCAATCGACTCCAGCGCGAGTGGTCTTTAACAAAGAGCGGCTTATCAGTCAGATTTAAAAACGAATAGTGAAACATGCTTAAAATCAACTTGGAAGTTGAGGGGACGTTCTAGATACTACATTTTAAATAAAATAGTTCAAGTAGTATCATTATCTCAGGAAATGCATAAATAAATGAGGGTGAATCTATTACCTGTGATCCAGTTGTGAGGGTTGTGAAGATGTGGACAGTTATAAATGACCAAATACTTGATGGAGCTGAACACCTCATTAACAGCCTTCATTCCAATGTCTGTGATGATTCCTGGATTTTCGATCACATCAGCAAGACCGTATTTCACTAACTCAGCATGGCTCATGTTACCTGCGGGAAACATGTTTTATTGCAGGTAACTGAAGGGTTAGTTCACACAAAAATACATTCTGGAATAATTTAATTTGTTGTTCCAAACCCGTAAGACTATTCAAATAAAGAACAGAACAGAAGTCCATTCCACCAAAACATTTGTTTCAAAATTTTATAAAGACATCATAAAATGAATCCATATGAATCAAACAGTTTAATCCAATTCTTTGAAGAGACATATTCACTTTATATGATGAACAGATTTCATTTGGCATAGATCATTTCATTTGAGGCACGGATAAACATAAATACATAGAGCACATCAAATATGGTTGACAGATGCTCAAACATGCTTTCTTGACAATTTTATGATGTCTTTATGAACTTTTTGATGCTTGAAGGTTTCGGTCGAATGGACTTTCAATGGAGGAACATACATCTCATGTTTCATTTAAAATATTTATTTGTGTTTTAAAGGTGAATGAAAGTCTAATGGGTTTGGAATGACATGAGGGTGAGTAAATGATGACAGAATATTCATTTTTGGGCTGAAATATCCCTTTAAAGATGGGAATAGACAACTTCAAAGTGATATAACCCAACAATCATACAGGGCCGTAAGCAGCATTTTATAATCACTGAGGTCCCAAATTTGACGTAGTTAGTGGGGTTAATTAAGGAGTAAATTTTTATTTTGATTTCTCCGATCAACATATGTGCAAGACATTGAAGGCCAAAAAACTGGATAAAGCTTTAGTAGATTATGTGTCAATATCTGATCTCTCCTAATCTCCATCACTCTTTTTTTTCTCTCTCATTCTCCTTATCATGCCCTATCTCTTCCCCTCTTCCCCTGAGCTTTGACTGATAGTCTTTTAATTTTTGTCTGTGAAGAAAATAAACATAGGGTCAACTGATATTTATATGTTTTACGAATCATTTTCTTAATTATCTTACGGATAGCTACCAGGAAGCTAGGTAACTAAGTTTATTAAATTCATTCAAATTATGTACACAATCATTATCAATCTTATGCCTAATATGATGAAATCAGCTTTGTTAATAATTCTTGTCCCCTCACATTGACAGTTACAAATTTTTACTTTACATGAATCATGTAAATAATATGCCTATTTTCAATTAAAAATGACAAAATTAGACAAAAGTTGATTAGTTTGCCTCGGTGACCTCATAGCTTGCTACGGCCATGCTTATAAAGACATAAGCTAAAAGTCATCCAACTGTTCTGCGTCTGCATCCATGATGCACCTGACAGCAAGATTATATATATTATATAACAATGACTTACATTGCAACAGAAATTCATCAACATATCCGAGGTGCAAAGTCTCAAACTGAGGGAACTCTAGTTCTGCCATCTTCAGTGCGGAGAATACCCCATCTTTGGTTAAAGAAGGCTGGATTCGAACTTCATGCAACCTGGACAATGAAAGTCGATCCTGTCAACGTCTCTAATTCTAAACAGGAGTCAGTGTAAGTTTATAATGTTCTTTAAACATTTAAACATAGATTTACCTGCGAGCAGCAGTAATGATGAGGTAGCCCAGATCCACTTCGAGTGCATTTTTACAGGCACCAAAAACAATTGTGTGCAAATTACGAAACCCTCCTGGAAGAGATGTACGTTAGACAATATGACACAGACTTGGAACGTTCTTTTAGTAGTGGACTCTGCATACTCATTTCTTGCTCAAAATATGTAGACAAAACAAAATCAGTATTTCACACATGTGGTCAATGAGAAATACAACAAGAGTTCTGATTATGTTTTACAATACAATAATATATTATTCAGTCATTCTAATATGCCTCCTATTTATAAGGAAATGGCAAAATTGTGTGGTTACCTGATCTCCAGCTATCCTCCACCACATGCTGAATCAGTCCCCCTAAGAAGGGCACCCTCACCAGCTCCAGCTGCTCTAAGTTGCGGGCGGAAGCCAGACCAGTGACAAGAGGCACATACTTAAGCGAATTAGTGGGACCGGCACAGTTCCTCATGACGAACGTACGCAAGTTCACACAGAGAAAGTCTTTGAAGGGCTGAGGCTTAGTGAGGCGCACCCACTTCAAGTACAGATGTCTGAGCATGGACAGACAGGGGATCTCTGGCACATTGACACCTGCAGGAAAGTTCAAACCGAAAGGTTTGAAACAAAATATAACCAAGATGACATATGACAGGAAAAAGGTTTGCGCAGTGGAGGCAATCTGAAACTCACCAACAAGATGGAGGGTCTGGATTTTAGCTGCAGCTGGAATGGTAAGTTTGTTCTCTGAGGGAATAGGAAAGGCCCCGTTTCGGTTCCTGAACTTCCCTAGAATGTGAACCTGAGGCATGTAGTTCCATACGGCCTCCACCAGCTCCAAATGAGACGTCTCAACTCCCTGTAAGTGTAGATATTATCATTTTCAACTGTAGTAGAAAACAGACACTTCCATTTCCATATACTGATATGACAGTTATCTCTGATATTAACTTACTATAAGGTTGGGACAGGCCTGTAGAGCCTCCAAAACACCAGGAATACTGAAAGCCTCATAACCTCTGACCCTCCTTCTCTCTAGGTAACGTGGATGAAGACCATACAGCTGCTCCAAATCAGGCATCTTCTTCATCAGCATGAGGAAACTGGAGTCTGTGAAACCTAAGTTACAGACACATGACCGTTCAAACAATAGCAATTAGGAAAGACAATGAAATGAGAATAACAATTACATTTCATGGCTTTAGGACTAGTATTCTTGGATTCACAGACTTAGACTACCAGGGTGGGGGAGCGCGAGATTTAAAGGGGCCGCGCACTGAATCGGTGCATATATAATTATGGTTCAAAATAGGCAGTTAAAAAAATTAATAAAAAAAAAAAAAATCTATGGGGTATTTTGAGCTGAAACTTCACAGACATGTTCAGGGGACACCTTAGACTTATATTATATCTTGTTAAAACTGGTTCTAGGACACCTTTAATACTTTTATTCAGCAAAGGACACATTATATATTCAATTAAATTATTAAAAAGTGACAGGAAATATATTTAAAATGATGCAAAACATTTAGATTTCAAATGAATGTTGTTCTGTTGAAATTTCTATTCACCAAAGAATCCTGAAAAAATGGTTGAAACGTTGCAATAAACCATTTTTGGAGGTGTTCCCTCGAAATGAGCTGTGAAGCTGGGGGGTTGTTCTTACACATGCGCTCATTTCAAAAACTCACTAACAGTCTTTGGTTTCTCAGTCAACGTAAAGATCCTCTTTAGCACCTTTAACATTAAGTGACATGTCATCTGACGCACAGAAGCCAATTGCACATGTCGCTATGCTTATTGACACATCCCCTCTTCATTGGCATATGCCAGTGGATAGTGGCATGTGCCACTGACATTGCCACGAAACACTGACACTGAGCCGTGGAACACGTATGTATGTTCTGACACCTCCAGTAGTGACTGACAGATGAGTTGAGCAGCTATACTGATGTAACTGTGACACAAAATCCTAAATAGCCTAATTTAGTGATATTTTAAAATAAATGTTCAATTGGCATGTGCCACTAAAACTGACTCATGGCCGGCGTTCGGGTGTAGACCACGGAAGCCTGCACTGCGTTCACTACATCAACTGCATATGACAAACAGGTAAATAAATTCATTATTTTTGTTTTGTTTTTGCACACAAAAAGTATTCTCGTCGCTTCATAACATTAAGGTTGAACCACTGTAGTCACATGGACTATTTTAACAATGTCTTTAATACCTTTATGGACCTCAAATGGTGCAATGATGTTGCTGCCTATGTATGGTTCGGAAACCCTCGGATTTCATCAAAAATATCTTAATTGAAGATGAACGAAGGTCTTACGGGTTTTGGATGACATAATGTTGAGTACTTAATGACAGGATTTTCATTTTTGGGTGAACTAACCCTTTAATGTGAACACCGCTTCTGGAGTTTAGTTATAACCAGATCTCAGTAGTGAAATTTTACAGAGGATGAGCATCAAGAGCGCCATCTACCTGAGGGCATGTACTCCCACCACCGGCTGGCACAAAGGTCCACCACCTTCACCACCCGCAAGTACAGGGTCACCGCCTCCCGCAGTTTACGCGAAAGACACTCCATACACATTATGTCCTGCATGGGTAAGTATCTGAGGGGAGATTGACTTCTGCATCATAATTCAAGTCAACTATAAATCATTGCAGTTTGTGTTGTTAACCTATGACAGTTAGGAGAACAGATATATGGATGATAATAGCATTGCTAATACAGTAGCTAACTATTTTACTAACTAGTGGTGGGGTGTTGGGGTGCTGTACTGACCGGAATATGTGGCAGAGCACCTCATGTGAGAGCTCGTTGATGTAGTCTTTGGGTTCCTCATGCCCCAGAGAGGTAAACGTTCCTCCCCCCAAACTATGAGTCCTGGTGACCTTCCTCCGTGGGCCCATCATGTCCAGCACAGTGAGATATCCACCAAGGGAAGGTAATAAACTCACTCCCTCTGTCCTGATCCTCTTGTTTGAGGCATCAACACATTATCATAACTCACTCCTGTGTAAAAAATAGATACAACAATAAACATCTGTGAGACAAAGAACGAGGGCGTCACTTTCACATTAATCCATCTAAACTATCATAATCCAAAAAAAAATATTTTCACGGCTGTCAAAAACAAAACTGAATAACAGCTCAAAGAAGTAAAACAGAAGAACAGCTCTATAAACAAATCAAACAATAGAACAATAATCTATAACATACTGGTTGTAACACTCACAGCAGACTAGCACGTCTATGTTATGATCTTAACAGCGGTTGTTGAGAGGCATCATGACTCAGATGGAGAAGAGCTGAGCTGTTCATTCATCAGCAGCATGTGGAGAGGTGATGATACTGTTTGAAGTTGTTATGATCCCCAGCTCTAGCTAGCGATCAGCTGTTAGCAACCTCACCACTGTTTTATAAGGA
This sequence comes from Chanodichthys erythropterus, assembly GCF_024489055.1. Lineage (NCBI taxonomy): Eukaryota > Metazoa > Chordata > Actinopteri > Cypriniformes > Xenocyprididae > Chanodichthys > Chanodichthys erythropterus. The sequence goes on along the minus strand of NC_090221.1, from coordinate 13,147,533 downwards.
TGCGGACCTAACAGTGCTTTAAAAAGACCTTTAAGGCAAACCGTTCAGCAGAAACTGGTCTATTTATCTCCTCTGGTTTTCAGTCAAGCTCATAAGTGCGATTTGTGGCCAATATGAAGGTGAACAGCAGCTACTATCTATCTGGATCCGCGTCCAGTGGTGACGTGAAGCCAGCGTTAGCCTTCCAAACACAAACAGGAAGTTCAGTTTATTTTTTTACAAAATAAAAGACACGAAAAATTAGTAAATAGATTTAATGTATTGCTCACGAAAGGGAAACATTTTAATGGTAGAACAAATGGCGATTGGCGATACAACCGTTAACAGCTGTTGGCAGTATCTAAGGTACAAATATGACCTTATGATAATAATAAATTATATATATATATATATATATATATATATATATATATATATATATATATATATATATATATATATATATATATATATATATATATATATATAATTTATTATTATTATTATTATTTTTTTTTCTTCCTAGAAATCAAATGCCCATACAGTGTATGTATGGCAAACCGTTTTGACTTTTATTCACATCTCAGGATATGAATTCTTGATATCAACAATTCAGTTCTTGATATCAGGAATTACTTTTACACTAGTAACAATGTTACTTCTTGATATCAACAATTTAATTATTGATATCAACAATTCAGTTCTTGATATCATGAATTACATTTCCACTAGTAACAATGTTCATTCTTGATATCAACAGTTGAATTTCCACTATTTGATTCTTGATATCTTGATATCTGTAATTGTATTTTTACTAGTGAAATGTCACCATAGGCTGCCATTCATATTAAATTGTTGATATCAAGAATTGATTTCTTACTAGTTGAAATGCAATTTCACATATCAGAAATGCAATTCTTACTAGTAAAAATCTTAATTTTTGATATCAATAATTACATTGCTACTAGTTGAAATGTCAGTTCTTGATATCAACAACTGAATTGCTACTTGTAAAAATGTTCATTTCTGATATTTGAAAATGTATTTCTGATATCAATATAATTTCAGATATCTAAAATGGCTTTCTTACTAATAACAATCACATTCATGATATCAGAAACTAACACTGTCACTAGTGACAATCAAATTATTAACATTGTTACTATAGTAGCAATTCAATTGTTGATATCAAGAACTGACATTTCAACTAGTGAGAACTTAATTATTGATATCAAAAATTATGATTTTTTACTAGTAAGAATTACAATTACAGACATCAAGAATTCTAGTTTTTACTAGTGGAAATTCAAATGTCAAGAATACATTTCTGCGAGTGATGACATCATTGTTGATATCAAGAATTAACATTTTTACTAGTGGAAATGTTAATTCTTGATTTCAACAATTGTCATTGTTAATAGTAGAAATGTAATTCCTCATATCAAGAATTAGCATTTTAACAAGTGAAAACTGAATTGTTGATATCAAGAATTCATACCCTTCGAATGAATAAAAGTCAAAACTGCTTTGCTTGCCATATGTATGAGTGTTTGAATTGTTGTCAATTTGCTTCTGCTCTGGAATGGCATCCCTTTTCTGGTGCACTTTGTAGGCCAAAACTCATAAATCTGAAAATTTGCTTCCGCTCTGGAATGGTGTCCCTTCTCTGATGATCAGTTTGACGGCTTGGAGTGGTACGGTTATGACATCACTTTGTAGGCCAAAATGAGGAAACGAGTTAGCATTTTAGCAATTTTTTTTGCAATAATCCAAAAGCCTATGTAAAATTCCTATTGGGTTTTTGTCGAGGGAACCAGCGTGATGCTAAACTACCAATTGGCCTACAAAGTCATACCTGCACCACTCTACTGAATATCCTTAATCACTCCCCTCCAACCGTCAGTCTGCAATGAGCGACGAATGGAGAAGAGGTATGCTAAAATAAAACCTCGCTCTTTATAGAGTACCTCAGGGATTACGTGTTTTTGTAGGCAAAACACTTCCGGTTCCATCACCTTAAAGTCTATGTTTTTTTTTAATGGGTTTTTGCTAAATCGCCTGAAATAAGGTCTGTCGTTAACAAAGCCTCTAAATATTTTCACGTTTTGATCTATGACATAAAACACACCAGTTATAACCCGCTTGTGATTTTTTAAACCTTTATTGTGTTTTAAAAACGGCGGTTGCTAACAAATTGCTAAAAGGGACTACTTCCTTTGGCGGGGACTTTAGACGTCATCATGACAAACGGGACATTTGGACAGGATTTCTCATGAAAAAGTGGATAAGTATTCATACACAGTGCATATCATAATCAGTTTAAGGAAGCTTGGTGGTGACGACGTTGATCCACGACCATGGTGTGCTGTAGTCCTTTATATGTTAGCTTTTTATATCTGACGACTTTATTTAGGCTTCAAAATGTTTAAATGTTGTGTAACTTGTAAAGATGATCTTGATAGACAAAACATGTAAGTGTCATAACCCTTTGTTAAACACAGAGCTTATTTTTTGTGATTTTCCAAAAGTCTATGGGAAAAATAGGCTTTCGATCGAGGGAACCCGTGCGCCGCTAACTTCCGGGTTGGCCTACAAAAACGCGTCATCCCTGAGGTACTCTATTTCACTTGGAAATGTGTCACACTCACAATGCTAAAGTAAAGTGGGTTGCAACCTCCGGTTCACACTGACAAGACAATCAAGCCAAAGCAATCAAGGCAACATGGGTAAGGATGAAGAATTTTATCGAATTTTTATTATTATTATTTTTTGAATCATAGACAGGTAATAAACATGTTTACATCACTTAAAGAATACACAGTTAAACTTAAAGAAAACATTTATTTTATTTCATGTCACTCATGAACATCATTGCATCTAACAGAATTATCTGACTGTGTGTTTGATTATTTATTGGGTCATGATTAAACATCTATGCAGCTTGACATTTATACAATGACACCTTCGTCATAGTGTACTGGCCACTTGTCTGCACATGCCACAACAATTCTGCGAGTGGACAAGTGACCTCTGTAATTACAGTTTGGGCGTCTTTCCCCACTTCTTAATGTACATGTAACCACAGGAAATGGATATTCGCTAATAAACAAATCTCTATTTTCATGGAGTCGAGTTCCAGCCCCAGTACAAACTGCCCTAACTTGGTTACTATTTGCCTGTATGAAGGTGTTGACTTCTTTGCAGTCGTTGCCATTTTGGGATTGTGTGATGCGTCTGTCGCGGATGACCCTGTCACATCTCTGCACAGTCATGGCTCCATACACATGCTGCGTAAGGAAATGTTCATATCGTTGCCTTACTTCTGCTGGTTGACCATAAATAGACAATGAAAAGAAGGCACAAAGGACGAGTAGCACAATCACTGTAGACTGATGAATACCCATGACCTGGTGAGCAATACATCATATATCAAGACACTAAGTACTGTCAGTTGAATAAATAAAGTGTTTTGGGAGATTAATGAAGAAAATAATGAATGAAAATATGTGCCCAGGTGAAAAAAAAAAAAAAAAAAAAGTACATTTCTATAATATACTTAAAGTGCTCTATTTTCATGCACTAATTTTGTACTTAATATACTAAAAATTCTTTTAGTACTTCTTAAGATCATCTTAAGAACATCTAAGTGTACTCAACTGTGCTATTTTGAGACACCATGAAATATGAACTAAAAAATATATTTAGCTACCACTTGTAGTACACTATGGGTCCAAATGTACTATAAGTGGTATCTAAATACATTTTTTAAATACAGAGATAGTATATTAAAAGCAAATTTTAGTTCATATTTCATGCTGTCTCAAAATAGCACAGTTAAGTACACTTAGATGTTCTTAAGATGATCTTAAGTACTAAAAAATAATTTTTAGTATATTAATTACAAAATTAGTGCACGAAAATAGAGCACTTTAAGTATATTATAGAAATGTACTCTTTTTCACCTGGGTTTCGTGGTGACATACCTGCCTTGCTCTTCTTGACAAAGCAATATTTTGTTCAAACAGTCTTCTTTTGTCTGAGCTGTAAGAGGTTTAAAAGCAGGTAAGGTATAACAAGCATTTCATGAAAAAAGCTTGTGCTGAGCTGTAATATTACTAACCTGATGCAGTTCTGACTTTCCTGCTGCCTGTTAGTAATGCTGCTGTTTTTATCATAAACCCTTCAAGACCTTCACATGTGACCCGATTAAGTGGTAATGTTTAACAAGTACACAAACATGAAAAATCAATCATTTTTGAAAAAGAACTTTTTATTAATAATTTAATTAATCAAAAATACATATAAGAAAAATCACAAAGTAAGAAAAATCTCAAAAATAGCAGAGAGAACATCTTTTCAGATCCAGTGCTTCTTTTCAGTTGCCCCTTTGCACCAGTGTACATGTCATCATTGAGGGTATTTGTTTTGGTTGTCAATATTTCCCCCTTAAATTCTCTAATCTCTATCTATATAAAAAAGACTCCACAAAGATTTTAATTTAGCAGTGTGAACTTGGATAAACCACAACATACAGCAATGAAAATGACTCGCGTCAGAGACATGGCAACGCTTTAGGCGACCTGAGTTTGAATCTCTCCTGTCTCCCCTTGACTGACCTTTCAAATCATGGCAAAATGCCTAAAAATATACATGAAAAATACTCTACACACAGTGTACAGTGTCCTGTTTATCACTCTTCTCTTGATTGCAATATAATGATGGTTTACTTGACCTGTTTCTGTTAATAATAAACCTCAGAAAAGTGGTTGGCAAGGGATAAACACAACCCAACAACATTTACATATAAGTCTCTGTAACACAGTTCATTGATAAGGGAAGAAGGGGGCGGGAACCCCCATCACAGGTACCCTCGCGTAGCCAGACCTTCAGACTGACGGCTAAAAGTTTGGACTCTATTGCAGTTTTCAGTGGCCAAGGGCCACCCAAGAGGACGTTTGACTGACATGTAGTGCAACCAATCACAGTTCGTTTGGTACCGAGTCATGTGTAGGGGCATGAAAATGTAAATTCGATGTCCCTACAATAACAGACCGGCGTGCATCTATAAATTTTTAATTCAAGAACATTGTGCAAGTTTACTGCAACAATGGAGCCACAAACTTAACATACTTTTGAAAATCCAGCATTTATCCTGGCAAGCGCTCTCACAGTTGTAAAGATGAAGGTGCTCTTCTTCTACAAGGGGGTTTGGCGTCACGGCATTTGTTTCCAGGCAGACCTTTAAAGAACACGACACACACGTCTCCCGGACATCCTGTAGAATTCAACCAACCAGATAATGACTTTGAAACTCCTGAAGGGTTTCCAGATAAGTGTGCCATAAGCATCAGACGTTCAGCCAACGGTCTGTGGGCGTGACATCTGAGGCTGAGACTACCCTCTGCTTCACCCCCTGCAGGGGGGTCAGTCACGATCACTGCAGCACCTTGGGATAAGGACAGACACGGCAAGAGAAAAAGAGACAGAAGCATGAAGAACGACAGAAATGAGCACCAAATCTTGGTCCGGTTCCCAAAACGCACTGCCATCCGGTCCTCCACCAGCTGGGTGAACTCCTTCGGGATGCCTGGCGGTGGCGCTGGATAGCCCTCGGTGGACGGCTCGACAATCCTCCGCTGTCTGGTGAATAGCAACGGCTCCTCCAGGTTCGGGCAGTCAGCCGGAGTCTCCTGTTTCCTGCTCCTCCCATCATGGCAAACCCTCCACAACCCAGGCTGCCGGCAGAGAGTCCGTCCGTCCCACTGGCAACTCACTCTAGTCCACCGCCTCGAGCGTCCATGGCGGCAGACTCTGCTCAGCCATGCTTGATGGCACCGCAGATTCCCCACAGCAGCGAGGGATCTTTGACAGAGTGTTCCTCCTTCCTCCTGAGTTTCGGTAATGTAACACAGTTCGCTGATAAGGAAAGAAGGAGGTGGGAACCGGTGAATGTTTAAACACTTTAATTTCAAAATAAACAAATACAAAATGAAAGTAAAGCAGCAGCCCCTCACGGACGACTGCGGCACATGCATAAACAAAACACAACGTAAAATCCAGGCCTGGTCCTTGTTGCTCACTTTTATTACTCCTCCTTTTATGCTTCTGAAGCTCCTCCATGAAATACGAGACCTGTGTGGCACGGAGGTGACACTCATCATCAATCACTGGCCTCGCTCAAATTGGGAAATCTTCCTATATTATGATTTGATTAAATGGCATGTTTGTGGTACTAGTTATACTCACTTTAGGATGAAAATATGATTATGTGCTTATAAATGAATCATGACTCAAATTATTTAAATCCTATTGAAAATTATGATCCCCTAAAATCTAGAGTATGATGAAAACTGAGTGAAATCTACTGTAAAACCATGGAGGCTGTTCCTGGGAGTTATTGCTAAATTGGCTCAGTGCTCAGTGCTTTGAGCAACTTATCTCAGACATGAAGCGCATAGCTGGGCCTCTGATAAATCTGCCTGCTACAAATGTGGAGACACAAAGAGAACTGAACACAGCCTGAGGAGAGGTCACCTCATAACATCAATAATAACATTGGCAATGCCTGCTTCATAAGAGAATGTAGTAACACCTTTAAAAATTAATGCTATCAAAGAATGAACAGGATTTTACCAGCTTTTCATCTATCATCCTCAGGCATACTGAGAATTTAGTTCTTTGTTCTTCTTTTTCCATATTTTATTTTACTGGCACGAGTATAGGAAAAAAAATTAACCTGGGAGAAAATTACAACCTTTTTTTTTTTTTTTTTTACATTTGATGTTATACATTTAGTAGGCTTTAAACTTCTCATAAAATCCATGTATCTCATGTACCATTTTTAAATGTATAATTGTCAAAGTTAAGTTTAAAAACATCAATTTTATGGTTTGTGGTCAGTAACGAAAATATATATATATATATATATATATATATATATATATATATATATATATATATATATATATATATATATATATATATAATTTTTGAAGAATTTTGAAGAATATAACCTACTTAAAAAGCTGGTTGCTGGTCAAAGTGGTTGCCTCCACAGGATAGACCTTCAAACTTTTTTATTTTTTTAAAAGATTTAGAGTGAAATAAAGGTAAATGAGTCTGGGACCACATCAAGTCTCACAGCAAATTTATTTACAGATTGGGAGACGTGATTGAAACACTGCTCAAATAATCATCCTGAGAAGTAGGAACACATTTCTTACACTTGTGTGAAGACTTCAATCCACAGCTCAAGTCAGAGATAATTAAGCACGCCATTACTACATCTGCCAATGAACATCATGTAAACGTAGCATCAATCTGCATGCTCAGACAAGACCATTTTCACTATCTTACAAGACATCCAGTCAGCCTGTTGAAATGTAACCTCTCGCTTGATTTGACCAACTGCTTAAAACCAGTTATAAATGAAAGCCAGTGATGTCTGTGTCCGGATGGGGAGACGAGTTCTATTTGATGAGAACGAGAGGAGACGATGAGGAGTGGCAGCTGTGGGATTTTGGCCTGGTGACACAGTAAGGCGGACGGGTTGAGACACATTATTCAGAATCCCCTGAGACAAACAAAATGAAGTATAAGATGAGATTCAATCCCACGGCTTTCCTCTCTGTGAGGGTGGGGGATTGTACTTTAAAATGAATGACAGCAATAACAAACTTTTTACTGGTTTCTTGAAAATGACAGTGCCATCGTTATTGCATTCGTTTTAGAAATAACATTGATATGAAATAGCATACAATAAAGCAAACCAATCAGTCTATAAATATAATAATATTACAGTTAGTTGATTGGTCTAGGACAGTGCTTTTTTCATCCTCATCCGAGTGATCCCCATCCTAAGACATAAAAGGCTATGTATTTTCATCTATAAAGACCCAATTTATTACGTGAATATTTAAAATGATAAATGTGTAAAATATGATTTATTTTGTTACATTTTTCTTGTTTTTTTTCCCAGCTTATTGTAGTAAAGTACTGTTAGATGTATTATTTATTAGTTTAATCAAGTTTTTTATTTAATTGATTTTTTTTAGTTTAATCTTATTTTTATTATTTATTTCTTATTTCATATATTCATATTCAATTATTATATTTAATATTCATATATTCAATAAAATAATTATATAATTATTATATTTATTGACAATATTAAATTAAATTACATTAAAATTACATTAATATAAACATATAAATGCAAGCTCTAATATATAAAGTTTTTTAACAGATTAAGCTTTCATGTGTTCTTTTGAGCTCTTTGTGAACCTATATAAATTATTTAAATTCAATTGATATATATATATATATATATAGGCTAGTCAGATATTTTCATTCAGCTGCTTTCTCAAACTCTCGCTGCAGCAGTATTTATTTATTATTAACAATCTTAATTTGTTAATCTCATTTTCAAGAGAGAAGTGAATGGCTCCGGTGCTCTCTTGAGGAGTGAATCAAATAGACTCTCTCCATGTTCCGTGTGATTGACTCTTTGCTGCATACGTCACACTTTGTGCACACTCTAGAGTTAATCACAAACTCTGGATCAAACCTGAGTTTACAACCGATTCATCCAAAAGATTGATTCAGAAAAGAAGTGGCTGCATCCGATACTTCCCTACTATATAGTAGGTGAAAAACAGTATGTGACAAAAGAAGTATGTCTGAATTCACAGTACTCATAAAAGAGTATGCAAAAAGTACCTGGATGACCTACTACTTCCAGCGAAATTCTGAAGTGTGCATACATTGGACACTTTACTATCCCATGAGGCCATGGGGGAGGATTTGTGAATAGAGTGCCCCAGGGATGACGCGTTTTTGTAGGCAAAACCCGGAAGCGAGTTAGCATTTTAGGACTTCCGGTTCCAACGCCGTAAAGTCTATGGGTTTTTTGAATGGGTTTTTGGTAAATCGCCTGAAATAAGGTCTGTGGTTAACAAAGCCTCTAAATACTTTCACGTTTTGATCTATGACATAAAACACACCAGTTATAACCCACTTGTGATTTTTTAAACTTTTACTGTGTCTTCAAATCGGCGGTTGCTAACAAATTGCTAAAAGGGACTACTTCCTTTGGCGGGGACTTTAGACGTCATCATTAAAAACGGGACATTTGGACAGCATTTCTCATGAAAAAGTGGATAAGTATTCATACACAGCGCAGATCATAATCAGTGAGCATGTTTTTAAATAGAGTTGTTTTCTAAATAAAGTTTGAGGACGCTTGGTGGTGACGACGTTGATCCGCGACCATGGTGTGCTGTAGTCCGTTTATAGCCTACTGTTAGCCTTTTATATCTGACGACTTTATTTAGACTTCAAAATCTATAAATGTTGTGTTAACTTGTAAAGGTTATCTTGATAGACAAAACGTGTAAGTGTCATAACCCTTTGTTAAACACAGAGCTCATTTTCTGCGATTTTCCAAAAGTCTATGGGAAAAATGAATTCAGTCGAGGGAACCCGTGCGACGCTAACTTCCGGGTTGGCCTACAAAAACGCGTCATCCCTGGGGCTCTCTATAGCGGAGAACTTAGCAACGCAACTAATGCTGGTAGGGCACATGATAATGACAGCATGGCAAATGTATGTCCAGATTACATTCATACTACACACATACTTTATAGAAAATACTTTTTTTTTTAGCAGTCGTGAAGTAATTACTTACTCAAAATAGGTACCTCCTCAAGAGAGTATGCAATTTCGAATGCAGCAGTGCCTAAATTTGAAAAAGCAGACTACCATACAACTCTTACTTTTCTGACATAGCCTACTTTACATGGCAGAAATAATAAAAATACTATGACAGTATGCTATTCAAATTCAGCCACTACCTTAAAGCAGAACTCAGTAAGATTTGCGAAGCTCCCCCTACAGGTTCCTTCAGTGAATCACACTGTCGTAAATACTCCAAGCGCAGCTCTGGACTACAACGACTACAACGCTCACCAGCGCAGTAGTTTTGCAAATACGGAACAAGAAATCTCGATGGAGGTGGGTAATTTTCGAAATTGTCTTATAAAGTCATATATACATTGTTTTTGAATTACCGTAAAACATTTTGTCACTCTCGCGTGAACGTGAACATGAGGCGAGATTGTGTCGGGTCGATGCAGCTCAACTTGCAAGTGCTGTTTTCTGGCGTAGACGTGCCAGAGGGGGTTAGTGCTCACCTCAAACACACGTCAATTAACCATCGTAAGGACTTAGAAAACTATTTATGGAGGTTAAAAATTTTTACTTAGTTCTGCTTTAAAGTGAGTCATATCGTTCCCTCTAATGAGTCATTCAGGAACTAATCACCAATACAAAAATAGTCACAAAATGGAGCAAAAATAGACAAGTAATTGGCTATATTGTCTCTAAAGTGTAAGTTACTGTATGTAACTGCTTTTTTAATTGAACAGTATCCTACTCGTAACTGTTTTATCTGGATCTAAACCTGGGTGTACTACTGAACGTATTTAAGGTTATAGTTCCCACTTTATTAAAGACAGCCCCATTTGTTTTGTTTCACAAAAAAGCTTTGAACAACTGTTGAGAAGTAACCAGTTTGAGGTCTTTTTGAGGAGTTTTTTTTTTTTTTTTTTTGTAAAGCTCCTCCTGCTTGTTAGATGCCAGCAGGCGACTTTCTCAGCTGAGTGGATAACTTTCTGCAAGCTGGTTTTGGAGCAGGTTGAGTGGAAGGGGAACCAAACTGTGACTGAGGAAGTGAGGATGCATTCTGTCTTCTGTAGAACTTGACCACTCGATAGGTGAGATATGTAGAGTTTAAGTTTGCCTAGCTTGATACTTTAAGAAGGTCCCAAAGTCTTTCTTTCCACCTGAGAAAGAGTAAATAAAATAGACATTAAAATTAGACATATACCCTTTTTTTGTTGGTTGCTCTACGTACCTCAGATGAAAAAGAGGATATGTGAAGTCAAAAATAATTAGCAAATTAACAAATTATATGCAAATCTTTGGCATGTTCTGACCAAGAATTCCACATCAAGGCACAGGTCCTGTCCCAGAGCTTTGCATTTATTTGTTTTTATTTGTGCTCCCTTTCAATTCTGTGGTCTTTGTGTTTCTTGTATTGTCCCACCAACAAAGAGGCATAAGCTTGGTCCCTGTGGAGGGACAGAAAAAATGGAGACAGAAAAAGAGAGAAGATATATGCAGCTATTGTATGAGTATTTGTTCGCTCAGGCACACTATTCCCACAAGACTAAAGCCCTTGCAGTGTGTTCTGTAATGTACACATCAATAAATAATGCATTGCAATGTTTACACAAGCTCTGTTTAGTTCTTACTACATCCTCACACTGGAGTCATTGCCAATTAATTCTGTAACACATTGGCTCTTTGAGATAATTATTACAATACAATACCAGGCATTTTAATATGCTCAAACTTTTTCCTCTGTTCCAAAGTTCCATTTTACTTTATTTGTGCACATTACATTTTAAAAGGAAATAAAAGGCTATTTTAGATTTCAGAAGAACTAAAAAAACTTTCACAGTCAATGCTCAAAACAAAAGATGCTTTTTAGATGGTGAGATATTTACATATCAGGTATATAATGTTTTAATTTTTATATATACAGGTGCTGGTCATATAATTAGAATATCATCAAAAAGTTGATTTATTTCACTAATTTCATTCAAAAAGTGAAACTTTTATATTATATTCATTCATTACACACAGACTGATATATTTCAAATGTTTATTTCTTTTAATTTTGATTATTATAACTGACAACTAAGGAAAATCCCAAATTCAGAATCTCAGAAAATTTGAATATTGTGACTGCAGCTGTAGTCAGTGCTTCAAGAACCACTACGCATAGACGTATGCAAAACATGGGTTTCAGCTGTCGCAGTTTTAGAGCACTTCATGCTTCCTGCTGCTGACCAACTTTATGGAGATGCAGATTTAATTTTCCAACAGGACTTGGCACCTGCACACAGAGCCAAAGCTACCAGTACCTGGTTTAAGGACCATGGTATCCCTGTTTTTAATTGGCCAGCAAACTCGCCTGACCACTTCCTGGTATTGTGAAGTGGAAGATGCGATATGCCAGACCCAACAATGCAGAAGAGCTGAAGGCCACTATCAGAGCAACCTGGGCTCTCATAACACCGGAGCAGTGCCACAGACTGATTGACTCCATGCCACGCTGCATTGCTGCAGTAATTCAGGCAAAAGGAGCCCCAACTAAGTATTGAGTGCTGTACATGCTCATACTTTTCATGTTCATACTTTTCAGTTGGCCAAGATTTCTAAAAGTCTTAAGTAATATTCTAATTTTCTGAGATACTGAATTTGGGATTTTTCTTAGTTGTCAGTTATAATCATCAAAATTAAAAGAAATAAACATTTGAAATATATCAGCCTGTGTTTAATGAATGAATATAATATACAAGTTTCACTTTTTGAATGGAATTAGTGAAATAAATCAACTTTTTGATGATATTCTAATTATATGACCAGCACCTGTATATATAAATATAGTATATATATATATATATAATACTTCTATATTGACTGTCTCCTTATATGGAAGATTGCATTTTTTATAATGTCATTTTTATTATAAATGATATTTGGAGGATATTTGGATCTTAATGTCTTGAAACCTCATATAGGACCCAACAAGGGATAAAAATTTAAATATAAGGTAATTTGATCTAATATCTGATATATATTAAAAATGTTTATGATTTTGAAATGCAATGCTCTGTACATATGCATACATTTTTTTTTTTACCTGTTGTACTCTACCTATAATGTAACAATACAAAAGGTAGCACATAAAAAGAAAAACTGCAAGGGGCATTTTTAACAGGCAGTGAAGCCTCTTTGATTATACCTTCAGCAGCAACTAGAGGGCAGCAACTAGAGGGCAGTATATATTTCCACATCAGGTGTTCCATTTTCCTATCTGCGTAGGACATAGGTTAACATTTTCTGCACAGATCATTTTTATTCAAGCATAATATGTCCTTTGAGTTGTGAATGTATAAAAATATATATTTAACTGGTATGCTATTGATACGTTTTATGTTCGCCTCTGAGTCAAAAGGGCACTTTAGAGTGGGAGAAATGAAAGGCATCCGCTTCTCAAAATAATGCGCAGCCAACAACATTAAGAGGAGGCAGCTGAAGCTAACATCCCTGAACTGAAGACATTGAGCTAAGAGAAAGAGATAGAAGGAAAGAGTGAGAGAAAGCTAGAGACACAAGAGAGCAGACACTAAAACGGCTGGCAGCCGGAGGAGAGGGGAGGCTCAAAGCCTGAGGAGATGTCTTTTGCATAATGACATGTTACTTCTCGTTTTGCGCTTCCATGGCCCAGGCCTCATAAGTACTGCATCTGTTTACAAGCACACCACTTTTCCAAGGAGCGCCCATCTATTCGACATTCATGAGAGATCTCTTAAGAGTCCCCAGCTGGAAAAATTGAGACAAGGGAAAAAAAAAAAAAAAACAAAGCAAACAAAAGACCCCCTAATCCATCTTTGCTGATCTCTTTCATATTATGTTTTCAGATTTGATTGAGAGCCAAAAATGAAAAAACAAAAAAAATCAACAACAGCTCAACAGCTTCCAGCACTGACAGAAATAGAGCTGTATTCTGAACATGACATCTGCTTTTGGTTTTGGTATTGTTGCTTGAGTGGTCCGGTTTCTGTCACTTGAATGCTTAATTTTCTTTGCTTCTTGTCATATGCCCAGTGTCTGAAGGCTCAGCTGTTCTCCAGACCAATTCATGACAAGTGGCACAGGAGACGAGACAACCGACAGCTAAAAAAGAGGCAGTGTGGGCAGTAGTCATCTGATCCATGAGTCACATTGACATTACAACAAGCAATGACCAAGCAAGGTGTTCTTGCTTTAATGCACTGTGTATCTTTATATACTGTACAAACTCTGTCATGGACTTATAGTGAATTTCACATACATTATGAAGCAAAACCAACACTCATTTTAAAGTGGTATTAGTAGATGTACTTCAAACCTTTTTCATATTTTATGTAGTATTGGCTTAAAATAACATGCTATTTGAACAATATTCATGTATTTACATAGTTTCATATGATGCTTATGATACAAAGTCATTAAAAATACTGAATGTACACATATTGAATATTGATATTCTACCATTCAAAAGTTTTTGGGTTGGTAAGATTTTTTTTAAATGTCTTTGAAAGAAGTCTCTTATGCTCACCAAGGCTGCATTTATTTGATAAGAAATTAGAATAAGAGTTATAAGAGAAATTAGAAAAACAGTTATGTTGTGAAACAGTGTTATAAAGTAAAATAACTGTTTTGTATATCAATACATTTTTTAAATGCAATTTATTCCTGTGATGGCAAAGCTGAATTTTTAGCAGACATTAATCCTGTCTTCGATGTCACATGATCCTTCAGAAATTATTCTGGAATGCTTAATATTTTTGTGGAAACAATGATACATTTTCCCCCAGAATTCTTGGATGAACGGAAGGTTCAAAAGAACAGCAGTTATTTGAAATAGACATATTTTGTAACATTATAAATGTTTTCTTTATTGTTTCTTTTGATCAATCCTCATTGAATAAAGTATTATAAAATTTTACAGACTCCAAATATTTTAACGGTAGTGTACTTTGTTGTACTTAGTTGTACATTGCATTTTAATTTTTTCTTAAAGGGCACCTATTATGCCCCCTTTTACAATTATTTAAAATAAGTCTCTGATGTCCCCACACAGCAAAAATCAGAGTGTTCAATGTACTCTATAGGAGTACACTGAACACTGGTTTCAGTGTATATATAGGTCCAAGAGTTCGGTGTTCGTTGAACACTGTAAAAAGTGTAAAATATATACTCTCAAAAATAGTTACATTAGAACACCTGGAGAGTTAAAATGTACTCTTATACATAGCACTTTTTGACACTGTTTCAGTGCTTTTGAACACCTGCAGTGTAAACCTAGAACCTTTGCTGAGCTTATTATTTAACACTTGGAGAGTACAAATGTACTCTAAAGCCAGTACTTTTTTATTTACAGTGTTTCAATAGTTTCCAACACCTGCAGTGTAAACCTAGAAACATCAGTGAATGAAAAATACTCCAAGTTAGTGCTTTTTATGTCTGTTTTATTAAACAGTTCATGGATGTGCAAAAACCACAAACTCATACAAACGCATGTACAGGAACCACATACTGATAATCTCGATCAAAACCTTAAGTAGTTTGCAGATCAAACGGCTTAAAGAAGTGCAATTTATCAACTTTAAGCATGGAAACATTCTGATCATTTCCCTGCGTCACATGAAAGGAATGAAAATGCTCTGCAAAACAAAGTGTCTGAAAGTCCTCTGTTACAAGAAAATATTCTCGATTAAATGCAATGATGTCTTTTATCTGACTAAATACAGGCAAATCGTCCTCTTTGTCTGTGCAAACTAAAAGGCCTGGACGATACTCAGTTCAACATTTGAACGGTAACAAAACTAGACTTGCAAACAAAGCATCTGAACATCATAACTCTTTAGTTGAGGAGCTTAGCTCTTAGGTCCTTGACTCTGGGAGTTTCGTGAGAATGACCTACATCAATGTTGTAGATGGTGGTCTGCACAAATGTGTACATGCCATTTAAGGCCTGGTCATAGGAGATGCCGAAAACATAATGTGCTTTGAACAGTTCATCAAAGGCTGACAGGGAAGACTTGCCCTTGCAGGGAAGGAGATCACCATCCAATGCAATGTAGAACTCGTGGATGTGCTTTCTTGTCGTCCCAACTGCCAGGATGTAGGGCTGCCTCCGCTGGTTTGGACCAGAGTGCTCCTGAAGGCTGCGACATGACTGTAAGATAACAATAAACTGAAATGAATCTACACTGAACATCACATTTTGATGGATAAGTCACACTCTGATAGAACCCTTTGATGGCACAGTTAGCTTTCCCATGCAGGATATATTTAGCATGTGATAAGGCAACCAAGGTTTTGTACCATGGTCACACAAAGAGAGGGAATTAAACAGAGAGGTCATCAATGTTGGTTACCTTAGCACATGTCCCTGCAAACTCTAATACGTTGGAAAGACAAACAGACAACTGAAAATAAGAATGAACCAGCACAAGACTGCGGTCAAAAGAGTGAACCCCACTCTCTATTCGCTATGCACTTCCAGGAGGCAAAACATGAATTATCAGACTTAAAATTCTGTGGATGTGGCATTGAAAAGAAATAGATTAATAATCTGGGGGTTAAACTATTGCCTTTTGACAACGGCTATTGCCATTAAAGATCAGGACACACTGACCTTATGAAATTTGACTACACGGTCCACAGCTTCCCGGGTACTGATCTTTACAGCTCCCTTCTTTCCACTTGGAGGTGGTGGCAGTAGGTAGACCAGCAGTAGCAGTGAGGCCATGTCACTATCCCAACCTGAGAAGGCAGAAGCACCTGCTTAAAGCATGATATACACCTAACCAAAACCTTTGATACTACATCAATATTAAAACTCAAAAACTCTTTTCAATAAAAATTCTAGTTCTGCAACTAACATTTTTTTTGATAATCGATTAACCTGTCAATTATTAATCAATTGGTTGGATTAAAAGTCCAAAATATCAAGGAAATTTTATTCTGCACAATGCTCTCCTTCAAACATTGTGCCAATTGAAGCCTATGAAAATGGTAGTAACTTAATCTACGTGGGCTTCAGTCAAGGGTTATTGCGCTTCCATTCCCACTGCCGTTTGATTGATACACGGACTTGCGCTCATTCAGTGAAGTTTACAAAGATTCAATTACTGTCAGGACTTTGTGTAAAATGCTGAGGAAAATGCTTTTTACACCATTGTGAAGTGACATCACTGACTGGAATTTTCCACAGTGATGTCACTATTTGTCATGGTAAATAAATTAAGTAAGTCGACATTTGAAAGATACACACCAGATTCATGTAAATTATTTACCTGGGACCTCGTCATCCTCATCAGTGTTCTCCTCTGCAGACTGGATGAGATGCTCAAGCAGGGGTGTCTTGCTGATGTCCTTGGCTTGCTCTATTACTTTGGCCTTCAGGAAATCCCATTTCTCAAGGAGTTTTGATGAAGTCTCAGCTCCAAACAAAAGGTCAAAGTCTTGCGCCACCTAAAGGGGAAGAAGCAAGCATATGTGTATTTGATGATGGTGGTATAGTGGTAGGTGACCATTTTCATCTTTGAGCAGCTGTTCTTGACATTGCAAAAACAAATATGCTTACAAAAAAAAAAAAAACTTACCAGGCCTTTTGTGTCAAGAAACCTTGGGAACACAGTAAGCACTGTGCTGCATTGCTCAGGATCATGAATCAACTTTTGCCGGTGCTGGAAAGTTTCTCTCATTTTCATGAAGATCTGTTCGTTGTCTGTGCTGTGTTTCAGTAGAGATATGGCCTCACGACACTGGTCTCCCTCCAACTGCTGCACTTTAGTCACATCTCTCTGTAAGTTTGGTCCGCTGCTGCCTGTAGTGTGAGAGCTCCTTCTCCTACCCCCATTGGTACCGCCATTGCTGAGTTCTCGCTGTGTGTTTTTAATCTTCCAGGCAATGTAGCCCTCATTGCTGTCTATGTCAAAAAAGTGTTCCTAAAGACAGTATCAACAAAGATGGAAATGTATAAAAAAACAGTTTCAGCATGAACCAATAGAGATCTTTAGAAAAGAAGTGTTAGACTTCTAAAATGCACCAGAACATTATTCATTTGTTTATTAAGATTAACCTTACTTTTAAATTTGTACTCACATAGCCTTTTTTGGAGTAGGGATCTTTTAGAGAGGGGAACAGTGTTACTATCCCCAATGCATACTGTGCTCTTTTATCCATAGGGGGAGCACGTCTGTGGAATAAATGTTGTGTATTAAAACAAACACACTGGAAAACCTATGATCTGCGCAAGGCCACAGCTCATTGGCAACAGTTGTCATTTAATGATAATCACCTATTTGATTACAACTACCAAATCTGCAATTGAATACTATGAATATACACTTTACCAAATCATGCACCATAAAGCATTTTACTTACCCATACTTTTCAAACATTTCAGCAACAACAATGCTGACGAGATCACGGCGTGCTCGGTCCTTCATCTCTCCTGTCATTGCATATTTTGCAAGGATTTTCTCCCCTCCAGGCTTTTGTTCCAGAATTCTTTTGACAAGCTTGACAACAGGTTTACCAAAAATGTTATGGTAACAGTAACAGGTAAATGTAATGTTTACAACATAAAGTGAAATGTTCTGAAAAAACATCACCTCTTTGGCTTGTGAAGAACTGTCATCAGTATGTAGACTTTTTGGGGACATCACAAAGGCGTCATCAATGCGCTGTCTTTTTGGGGACATCAGAGAAGCATCACTGTCCGATGAGGGTGATGATAGTGACAAGGTGTCTGTGCACGAGGACTGGATGGGAGAGTCTGAAAAGGGCAAAAAGATCATCATTTAAAAAAAATATTTCAGTCAATGTTTCCACAGGTTTAAGTGAGGAGAGGTTAAAAAAAGGCATGGTGAGACTGCTTACAGGAAACTTTTTTTCTTTGTCTTCTATAAATTACATGAGTTTTGGTAGTTAATGTGGCCAGACTTTAAGCAGTTTAGGCCATGATACATTAACTACTAGATGGCAAGACTGACTGTTTTTTGAGAAGTACTCGGGTCAACAGTCTTACCGGCTAATCCATTTTAGGGTTGGGCGATGTCCCCTAAATTGGCAGTTGACGATGTTTACAGTAATCGTGATGGACGATGATATCGTCGAGGGTGGGGGGTGTATTTTAATTTTTCGTTATTATATAATTATTAATCATTATTTAACTTTATTACTTTATTTATCCCTTTGACGCGTACGATCACACCGGTGTGATTAGAACGTTCAGTGCAGTGCATCACGTGATCAATTGCCAAATTCAAATGTGCGCGTCCATCTCTAAACCAGTGCGCAGCACTTTTGATATATCACAAATATGCAGTGTTTTCAACCACATGTTTATTTTAGGTTTCGGATGTTTAAATACATATAAGATGTTGTAAATCCAACAGAACCTGCGGCACAAACTAACATGGCGACGCCCATAACATGTATAGCTCAACTAACTCAATCATTATAAAATTGTTTAAACAGCCAAACACATCCACTTTCACATATTTGACAATTGGAATATCAGATATTTCATGTTATAGTTAACAAATTAGTGAATATTTTGAATAAAAAAGCAAAACTGAAATAAAAGCAGATCATCAGTCATACAGCACTGCGGTGTGTGACATGACAAGCAATGATGCGTCACCATGGAAACAATAAAGTAATACGTTCTAAATAACGGTTGCCTTGAAAAACTCACGCTGGGGGGTCAGCCAGAATGTTTTAAACTTACGTGCGAAAGGGTTATTTTATTTCCCAACTAATGACTCGTCTGGGCTTTCCAATAGGTTGCACGTGAAGGGAATAAAAGGGGCGGGGGCGTGGCATCACGATGGTGTCTCTCCATCGTGATGTCAGTCAGCCATCATGATGGACGATGATATCGTCCATCGGCACAACCCTAATCCATTTTATCTCAAATGTAGTTTTTCACATCCTTATGTGAACACTGACAGATAAGAGATAAGGTTGGAAATATGCAAAGTGGTCCTTTAACAGAGAAAGCACAAATCGGACATTGGTGAGAAGCTACTGTTTTGGTTTTGTGATAGCAAATAAATTACAATGTTAACACATTGGTATTGTTACCCTGCAATGTACACTGTAGTTGTGCAACCATTTACCAGAAACTGAAAGAACATTAACAATGGTCCACAGGATGTCTGCTTTTTCCTCCAAGATGTCGCTGAAGACCTCTTCATCAACCTCTGTTCCACTGTCATCCAGCACATACATGTTTGTCTCAGGGGGTATGCTGAACTTTGCTTTAGCTTTGAATACAGAAAAAAACATAAGTTGTTGTGTTACGGTTAGAAAGTGGGAGAAAAATAATGTTTTTAGCACTATTTCTATCTTAACCCCTTAACTGTCACCGTCCCACAGGTGGGACGTTTGCCATTACATATTTAAAACAGTAATATTCTATACTAAACCTAAACGAATCTTGATAAACTATATATCATTTGAAAGCTTAGAATCTCTAGTTTACATATTTGGTGACTGATTTCCAAAATAAATTACATAGGAGCAGTAATTTATCAATTTGCAACAAGCATATTTTCATACTCATAAGGCATGTTCAGACCTTTATTTTGAAATTGCAATGAACATGAAAAATCATTAAAGATTGGTTGAAACATGTTTGTTTTCATGCCAAGAGTTCAAAAGATAACATCCATTCAATTTTTTGAGAAAAAAAAGGTCTGAAAATGTTTTTAATAGGAAAAAAAATACATTTATGATTGTGGCGCCGATCTATAACCTAGGCCTACATACATGTTATTTTTATGTTTATTAGAGGCTGAATTCATATCAAATTCTGCCAAAATTCCCATACTACTTCTATATAGGATGTCTACTTCATAAATTGTATGAAAATAATGGAAATATATGGTTCAGATCACTCAAACCATATATGGAAATGGAGGCGCCTTTATATGGTCAGTAATGGAGCTTGGTTGTCATCTAGTGAAAAAGTGTGGTACTGCGCCCAAACAAAATCTTACTGAAAGCTCATTTTTTGAGATATCAACCTGAAATTTGGAACACAACTTGTTCAGATTTTTGGCTTTGATTTCCTTGCAGCTTTAGAGTAAAACTTGTTTTGTAAAATATATATTTTATGTAAAATATAAAATATTATATTTTTACATTTTACATTTTCATAAACATAAACTTCTATAACTTTTTTCCTGTTTCACTTACATAAGTTTTCACATCTACAATAATCTGCCAAATTTCATCTTTAAAACAAGACCAGCCTTTTGTCTACACTCCAAAGTATGCTTGAATTACAACCATTTAAGTTTGGATAGTGCATTTTCTTGTCTAAAAAAAAAAAGTGGGGGTGACAGTTAAGGGGTTAATGGGCAAAGCTACGGTAGACTAGCATGGTGCTAAGAATAAAATTTCATATAAACGTACATCTAAACCAGTGGTCGCGTAAGACTTTCACATTGTCCTTTATTTTGATGGATATGGTCGTAAAAATTGCACCTTAATCTATTACTCCATTTTAATTTTCATATTTTAATTCTAAGACATTTAATAGCTTTCGTTTTAATTTACATTTTAATTTTTAATCATTCATGAACTTACAAGATATAGGAGCATATAGGCTAGATTATGCATTTTTTAATATATGAAGAGTCACTTTTCATAGTCAGGGTTTGTACAGATTTTGAAGAGTTTAATTTAAGCACTTTTCAAGCATTTTTAAGGTCCCTAAATCCATATTCAAGCAGCAACAAAATTAAAGCATATAAATAGTATAAACAGCACCCCTTTAGAAAACTACAATCTAAAATATTAGAATCTTCAATATAAATACAACTTATATTAAATCACTCTTTGGATACTTTTTAAAAATATGGTTATATTTTTGTATATTTGTTGTCAACTGTAAATTAGGTTGAGTTTTTTGTAGATGGTTGGAATAATAATAATGATAATAATGAGTATATAATACATGAATAGCTTTCGTAAATACCTTAAAATATTATTTTAATAAATAAACATTGTTTGGACACGTGAAAAACAGTGTTTAAGTGTTATCAATAGACTATTTAACTGAATCTAAACATATTCAACCAACACTGATTTGTTTTATTTATTCTTGTCAGTGGCAGCTCTATTAGTCTGTATTTACACAGTAAGACATGATGCACAGATCTATACTGTCATATAAGATTTGTTTTGTCACGCCCGTTGCTATGGTTACTACTATCACGGAACGATTATTTACAGAACTCACACTGGTAAAAGCGGTGGTCACTCCGAAAGTTTAGTCCTCTAAGCATCATGAAAAACTAAACTTTCGACTGGCTACAATGCATACAATGCTGCAGACGTTAACATTTAAACTTTTGCTTTTGTAAACAGAAACCAGAGTGCTTACACAAACGTGCACGACGGAAAGAACACCCCCCTCCCTACATTACATTTATATATTGATTCGATATTAATTAATTTCATAATGTTTTTAAAGAATTCAGTCAAATTCATTTGTCTCCGATTACCTTTGGAATGGCTGGTAAAGGCTTATTCTCCCATGGCGCTCACATCAGTGTGTTTCTTACATAACAGGATGCCTTTCAGTCTGTTGATCGTCGATGCAATCATTTTTTGTATTTATAATCTTCTCTAGGCAGTCATCGGTACAATTACAGCAAGCAACAAATCTTAATGCAGATGTTTGCGCGCCAGGCGAACACGAGGCGCCAAATAGGCCTAAATGGAATTACACGAGACCTGCTTCGTAACAGAGGGTGCCTCATGACATTAAACAAAAAAATAAAAAATAACGATTGTCAGTCGGTTTTATTTATATTTTTAGTTACATCTGACGTCATGAAGAAATAAATTAAAGTCAAGCATTTTCCAAACTTTCGAGACTTTGTAGGAACCCTGATTCGACCTTCAGATGTTTCCGTCACTGCTAAAAAAATCAGTCAATGAAGGAAAATATTCGGTAAACAAGACCTCTGATCTAAACTTCAATTATAAAGAGAACGAAGAGAAGAATGCCATTAACATTAACTTACCCTCCCTGAGAAATGCTGGATATGATGCTCCATTGAGTTTGATGTACTTCTTTCCTTGGTACTGCACTTTGAAAAGCATTGCTGTAGTTTCTCACATATTACTAAAACATAAAAAATACAACTGGTTTACTGAACACGCACAATACCAAATGTAGTGCAAATAAAGTCAGACTCAATCATTTCAGACGGGAATCTGTAACGTTAGCTTTCAAGGCTAGCTAACGTTAGTCAATTTAGCCTGCACAAGGCGGGAGATTGGGAGCGGCAGCTAACGTTACAAATGATTGCTGCAATTTCATTTAATGGTCAACGACAAAAAATTACCACTAAAAAAACAGTTTTACCAGATCTAACATTCACAATTACTTTAGCTACCATTGGTATAGTAAGTTAGCTAACGTTAAACTAAATTACAAAACGTCACACCTCTTCTACTTCTACATTAGCGCTTTTAGTGTTTTAGTTATGATAATTAAGACAATAAGACAAACAGGAATATTCGGCATGATTAACTTGGTGATTTCTTACCTACGGTCCCGCAGAATCAAAATGTCGACGATTTCGGATGTCAGTTGGAAACTGGTGTCCATGAGGCTGCGTCATGATTCAACCAATGACAACGCTTAGTCCATCTGATGACGTATCGAAACCTAAACTCATGTGCGGACGGGACAGCAACAGATTGACTCTCAAAGAGTTCATCATCCCACTATAACACTACAACAGCTCCACATCAACACTGAACCAATACATTAACACTTGAGAGTTTCTGGTGAAGCCCAGTTTACTCCAAAGTGTATAAATTTTACTCTGGTCATCAAAACTCTGGGATTTTAACACTCTGACATTTGCTGTGCAGAGTGTGTGTTAAGTTTTAGCTCAAAATACCCCACAGATAATTTTTTATAGCATGTTAAAATGGCCACTTTTTGGGAATGAGCAAAACGCACAGCTTTAGTGTGTGTCCCTTTAAATGCAAATGTCTACGAAGGCGGAGCTTAAAGACCTCATTCTCTGGTGTCAGGAGTCGGGACGCACTTACTAAATAATGTCAGAAACTGAGAATATATGCTGCATGGAGATAGAACAGGTTTAGTTTAATTACATTTATAAATTATGTTTTTATCTTGCTTTTATCCATTATTAGTACAAGCCTGTTGTACCGGACACGTCTGAATAAGTCAGAGTTTTATGATGTTTATTGTACATTACACAAAAGATGAAGCATCCATTTTCACTTCAGAAAATCACTGTGTTTTGCATTCTATTGACCCTCGTTCACAAAGCAGTCTGTTGTAAAATGATTTGTGCAGACATAAACAAATGTAGGTATATGGGGGCTCATTCTCTTCAAAAACAAAAACATCCACTATGTCTTCAGCAGCTCAGAAGTTGGGAGTACATGGAGACTTTTATGTTCACTCTTAAGCCGAGTTCAGACTGCACGATTTCCCAAGTAGTCGGGTCACTGTTCTTTTCACACTGCATGACTTTACAATAGGAAGAATCGCCGACAACTCTGTCTGGCACGCAAACTACGTTTCACAACCAAACACACGCGAGATGTGACAAGGAAACAATGCGATATCACGCTTGCAAGACCGGAGTTCTCACGTGAGACTGGGATTATTATTAAAAATGGTAGCCCGCAAGAAGCTTGCAATATGAATTGCCTGTGCGCTGATTTGCAGCGAAAACAAGAAAAAGACATAGACCAAATAGACCGAGAAGAAGCCTTTTTCTGAAACAAAGCCATGCTTGCTGATATTGTAGTCTATAACTCCTCCCCGAACTCCATGCTGCTCTGTATCTTGCTCTCTCATTGGCTGTCGGTCATCGCCGATGTAGTTTTCAGTCAGAACACTTTTCACACAGCAGGATTTTATTAGCATGCCAAATATTTCACAGGTGTCTGCGACTCGTTGGCAATTCTCTCAGATCGCGTCTTTGCTCATTCACACTGAGTGATTGTCACTCGCGTGAACGAGCACCGATTTACCTGCGATTTCAGGCATTTGTCGGCGATTTCTCAAAACCTGTCGGCGAGCCAAAATCGGGGCTAAAATCATGCAGTCTGAACCATAGACTGTAAAAAAATATGGACGTAGCGTCCGTGACGTCACCCATAGAGTTCTGAACAGCAGTTTTGACGCCTAAATGAGGCCGTGGCCATCTTAGCTGCGCGTCACCGCACGTCACTCCCGGATAACTGAAAATGGGTAAAGAGGCGGGGAGGTGGTTTGAGCTGATGTGATTGGTTGCTGAAACCACGCCCGTCTAGCTTGACGTGACCATGTTAGCAGGCAAAGGAGCTATCTATCTATCTTAGATACGATCTAAAATAATAATGAAGACAAGTTTTATCATCAGAACGTTCTAAAGGTTTACTGTCAATCTACGGTGTTTCTTTAAGATATAGATGCTCCAACACCAGTAGTGTTGGGTGTGCAAATAACAACATGGAAAATCAAATGGGACTTCATACCTTTATAATGAAATAGAGATCGCGAGATGAATCCAATCTGTTGCACTTGGGTAAAATATGAGTGTCCATTGCAAAACAAAAAAACATATTTCACACTTCTTCTGAATGATCTGCTCTCTGTCATCGTTCTTCAAGAAAGGATGCAATCTGAACAGCCTTTATGTTGTAAAACTGTATCTAACAAACAAATGAGCCTGTGTCCAAAGTATATTTTTTTCAAAATAGTGCAGCAGTTTTAGTTATAATATCCAAACAGTGCTGTCGGATTTTGATATCCTCCCGCCATTGTCATTGTAGTAAATCTCACAAACAAAACTTTCAGCCAATGCCACGATCCAACAACGTGTGTTCTGTTTCTTCCGCATGCATGCACATCTACACAGACACACATCAGTCTCGAATATTATGCAGCAAGCCATATTTTATAATTGTATAAAATAATCGAGAAAAAAAATGGCTGAGATGCCAAATTCAGCGGCAGCTGAGGTAAATTGACAGCTCACAGACAGCAGTGCAATCTACCTGTCACTCAAGTGATCACGCCCTTAATTATGCAGAACTTTAAGGCTTAATATAATTTAAACGGATAAGTTATAAAAAAATTCACCCCCCTCAGAGCTGTCATGAAGGGCAAAAATAGCAGTATAGACCAAAACCACAATTTGAACCAACTTGTAAACATGTTTTTTTCTGCTATAAACTTGGCCAGTTTAACACGGGACTCTATGGAGTTTCGGAGCCTGTCCCTAGCGGCCAGTTGATGAATCGCAGTTTAAGTTACTTCCGTATTGGCTTCACGAGAGAAAGGGGGAGGTTGCCGCTTGGTCTGAACTCGGCATTACATCCAACAACAAAAAACACCTCAGTCATTTACGATACATTCTTATCGCTACAGCTGCTCCAGCCTGGAGAAAATGGCTGACAGTGTACAACTCACTCAGGGCGGGGTCTATGCTAATACGGCAGAGTCCATCAGCAGTTGTGGGCGGGGCCTGTGCAAAGTGATGTCGCTTTGCCCAGAATCTGCAAACGGCTTGTTCTGAGACACTGCTTATGATTTATGGGAATTAAAAAAAGGAGTGGGTGTATTTTTATCATTATAGGGTGGTTGTGTAAACACACTGCCAACACACAGTTGAATTTTGCATAATAGGTGCCCTTTAATGCATTTTGATGTGGGAGGAACAAGTAAACATTTAATTGAACTTTAGATTCTTAAATTTAGCTTTGTTTGAACATAATTGTTTTTTTTATAACACATATTTACATTTTCATTTAATAAAAATAATTAAAGAACTATAATTGGCAGACCAGCAGTACCTCCATGAACCTCCTGTTGAAGACCTTTGCTTTTAGTCATTCAATTAATTTAACTACTAAAATGATGTTGACAGGTATCCAAACATACATTTCAGGACATCCCCCCCACACCCCCACAGCTAATCCATATTTGCATGTAGAGGAGATAAAATAACACTCGAAGCAGCACCCTGTGACTCACATTCATCAGTTCTCCATATTCCTAGAGATCAGATTACCATTTTATGAGTTTCTCTGACTACTCTGACAGTTATGAGTTTAGCGTGATTCATTACGGTGAGAAACAACACACACACACACACACACACACAAACACAAAACAAACTGATGAGGTAGCCTGAATCCAATCCTGATGTAGCTGTTTTACCAAGGAAAAGATGGAGTGTTGCCCAGGAACGAGATGTTGGCTTTGAGGGCCTGGGCTTGAAAGACGAATGATTGTTTTTGTAGGATGATGGAGGAGACAGGAAAAAACAAAGGAGGAGGGTTAGAGGGGATAGCTAAGTGACTAATCGTGTCAAATAGCGCATCGAAAACAAACCCACATCTTTAGATGCACACATTATGGTTTTAATGAGGCAAAATGACACCGGCAGAGACCAAACAGACCACTTGATGGCAGCCAAGCACAAGCTATGGGAAAGAAAAGTCTAGCACGTGATGGATCGTGCCACATTTTTCATCTAAACTGACAGTCTGAGTGGAGGAACAGTTTTACTGGGCATCCATAATGTATGTGATTGCTCATGCCATTACAATCGCATTCCTTTGAGATTTTACCAGCATTGCAAGACTGACCATATAGACCAAGTTACGCACTGTTGCAAAGGAAGTCAGGAAGATACAATGAGCTTTCAGACTTATGTGACTTAGAAAATGTTATTAGGGGCTCATCAACTTTCAAAATGTTCATCAAATGACATGCAGTAACATGTCTTTGCAACATTTATATAGTCACTGGCTGTTGGAGAGACTCCACATCCTCTCCTGTCCCTCCCAAAAGCAATGCGAATCTTCACAATACTCTTTTTTTATGTATTTTGCATAATGTATGATTAGGCTTTTTGATTTTCATATTTTATATTGGAGACACGACTACATCTATCACGCTTTTTTCTCTTTCCCTCATTCTTTATGCAATTTTCCCCTCTCTCTTCAGAAATACAGTAGCTTTGCACACGTTTCAGAGAAAAGAACAGCTTATCTTACAATGGAGCTTAGAGGAAATACGTCTGGAAAGATTTCTGCATATTTCAGTTTTCATCTTTGGACGAACTGATTGTTACCTCTCCATCTACCTTTTGAGTCAGGTTTATCATTTGCTCCAGTGTGTTCGGGCATTTTCACTGTGTTATCTATTTGTTATTTTTGGACTAAAAGTTTTAGAAACCAAGCCACCACATTCTGTCACAAATATTAAGTGCCACATTGTAAAATATATATATATATATATATTTTAATAACTAAAAATATTTTATTGGAAGACAAGACAAAAATCCTAATTATTATAATTTTTTTGCAGTGCAACAAAAAGGCTGACTTGCCACTTCTTATCCTATTGTGAGAAGAAAAATAACTTAAAATAAAATATCTCCCCGAGACATACCCCCTTGTCTCCTCATTAGCCTGCACGTCTCTTCGTTGGAAACAATGCTTGGTCCTGTGGTCACCCCAATGGTTGCCTTAATTTGCTGTGACCGGGGATAGGATGGCCTCTGTGGTCCAGTTGAAAGACAGCGGCTGAAAGGAGTGGACAGCGGTTTGGGTCTGTTAGATTGCACTTTGTCCTTTTGTGCTTGCTTTTCACTTTCCTTCTGATTGCTTTGTTGCTATATGAAGATTGGTGAAATAGAAAAGTCAAAACACAATAGTTGAACTGAAATGCGACAATATGCACATTTTACATTGCTCATAGGTAAAACTTTGGCATGTTTTTTTTTTTTTTTTTAAATCTGAGAAAGGCTATTTTTTCTTCATAGTATAATCTAAAAGACAACAAACTGACAGGTGTGTAATTTTTTGTAAAAGTTTTTGGATTCATAATTATAGACTTACACTTTAAATGTAACAATAAAACAGTTGTGAAACCAGAGTTCATTTCAGACAACTGCCAAATATGAGAAAGTTTTATTTGGCTGAACTTTTAGCTTTTTTGATGTTCGCACCTGCTTTGTAATTTTCACAGGTGTGTGCTTTTTTGCCTCGAAAACCTGTTCAAGCACTCTTAAAGACTACTCTTAATAACAGCTGAGTAGATCTGATTAAAGCCTGTTTTTGTCTGATTAAAACCTGTTATTGTCTGCACTTTTGAACCTTTAAACAGTACTGGCAAGTTGTGCAATTTTTCATTCTTTTTTTTTTTTCTGCATACAGACGGAACTAGTAACCAGAATACAATGCGAGTCTGGTGATGAGCACTTTGGAAAAACATCACGTCCCATCATTCCCTATCAACTGAGGTGTAAGGATTTTAAGTAACCCCTCTGACTGATTCCTCCTCAGGCAACAGTGTGCTATCTGGAGCAACATGTAGCACTACCGTGCTAAATGTTCTGCTCTACCCTTTTATCAAAGGGATGTGAGAACATCTCCACACCTCTGTGCACCGCAGCTCAGCAGCTATCTGTGGCAGGGATGAAAAAAGCGAGGTGTATTACAACCGAGGATTGACCCCGGTGAACCCTGGGCGGAAGTGAGACAAAGCGAAAGAGAATGGAGTGTGACTGAAGTTGTTTTACTCTACTCCTGTGAGTGCACTGAGCTCTCGATGTGAGTGACATGGGCTGGCATCCTGCTGGAATGTGAATCGACATGCCACTCACACGCTGATAACACCCAATAACCCGCTCCATTGTTATCTACCCTTTAATTCCCAACTCTCCGTCTGAAGCTATTCAGTGGCTCCCCATAATCCTTGCGTCTTATTTTCTCTTCTCTGACAAGCCTGTGTCCGATTCCATTTGCTCCCTCTTTTGGCTTGTGACCGGGTGGTCAAAAATCTTCCCGAGGCCGGGGGGGGGGGGATAAAAGCTTACTGAAATGTCTATGACCTCCAGATAAGTCTCTCTCTGCATCAGGTTTACTTTCTCCTCAACAGCCTGTTGCAATTATTCATCAGCAGGGCTGCACTGCATCTGCGTGCACAGAAAGATCCAGATTTCCAAAGAATTGGGAACCTTGTCAACTGTCAGAATGTTCTATGCATATTACACGGCTCTCTAGAAAACTTGTTTCTGATTGGTTAGTCATGGCGTTCTGAATATCGCAGTCAGCCGTATTCTTAAAGGGTTATTTCACCCAAAAAGGAAAATTCTGTCTTTAATTACTCACCCTCATGTCGTTCCACACCCACAAGACCTGTGTTCATCTTCGAAACACAAATGAAGATATTTTTAATAAAATCCAATGGCTCAGTGAGGCCTGCATTGAAAGCACGTTAATTTACTCTTTCAAATGCCCAGAAAGGTACTAAAGTTATATGTAAAACAGTTCATGTGACTACAGTGGTTCAACCTTAATGTTATAAAGCTAAGAGAATACTTTTTGTCCACCAAAAAAACAAAATAATGACTTTATTCAACAATATCTAGTGATGGCGATTTCAAAACACTGCTTCATGAAGCTTTGAAGCATTACAAATCTGCCAAAGTCACGTGTACCATTGAACCTACGAAACACGTATGACGTAACAAAGCCTCATTTACTGAAAGCATGTGACTTTGGTACTCCGAACCACTGATTCTTAATTTGTGTTCCGAAGAACGAAGGTCTTACGGGTTTGGAACAACATGAGGGTGAGTAATTAATGACAGAATGTTCATTTTTGGCTGAACTAACCCTTTAAAACCTACACATTTTAAAATAAAAATGAAAACCTAATGATTCATCCATCCAATGCTTTTAGCAACCAAAAAGAGTGCAGTACTCTCAGCTCCATGTAGCATATTTTGCCATGTTTAGACCCACCCCATCAAGATTTTATCCAAAAATCAGTGCAAAATATGAAAAAAGGTCATTCATCACAACATCTGTGGTCTTTGCATACGGGTTTGAGTATATGTGTGAAAGAGAGAGAGTTTGTGAAATGCTGTCCTTATGAAAGATTATCCGCTCTGAGAAGTATGCATTGAAATTCCTGTGTTTAGTAGTGCATATAATTTATCTGCAATGTGTGAATATGTTTATCTTCTCGCTCGTATTGTTTCTAAAGCCAGAAATAGCCTTGAAGCAAGAATGCAGGTACAGAAAAGAAAAAAAAACATGAGATGTGTATTAGTGCCATTCTGCTATAGCATGCAAACTGTTGATTCATATCTTTAGGACCATCTCGATGCTGGGACAGACTACTGGAGACAAAAGTTGGCCCACTTAGATCCGCCTTAAAGAAAGTTCTTGGCCAGACAGAGCTATTGATTTGATGTGATTTTCTTTTCTCTCTCCACTGCCATTCCCCAGGAGCACTGAAGAATCCAAAGGGGGTGCGTGCTCAATCTCTCATCCCTTTGCACTCTTCCTCTGTCACTCTTTCATTCATTGTCAGTCTTTCTCTCACTCATGTGTGGACAGGGGGTTTCCAAACCTTTCGTTCTTCCTAGCATTTCATCCCAGGCTTATTTATTTATGGTTTCAGCGAGCTGACAAACGCAGGTGGTTTGTATGAAGCTCTGATGTCCCCTGGTACCACACGCTCATTGTTTGCATAAAAATCACCAGAGACTGCCAAACCAGAAACGGTGAACCAAAAGCAGTTCTTCCTGTGCATTTGGGTCAGTTCCTGAAAAGAAGAAGAAAACATTTTTGTTAGGTTCTAAAGGTCTCGGTCTTTCTTATAGTTTCGTAGTGAAATTTGGTCTAGCTATAAGATGAGAGATAGTCTAGTATCAAAGGAAATGTAGTGAAGAAGCCAGGACTCATTAAATCCCACAAGGACAATAGGCCCTATTGACATCAAACTGATCATGACCTTGACTCATAATTCAAATAATAATTAAAATTCATTAAATCTGCAGTAATATTGTGGCCGACACAGTAATATATCCAGGGAAATATCCCTCCAGCAACACAAAATTTAGACAAATGGCAGCCAAATGAAAGATTCTGATTAGCTTTCTTTGACTCATGCTAAACACAGTTTTCAATAAACCCTGTTGGAAGATCCAAAAACTAAATTCTCAAACTGGGGAGAGAAAATGTCATGTCCTAATTAATTTATCTTTTTCCAACAGATGAAAAGCAAATATGAGAATTTATTCAGATGATTGCTTGTTTGTGAGTATGCAAAAAATCAGACTACCTCAACCAAGGTCAATGTATTCAGCTTCCGAATGGCCTCAACTGCATTTTATTTATGTTTTCACTATAGCAGCATCTTCATTATGAGTTTCAGTCACCTATAGACTATATAATATCAGGTAGGCTCATTCATTTGTATTCTGTTTAAGGATATATCATCCAAGCTGAAGATCTTTTTTTTTTTTTTTTTGATTACAGAAAGCTAGATTTTATGGCTGTAATTGAAAAGAAAATATTAATATGAGGAACATCTGTAGTTTCATAAATGCTCTTAATTAATGAGCATCTCTCAGATTTGATATTGCATTTTTCTGTAATGGTGAAGTAAACAAGTGTTGATGGTCCACTTTGGACATTCTACTAACTAGGTGACTTTGCAACTTGTCAACTCACTCTCTTTAGAGTATTAGTAGACTAGACTGTTAGGTTAGGATTAGTTGTTAGGGTTTGGGTTTGTAGAACAAGTTGACATGTACTGTGAATAGGAAAGCTACTTCAATAGAATGTCTGTTGGGGGACCATCAAAATAAAGTGTTAGCAGATATTAGGCAGACAAACTACAAATAATAATGTCTGGTATTTGACATAGTTGCATAGTTACTTAGTAGAATGTCTAAAGTGGATTGTTTTAACCAGTACATTGCAAAAGCATTTCTAAAAGACTGATTTGAACTCTGATTTCCTAAAGATAGAGAGGCAGCCTTGTGAGCTAAAAACCATGAAAATAAAGAGAGGTATTTCATATTAAAATTCTGTCTTGTGTTTCTTTGTTAGCAGTGATGACTAAGGTTAGTGCATTATTGAAAGATTAAAAGTTTATGAATAGACTGAAAATGTGGCTATTGTGCTGAAATGAACTCAAATGAGATTGCACAGTCAGACGGTGACAGCCAGCTGCAAGCGTATTAAAACTTTCTGGCAATGACAAGTTTTCATAAATCTCTTAAATGTTCTTTTTAATCACGGGTGAAAAGCTATGTACCTTTATCTCTTTTAAATGTAATGAAATAAAGCACAAGTCATTTTGCTTTCTGAATATTCAGTCCATGGAAAACAGTGGCATATTTGTCAGATTATTTCACATCGTAAAATAAATATAATGTCATTTCTGAATGATAATATTTTCAAATACCATGCAAATTATACAAATTTGGTGTACAAAAGTGGCAGTACATATGTTATGAAGGTAAGATTTATGCCACCAATAAGTATGTATGAATCTTAAGCGATTCATAAAGTAAAATAAACAGACTTCATGACAGTAGGGTATGCAAAGGACCTGATTTTCTAAAAGTTTGATTGTACTTGATGGGAAGTGCAAAACAACAAAACAAACAAACAAAAAAAATTACCGACATCTACTGGGTTTGCAGTTGCACTGCTGTTTTTACAGATGTCCAATTATCAATGTAATTTGGGGTGTGAATTCATATAAGTACAAATATATTAAATTACACTCACAAAGTTATCAGTATTTTAAGTCATTTTAGAAACGATAACTGAATATGTAAATTAATACCATTAAAAGCAGGTACTAATCTGCTGTCTCTGCGGACCAAAGAGGTTCTCTCAGGTTCTGTCTCTCTCACAATGGGTTTCTTTTCATTATAAATCGGTGGTGCAAAGTGCTTAAATGTGTAAGTAATGCTGCATTTTCTTCTTTTGTTATTTGTAAATTCTGGC
Organism: Chanodichthys erythropterus; assembly: GCF_024489055.1. Taxonomy (NCBI): domain Eukaryota; kingdom Metazoa; phylum Chordata; class Actinopteri; order Cypriniformes; family Xenocyprididae; genus Chanodichthys; species Chanodichthys erythropterus. The sequence continues at coordinate 13,114,044 of NC_090221.1, read as the reverse complement.
AAATGTTCTAGAAATGTTGGAAATGGGTATTCTGATCAATTTTATAGAAATAATATAAATCATAGACACCCTGGGTATTTAGTAAGATTTAGTGACTTGAGCTGGTATTAACATATGTAAAAACCTGCTTTAAATATGGGTTTGTCTAACAGCCAACCTATTTGCATGTGTTTTGCATACTTACAAAATGCACACAATTTGATTGCAAATTTTTTCCTGACTCAAAATAATGGTAAAATCCTGATCACGGCAGAAGAAAACACTTTTTACAAACACATATTTTAGGTATTTTAATATTAAGATAATTATTTTGAGAGCACTATGTACAGTGTTTCCCACACGATTTTGTGTTTTCTGTGGTTGGGTGTACCTCTGTCCCTATAGGGGGTTCCGGGGCATAGTCCCCCGGAAGAAAATTATACATTTTAAAGATAAATTAATTTATCTGATTCACTTTGAAAGTTAAAAATTAAGAGCTCCAACCTATGTTCAGTGTGCAAATTAAACAAAGAAAAAGTCTTGTACCTGAACTTTAAAGTCAGCGTGAACCGGAAGTTGCAAACGTCTTTTCCAACGCTATCTCACGACCAATTCGTACTTATTCTACGAGGTGGCTATTTCGTATAAATTCATACGACCTCACTCGTGCGAATTCGTACGATTTGTCTAAACCCCAGTGACGGTTAGGTTTAGGGGCGGGGTTTGGGGTAGGTCATTCGTATGAATTCATACGAATTTGTCAACTCGTAAAATACATACGATTTAGCAAAAAATGTATGAATTAGTACGAGTGAGGTCGTATGAATTCATACGATTTAGCCACCTCGTAAAATACGTACGAATTGCCGTGAGATCGGGTTGTCTTTTCTCCAGTGCTGTGACGTATTTCCAAGTGAAACGGAATATTGAATAGAGGGCAGAGTTTTACTTCAGCGCCCCTCCTCTCTATCTCTCGCTCATAGCAGACTAACGGTCGGAGGGGAGTGGTTTAAGCGATTTCAACCCATGCCGTCAAACTGATGTCATTAGAGATGGTGCACCGTTACAGATATTGCAGATAAATATTACGAAGCCAAACAATTTTTTTGTGTGGATTGACTTGCATGGATGAATTGTTCACCACAAAACTAGCAATTTGAGCTAACAAAATAAATAAGGTCAATTTTGACTTCATGTGTACTTTAATGGGGACTCTAAAGTGCTTGTGCGCTAGAGATGTGCGGCCTGAACCTATGATATTCTCTGATTTAAATGTATTCACCTGATCGTCACAATACAATTATTCAAATTCTCAGAGTTAAGCATGATGATATGATATCCCACTTAAGCAGGCTGCTTTTAAATTAATATTTAAAATAAAAGTTCTTCTTTGGCAAAATTACATTTCATTAATAGACTATAAACAGGTTTTACTCCCTTCAAACTTAAATTGTCACTGTTTCATTACATCATTGTTGAAAAAACACTCATCAGAATCATTTCTGTTAAGCTTGTGTATATTTTTAGTTAAAGCTGTTAAGTTTTAAAGCAACATCTTTATTGGGATGGCAGGGCGAAACGGTTCGACAATGGACGGGGAAGCCGCCATGGAACCGTGGTAAAGGGGTATCTGAGCATGTGACTGACTTTGAAATTTGACCAAGGTGGCCACCTCGTAATTCTCTATGCAGGAAAAACCTTGCATACCCTATACTATTGAACATTAAAATGTAAGATGGCTAACATACCCTACTGAAAAATACAGCATTGCTAGTCAGCAGCATAAGGTATGTTTTGCACACTAAGACCAGCTTGAGATGTTAGTTGCTGGATTGCTGGTCTGCATAGGATACTGGTGTGCTGGTGGACAAGAATATATTGTCCTTTGGATGCTGGTATGATCCCAGCAAGTCCAAAACAAAAAGTGTGTGTGCAAAAGTTGAAGTCTGTCACCATTGTGGTGATTAGTGTTCTTCTTTATTTGGGCACCTGGCTTTTTACTAAGTTTACAACTTTATTGGGGTCTGCATTTTGACACACTGAAGTTCGCAAATATGTATGAAAGTCCATGAAAACAACTTTTAATTTTGAATTTGATGCAACATAAGATAAGTACAGCACTGTACTTTAAAATTTAAGATGACTATGCTGGTCCACCTGCTAGACCAGCACTATATCAGCACTAGCCGGTATAAGCCAGCCTGGACCAACATGGAATTAATGCTGGTTTATGCTGGGTTTTTTCAGGTGAGTAGTAAATAGTATTGTTTTTATTGGTAGTAGTGTTTAAAAGACTGTCTTTTGAGAATAATGCAGGTGGAGGTTGGATAACGCTATTCAAAGGTGCAATGACAAGTGGATTGTGATAAAGATCTGTCGATATTAAACAAAGCCTTCATATTCACGAATATGCACATGTATAGGGATATTTGAATAACAGCCCCCACGCAGAACAGAGCAACGGCTCTTGGTATTTACCCAATAAGGACACAAATGCTGCCACGTTTCCACATTTCATACAGTTTCTCATGGATAATGCAAACCATTTATCTGAATTATTAATATGAATATTTGCACATCATTTCAAGGCTCCATTACAGTGATCCAGACAGGATTTGATTTAATTTGGCCAGATTAGATGCAAGCAGACAGTAGGTTGATACGAAAGGGTTAGGTGATTAGGAGAGATAATCTTGGTCTGGGTGGGTGTGATGGAGATGGTGTGAAAGGTTGTATTAGCCTGTGTTTGCATATGAATACTCTCCAGTGCCATCAAATGAGCTGATGACATTGTTTTCTTAGCCTCGCTTCGTTCAAAAAGGTGGTGAGAGCTTCAGAGAAAATGCCAGGCCTTTTGATCACATTCTGAGTAATATCTTGATGGTGGCTGTTAACTTCACCTGCATGCATAAATTATTATTAAAACAACATTAGAAGCTGTTTCAGTCTAATTAAAGTGTACGGCAGTGGTATTTCTGTAACAAATCACGTTAGACTGTTGCCCTACAAAAGCAAAATTCATATGTCAACACTGGAACTGAGAAGCATTACTTATTTTCAGAAATATACTGATATGTTGAATATATAATGTTGAAGACTGAGGGATCTCTCACTGCAGGAATTGTATACTGTAGCAAAAATGACAATGCTTGACAACAGTGACAACTGATTTCAAATGACAACTGTTTTCAAAATCGATAATAATAGGAAATGTTTCTTGAGCACCAAATATATTACAATAGGAAACAGTTCTTTAAAATTGCTGTAATATTTCAGAATATGGTGACAATATTAATCATTTCATGCATGAATTTTGATAACTTTTTTCATGATTTTTTTTTCCTTAGGTGTTTTTATTGCTCTCAGGGTAGGAAAAACAAGATATTTTAAAGATAAATTCAGAATTTTCAGATGTGGACAGTATGCGTTTTTGGTTCTAACTAAAGAGATACTGTATTAAACATAATACAGTAATAACACTGCAATACTGTGTTTTTAACAAATCAAAATAATAAAAGTATATAAAATCATGTGAAAACTATCGAATAAAAAAAAACAAAAAACATTTATTTATAGCCAAAAAAGTTACTGCAGATGAAGTATTTTTAAGAGCAACAGTCACAGTAATAGAATTGTAGCTGAAATAGATGATGTCCAATTTACTGGACAGATGATCAATCAGAATTTCCTCCCAATCTAAAATCGATACTTGGAAAAATTAAAATTGCTTTTTTTTTTCTTCTTTTTTTTTTTTAGTGGTGGGCATAGATTAATTTTTTTAATCTAGATTAATCTCACTGTAATCTTGGAATTAATCTAGATTAATCTAGATTAAAATGGCTCATTTGAATTCTGAGGAAGGCATTCAGAATATGTGAGCTACCCAAATAATGACTAAAAGTAAGTCTTTGAGAACGGGTTTCTCAAGCCAGGTGGCGCATTAGACCAGGATCAAACAGAGTAGTTTGACGACTCTTCCCCTGCGCTACATCAGTGCTTGGCCCGGCATCTTCCGCATTAGCTAAGGGATGCTTTGCGTTTAGGTGGTACTTGAGACTGGAAGAACTCCTACAGTAAACTAATTCCGCATTGCACAAGGTGCAAACAACCTTAGTCTTGGTGAGGTTTCCATTGGGAAGCTTCTTAAAAATACATTTTCCCTGAAGCAAACCCGGCGGCTTCATAGCTGCATCCATGTTAGCACGTCACGTTTGATGTGGTAATTTCACAGTAGGCATACACACAGGTTCGAAGACTCGTTCTCGCCCCCTACAGTGCAATTCGGCTAGGTATACATCCGCGCTAAAATATCAAGGTGAAAGTCATCATAGCTTGCGTAGTATAGAGCCAGCTCCCAACCCAACTTTGAGAATAGATTAACGGAGATATTTTTTTTTATCGCCCGATAAGAGTCTCACGGTAACGCAGCACGTTAACGCCGATAACGGCCCACCACTAATTTTTTTCTTTTCTACCTGCAAGAGTCTCTTAATATAGAAGGAATGGATTGATATTTCAGAGCAACTTGGCATTTCTGACTGTCCATCTTGGTTTTGAGAAAAAATAAACCTCCACATACAATGGCTTGTCCCTTGGTGGCAATGTACAGGACGATGCATTAGAGTCCACTGTAGAGGCTGTGCAACTATGCCATCAAAACCCATGCATACGCAAGAAAATACTTTTTGAATAGCTGTCCATTGTGACCTCTATGCATGAAAGGCTTAATAACGTTATTTATTATGATTTTGTATAGCACTTTCAAATCATGGCTCTTTATGTAACCTTATAAAAAAGTTAAAAGAATCCTGATCAGGTACTATTTAGATTATGTGTAATTTAAACAAATTTCCATTCATTGTATGCCATGGAGGAGAAAGCAATGCAATTGTCAAAATGTAAAACTTTCTTTAAGGAAGTTTTACACCCAGCGCCAAGAATGTTGCTGCATGTGGAAGCACAGATGTCTCCAAATGGTCTAAAACCTGTTAGAAAGACACATTGGCACTGAACCCAAACCAAGTCTAAACATCAGGCACCGGGAAGCATTGATTCATGCACAAAATTAGTTAATTTCAACTGAGTTCACTAATCTGCATAAATTGACAGTGACTTTTCAAAAGCAAAATCACTTGCCGAAAGCTCAAAAACTCTGCTTGTGCATATAATATCTTAAAGAGAGAAGTTGACTATCCCTTCTAGTAAAACGTGAAATACCCAAAGCAAGTAGTTGTTTATCGTCTTTACCACAAATAAACTGTACATTTGTTAATGACTAATGCGCTTCCACTCCAGCTGTCCGGCTCTTTTATTAAAATCCATTCTAGCTCACAAGCTCTCAAACACTTTTCTTCTTCCACCTCTTTCTCCATATCTACCTCTCTCTTCCCTCTCTCCAGCCTTTAAATCCTAATAGGTCTGACAGTTTTATTTTCTGTGCTGTAGATAAAATCATTATTGTCATATTCGTCCGCCTCGGCTGTCAGTGCTTCCACTGCATGCAGTTATTTGCGGAGGGCCTTCAAGCTGTCGTTTTGGGGATTGATGGGCCCCCGATGGCATCCTACTTACTCGGTAGCTCAGAAAGAAGGGGAGATAGACTGCCAGACTGACCTGAATAAAGGTAAGACACATGGTTGTAAGTGACAGGGCAGGATGCTTTTATGACTAAAGAGGAAATGATGCCGCCATACGCTATTAACTTTGTACAGTAATCCACAGTGCTTTGTTTTAGATGAGCCAGAATGACCCAGATGATAGCTATAAAAGCGCACTGTGCTTTGTATGCACCCCTGAGAATACCTTACTGTATAGTCTGTGCGTCCTGTGACAGACCAGTGCCTCATAAGCCATTGTTGGTCTTGCGTCTTTATCTGAGCCAGTACGCAATGAGTTTGGAATCACTGAACAATGAAGTGCAAAGAAAGGTAAAGCGTTATCAGTTTCACACTTTGAATGTCGAATGTTTCTCGTTTGTTTCTCGTTTCTTGTTTGGTGGGCCTATAGTCCTTCAGGCATATTAATGAGCACTTCACTGAAAAGCAGGAGAACATTTTCCTAGGCTTCAAGCAGCGTTGGTTGCCAGCCCCTGAAGTACCACCACGCTGTGCCCTTCACTGAATGTTACTAAAAGTTTGATTTAGCGAGCTGAGCGGGGAATTTCAAAGAGCATTGTGCGAGCTCTTATTATCAATTAAATGTGAGGAGCCTCCCCTCTTATACAGCTGCAGATAATGAAAGAGAATTACACTGCGCACTGCTCCTTCACCGCTTTTATGGATTTCTATCCCATACGGACACTGTACCAGGCTTAATCAGATTCATAAATAAAACATGTCTGAGGTCTATGGGCAAGGACAGCACCATATTCACCACAGCTCCACAAAAAATTTAGATCATGAAAAAAGGAAAAACTTTAAAGGTGAGTGTGGCTAAATAAGTGAGAGATAGAGAGAGTTAGGAACTGATAACCTGCTGAATTAATGAAGCTTTTTTCATCTGGAACAAACCGACAAGGGAAGCTACCGTGACCTTTGACCTGTCTTATATGCATGCCTTGGAGGGCAGCACATCTCACTAAGAAGCAAATTAGCTAATGCTAATCTCTCTAAAGACAGAACTTTGTACCTTTTCAAGGCCAAGTAGAAAAACTGCAATCACCTGAGGAAACAAACTGGCCAAACACATCTGTGTCTTTAGCCCTGGCCAAAATATTGTGCTACCAGTGGGAAAGGGATGAAATATGGAAGAACATCTGGATGATAATTTATGACCAAGGCACCAGGTGTTAGACACCCTGTAGTCTCGCATATAGCCAGACCTTTAGATTGACGGCAGAAGGTCTGCACTAGCAGCTTTCATTGGCCAAGGACCACCCAGAGGCCGTCTGATTGACATGTAAAGCAACCAAACACAGTTAGTTTTGTTCAGCGTCATGTTTAGGGGTATGAAAATATAACGTCGATGTCACTACAATAATACGATAATATTGTCACAGTTGTAAACAGGATGGTTTTCTTCTTCCATTAAGAGGTTTGGTGTCACGACAGCTTTGTTTCCAGGCGGACCATTAACGAACACCACAGAAATCCTGCATTCAACCAATCAGACAACCTGAGGTGTTTACAATTTTGTGTGCCATATGTATCAGACATTTAGCCAGATGTCTGTGAGCGTGATGTCTGAGGCTGAGACTAGACCCTGTGCAAATGTGAACTGCAATTAAGGTGGAGGTAAAGACCATCTGCATTTTTCCCCTTTATATCTTATCAAACTCCATTAGGGAGAATTTCAATACAAATGGTGGGATTAAAAGTTACAGTAAAAAACAACCACAACTGGTAGAAAAGATGACATGATTTTAGCCTCAACACCTCACTGACAGACACAATTTTAAGACTAGACAACAGGATTGTGGCCTATTCAGAATTAAATTGGCAATGTCTTTCAATTAAATTCTAATTCAATTGAGGTAGCAAATAGGAAAATTTGAGTGTAAAAATTAATTAAAATGAATTGAAATTCAAAGAAATTAATTTGACCATTATTTTTTTAACTAGAAATGTTTGAAAAAAGTTTAATATCATAGACAGGCAGATAGATAGACAGTCTTTCTACTTCAAAATGTAATCTTTAATTCCATTTTTTACTTGCCATTTCTTTGTGATTATCTGAGAAATTCCCTAGCATTTTTTTTCTGTGAAAATCAATTTCCTAGAATGCATCACCTTTGTTAAATTTGAGTTGCAGTTGCGGAAATTCCTCTTTCTGTCAGTTCAACTTTTTGTTTTATGTGGCCAATTTAAATTCACACTCCGATTCTTAAATTCTAACTTTTGAACAACCATCAATATAAACAACCATCAATATTTTGAACAACCATCAAAATAAATTATATTTACACCAAGTGAAAATAGCATATTTTCTTAGCAATAGATGCTATTCAATGATTATATTTATTAAAATTATTAAATGGATGCTGCCTTATTGGGAGAATAAAAACCCTCCCTACACCTTCCCCTAACAACACCCAGTAAACACTTTATATTATTAAACACTTGTTCACAGTTTTATTTCCACTTTTGGAACATTATTTTTAATTTTATTGAAAATAAATACGAGCTCAGCAAAAGGCGGATTTAAAGGTGCTAAAGAGGATGTTTTGTTTTATACATTTTTGCAATATTACTTGAAACTGTCTTTACTAAATGATAAAAGACTATTTATTAGGTGCACTGAAAGGAATAATATTAATATACATCATCTGTGCACGAGGTAGGGCCTTAAAAACATCAGCCAATCATTTACGCGATGATCGCCCTCTGGCTTGTCAATCAATGAATCACTAACACGACACAGCGAATGCCGGTGGTAAACACTCGTGTTCCAATACTCGTGCACGAGTTTTGGGAGGCGTTCCTTTGAAATGAGCTGTGAAGGAGGGGGGTTGTTCTTACGCATGCGCTCATTTAAAAAACTCAGTAACAGTCTTTGGTTTCTCAGTTGACGAAAATATCCTCTTTAGCACCTTTAAACCCGTGTCGATCGTGTTAAAAGCCAGGTCTGCGGGCCTTAATCGCTACTGCTGGGCCACTGAAGATGTTGAATTCTGTGTGTTTTTTCAAAACTTGAGTGGCCAAACCAGACCGTTTGCCAACAAGGGACGCTATTTGCACTTAGTGTAAATAGACACTCCATTAAAGTCATGACATTATTTTTATGCAGATTCTTGTAAGCTAGGTAGCTGGCATTTTCCTTTTACTTAAGTCAGGAACAATGATTTTTCTTTGTCATTTAAAGAGCATACTCATGCCCATTAGATCCAAAAAATCTAATTCCACCCCTGACCATCCAACACCATCGCTGACCCACTCAGCCCGCACAGTGCGACAAGTGTGCTGAACTTTCGAACAAAAGGTCAGAACATTCTTGAAGAATAAAAAAGTAGCAAATAAAGTTCAGTAAGAGAAGAGAACATGATAGGAGGTGGGGAGGAGAGAGTGCCTATGAGCAGCAGATACTTTATGGTAATTAAAAGTGCACTCTTAACCTCACCTTGTACACCATCGTACTAATCCTCCCAGCCGACCTGCTTTCACCTTCCATTTCACACTTTCATTTCAGTTTAATCACGGGAAGCCAAAAAGCAACCTCTAATTGGGGTTCTTTTGGTCCGCCGCACCCCGATTATAGCTATGCTTTATAGGGGGGAAAACCAAGAGGGGAGGAAATGTGTGCCAAGACAGCCTAATGATGTTAATAACATTTCATCAGCCTTTCATGCTGCCCTTAGCTGGTCTCCCAACCTTACCAGGCTGGTCTGTTGGCTGGTTTTAAAGGGGTTTCCATTCATCCACTAAATAAATCTCTGAAATCTGACACAGACAAACAAACATTTACTGCCCATCTGAGAGGAAAAACTCATGTGGCTTCCAGCAAGGACTATCATTTCTCCTGCCTCTTTGTCTTATTTCCTTGATCTTGACCTGTCAATGGAAGCATTATCTTTTTACGCAATTTTCTTTTGTCTGGCCGGAGACTGGTCTTTTCATGCTTAGCCGAGGTTAAAGGAAAGAAAAATGCTCCATCTAAAAAGCAGCTCACTGAAACCACAACAACAGACCACTGGAAAACACAATTCATGGTCTCAGTGGCTTTTGTCAGGCTACTCGACCCTTAAGGAGGTGGTTATAATGTTGTTGAGACAGGTCTCATTATGTAGCCAGTACTGCTGGCCTTCACAGAAGTAAAGATGACAGGGATTGGCATGTTTGCTCATGCTGCTTTGAAAGCGAGTTGCTGTAGGAATTGTTTATATTGTTGCTGTTGCTGATTGCAGGCCTTGATACTGAAGCCTAGACACATGCGAATGACTGAAATTACAAATGGAGATGACATCTGCATCAAAAATATGAATTACATTAAACCTGCATACTACAGAATATATAAATGATTTCTCAACAACTTCCATATGCATCCAGTGATGTGCAGTTGCCATCTTTGAAAATGTAACAGTACGCTCTAAAAAATGCTGGGTTGTTTCAACAAAAATTTGGGTCAAAAATGGACAAACCCAACCACTGGGTTAAATTTTTAAATGCATTTTTTAACCCAACGGTTGGGTTTGTCCATTTTTGAGCCAAATTTGGGTTGAAACAACCCAGATTTTTAGAGTGTATAAAGGGACAGTTCATTTATTCATCCTCATGTTGTTCAAGAATTAATGTTTTTCCCTTCAAAAAACATTCTAATAAATAAATGAAAATTAAAAATCTGTTTAATAACCTGAACTGATTCGTTGAAAAGGGTTTAAAAGAAAGACCTACTGATTTTGGTACAACATGAGGGTGAGTAAAAGATGACAGAAACATTCGTTTAATCTACATCTGACTCTTTGTCAGTGATGTTCAGTGAAATTGACCTGTATCTGACTCGTCATCATGGGTTTCTTAATGGTTTATGGAATTTTGTATTATTTATTTCTCTTATTCCTTACAGAAACCCAATTTACATCTTCTCTGAAGGATGGCTGCTCATTCAGATCTCATAAAATGAGGGTTTAAAGAGAGCAGAGATGCCACCAGGTACTGTAAGAAAACATTAAAACATAATAGTGTGAAGTGTAGGAGGTCTGTTCTTTGTCTCTCTTTGTTCCTTGTGCTCTTTTCGTGTATGTTTTTTTAATGAATGCATTAAGATTAATTTGACCCCTTTTACAAATACAAATTTCCCCATTTATCTCTTGCGCTCCCTAATCTCTGACACTCATCATCTGTTCATTAAAGCTACCTTTGCCTGGATGCATTATTTGGCTCTGGAGTCTCTAAACAGGCTTTGTTCTTTATTACACAGTTGCCCCAGTGCATTTCACAAACTCATTAAAAAACTATTAGTGCCTGTTGATTTCTCAGATGCTCCCCCATTATTGGGTAAGATCTACTCTTAGAGACGCATTCACAAGATACCGGCTCATTTTGTTTGTCTCTTGGCCTGCTTGTCCATTTAACTTTGCCTGTGTCCAGAATTACTGCATGCACACTTTCATCCACATGTAGATGTTTCAGTGCACTTCCAAAGAGAACCGCAACATTTATATGCCAGTCTGTATCATGTATTCATGCTGGCAGGAGCATTTTATATGTTTTACAAGGGAATATGTGTTAGCATGTTCATGACCTTCTCCCATGTCTCCTGGTCCCAGCTGTGCTGTAGCCTTCAAGTGTTGAAAAGGGCCCGTCTTTTCATTCTTTCTTTCTTTCTTTCTTTCTTTCTTTCTTTCTTTCTTTCTTTCTTTCTTTCTTTCTTTCTTTCTTTCTTTCTTTCTTTCTTTCTTTCTTTCTTTCTTTCTGTGTGCAGAAAGGAGAGAATATGAAGGCAATAAAAGTGCCGTGCTAGGCCTGGCGGAACTGCAAATACATCAAGGGTTCATTCTCCTCTGTTTGCCATTATTCACATTTGGCAGCCACGGAATGTCACACCTGAGCTATTGGGGCTCTCACTGCCAAGATATATGGCCAGAGTATTTCATATTTGAAGTTATTTACCCTGTCGTTTGTTTTCATTTTTACTGATGTGGGTCATTTGACAGTTTGGAGTAGTTTCAAAGCTTTCGCAAACAAACACCTATATGTTATTGTGTCAGGAGCATGGAGATGGAGACGCTTTTCCTTTAGAGTTAAGGGTCTCGTAAGATTATTTCAGAGGAAACAAGCTAAAATACTGTGTAAATATAAAGTCAGTATGCTAAAATATTATTCTAATAATGTGTGGATATGTCTTGAGGTTGCTTTACATTTCTTTATTAGGAAACAGAGTTCAAAGTATTTGTGTCTTTTTATCACAATTACCAGCAAATTCACTTGGATAACCTTTGAAATAAGATTAGTAAGATTGCATTTTCCCCTTCAGGACCTTTAGGACCCCTGAAGTCTACAAAATCTTAGTCTGAATAACTTTTCCATGTAATAATGGAATTATATTGTGTAATTTCACTGCGTTTCCGACTGACAACACTTTAGTGGATGTTTTTTTAGCCTTTTCTAATAACTGTAAACCAAGGAGAAGTGCAGTTGGAAATGTTGAATCGTTCTAATTAAACACTTATGGTTGGAGTGCTGGCTGGCAAAGGCAAAAAGGTTTAGCTCTGTTTACGCTCTGCAAAGTTCGATAGGGTTGGCTCTGCTGAAATCAGTACACACTACTAATCTTTCTCATCTGGAATCTGATGAAAATTCAAGATGCAAGCCTGATCAAGTGCACATTCTGAAAACAGATTTATGGATTCCAGTATTTTGTATTAAATTGTATCACATTACGACCCTCTGGCACAGCGAAATTTTATAATTGATGATTCATAAGTGACTTATCTAAGTAAATCATCTGTAAGTACACTGTAAAAAAAAAACGGGTGTGGTCTGTGGTTGCCAGAACTTTACCGTAAAAAATACAGTAGCAACATAAAAAAACTGTTAAATTTACGGTAAAATAATGTATTTCATTAACTGATATAATGTTAATTTACCAACCTAATGAAGTACTAATATCTGTTTTGTACCTTTTTTAATACACTGATAGTCACAAAACACAATGGTGATAAGAGTCACATGATGAATCAAAGTTCATCACAAGCAGATTTTCCACAAGCTGAGGAGGACAACACTAACATATAGAAGGTGCACACAGTGTCATTCACACACACACTAAACACCATCATGGTAACATGCATGAAATTTTAAAAATGCAATAAATTTAACAACATTAGATGTAACATAAAACCCTAATGTACATAACTGATTAGACAAAAATGAGAAAAACTAAGAAGAAACAGTTATTTCAACGAAAATATATCAAATGTGAAGTGTCACGCAGGGAATTGTGGGATTGTGGGTTTTTCACTGTAAATTTTACAATGAATTGTTATTTTTACTTCCAAAAACTGTGAATTTAATGGTATTTTACCGTAAAATTACATTAAATGTACAGTTGTATGTTGTAAATGTACAATTACAGTTATTCACAGTATATAGTACGGAAGCTTTCTGTAAACCAATTGACAGTTTTTCACCACAGCATTTTTACAGTCTTTTACTGTTAAAATCACGGTAATTTTTTACAGTGTATAATTTTTTTTTTGTCATAACAAGTTATAGATCATCTCTACCCCAGAACATTATTCTTAGATCAGATATTTGTTTTGTATCCATTTATGCTTTAGTACTAAAGTATATAATTTGTAACTAACTTAAAATTAAAATTAGAAATGCTGCCTTGGCAGCAAACTGAAATATGTTAAACTACAATTACTAAAAACTAAAACTGAAATAAAATTAAGCTATTCTAAAATATCTTTAGATAACTAATGAAAATGACAAAAGTACATAACAAAATTACTAAAACTTAGTCTAAAGCGAAAACTGAAAATATGTAAATAAAAGCTCATTCAAAATATGAATAAATACTATAATAGTATATAAATATTACTATATACTATACTAAGTTTATTCAAAAAACAAGAAGGTAATATTAAGCCACTTACATTTTAAACAAAAAAATTCTGTGATTTTGTCTGTTTATGCTGCATCAACATGAATAATTGCAAACGAAGCCAAAACAGAATCAAACCCCTTCTGCAAGAAAGCACATACAGTACTGAAATAGTGTTTCAAGTCAGTCACTCACATATAAACCTTAAAGGATTTGTTCCCCTTTAAATGAAAATGAGCCCAAGCTTTACCCACCCTCAAGCCATCCTTGGTGTATATGACTTTCTTCTTTCCGATGAACACAATCGGAGATATATTAATAAATATCCTGACGCATCCGAGCTTTATAATGGCAGTGAGCGGGATCAACGAGTATGAGCTGAAAAAAGTGCATCCATCCACATCCATCCATCATAAACATACTCCACACGGCTCCAGGGGGTTAATAAAGGCTTTCTGAAGCGAAGCGATGCATTTGTGTAAAAAAAAAAGTTATGAAGAGTTATGAAGTAAAGTATCTAGCGTTGCGTTCATTCCGTAATTTGTATAGGGAAGGTGTAGGACATACAGCGTAAGCTTTTTGAAGAATACGGAAGGTGGTGTGGCGGAAGCACTTGCGAGACGATCATTTGTGTTTATAAAGCATATACATATTTTTTTTTTTTTTAGAAAATGACCGATCTTTTCACTATATAAAACCCTTATTCCTCATCTGGTATCGTTTAAAGCCCTTTGAAGCTGCACTGAAACTGTAATTTTGACCTTCGACCCTTTGGGGTCTATTGAAGTCCACTATAAGGAGAATAATCCTGGAATGTTTTCATCAAAAACCTTAATTTCTTTTCAAATGAAGAAAGAATGACATGGACATCTTGGATGATACGGGGGTGAGTAAATGATCAGGAAATTTTAATTTGAAAGTGAACTAATCCTTTAAAATCACAATATGTGTATTAAACAATATTGCAACATTGTTGCAAAACAATGCTTAACCTCTATTAAGAAGGTATGTTCAGGTGCTTGTTGCAAATCAAAGTCTTCCCAAGGTCAAGTCATTAAAGGAACAATTTGAGTAGCTGACAAATCAAGCCTGAGAGGATTAATTACTCTTTAACAAGATTGTTCAATATTTGAGTTATTGTGTGTTTCCACAATGCACTTATGACATCAGACCAAGTTTAACTGCTTCAGAGCTCACCTGAGGCCCCCCATGTTATTTCCTCATAAGCATTCATATATGTTCTAAATCTGTTGACTTTAACATGCCATTAAAGCATAATTTGTTGGAGGCATGTTGTTAACCTTTTGGCAGATAGCAGGAGCAGAATTTGTTTAAAGCTAATGAATCTTGATGAGTTTATCTCATAAAATAAACAGTACATCCAGGGCCGTCGCAAGGGGGGTGCGAGGCCCTGTGCGAAGTTGACTTGCGAGGCCCTCTCTGCAATTGATTTGCGTGCATGTGTGCGGGTATTGCTATAGTAACGAATCCAACTTTCGTGCATCTGTAAAAAAGTGGTTTGACCTATTTCAGATGCTGCAATTAGAATTTAAAATGGAGTGAGTAAAACTCTGTATACAATCTTGACGTGTGTGGTAATAGGCTATTGTGCGATCTAGCCTATATGGCATAATGATAACAACAACAACAACAACAACAATAATTAAAAGCGATCTTAGGGAATAATAACTAGCCTAAATAAGAGGTAAAATAAGATCTAGGTCTAATTGTAGTTATGAGGTAATCATTTAAAAATATTTTATTTTAAAATGTGCAAACATTCACTCTTATTCATCCAATAGTGAAAACGCAAACGTTTCTTGTCACATTAATTTATGATTTACATGAATCATTATGGCATAATTTAAATTCAAAACGGCGAAATTTCGTAGAAAGTTGAGTAGTTTGCATCACTAGATTAGATAATCTATCACTAGATAGTCTAAAACAGCCTATTAAATCGTTATCAGTTGACACATTTCTAGAGAGGGAGTAAAATCTTTGCGTGGCAGGGGCAGCTGCCACTGAGACCTGTCACTCGACCTGTCACCGCTAGTGGCAGCTGCCACTCGACCTGTCACCGCTATGTGCGCCTGTCACTCGACCTGCCACTGATAAACGCGCCTGTCACTCGACCTGCCACTGATAAACGCGCCTGTCACTCGACCTGCCACGGCTTTACGCGCCTCTCACTCGACCTGTCACAGATAAACGCGCCTGTCACTCGACCTGCCACTGATAAACGCGCCTGTCACTCGACCTGCCACGGCTTTACGCGCCTCTCACTCGACCTGTCACAGATAAACGCACCTGTCACTCGACCTGCCACGGCTATACGCGCCTGTCACTCGACCTGCCACTGATAAACGCGCCTGTCACTCGCCCTGCCACGGCTTCACGGGACTGTCACTCGACCTGCCACTGATAAACGCGCCTGTCACTCGACCTGCCACTGATAAACGCGCCTGTCACTCGACCTGCCACTGATAAATGCGCCTGTCACTCGACCTGCCACGGCTTTACGGGACTGTCACTCGACCTGCCACTGATAAACGCGCCTGTCACTCGACCTGCCACGGCTTTACGGGACTGTCACTCGACCTGCCACTGATAAACGCGCCTGTCACTCGACCTGCCACGGCTTTACGGGACTGTCACTCGACCTGCCACTGATAAACGCGCCTGTCACTCGACCTGCCACTGATAAACGCGCCTGTCACTCGACCTGCCACGGCTTTACGGGACTGTCACTCGACCTGCCACTGATAAACGCGCCTGTCACTCGACCTGCCACGGCTTTACGGGACTGTCACTCGACCTGCCACTGATAAACGCGCCTGTCACTCGACCTGCCACGGCTTTAAGGGACTGTCACTCGACCTGCCACTGATAAACGCGCCTGTCACTCGACCTGCCACGGCTATACCCGGCTGCCCCGCGACCTGCCACTGATAAACGCGCCTGTCACTCGACCTGCCACGGCTATACCCGGCTGCCCCGCGACCTGGCACTGATAAACGCGCCTGTCACTCGAACCGTCACAGCTGTATGCATCTGCCTTGCGCCTCTCACTCGTATAGCCTACCACCGTATACCTGTCACGTGACCCGTTACTGTTTATATATATATATATATTCTTAAGTAACTACTTCGTAATAAAAGATGACTAGGAAAACAAATTCTTATTTTCTTATTTCCTGTTTTGTTATTAAAGTCTAACAATGTTTAGGAAAGATTTGACAATACATTCAATGTAAATTATAACACTGTTACCTATTTTTGCGTTAATGAGGCCAGGTTCATTAATCTGAAATTACACACTGATGTAGCTTTGCAACCAAGTTATACAACAGTAACCTAAAATAATAATAATAATAATAATAATAATAGCAATAAAATTAATTACACAAAAATGCAATACATGTATATAAAAAGAATGTTTATTAGTGTTTCAGTATTTCACCAACAATTTGTTGTGATAAAACTTCCAAAAAGTGCCCTATTGCAATTTGCATGCATTTCTAAGATTAGAAATAAGTGTTATTTACATACATTTTATAAATATATTGCTATATGTATAAATATTTACAGTACTGGTCAAAAGTTTAGACACATTGCTATTTGTAATGTTTTTGAAATAAGTATTTTATGCCCATTAAGCCTGCATTTATTTAATCAAAAATTCAGAGAGAAAAAAAAAAAAAGTAATATTGTCAAATATTATGACAACTTAAAATAAGGGTTGGAGTAATAATGGGTTTATATATATATATATATATATATATATATATATATATACTTTAAAGTGTAATTTATTCCAGTGATGAAAACTGAATTTTCAGCATCATTACTCCAGTCTTCAGTGTCACATGACCCTTCAGAAATCAATATGCTGATTTATTAGCAAAGTTGGAAAATGTTGTGCTGCTTAATATTTGTTTTATAACCTGTGATACATTTTTCAGGATTCTTTTAATGAATAAAAAGTTAAAAAATAACAGCATTTATTTAAAACAGAACTCTTTTGTAGCAATATACACTACCATTCATAAGTTGGGGTCAGTAATTTTTCCTTTATTTTTCTGAAAGAGAGTAATACTTTTATTCAGCAAAGATGTGTTAAATTGAGGAAAAGTGACAGTTAACGCTTACATTGTTAGAAAAGATTTATATTTTGAATAAATGCTGTTCTTTTTAACTTTTTATTGATCATTGAATCCTGAAAAAGTATCACACAAAACAAATAATAATATTAAGCAGCACAACTGTTTCCAATACTGATAATAGCAGCAAATCATCATATTAGAATGATTTCTGAAGGATCATGTGACACTGAAGACTGGAGTAATGGTTGGTGAAAATTCAGCTTTGATCATGGAAAAAATTATATTTTAAAGTATTAAATTAGAAAACCATTATTTTTAATTGTAATGTTTCACAATATTACTGTGCTTTCTGTATTTTTGATCAAATTGGCTTGGCTTTGAGCAGGCTTGATGATAATAAGAGACTAGTAGTAATGTGTCCAAAATTTTGACCGGTACTGTATCTAAATCAATAGTAACAATGTTTACATGCAGTCTTCAATGTCAGTGATATTATTGATCTTAAACCACTAGGAGAAATGTAAAAGAATATGGGGACAGGGCTACTAGACAGGGCTACGAGAACTTTGGGCCGAAAGTACAGTTGTTCAGCGGGCCACCCTCTTCATACAGGATTACACTCCTACTGATGAAGTGCCATCAAAACCATGGTGGATTTGAACATTTGACCCTTTAAAAGAGAAATAAGACACGGGTATAAGCTTTTCAGACATGTTTTAAGGATGAATGAAAAAACAACAGTAAAAGAAAAACTTACTCCAAAGCAATGTTTGACTGTAAAGCCATTTCTGCCTGGAACCTGTGAAAGCCCTCAGTCTTTTGCAGCATTAACAGTGTTAGCTTTAAAAAAAGAAGATAGAATTATGAAAGATATATGTACAGTGCAGTGATATTGTCCCATGTACTGTATCAAAGTGTCTGTATATATACCTCAGGGGTCAAAACTTCAAGAACATAAGTTGTGTTGTCCAGGGAAACCCTAGGCAGCTGTGTTACTGTGTATATTCTTTCAATTATCCTCTCTGTCTGTATCAAAACATTTGTTAAATTTGTACATAATAACATTCGTAATTACATTCATAATTCTCTAATTTTTCTGTAGAAAATCTACATTGACAGTATATATTCCAATGAAATATGAGATGTTAAAATAACGTCTGATATATACTTTCTTACGCATCTGTACAGTCTTGTGTTCTTAAGGTAGAACATAAATAAACTTATATTAAATATAAATTGTTAAACAAGGCAAACAGTATGAAATACCTGTTCTTCATCAAAAAAACAAAACTTTTTGCTAAGTTTCATCCTCAGCTTTGGAGAAAATGTGGGATGTTGAAATAAAAACATCCTGCTGGATCGGATTGTGCCATTTCTCAAGCCTTCGTGCAATCTCTGGAATGTAACCAAAATTAGACAAATGTAAGAAATGTAAACTTTTCTAGCTATAACAGATTATACTGCTATACAATATGTGAACACATGAAAAACACTGTAAAAGTGAAAAGTCAGTGAGAGACTACCTCTTTGTAAATAACAATGCAAAAAATGATACAGCTAGGATATTAGTAGTAAAATGGTTTGCTTAGTAATTTGTAATATTTACCAAGACTTCTTGATCCTGTATTACAAGGTCAACCAACCAGCCCTTCTTCAATAGTGCCAATGTTCTGTAAAATTAAAGTAGTATTAAAACATACACTGTACTTTTTAATGAAAAAGATATCATTTAAGGTGTAACATACTTCTCAAAGGTATGCACATGGTTAGTGTCGCATCCACAGTTGAATGATGTTTCCTCTGTGATTGTTTCAAGGCTGATACCAGCGCAGTCAGAATGCAGCCATTTTTTGCAAAGGTCACATTGAATCCAGTCCAGTGACTGGATTTGTGGGTGCATTACTCTGCATACAGATAAATGATAACAATGAGTGTAACTGCTTAATCAAATTGTAGATCATAAGGAAATTAAATAGTCACATACTTTGATCGATATTTTTGATAAATGCAAACTCCTACATCCTGGGCCATACAGCTGGTCTGTGTTGCACTCTGGACTATTTTGACTTCGGGTGGAAAGTCCTAGGATAAACTTTCATGTTAAGCTTTGCATACTCTGTAAACTGTAAACCCTTTGAATTTCAAGGGTTACCTCTGGTTGCAGATGTTTCACCATGCATGAGGCATGGTAAAGACGAAGGTATCCCATCTGTTCAGTGTGCAGAATTTCCTGGCACATTTTAATACTTTTAGCTTCCATCTCTGCCATCTACTCCAAAAATTATTTAACAGAATCAGTTATATTCATCAAACATGTATTATATTAGAGAATATATTAACAAAATCAACATAATACAGTTAACTCACTGTGCATACAAAAACACCACAGTTCCTTCCATCGTCTCTCTGCCATTGTTGTGGACTAGACACAGTCCAATCATCCAAAGATGCAACATTTCTAAAAGCATCTCTGAAAAAGAAAAAAAAAAGTACTTTAGTATATAATGTAAATAATGTAATAATTTAATTGTATTACAGTTTTATTATAATAACTTATTATGCAATGATTTATTTAAAAATCATAATGTATTGGGCACAATTTGTAATTATATGAAACAGTGTGTAAAAATAAGAAAGTCTTACTTCAGAATTTCCATGTCACAGTTGTGTATTGTCAGATATTGACTGGTGTTATCATAAACTCTGATGTGCTTTGTCATGTCAAAAACCTGTAAAGTAAAAATAACTTAGCTTTTATACATGAAAAAGTAGTGTCTACTGCATTATAATATATAGTGGCCCAGTTTCAAGCAGCCTAAAGCACAAAATTAAAAAAAAAAGGTAATAGTTTATTAGTATATCATTTGATGTTACCCAAAGAATGAAGTGGCACCCCCTCTCTGGGTTATCTCCAGATCCAACAATTCTTGGCAAAAGTATTTTCTGGATCTCTGAATTATTCTGAAATGAAGCAAACAGGACACTTCAGAGACAGTTATGACAATATTATTTCAAACTATTAGTCGCACGTAAGTTTCAAATATTCTGTCTTACCCCCCAGCGTGAGTTTTTTTAGCCGACCGTTATTTAGAACGTATCACTTTATGGTTTCCATGGTGACGCGTCATTGCTTGTTATGTGACACACCGCAGAACTGTATGAATGATGATCTGCTTTCATTTAATTTTTCCTTTTTTATTCAAAATATTCACAAATTTGGTTAACTATAGCATGAAATATCTAATATTCCGATTGCCAAATATGTGCAAGTGGATGTGTTTTGCTGTTTAAACACCTTTATAACGATCGCGTTAGTTGAGCCATATGAGCGATGGGCGCCGCCATGTTAGTTTGCACCGCACAGAGAATCGGATCTGTTGGATTTACAACCCGTGAATTTATCCACTTCTCCCGAAATACATGAAAGTAAGTGTGCCGGTGAACTGGGGAAGAATAGAGTAAGCTTTTAAGTTACTTTCAGAATGTGTATCTGATATGAATTAAACGTGCTGTCAAGTTATAATGGAAAGGGTTGTTATTTCCGCTTCTATAGACATCATTGTGTATTTTACAAACTCTAAATATATTGTTTTGTTAGTACTCATGTGCATTTAAATGTCTGAAACCTGAAATGAACATTATTTGGTTGAAAACCATATATGTGATATATGAAAAGCGCTGAGCGCGTCCGTCTCTGATTTAGCGCCAGTTAAAGCGCGCACGCACATTTGAATTTGGCAGTTGATCACGTAATGCACTGAACGTTCTAATCACACCGGTGTGATCATACGCTCCTGGGGCCAGCCAAGACTGATCACACCGGTGTGATCGTACGTGTTAAAGGGTTAATGCTTATGCTGAAAAAAAAAAAGTGTTTAAAAATGTATTTCGTAAATACCTCAAGAACTTTCAAATGCACATCTGATATAGTTGCTTCTCTCTGCCAATCTCTGTGCCACAGAATGAATGTGTCTGTGTTCAAGGCCATGACCTGAAAGGCAAAATCACAGGTTTTTAGTCTTTATATAACCTATAAATGGCACAGGTAAGTCATAGGTTTAGGGTGAATAACTTACATGCTTAGTCTCTTCTGCAATTTGAGCGACGCGGCAATTGACAGCCTTAAAAAAAAGATTTTTTTTTAAATAAATAAACATAAGTGGGGTGATATCACATAGTAACATAAAATCTAAGGATAAAACAACTTTTATAATGCTTTATAGCATTTCGTACTTACATTATCAGTTAGCCAAGGCATTGCTATACTGCTTGTGTCACTCAACAAATGTGGGGGGAGAACAGATTTCAGGTCCCGCAGATACAAAATGGCATAGGATGAAATCCTGGAAATTACTTCATTGTCATTCCTCTTGACAGAATACAGTTTGGAGATTGTTTCCTAATGTTGAAAAAGTAAAATGATATACTATTAACAGACATGTTGATAGTACTGTTTTATTTGTTATTGTTGTTCATGGTTGTCATTTGTGTTAAATTTCCAATGCTGTTACCTTGTGCCTCTGATCAATGGGGAACATTGCCACAGAAAACTTCTTTCCCTCCTCAGGCACACTGTCCACTTTGGCTGGGACATGTGGATCTCTGTCCTGGTGTTCTGTTGGTCGTGTGATTGTTTCTGCAATTATTTATGAATACATTACTCCACAGTAAACAGCTATCATAAAACAATTATGTGTAACAGCACACATTACTTCAAGTTTCACATAATTACCTTTTTGGCCACACACCAGTTTGCCGTGTAGTCCTAGATGTATGTTTTCATCTGTACGTTTCTGCATTTCCTTCAGAAATGCGGAGTTTTTCCTGGCATTATGAAGATGCAAATACAGGCGTAGTGAAAACATGTATTGTGTATCTTTCATCTGGCACAATGAATACCGGCTTGAGGACAGCTCCCTATTCACTTGCTCAGCTTGCTCAGTGTTGATTAGAGAAGCCAGTTCAGGGATTGCTTTCAGACTTCGCAGTTTCTCCTCTGGTCGTTTTTGGTTCTTTTGGTGGAACCGATCATAAAAGGAGAAGCGGTGTGATGTCCCAGTTTCTGGATGTGGTTGTGAAAACTGTTCCATTGTCGAGTGTTCTAGGTTAAGTCTTGTTTTCTTCTTTATGTTGTCAACCCAGTCAAGATTTACCCTCAACTTCCCAGCGGATGCCAATGATATGTTGGCCTCTGTTGGCTCACATACCCTCCCATCATGTGGCTGGAAAAATTGTTGATGTGTACGATTGTTGACATGTCTGGCAACACGTCCAGCAATGTCACTTATGTACACAGTTGGAGGGTGTTTGAAACTCAGTAGGGCATCTCCATGGTCCCGAGCTGACTCCTGCCACCACAAAGGTGATGCATAGTACACCACTCCATGGGTGCATCCCATGTGTAACACTCCACCTGTATTACAACAAATTTGACATGTAAGCTTAATTTATGCAATAGAGTAGGTGAGTTTAACCAAAAAGATACTGTACACTGACAAAACAAAAAAAGTCAAATATATTTATCCCTACAATAAATTTTATACATGCCATAGACTAACAAAACCCATCTTACCTCCAGCTTTTTTGAGCTTCACAAACATTTTGGGATAAACATGCTTATAAAGGAGAAGCTCCTCAAGCCTGTTTATCATATCAGCAATTGATCCACTGGCAGACACCCCAAGGACATTGCAGGCTTTTGTCAGTTCGTCCTTTTTTGGCTGTTCAAAAAATAATTTACATTAAAAATGTTCTAGGAATGCAATATTTAATATACTGTAAGAAAATCATGTACATTGTACTTTACCGATTTTGAATCGAGAACTTGTAAAATGTGGTCCTCATCAATTTCCTTTGCAACACGACTGGTGCTGGCCCTATCACTGTAGGATAGCCCTTTAAAAACTTCAGTTTTCGGTAGGGTATCACTGTTTCGTGTATGTTGCCCCATCCATGGAGCAAATGCAGAGTAAGACAATGCACTTCGAAATGGATTGCCAGATGCATCTAAAGTATGAAATTTGTAAGGTTAAAATTCTGTCATGTATGTTAATTAAGTACTAAAAAATACCTGGCTTCAACCTTATTTTGAAACAATACAAAATTGTAACTTAATTAAAATGAGTATACATTCATATTAAGAGTAATAAGATTATTAATGTTGCAAAATATCAAAAAAATTTACAGAGCACTTGTCAACGTATCCAATATATTATGCTTACCGTCACAGAGTCCGGTGGCTACAATTTCCTTCTCCAGGTTCTCCCACCTTGCTGCCACATTAACCTCTGTTTCCTGGGGAGTGATATTATGTTTCTCCGGACGTTTCAAGAGATGGACTGGGAGTTTTGAAAAAAGGGTAGTGACAATATGCATGTGAATGTGGGATCAATTTTGCTAGAAGTTTTGAAATATATTTTAAAGTCACACTCACCTGGCAATTCAAAGGCAACTTTCCAATTTGTGTCAGCGATGACAACAGATGGATGGTGCCCACAACGGTAACAGAAATAGTTGTAGGAATACTTTCTCAGAGCGGAGAAGTGATAAAAAGCTTTCCTGATGGAGTTATATGGCACTTTGGTCCCAGAATGGGACTCAATTGTGCGTAACATCCGTCCTATAGCAATGTGATTCTGCAGAGAATAAAATAAATGTTTTTAAACATATGTTGTAATTTTTTTTGCATGTGCTTAATTTAGTACAAACGTACCCCACAGTTGTAACAATCCGATTGTCTCTACTCACCGAAAGACCAGTTGTCAGAAAAGAACACAAGGCTATAGAAAGAAAGACCCTGTTGTTGTAATTATGAAATCCAGAATTGTACTCTTGAAAACGAACTATGTTTCTGCAAACTGGGCACTCCTTTCCATAGACGGAAATACCTAAATGAAAACACATCAACACATATTTATTGGCATTTCCCTTTTTATATATGCATAATTCATGTGTATGCATATATGCGCAATTCAAGTGGCTTAAGTGTGAAAGCTGTACAGAATGTCCTACCTTTGTTCTGAGAAAATATTCCATAAACTGTTGCTTGTGTCGTTAAGACAAAAGCATTGTTCAGTTCAGGAGGACACGGCCCTGGACAGTAAGGACAATTTTTCTCTGTAGGCTCAAAGTTCTCTGGAACAGGCTTTTCTGTCTTTGTTAAATCCGGTGGTAGATCCTCTGGAATTCTCTTGAAATTCCACAAGTAGTTGGTCAAAGTGATCAGACTACTATGGGTGTATTCAGGCTGATATGGCATTCCCAGATTTCCGCTGACCATTTCCTCAATGTCTTCAATGTCCTCATTTGAGGTGTCTACTGCATTTTTGGCCAAGTGAGGATGCTCTTGGAACAGCCACCACATAGACAAGTATCTATGTATGCAGCTGATTCTGTTTTTTGAGCCTATGCACTGGCAGTGCCATTTACCTGTTTTAGTATCAAATGTTGACAGTGTCCTCCCAAACTTACTCCAGCTGTCCTTCTCACCAGTGTACACTGAGAAGAAGATGTATCTATCAGAGAGACTGTGTTCCCCCCAGAAAATTGGAAACACACAGTCAACTTCTTCAGAGTTAGCACGCTGGTAGACTGTCATACATTCTTCCTGCCTACATCTTGAAATGAGTCCTTTTTCCACCATTTCGTTCATAGACTCATTTTTCAGTGCTGCTGGTGGAATATAAGCATGAGCTTTTCTGGTCCTCTCAAGGTGGTGGCATTCTTTACCAGGGTTTCCACTTTGGGCAGCTATGCTCATAAAGTCCCTACATTCCTCCACTTCACAATCATACAGTCGTTCTGGTATACACTTCTGTACATGTATAGGAAGTCTTATACCATGGGAATGTTTTGTAGTCACATACAGTCCATTTTTGGCGTCAATGCATAGCATGGGTTCTTGTCCATCATGCTGTTCTCTTTCATGCCGTCTCAAGTTTGAGATGGTCTTGAAATGAATTCCACATATATGGCACACCCTGGTTCCTTGTTGGACTTGGTCGGGTTCAATAGTAGGCACAGAAGGATGTTCCACGTCTGAAAAAAAAATCCATTTTAATTATGGCCATTTGAGTTATAAATCACAGTTGTATCTCTACTTCTGTTTGGTTTAAAATTGTCAGCATACTCACCAGAACGTGTTGTTGTCACCATCATACCTGATGTGGCAAAGAAAGAAAATAATACATTTGACAGATGCAGTTTAACTTATAACTTTTCAAAGATACAAAGAGTATGATTTTAATCATTTACATCGACCTACCATGATTTTTCAAGTGGGATTTGAAATCTCCTGATCTGTTTATTATTTTGGCACACTTGGGACAATGCCAATGGCTCCTTACACCAAATTTCCGATCTGGACAGTGGCATGGTATGGTGAACTTGCCTACGAAGACAATAGAATGTTTTGTCAGTTCTATTTATGTTCTACTTAGTTCTACTTATGACATGTATACATGTCATAAGTAACCATGTATACATTTAATAGATTTTTAATATTGGCAAGATTTAATTCTCAAGACATTACTTACTTGTTCCACCGTCTTTAAAGTGTACAGCAAATCTCAGATGCTTTATGGAAAGATGATGATTAGTTGCTGAAACTGAAGATGAGCAGTAACAACAATCATAATCACCACCAAGTTCCAAAAAATCCTCTTTGCTGATAAACTCAAATACCCTTCCTGTCAGATAAAAACAGAATATGTTGATTGGCACACTTTTAATTCTTTGATAGGGAGAGAGAGAGAGAGAGAGAGAGAGAGAGAGAGAGAGAGAGAGAAAAGAGCATAATGTATATTAAATAGTCAAATTACATGTAATTGGAAAATAAAACTCTAATAATGATCACATCCATTTGTACTTCCTTGCCAAAGAAATATACAGCACAACAATAAATATAGAGCAAATATATCAAAATTGTACACTTGTAAGAATATGCCTATGCATACAACATAAATAAATAAATTAATCTGCAGCCAGTCATGATCAATAATGAAAGTTTAACATCATGCAGTTTTCTTTTTTCTACAAAACCAATATGCATATTTGACTAAAATAAATTGCTCTTGCGGTACTTTGAGGTCATACACCGATCAGCATAGGCGTAATTTGCTGGTGGACATATCCCCATCGTTTTAACCATGGTCGATATTATGATTAGCAATTCATTGGTATGTGTTAAATAATAGGCGCTGGGATGTGTTTTTTTTTTTATAAATCATGTTGAGTGCTCGTTGCCGCTATTATCAGTGGCGCAACAGTGTGCTCTTGGCGCTCGTGCACATTGCGCAGTCTTCACACGGACGAGCGCTTCAATCCCTTACGCTGTTGCGGAGACCCTATTCGTTCAGGTTAAATCACAAATCAAAATGCACACAAACACAAACCACTGGCACGCTTCCACTTATTTACTGACCAATGCAAATACTCTCGAAACTAAAATACAGTACAGTCCAAAAGTTTGGAACCACTAAGATTTTTAATGTTTTTAAAAGAAGTTTCGTCTGCTCACCAAGGCTACATTTATTTAATTAAAAATACAGTAAAAACAGTAATATTGTGAAATATTATTACAATTTAAAATAACTGTTTTCTATTTGAATATATTTCACAAAGTAATTTATTCCTGTGATCAAAGCTGAATTTTCAGCATCATTACTCCAGTCTTCAGTGTCACATGATCCTTCAGAAATCATTCTAATATGATGATCTGCTGCTCAAGAAACATTTAATGTGTACAATTGTACAAAATATTTGTGTACAATATTTTTTTCAGGATTATTTGATGAATAGAAAGTTCAAAAGAACAGTGTTTATCTGAAATCTAATCTTTTGTAACATTATAAATGTCTTTACTGCCACTTTTGATTGATTTAATGCATCCTTGCTGAATAAAAGTATTCATTTCTTTAATTTCTTTTCAAAAAAATAAAAATAAAAATTCTTACTGACCCCAAACTTTTGAACGGTAGTGTATAATGCTACAGAAGCTTTGTATTTCAGATAAATGCTGTTCTTTTGAACTTTCTATTCATCAAGGAATCCTGAAAAAAAAGTACACAACTGTTTTCAACATTGAAAATAATCATAAATGTTTATTGAGCAGCAAATCAGCATATCAGAATGATTTCTGAAGGATCATGTGACACTGAAGACTGGAGTAACGATGCTGAAAATTCAGCTTTGCATCACAGGAATAAATTACTTTGTCAAATATATTTAAATAGTACACAGTTATTTTAAATTGTAATAATATTTCACAATATTACTGTTTTTTACTGTATTTTTAATTAAATAAATGTAGCCGTGGTGAGCAGACGAAACTTCTTTTAAAAACATTAAAAATCTTAGTGGTTCCAAACTTTTGGACTGTACTGTATATCGTATCACAGTAGATGTATCACGAAACTATATTAAACATGAGGTCTATCTATGTCTATACATTTTGTGCATTTAATTTTACAGTAATAATACCATTACAATATCCCCAGCCCCCCAACACACACACACCGCCACACACATTCCTGTCCAACCAACTTAAAAAAATAAAAAAATAAAAAATACGCCACTGCCGATCGGTCTGTTCAGCGACATTGTCGAACAGACCTAATAGTACGGATATAGTCCTGATTCTGAAACATTTATTAGCCTATTTGATCCGTGAGTTTCACTAACACACTGAGCAGCCTACCGCAAATGCACACATTAACGCCAAAGCTGAGCAACTGCTTTCCATTTAATTGTACGAACTTAAGTTAAAATAGGATATATGCAGATATCAACAGCACCAATTTAATATTGTAGGACAGTGTAAAGGTAAATCATTTTAAACGTGCATTATAAGACCTAGCCTATGCTACTAATCAAAGCCTTTAACAAAAGGATGTGCGAACACACCGTTAAAGAATTAAAAAAAGCAAAACAAATAATAAAGCGTATGACTTTGCTTACCTTCCATAACTGAGTCGAATAAGTGTCAATACCTACTACAAAAAAAGAAGTTTTTAAAGCCACTATAAAGAGAATGACATACAGATTGTTTTTAGATCCATTAAACACCGCATACATCAAAAGTAATTTTATATATTTGAAAAAAGAAAAAATATGCCAATATACTTTTACATGTACTTACGCTGACAATGATAGTCCTGCATGTATGATCCTCGAAGTTCATCGAAGCTGCCTCCAACGGCGTTGGTGACAGTGTTGGACCAATCAAATTAAACTAGTCAACGCACTTACACCAATCAAATAACTAGCTTTCAGGGTACTCGAGGTTACAAAAGGTGACATAGGTAAACTTGGGGGGAAGGGTGACGGCACCTGACGGCTGGTGAACCTTGAAGATCTTTCGGAGAAGCGAATGGGGGGGGGGGGTAGATAAATGTAGCTGGGCCTATATTTAAGTATAAGTACATTATTTACAGAAGGGGCAACGTTTTATAGTTGGGACAATCATCGGCGAATCAACTGGACAGAATGTGTTTTACTGCAATTTCGAAACTCCCATTCTCACACCCCACACCAAACAACCACACCCCCCATGATTATTATAGCTTACACTGACAAAGGCTAATTTTGATTATTATTTTTAATAATCATCAGAACAACTTTTTATGTTTAATCATAGGCCAACTGTTTCTTATGTTATGTAATGGACTTATTTTTGGTCTTTTATTTCAGTTCAAATGGTTTTTATTTTCATTTCTGTCCTGCGTGTAAACAATGACATACTGTACAGACAAAAGCTAAAAACAACATATAACTTTCCACAGAAAAACAAAACTTAGTAAAAAACAGTCACACATATTTGTATTCACTAACTATCTCTGTTTAAAGAAGAATTTTTAGTAGCCTATGTTAAGTACTAAATTAGTGCGCGAAAATAGAGCACTTTAAGTACATTAGAAGTGTATTTTTTTTTTCCTCCAGGGTATCCGTGGCAGGTAGAGTGACAGGCGCGTAATAGCCGTGGCAGGTCGCGGGGCAGGCGCGGATAGCCGTGGCAGGTCGCGGGGCAGGCGCGTATAGCCGTGGCAGGTCGCGGGGCAGCCGGGTATAGCCGTGGCAGGTCGAGTGACAGGCGCGGATAGCCGTGGCAGGTCGCGGGGCAGGCGCGTATAGCCGTGGCAGGTCGCGGGGCAGCCGGGTATAGCCGTGGCAGGTCGAGTTACAGGCGCGTTTATCAGTGGCAGGTCGAGTGACAGGCGCGTTTATCTGTGACAGGTCGAGTGGCAGCGGTGGCAGGTCGAGTGACAGGCGCACATAGCGGTGACAGGTCGAGTGGCAGCTGCCACTAGCGGTGACAGGTCGAGTGACAGGTCTCAGTGGCAGCTGCCCCTGCCACGCAAAGATTTTACCCCTACTGCATTTCTACTGTTTAATCGTGTCTACCAGCACATCGCTCACCCTTGTATGCCGGATTATATATTTTAGTCACCACGGCCACTTGTTGAATTTATGCCTCACCTTGAACTTCATCTTGTTGCAGCCTGGTTAGCTTCAGTGATGTAGGTTGTGTTGCTTGTAGTCGCAGTATTGGCTAGGGCTGTGACGGTAGGCATGACAACCGCGCCACCGCGGTCGTGGAGCGTCACCGGCGGTAGTGTGACGTCATATATAATACATATTTATATATCTCAGAGATCGCGTTAACTGAAAATTTTCCGTCTTTGATGGAATTTTTTTAGCAGTGACGGAAAAAAATCTGCAGTCCGTCCGTCATTTTGACAGATTATGTAGTTTGTATGTAATCTTGTAATTCCCACCCCGTCCAGTAGGTGGTGAGCGCGCTCCAGTGTGGCAGCAGAGCGCGAGTTCAGTCTCCAGAATTAAATGAAAACGATGCGCTTGATGGATTACACACAGACGAGCACCCAGTTTAAGTAAACTGTATAATAATAAAGTTACTTATGCTTACTTACATAATTAAGTTTTGTTATTTTTCTTGCTAAGTTAATGGTCAACGAATGGCTTTTCTGAGGTATAATGGTACGTGACATTGTTTGCAACACTGATTGAACTGACGTTCGGTAAACTACTATATCTTTCAACATATTTTTTTTTTTAATTTTCATTCATGTTTATTTCGTTCTGTACAGTAGTAAAGAGGAAAGGATGATCGCATTCACTCACAATCCGTGACAAGAGTTCAAGATGAAAACTGAAAGTGACGCAGCTAGTCTTTGATCAACTTTCTTTTCATAGTAGGCTATAAATGCATAGCCTACGCCTATTTGCTTATCATGTAAGTTTTCCCTTTCCCCCACCACCGCGATATCTTTCTTTTTAATTCGTTTCCGTTTCTCGACACCCTGACTCGTGTTTACGAAATCGGTCGCGCTCTCGTGCAGCACCCGACATTTTTTCCTCACAGAGTGAGCAGCTCATAGTGGTGCTAGCATGCAGAACGTAATATCGAAATTTGAAAATTAATAATTATTTGCAGATTTCTTTTCATGTGGCCTTGATTATACATAATTGCGGGACAGATTAATTTTATTTATTATCGATGTTTGGTGGAAAACTAATAAAAAAATAGACATAAACTACATAAAATGCAGGCCAGGAGCGAGGCCCTCCAGAGGCGCGAGGCCCTGTGCGGTCGCACACTTGGCACAGCCCTTGCGACGGTACTGAGTACATCCATGCTTGCACAGTTGTGTGTATTATGCAAAGGCAGCTGATTGTTAATGTTGCAAGATATAGAGCAATAAGGATGTCAATAAGAAAATAAATAATTAAGGAATAATTTTAACATGGTGTGCAGCACATGTGGTGCTAGTTCATTTCAGTCACTTTATGTCAACAGGGTCTTACATGAACAGACTGTATACATATACAAACTTTAAGATGGAAACAGAACAAACCAATTAATAAGTTTCTGTGATTTATTCAGTCATGGCAGAATTCCCAGTCTGGTATTAAATATAGATTAAAGCTTCACAGTCCAAGATGTCTGAATATTGGGTGACTGTAGTGCCTATCAGACCATGATTCCCTTTCTTTGTGAGATCTAGTTGCTAATTCTAGTCCAAATTAATACAGTCATGTTAGAATGACCTTTCGAAGTATGTCACACTTTTGTTGAAGAAAAATGCACTTTAATTTAGGTGCAGAAAATAATCTCCCCTGGTTAATTTCTCAGTGTTTTCATTCCAATGTACATCTGACACACTTCACCAGTGCCGTCATTGGCTTGTAAGCTTCTGCTACCAAGTCTTGACAGTGCTAAGAACCTATTCAGGCAGAAACAGGAGAATATGAATGAGATGAATATAATGTCTTTCTGGATGAGCCAGGGCTGTGTTATTTTCATGGTAGACTCCTCTCTTGTGAAAGGGCAATATGGTCATCTTCCATATCACTGCTTACTTGATGGGAGCCTTGTGGCTTCAGTGCACATCTTAACAAATAAGAGTCACTGGCTTGTGTCTGGCAATGAGTTTGATCTTTTTCTGTGAAGAGAGATGTTCTATGTGTTTGGCTGGGTGCCAAATACTGGCAAAAATATGTCAAAAATGGTGCTGGATAAATAATAAGAGTTCCCTTGTGAAAAAGAGGTGCCCTTGATTGCATTGAATGTGCACTTGTAGTGTACTTCGGATATATTTCTTAAAAACTTGCACTTGAACATAATATTAATGAAGTAAAAGGCCACTTAAAGGGTTAGTTCACCCAAAAATGAAATCACCCTCATGTCAAAATATCTTAATTTGTGTTCCGAAGATGAGCGAACGTCTTCCGAAGGTTTGGAATGACATGAGGGTGAGTACTTAATAACAGAAATTTCATTTTTGGGTGAGCTTACCCACTTAAAAAGAAAACACTTGACTGTTTCATAACACACTTAAGTACACTTTTAAAAATAGCACTTTAGAATGTCAAATGAAAAGTTTTACTTTAAATTACATTTGAAAACATTATGTGTTAAAAAAACTTTTGTTGTGTTTTAAAGAAGTATACTTATTTTGATGTGTTGGCAAACAAACTAAATCAATATTCAGGCCAGTCTTTTCAATGTAATTGAAATGAATGATGATACAAAAAAAGCATTATTAATGTATCATAGAAGTGTGAGAAATAGGCTCATATTTATCATTATTCAGTTAGAATAATGATCCACTCATTTATTATCTTGATCCAGTGACATGACGATTTATAATCCAGTTAGACAACATTCCATTTTTGTAGTTTATATGATTTTTGTAGTCCATTTTAGGGTGTGTTCACACTTGCCAGGTTTGGTTAAATTTAAATGAACTCTGGTGCGATTGCTCTGTTAGTGCGGTTCATTTGAACAAGTGTGAACGCTGCCATCTGAACCCTGGTGTGCACCAAACAAGTGGACTGAGACCTTTTCATGGAGTCTCAGGGGGCTTTTACACTGGGCTCGTTTGCTGTGTTCCAAGCCCTGGCGCGATTGTTCCTGTAGCGTAGTTGGTGTGGTTTCACGCTGATTCTATCGAACCCTGGTGCATTTGCTTTCTGCTGCTTGCAAACTGATTGCCATTCTTTTGCCGCTCTGATTGCACTCGCAACGCATGAATACGCTGCTGGTTCACTCTCTCTTGAATCTCTTACATGTTTTATTTAAGTAATTGGATTAAAACGCATGCGCAGGTTACTTTACTTCCTCAACAAGTGCGCACTCAAGTCCGTTTTGCTTTCATATTTACGTGAACCGCGCCACAGTTCGAGTGCAACCGAACTCAGACCACCTCTTTCAGGTAGTCTCGGGTTCGGTACCCCGGTGAGCACCCAGGTCACTTTCGGCTGGTTCCCTATCTGGTTCACTTTAAGTGAACTGGGTTTGGTTCTTTTAAAACGAACTATATGTGAGAACACCCTAATGAACCAAAAACAGGACTTGTTGTCATAACGCAACACTGAAAAGGACAGAATGCTCAAGCACAACAACAGCAGATCTTTATTTGTGTGTGTAACGGAGGAATTCCTGCCGCTGTTTTGACTCCTTTACACATTTCATAAGCTCCTCATGAGTTATCAGCTGTTAAAGGTGTGTATCATATGTACTCACATTTTGTATCTTGAGGTTGGGTGTTAAAAATGACAATGGGAACGCTAAGTGAACCTGGGCTAAATGTTTCTTTTTTGGTCTGGACCAGGGGAAACCAAGAGAAGCGAGCTACAAGTGTGAACACATTTATTTATTTATTTTTTACTGAGAAGAATAACAATTAATGATGACTTCAAGTAATAAAGGCTTCAGAAAACTCAAATCATATGTTTTTATATATATAAAAAAATATTTGTTTATTTTTTAACAGCCCTAGTTCTTAGTTCTTACTTTCATTTTATGAAAAAGAGTGGAAGATATTTTTCAAAAATTCCTTTTGTGCTCCACAGAAGAAAGAAAGTCATAGAGATTTTGAACAACATGAGTTGAGTAAAATAACAATAGCATTTTAATTTTCGAGTGAACTATTGCTTTGAAGACAAGGAATGCAACAACTCACTCACACACAACAAAGAATAACATAAGCATGTTGACAGCTTGAACAGCCCCCTGCACATAAACACACACAATCTCTCTAGTGCGGCAAGATTTATGACACATACAATCCAGCCCAGTGACATGGCCACTAAGGAGTTCAAATACATTTGGTATATGGTGATGCATGTACAGCTGAGTGTGAAAGAGAAACCCATGGGTTTTCTTGAAGGTGTTATAAGTGTAATCAGACATGCCAACAACATTTAACCACATTGTGAAGGTCTAGATTTGCTGAGTCAACAGAAGCCCCCTCAGGCAGCCTATGATCAGCAATACTGAGCTATACACTGATAGGAATACGACCACCTGGGAGTTGTGCTTTCCCGTTCCCTATACAATAAAAATGATCCATTAATGCATTACATAATATCCAATTAAAGATACTCATAGCCATTGTTTCTAATTGGTCAAACAGAACATTCCTTCTGTCATGAAATAAACTACTGTTCAAAGTTTTATAAAGATCAGTAAGACTTTTTTAATGTTTTGAAGGAAGTATCTTATGCTTTCCAAGGCAGCATTCTTGATTTCACGGAATCATGGGAGGTGTTGTCTTCACATCTACAGCCGGTAAAAAAGAATTGGGCAGAAGAGAGCCGAGTGCTGTGCGATCAGAAACAAGGCCACTGAAGTGACTGCTAATGAGAGAAGAGCGCAACACATGGCTCGAGAGCAGCAGAACTTTTATTATGCTACAGTTGCCGCTTCAGCTTTTTCCGGTCAAGCGTATTTAGGGTAAGGCAGCTCTGTTTATCATATTAGATACATTTGTGTTGAAAGTTGTTATAGTGCTACTCTGCGTTCGCTCGGCAGCTGCTATGAGGCACTTGTTGCACACTGCAGTAAGCTAGATCAATATTAGGCATGGTAAAACATGGTACTCGCTGTAAATCAAGAAAACGAGATTTAAACAATAAGACTTACTGTGTGCGTTGAGCTATATAACATGATTAGTTTTCTGTCGATGAATGTATCCATCCAAATAGTTGCTTACCTGTCTAATAAAATACATAATATATTAAAGCGGAAACATTCTTGGAAAAATTTGGGATAATGTAAGTATACAAGTCAACCAAATATATAACACTGCTCTAGTGTTTTTTTAATATTTGAATCCAAAAATCTTACATATTGTGCCTTTAAAGGTGCTAAAGAGAATCTTTTTGTCGACTGAGAAACCAAAGACTGTTACTGAGTTTTTGAAATAAGTGTATGCGTAAGAACAACCCCCCTCCTTCGAAGGAACGCCTCCCAAAACTCGTAAATTTGGAACACGAGTGTTTACCACCGGCATTCGCTGTGTTGTGTTAGTGGATTCATTATGTCGGACTCACCGCAGGTAACTCATAATCTGCAGTTGTTACTCCTGTCTCCGGACAAAAACATTGCATGCGGCGCCTGTGGAGTGTGGAAAGTTACTGGAGCGCGCAGCCGCGCACGTCTCGCACAAGGAATGTCATGGCAGTGATTGACAAGCCAGAGGGCGATCATCGCGTAAATGATTGGCTGATGTTTTTAAGGCCCTACCCCGTGCACAGATGGTGTATATTAATATTATTCTTTTGAGTGCACCTAGTAAAATAGTCTTTTATCAGTTAGTAAAGACAGTTTCAAGTAATATTGCAAAAATATTTTTAGCACCTTTAATGTTTAGAGAGATGGACTGTTTTGTTTCAGATAATAAGACATGTTTGGTCAGGTGACACAAAATTGACCATTTCAGTAATAGAAAAACAGAAACACATGCTGTAGGCCTCTATCACAAACCACTTGACATTTTCATCTAATTGGCAGAATGCATCAGGAAAGGCTTTTAGACTGCAGGGTCTCATTTAAGGGCAGAAGCCAGCAAAACACCCAAGGACTTCGGCCGAGAGTTATGTGAATTTGATGAAGGAAAAGTGAGGTTCTAACCAAGGACAGAACAGAATTTCTTTAAACAGTGGCTTATTTGGTTTTGATGCAATGTGAGTACGTCTTTGACTGCAGTTACATTATGTTCTGCCATTTATGTAGGAGAAATTGGATAGATAATTTGTGAAATATTGTCCAGATTAAAAAATAAATAATAAAAATAGCCACAACAAATAATTCTGTCAGTTTTAGCCTTTAAATGATTGGAAAGAACATTTCTTGTCTTTTACGCAATGTGGCATTTTCATAAGTATTCCTTCAGTTTTGGTTTTTGTAATTATGAAATAAATAGTTTTGAGAAGAAATGTAAACTTTAGCAGAAGAAAAATTAACACATGGTTTCTCACACCTGAGTTGTTCTTCACACCTCATAAACCTGACATTTTTTAATGGCCCCAGAACGCTTCAGACTGAGAGAAACTCAGGATGTGTTTTATCAATTATCAAACCTCTGCAAACTTTAAGCACAACAACGTAACCTTTGAAGCAAGTGATTCAAAAAGATTTAATTCCCTAAAGAAACAGGCAAGATTTTATCTAACCATATTATTGTGCTTAGATTTTACAACAAAGATTTTTCGCTCTAGTTAAGAGCAAGAGTTGTGATCAGAGGTTGAGCCTTGGCTCTTCTCTCTCATTATGTTTCATCATATCGGTCGTGCATTTATTTTCTGGTCTTTTTAGAGCTGCAATTATATAGTATAACAGACACTTTTTGTCTCTTCATAAATAAAACAGGCTGCTGTTTACATATACAAGATATATATATATATATATATATATATATATATATATATATAGAATGAATTATAATGAAACTTATGACTAGTCTTTTACTAAACTTCACTGGGTGATCTATCTTTCTTTAAAACTTCAGTAAATAACTACAAAAAGCATTTTGCCTTGGTATATAAAAGATTTCCAATACAGCGACCATACAGACTAGGATCCTGGCAGTTACTGAGCTTCATCAGTAATGATTTCAGGAAACTCCTTCATGAGAAAATTAAACCTATTTAAGAAAAACTATTTGCTAAAGCTAATTAACTTGTCGCTTCTACTTGGTCACATGCGAAGAACTCTTAAAAGGGGAGTCATTAATTCCCTAATTAAGAAACGAAATGTTGATCAGTGTGATTTGGCAAATTATTACCCAATTTTAAACTTTCATTTCATCTCCAAGGTACTGAACAATTCTGTTGCTCTCCAGTTGTGCTCATCCGTGCACAGAAATGACAGATGTGAAATGTTCTTTTAGATAGTCAATCTTTATCACCCTCTGACATTGTAGTGTCTTTTTCCTTGCACATTTGTTAGTGCAGTACTGCGCACCGACCACAATATTCTCTCTGTAAAACTTCATTTTGGGAATGATGTTCAAGTCAGTGTGTTCTATTTAACTAGATATTGCTTGTTTTCAAACATATTGCATTTCATTGTTACACTGATACCAAAGTAGGCTACATAGCTTATTTATTTATTTTTTTAAATTTTGCTAAATTTAAAAAGCCCCTTTAAAATAATCTCATTCTTATGTGGGCTTCTGTGATGTCACTTTAGATGACATTATTAGTCAAATTAAATTAATTTTCCAATTTAATTAACTTGAGAAACAAAATGTCCTTTTCAATACTGAAAACAGAAAACTTGCTTTTGAGTTTGTGTATTCATGAATTTATGTTCAAGAACAAACAAAATATATAAGGAAACATAAAACTGGCATGATGTTGTATCTCAATGCCAAATGAAAACAGAATATCAGAAACATCAGCACAGGATAATTAATATGAGCTCAAACTTCTTCATGTATTGACATCCTGGGTGTTTTTTCAATTTCTTCTTTTCCCCAACAGAAGTATTTGTTTAATATTATGTCATTATTTTCCTGTTCACATGAGTCCAGTGGTTCAACTTTGAATGACTTGTAGGGCTGGGACAATACACCGATTCTAAACTAAATTTTAACCGCAGATGGCGCTCTAGGCTAATTTTTAAACGCACACTCAAATACTCACGAAGAAGAGTGCTGGACAGCGATTGTGCATTCGGTTGAATCATGTAAGTGGTTAAATATACTTGTAGCTCAGCTCAGAATGCTTTTATGACACGAGATTAATGTAAACACTGCGAACACCCTTGTAATTTGCTTCAACCATTTTGAACTTTATGAAATATAATTTAAGGTTTAAGTGGTATGTGTAAAGGAACTGGAAGCAAGCAGGGTACAGGGTTTCTAAAGCACCATCTTCTGTTAAAAACTAAGCTCAGAATCGATTCGAGAGAGAACGTGATACATCTGAAAATATTGCAAATCAATAATTGATGTATTGTCCCAGCCCTACTACTTTTAGTTTTATTTTTACATCATACCAAAAAACATTTTCTCTCGCTGAGACAAGCATAGCTGCATTTATTCTTTTTCTTTCACTCATGTTTTAACAAAGAATGGTTGTTGAGCACATTTCAGTATCAGTTTCATTCATCTTCTTCTTGCATACTGCCCTGGGCATGCTGCTCATTCCTTCCATTCAAGAAATAAAATTGAGAAAAATACTTCTTTACAGCACATGGCAATGTACTGATATCAGCTAAAAACCTTTAAAAAAGATGTTTTTACTTACAGGGTGGTCAGAATTATTGGCACCGTTGATAAATATGATCAAAGATGACTAAAAATAAATCTGCATTGGTTTATCCTTTTGATCTTTAATTCATAAAATTACTAACAATCTAACCTTTCATTGAAGGAAAATAATTGAAAGTGGGGGAAAACCACATAATGAAATAAATGTTTTTCTCCAAAACACATTGGCCACAATTATTGGCACCCCTAGAATTTTTTATGAGTAAAATATCTCTGAAGTATATTCCCATTCATATTTACATTTTTTTTTTTAGCTCACTGGGGTGATCATGAACATGAAATTGTCCAGCCATGACTTCCTGTTCCACAGGAATATAAACATGAGGAAACACAAAGGCCAATTTCCACCATCAGGGCAATAATTAAGAAGTTCCAATCAACTAAAGATGATACAAATCTGCCTGGAAGAGGACATGTGTCTAAAGGAAGAAAATTTGAGTGGCCAAAGACTCTCCAAGGATCACAGCTGCCTAAAAAAATGATAAAACAGCACCTACATCCCCACAAGTTGTTCAGGAGGGTTTCAAGAAAAATCCTCTGCTCTCATCCAGAAACAATCTCAAGCATATTCAGTTGACAGACAAGACTGGAATTACAAACAGGACCGGCTTCTATGGTCAGATGAAACTAAAAAAAAAGAGCTTTTTGGCAGCAAACTCACCAGATGGGTTTGGTGCACACATGGATAAAAAATACCCCATGCCCACGGTTAAATATACTGCTGGATCTTTAATGTTTTGAGCCTATTTTTCTGCTGGAGGTCCTGGACGTCTCGTTCAGATAAAAAAATCAAAACCTTACCGCTTCTGCTAGAAATCCAATAATGGGCCGTGGTTGGATCTTCCATCAGGACAATGATCCAAAACAAACATCAAAACCAACACAAAAATGTGTCACTGAGCACAAAATTAAACTTCTGCCATGGCCATCCCAGTTCCCTGACCTGAACCCTAAAGAGAATGAGTGGAGTGAACTGAAGAGAAGAAGCACCAACATGGAGCTGGGAATCTGAAGGATCTGGAGAGATTCTGTATGGAGGAATTGTCTTTGATCTCTTCTCGGGTGTTCTCCAAACTCATCAGGCGTTATAGAAGAAGACTCAGAGCTGTTCTCTTGGCAAAAGGAGGTTGCAAAAAGTATTGAATAAAAGGATGCCAATAATTGTGGCCAACGTTTTGGAGAAAAACCTTTATTTCATAAAATGATTTCCCCCCCACTTTCAATTCTTTTCCTTCAATGAAAGGTTTTTGCTAATTTTATGAATTAAAGATCAAAAGGATAAACAATGCAGATCTATTTTTACAGTCATCTTTTTTCAACATATTTACCAAGGTTGTTTATTTTTCCCCCCAGTCTTTTCTCCTGCTCAGTAAGTGTCCCCTGGAATGGATATTACTGAAAAACATAAACGCAGCTTTGGGTCTAAGACTGCAAATAAACATCAATACCCAGCCTTGGTGACATATTCACATACATGCAACATGCTGAGTGGAAAATAAAAATTATTGACTTAAAACAAAGTTGTTTTGTAAATTGTTACTCAGAACACAATGAATGCTAACTTCACCAAAATATCAAAAATAGCTCCAGGGAAAAACAAATGCTGTTTCACATCTCTCTTATTGTCCTTCCCATTAAACCCATCCATTTCCCCTGCTGGAAAAGAACAGCCTTGCTGGTCACCAACAAATGTTGCATTTTTGATTCTGGTGTGCTCAATTTTGTAAATCAGCAAAATAAATCAAATTCTCAGCTATTCATATACCCATACAAGTTTTTTTTTAGACTAATCAAATACTTAATAGTGGCATTTAATAAATTATTCTCACAGGAACAATAACACATTTTATTTTTTATTGTATTATTTTTGTATGTTGTCTGTAAAGCATTTTTTAACAGTTTTAAAAGAGCTTTAAAAAAGCTTTACTTGCAATACTGAAAGTCTGGATTGATGTATCACTTACATATTTTATTTTCTTTGTATTTTCTCATATATCCCATAGGACTTTTACATCATATTAAATCCCATCCATCTCTCTTCATGATGGGCCAATCAATCACTTGTGACTTATGTACCCTGTTGGTATACAAAATCTCATTTACATCTAAATATTTAAAATCGTTGAAATACCAAAAAGAAAACAATACAGGGGAAGACTATTGCTACATAGGAAAGTTGTAACAGGGGCTATACTTTTATAAAATATTTAACATTTTCACTGTTTTGTGATGTTTATTATTTACATTTAAGAGGCTTTTTACAACTAGCCAGGATGAGATGAACAAGCCCTTAACTTTCATTTATAAATATAGCATATAAACCGATATCAAACTCAATACATTAGATGAAAAGGAAGTTCTGTTCTTTTACAGCATTTACAGACTTTGTGTTGAAAAAAATCTATTTATTTATTTCACTTTCTTTCCACATATTCCCACATATTAAACAGGCAGGTTCAATTCTGCTCTCTGTCAGAGTGAAAAGCCCCACCACAGATGCTCTGGTGGTGAACTGACAGCATGGCACTAGAAAAGAGGGCATGCATAGCCTACACTTAACTAGTTGGCACACGCCTGTAGTTTATGCCTCATGGATTTAAAACAGCATGGCTGCAGAAAGGATTTTAGTTTTCCCATGTGTTGAATAAGAGGGCCTCTTGAAGACACATGCTGCCCACCGAGAGCAGGTATTTTGGAATGAGCGGTGCTTATCAACACCATCAGACTGCTGAGGCTTTGATTTCGGTCCGCGTAGGCTTTGAGTTTCACACAATCTGCTCTCTTGCTAAAAAGAGAAGGATACCTTTACATCTGCCACAAATACCACTATTGGGTTTCATTTACACTTGTGATATTTTTGTGATGACAGGGGAGATATAATCACCATAACTATGCGATGTTATCAGCAATTATTGTAGATTTGTTTAATTTTTTTTTCTGTTTATGATTGTAATGAAAACTATAGGTAACACTTTATTTTAAGGTGTCCATGTTACAGTTAATAATAATTAATTAAAGCTGCAAACAGCGATGAAAGGGCCCTCACACCCGGGCTTACTGCCACCCGGTGGCCTTAGGAAAACTGAACTGTGAATGATATTCATTTAAGTGGATAAATAGAGGAGAAATATGGCAAAGTCATTTTGATGCAGCACAGTTCGACTATTACTGAATATTGCCAAGTAGATGCCTTCAGGCCAGGAGTATTATCAAACATGTGAAGTTTGGAGCAGATCGAACATTGTATGCCTGAGTTACAACAACTTCCTGTTTTGTGGCATTAATTGCATATACATTAGCACTTAGCCAAGTGTTGCATAATTTAACGTGTTTCTAGTATGTTTTGGTTCATCATGGCATATACACATGTGTTTCTGGGAGTGAATTATAGTGCAAAGCATGCCATTTCCTGTTGCCAGCAGGTGGTGCTATGACTAACTGAATATTGGCATATAGATGTCTTCAGGCCAGGACTGTTATTACACATGTGAAGTTTGGGGCAGATCGGACGCTGTATGCCTGAGTTACAACAACTTCCTGTTTCATGGCGAAACATCAAACTTTGTCAGGCCGCCACAGACACGCCCTTCAGCGAAAACTGAAGATCTTCGCAATTTAACATTGAAATAGGCCTTTAGATTAGACTGACCAAATATGACGTTTTTCTGATTAAAGCTCTAGATTTTGCAGAGAAAATTAAAAATATTTCACTTCCTGTTGGGTTTACAGATTTGCACCCACTGACTTTTTTGTAGGTACTGGGCTGTTACATCTGTCTACCGAATTTTATACCTTTATGTGAAATGTTGCGTGGTGCTTAATTGAAATTTTGTAGGTGGCACTATCAAGCCATTTTGCCACACCTAATTCAGAAACCCATATCAGACGTTAATTTTTACCATTTCTGACAAATGTGCAAAGTTTGATTTCAAGCATGTTTAGGCCCTCAAAAATGTGATTCGTTTCAGAGAAGATGAATAATTGACTGAGCAATTACAATAGGGTCCTCACACCACCGGTGCTTGGGCCCTAAAAATAACGTTCTGGGAACCAACAATTAATGTTCTATTTCTGTTAAGAAAACTTCCCTGGCTAACCAAAAACAAACCTTAACAAAATAACCTTCTGGGAACCAAAAAGTAATGTTCTGCAAATGTTATAATAACATTTTAAGAACATTAGATTAATGTTAGAATAACGTTATACAAACCAAAAACTAACATTCTGGGAACGTTAGACTAATGTTTGATTAACGTTAGAATAATGTTATACAAACCAAAAACTAACATTCTGGGAACGTTAGACTAATGTTTGATTAACGTTAGAATAATGTTATACAAACCAAAAACTAACATTCTGGGATCGTTAGAAAAAGGTTCTGGGAACGTTAAGAAAGCTTTCCTGGCTAACCAAAAACAAACCTTAACAAAATATCCTTCTGGCAACCAAAAACTAATGTTCTGGAAACGTTAAGATAACATTATGAGAATATTAGATTAACTGGGAACAATAGATTAACGTTCTGGGAATTTTAGAATAACATTATGAGAACGTTAGATTAACATTAGAATAACGTTATGAGAACGTTAGATTAACTTTATAATAATGTTATACAAATCAAAAACTAACCTTCTGGAAACATTAGATTAACGTTAGAATGATGTTCTGGGAACCATAAACTAACGTTCTGGGAATGTTAGATTAACGTTAGAATAACGTTATACAAACCAAAAACTAACGTTCTGGGAACGTTACATTAATGTTAGAATAATGTTATACAAAGCAAAAACGAATGTTTTGGGAACTTTAGATTAACATTAGAATAATGTTCTGGGAACCTTAGATTAATGTTTGTAATAACATTATACAAACCAAAAACTACCGTTCTGGGAATGTTAGATTAACGTTAGAATAACACTCTGGGAACGTTAGATTAATGTTAGAATAACGTTCTGGGAACATTAGATTAACGTTAGAATAATGTTCTGTGAGCCAAAAACTAACGTTCTGGGAACATTAAAGCTGCAGTCTGTAACCTTTTTGGTTAAAAATGATCCAAAATCAATTTTAGAGCAAGTACATAACCAGCCAGTGTTCAAAACTATCTCCTTACATAATTTATCAGCGTAAAAATTTGAGTGAAATGTTAAATTAATCTTTTTTTTTTTGTATTTGTCAAAAGGATGTCTTCTATGCCATCGCAGATGATAATATGACAACAATTTGTTAAAATTGATTCTCTGGTGTGAAATCATCTTTTATATCACCTTTAACACACACACTCTTATTAAGATATTTGTGCAAAACAAGGAGTGGTTGTGCGTAACAAACCATTTAAAATGAGCCTCCAAAATAAATCTTGTGTGTGAGGAAGAGAGAATTACTTGTACAAATGATAATTTGCAGCTTGTGTTGACTGTTGTAAAAGGAGGAGGGGAGAAATAAGCTGGCAGTAGTGTAACATGACATATGTGCATGATGTGTCTGATAGCAAATAAATAGTGCATTTCAAATTTTTTAAGCAGTTGTAATGATAAACATCATTCCTGTGTGCCTGTTTAAATACATGATGGTGCTCCTACACAATAGAGGTATTTAAGATGCATATCAAAATGCCACGTTTAGTGAAAACTCTTCATATCTTGTGAAAGACCAAATGTCGCATTTCACAATTTCATTTCTCTGAGCCTCCAACAAATATGGCTCGCCATGATGATGAGAGAAAAAAATCCAGACTGGGAATTCAGCCCCAACGTCTTGTATTCCAAGGTAATGTGGTTGCCATGGTTTCCAATTATTTGGGCAAATTGAGGAATCAGAAAGGTGTGAGACAATTTTAACTATTTCTGCTGCTGTCCTCTGTATCCTGCTATTCCCAAGGTCCAAGACTCTTGGTAACCAAGCTCATTCAAATGCTTTGCCAGATCCATCTTACTGCACTGCTGACAGCTGCTTTAATATACCAAGTGCAGTTTACCTTCAAATGCAGATATTATTTTCTAAGTTTATGCGTCTTGTTTAATGTTGTCATTTTGCAAAGTCTGACACTGAACAAACACTTAATTTTATTCATAGCACAGCATGTATAAAGCACAAATCTGTCAGTTTAGGGTGAGCAGAGCTGATGGCCCGCAGTCACCTCTGTATTAATTTTTTTATG
Organism: Chanodichthys erythropterus; assembly: GCF_024489055.1. Lineage (NCBI taxonomy): Eukaryota > Metazoa > Chordata > Actinopteri > Cypriniformes > Xenocyprididae > Chanodichthys > Chanodichthys erythropterus. The sequence continues at coordinate 13,069,237 of NC_090221.1, read as the reverse complement.
CTTGTAACGTCTGGACCAATCAGCCACACAATTATTCATTGTATTTAATGAATTACCCATAAACTCACTCTCCCTATCAAAGTTCTCTGAACTCATCCCCCTAAAACTGTAACCAGCATCCCAATGTTGCTAGCACACAGGCCAACCTAGGTGTCCTGTTACAGTTATATGGTACTTTTATGATCCAGAAGAATTCTGGAGAGACTAGTGACTCATTCTTCCTGAGAAGGACAAATAAACTCTCTTAATCCTATGTATTCTCTATATAACCACTTGGGAAATGTATAAACATGTATCCAAGTTTCCCATCTCATGACTTTCCTTTTATAGGCTTTATTCTATGCATTAATTCTCTCTTTTGAACTATTTTGGTATTAATGTTCCATAGTTGCAAATGTATAGTTAACTGAGATCACATTGGCAGCATGCTTGGTATCTACGGACTCCAACTTTCATTTCCTATTTGGTAATTTATGTCACATGTTACTAACTCTGTGACACATTAGTATTATAAGAATCTAGAAGGTTATTCTCTCATTCATCCAATCCAGTGTCTTATGCTAATATCTTGCTACAGAACAAAGACTCGTAAAACTTCCCTCTGAAAGGGGAACTCCTTATTGGCTCAGACACCTCAAGAGGGTGTGACATCTTCACCCCTTATATTCACTGATCACAAGGAACCCCCTCTCTTCCTGCTCTTCCTCCTCTTCTTCTCTTTTACTGATGAATGCTGACGTCAAGATGATGCTTTAAGAAGCTAGAAGCTTCTAAGGAACCCCAAGCTTGTGCCAGGCCTCGGCCTAGACCTTCCATTCACCAAAGATCCTCTGAATCCAGCCGGTTCTCTTTCGTCAAGAAAATATCAGCAAAGATTCAACAGGAGCCTCCACAAATTGCATCAGGACAGTTTTAATTCAACTTGGAGAGACATGCAAGTATCAAACTTAGTCTCATTATCGGATACATTGAGTATCCTTACCCCTTTTAAAGAAGGGCCTGTTAAAACTAAACTGATGGTTTGCTCAAGGCTGTTGATCTGCTGAATGTCCAACAATGCTGTAACTTCTTGCTTCCTGTACTCTGCTTTCTCTCTCTCTCTTGGTAAACTGTATGCATGTATGTGTGTGAATGTTAGAGTAGTTTAAGTGTTTAGTCTAGTTAATAAAGTCTTGTTCATGTCACACGTAAGGTTGTCCGTGTTTTGCGCTCATGTACGGGAGTCCCTATTCATGTCGGTCCTGACTACAGGCTTTTAGTAGAATAAGATTGTTATTTCCTATAACCTGGAAATGAACATTTCTTAGTTAATAAACAATTAACACTGTGTGTTCATTGAACAACAGGTTAATTGATTGTAATATTAATTTTATTACATTAAGTTAATTTTATTGACTGATTAAAATATTAATAATTAATTATAACTAGTTATGATTAATTATTCATATTTATTTTGAGCTAATTTGCTACAAATGGTGGAGAATGCGGGGCATGGATAAACAAAGATTATGAGCTTAAACCACTGTCAATTTAAAAGTGTGCATTTGATAATTCCAGTCAGAATATGTCAGACGATGCGCATTTTGGTCACTAATTGCTGGCTTGTTAGATGCTGATAAAGTGATGGCTTGAATTGACATCTCTACTGTAACTGAAAGAGTCTACTCTTGACACATTTTAGCATATGTTCAAATGGTATCAGTGTAAAGTTAATCTGATTTTAGCGAAGAAATCCTAATCTCAGTATTAGAGCGTAAGCCTGTGTTGACGAAGGAATCTCAGCTCAGCGGCATGTAAACTGTACCAGAATTGATTATTCTGCTTTGGTTGGAGAAATACCAATTGCAGTATTGCTTAACCTGTTTCTGATGAATGAATCTCAGTACAGTGTTATATAAATGTAGATTTGGGTAATGCTCCCCTGTTATAGTTAAGATTGATGTCATTCATCTAAACTTTGCCTGCACCTACAAGCATAGCTATCTTTTGACCAAAACTGTGTTTCACTCGCTGAAAGGAATATCAGTATTCATGCACAAGACGGACTTAACTATATATGCTTAAACAAGCTTTGACTTACAGCAAACTGTGTAATTACCCTTTAAACAAGTACAAGACGTTGTTTAAAGTAGAGAGAAGAGTTTACATGAGTAAAATTTGCAAATGTCAAAACATATTTGCATTTTACTGAATGTAATATCAAGTTTTTGAAAATCTGAAAGTATAAGCGTCACATTTTAACTCTATACGTAACTTGTTTGAAATGAGCAGACAGTCTCAATAAACTGTTTGAATTGCCCAAATGTGCATTGGTTCCCATGACAACGACTTGTCACAGGAAGTGCTAACTCATCACCCTGTGATGCCATATTGTAAACAAACCAGGCTAGGTGGCTAAGCTAACCTCACCTAGCAGCCCTGCACCTCAGGCTAAGCTAACTAATAGCTTCTACAGTTAGTGGTTAGCATCATTTACGTGAAGCCTTTAACTATAGCTTGTGTGTATGCAGTGTGAACTGATCTAAACCAATTTCCCTTAACCACATTCCTGGTTTTCTGATTTCTTTCTTTCCTTACCTTTAATTCTTCTCAGCTAATTTCACCTGCACTTAGGTGCATTTCTCCCTGAACACTGTTCAGCTAAATCTGCAGTTACTAGGGTGATTAAATCTAAATTTAATTACATGTAAACTGTTTAACTAAAGAAGAATTCTAGGATTTATTGAGATATTTCAATAACACGTTGACTAAACTTCTGGGAGGGACACACACATGGTGTGGTCCTGAACACGCTGCAGCTGTGACCAACTATAGAGTGATTTCCAAAGCTAATCTAATTGTTAATCACTAGTGCTATTGACTATTCCCAATACCAGGTCATTCTGCTGTTTTAATCACTTCTTTAAATATTTTATTGATTTTAATTATAATAGCAGTCAGCTATTTGTTTTTACTAGTATTTCTTTCATCTATGTGATTTATTTACATTTTCCTGTTTAGTCTTGTGTGGTTTAATTTCCCAATATAACCACAAGCAACTAGACATACTCTCCTTCTTGATTTTGTTTATTTACAACAGTTGCTTCAATTTTATGAGCCAGTTACAAAGGAATCCGAATGATTGCTATGGCATAATTTTGAGCACCACTAATAAGCACAATCTAATAGGAAAGCTCTCCTCTTCCTCTCTCTTTCTCTTTTCCATTTGTTCGGAGGTCAAGCCTGTTGTGAGCCATCAGTAAGAAATACTAAGAAATAATCTGACCACAAGAACCATCTTAAGTCATTTATTAAAGCTAGCTGTATTTTATACACCTGGCTGCTCACTGTGCCTTTAGCCCTAAATTCTGTTTGATCTTGCAGTAGTCTCTTGCCCTTACTCTCACCACAAGCGTGCCTAAATGTTGCAGATGCTCAGCCTAACTGCCCAGATGGCAGACCAAAAGGACTGGCTATGTGTCGTGAGGAACACCCTCCTAACCAGTGCTGCTGAGCAATTATGGCACCAGAGCCAAAAGCAACTGGACAAAGATGGAAGAGAAGTAAAGGCAGATGACTCAAACCAGAGGTGTGATCACAATGATCTGACTGAAGTCAACTTTTTCTTGGCCCACATCCTCGCTGTTTTGAAACAGGAGGTGGACAACCTCAAACTCCAGATCACAGAGACTCACAAGGAGCTGATGCATGCTAAAAGCCACATAGACCAGCTAGAGATGGAGGCTCGGGACAGACACAAGGACCTGACAGAATAGAGACACAGAAGAAAAGAGAACTGAGACTCTCTTACCTGCAGCAAACAGAACCACTGCAGGAGAAACGTCTCACTTCACCGCATGGAGTCAGCAGAAGAACCTCCCCCAGCCAAGCACAGAGGTACAGAGGGGGAGGCCAAAGCCTTCTGCTTGACACCTTATCAGCCATTTTCCTGAAATCCTCTGCAGCTGCAGAAGGAGAAGGATTAATTCAGACAGACCCAGGTACCAGACCTACCACAGGGAGAAGCCAGGGATGGGAGCATCCTCTCCCTGCAGACACAGCAGGATCTCCAACAGCAGGCAGCCCAAGGACGACTGGACACGCCTGCATCGGACCTGCAGGAGCTTCTAACGCTAGTAAGATAGCTCCTTGAACAGTTCTTACCTGAGGAGTACTCAGCAGTACAAGCTTCTGACCACTCACACAACACCAGCTCAGAGACCTGAGCTTGTCTACTGTCTACATCAACCGCAATGGAACGACCACCACTCCAGGAGACACATACAACCAGAGCCCATCACAGCCTTCCAGCCTTGTGTGCCAGTGGTGTGTCTGATCTTTCTACACCTTCAACGTCGCTCGCTGGTGTCCATAGAAAGAACAACAACGACCGAAAGGGGGATGTAACGTCTGGACCAATCAGCCACACAATTATTCATTGTATTTAATGAATTACCCATAAACTCACTCTCCCTATCAAAGTTCTCTGAACTCATCCCCCTAAAACTGTAACCAGCATCCCAATGTTGCTAGCACACAGGCCAACCTAGGTGTCCTGTTACAGTTATATGGTACTTTTATGATCCAGAAGAATTCTGGAGAGACTAGTGACTCATTCTTCCTGAGAAGGACAAATAAACTCTCTTAATCCTATGTATTCTCTATATAACCACTTGGGAAATGTATAAACATGTATCCAAGTTTCCCATCTCATGACTTTCCTTTTATAGGCTTTATTCTATGCATTAATTCTCTCTTTTGAACTATTTTGGTATTAATGTTCCATAGTTGCAAATGTATAGTTAACTGAGATCACATTGGCAGCATGCTTGGTATCTACGGACTCCAACTTTCATTTCCTATTTGGTAATTTATGTCACATGTTACTAACTCTGTGACACATTAGTATTATAAGAATCTAGAAGGTTATTCTCTCATTCATCCAATCCAGTGTCTTATGCTAATATCTTGCTACAGAACAAAGACTCGTAAAACTTCCCTCTGAAAGGGGAACTCCTTATTGGCTCAGACACCTCAAGAGGGTGTGACATCTTCACCCCTTATATTCACTGATCACAAGGAACCCCCTCTCTTCCTGCTCTTCCTCCTCTTCTTCTCTTTTACTGATGAATGCTGACGTCAAGATGATGCTTTAAGAAGCTAGAAGCTTCTAAGGAACCCCAAGCTTGTGCCAGGCCTCGGCCTAGACCTTCCATTCACCAAAGATCCTCTGAATCCAGCCGGTTCTCTTTCGTCAAGAAAATATCAGCAAAGATTCAACAGGAGCCTCCACAAATTGCATCAGGACAGTTTTAATTCAACTTGGAGAGACATGCAAGTATCAAACTTAGTCTCATTATCGGATACATTGAGTATCCTTACCCCTTTTAAAGAAGGGCCTGTTAAAACTAAACTGATGGTTTGCTCAAGGCTGTTGATCTGCTGAATGTCCAACAATGCTGTAACTTCTTGCTTCCTGTACTCTGCTTTCTCTCTCTCTCTTGGTAAACTGTATGCATGTATGTGTGTGAATGTTAGAGTAGTTTAAGTGTTTAGTCTAGTTAATAAAGTCTTGTTCATGTCACACGTAAGGTTGTCCGTGTTTTGCGCTCATGTACGGGAGTCCCTATTCATGTCGGTCCTGACTACAGGCTTTTAGTAGAATAAGATTGTTATTTCCTATAACCTGGAAATGAACATTTCTTAGTTAATAAACAATTAACACTGTGTGTTCATTGAACAACAGGTTAATTGATTGTAATATTAATTTTATTACATTAAGTTAATTTTATTGACTGATTAAAATATTAATAATTAATTATAACTAGTTATGATTAATTATTCATATTTATTTTGAGCTAATTTGCTACATGCTCTTACCGTTTTCTTCCCACCTTGACATGTGTACACACACCATCTGACTGGTTTCTACCTCTCTTTCTCACACGCTGCAGATTCTGTTGACAGTACCAAAAGATCAGAGAAGAAAATTTCAGGGACCAGAGATGTAAGGTGACGGGTAAGAAGAAGAAGAACATGGAGACTTGGTCTTGCGTCTGCTGCTATCAAAGGCTTCAGCATTGGGAAAAGGGTTGAGGTGGAGGGGTGAGAACACTGACTCTGTAGCTCTCATATACTCAAGGACATCACACTCTCTAACACTTCACTGGCCTGTTTACACTCTAGATTCACAAAGACTATCCAAATCAATGCAATCACAGTGCTCTCCCAGCTGATATAGGTGTCAAGACCAAAATATGTATTTCGTATATATATATATATATATATATATATATATATATATATATATATATATATATATATAAAAAACTCAATTCACAAGTAGGGTTAAAGTAAAGTAGTAAAAAAAGAGAAAAAAGTAAGAGACATTTCAACTACCTACTATCAACTAGCAAAAACATCTCAGGGTTATGTATATAACCCTGTTCCCTGCAAAAGGGATGTTTTGGAAGCTGGGTTCTCCGGAGATTGCATTTGAAAGCTGCATATGTCATCAAGGATGTCTTATTTAAGAAAAGTAACCGTAATAAAATTGACTGTTATTCCTTGTGAGGTGTAAAATACTGTCATTTCTTTCTTATTTTGCAACCTAATGCTTACTTTTCTTAAATAAGACTGTCTCGATGACATATGCAGCCTTCAAATGCGACCTCCGGAGGATGCAGAATTCGAAATGAGACACAGTAGACTTTATCACGCACAACGCTGTGTCACCTGACTTCGTCCTTGGCCAATGGCTTGGTGTGTACACACGTGATTTAGACACCTGGGGCCCGTTTCAATAAGGAGGTTCAACCAACTCGGAGTTAAAACTTGAACTCTGAGTTGATGCACTATGAGATTTTGGTTTCAGAACAGCTGAACTGAGTTAGTTCAATCAACTCTGAGTAGGTTGACTCGGAGTTAACCGCGTTCACCACGACTATGACAAGCCATGATCAATGGAGCTCTGATATTATGATTCACCATGGCAACAGCACCCGACAAAAAGACGTCTGCATACTTCAGAGTTAATACAAGTTTAATTCTTACGACTGTTATTATATCAGTCAAAAAATGGCAGAACGGTAGGTTATTGAACTAATATTCATTTTCATGGTATTCCATGGGCAAAAAAAATGAATAATAATTTAAATGCATTTTTCTTACTTTGCAATAATTGTAAATAGTAATTAGATGTTACTTATACTTTACACTTCAGTATAGTTGTAAATTATTTTATCATTATTAAACAACTTCCACTTTTATAACATTTTCTTAATTTTTATTGAAAATAAATGCCTTTCTGATGTGTTATATGATGGGAAGAGGGAGAAGAGCAAACTCGGCAAAAGTCGGATTCGAACCCCGTAAATCGCGTCATAAATTAGTTGTCCGTGCCCAATGCGTCACGTTATTGCCTACACCACTGAAAACCTTAAAGGTCCCGTTTTTCGTGGTTTTTTGAAGCTTTGATTGTGTTTATAGTGTTCATGTTTCGCGTGTAAAAAAACACAGTATTTTTCACATAATTCACTTATCTGTATACCGCTGTTTCCACTGTCATAAAAACGGGCTGATGACTTCCTTTTTCTATGAAGTCCCTCCTTCAGAAATACGTAACGAGAATGCCAGCGGTTCCTGTGTTGTGATTCGACAGCTCTGAGCGCACCGTGCCCGGAAAAGTCACGCCTCTTACCATAACGTGGAGATGCACGCGCTCAGTGTTATTGTAAACATGTCTTTAATTTTACCCTATCAATTTGAGCCGGAATCAGACCCGGTGATTGGACTGCGGGATGAAAATAACAGCGTTTCGACGACATGGCGACAAACACACTCTACAAACGCAACTCTTGTGTATTCCTGTGGGTGGAGGTTAGTCAAAAAACTGTTTTAGTGACATCATTAAAGAAGGAAGTAGAGGGATGTAGTCCAAACTGGCCGTTCGATGTAGGCGACTTCTGTTAAATAAAATATCTTGCTTGGCATTGAACTTTGAGCTTTAAACTTTTACAGATTTTATTTATACTCTAACAACAACATTACACACTAACTAAAGTTTGAAACATGGGATCACGAAGAACGGGACCTTTAATCTCTAATGTTGTTTTTAACCTTGTGGACACTGGTTGGCGGAGCTACTGTAAATTCCTACTTAGTAATAGAATGATCTTGTTTTCCATTTGCTTTAAGATTATTATTTTTTTTTACCACACTGGCAGATAATTTTACCTCAGCAAAATGCCCTTAATTTAGATCCCCACAGGAAGTCTAAATATCTTATATAATTTTCTTATATTGAAAATCCATCTTGATTTTTAGATATTTGTACTTGAAATAAAACAAAAAATGTTCAGTAAGAAAAGCATTTTTGCAGTGTGAATGAATGAATGAATGAATGAATGAATGAGGTATTTAAACATCATTTGCACAAAAAAAGGGGGAGGAGACCGAAAGAAACTCTGGGTTTACAGAAGAAAACCTAATCCCAACCAGGTTAGGTTCACAGAGTAAGTTACCATGGTTACTGACACTGAGTATAAGTTACCTCTCTTTTAGAAACAGGCTTGACTTAACCTGCCTTCTCGGGTTTGACATACCTCTCATTCTGAAACGGAAAACCCAGAGTTTCCCTCATTTCAGGGTTAACATACTCACTTAACTTCCTTTTCGAAACAGGCCCCTGCTCACACTGAAGGCGTTCCCATAGGATCAACCATAATGTCTATGGAATCAACACCATGATGCGGTGTCGATGTTCTCTCATGTAATAATTTATAAATTGTACGGATTTATTTAAAGTTAAATGATTTTTTTTCATAATGTATTTAATTATTTAATATTTCAATATATTATTAGCAAAAACAAAGAAAATAATACAAATCTACGGAGCCCCGCACATGACATGCAAGAAAAAAAAAAAATTACTCTCTCGATTTACTAAATCATACACACGATCTACTATTTCGTTCCCTTGATTTATAAATCATGCGCATGATTTATAAATCAAGGGAATGAAATTGTAAATCGTGTGCACTTTTTAGTAAACGAATTAGTAAATTATGCGCACGATTTAGCCTATTTTTTTCCTGCCTTTCATGTCCGGGGCTCCGTACAAATCAGATGTTTAAAGAGTTTTAAGACATTACTTTTTGAAAATGATAAACCTTTTATAAAATTTATAAAAAATAAAATAGCTTATATAATATTTAGCTTGACGACTTGAAGTTCACAAACATTTCATAAATGTTAACATCCTTTTTCTTGTAAAATGGCTTACTTTTTCAGGCCATTTTGCAGGTACTTGTGTTTTCATGCTACTCGCAAAATGTTTGATTTCTGAACAGTGTTGTATATTAAGAAAATATTGCTTAAATTAATGTGGAAACACAGAAAACAGTGTAAAAAGTTCACGCAAGACTAGCTGCCTGTCACTTTTGTAGTCTTGTGTCCCTGTGCAGGGTACTGAAGGCTGTATTCCAGTAAGGATTGTAATAATTGACTCTGTGACCAACATCCTCCTCCAGCGCAGCAGGGACTGGAGATTTCTCCCCTCTCTGGAGACTTCACATCCATGCCTGAGCATTAATTGGATCTTTTTAATGAGTGTGTGGATCTCTAGGAGCTCAGACACCACGTTTGTCCCCACTGATGAAGTGGATTTCTGAGAATCTAAGCATTTCTGTCCCAACTTTGCTCCTCCAAGGGTTTCAGTGATTGGCTGTTCTGCTTTAACCTGTTATTGTGAGCAGGACAGGCTCCACAGAGGACAGGAAGTGAACAACATACCTCAATAAAACCTTATTGTACTAATAACACTTGTTCCCAATGTTACTAAAAACTATTCACTCTAACACTACCGTTGATTTTATTTAGAAGCCATAGATTTTGTGTGTACTATACAAGTAGCTTTCATGTATCACGCAAGCAAACAGTACCAGGACTGGTGTTTAGGGTTGAATGATACAAGGCACCTGTCAATTTTTTGTCTGTCTTGCCATCTAACGCAGATGGGTATCCCATCAGCTGGCCACTCGTCCACCCAAGGCCTCACCTGGCACACCCACTTCTCCTCCCTCCCACACTTCTTTCTGGTATCACACTGTGACCAACAAGGATTAAAGAACGAAGAGGGAAAACATGAAACTGAATGTGAATAATTCATCGCAAGCTATTTGAAATATCACAAATGTCATTCTCTGGCTTTAGGAGGCAGGGACGGTAAACAGCATCACCACAGTTCTAATTAAAAGTTTAGATGTTGTAAATTAAACATCAGATTGTAATATTACAGATGGGCCAATGCCTAAATGATATTTAAATGTTAAACTGGATTACATAGTGTGCGTTCGATGCAGCGATGCTTTTGTTGATGTTAGAGCAATTTGTGAGAAAATTGCTGGGAAAATGGCATCCTGCTGAATCAAATAATCTCACTGGCATCCACTGTGCACATTAGAAAATAATGGCTTTTGAATTTGGGCTAAAAATGGTGGACAGTGGTTAGTTGTTTGTGTAGCACAAAAAAAAAACAAAAAAAAAACAACCCTGAAAGAAAAACATTTTGAACAAAGAACAAGTTAGATACCTCACAGGCAGTAAGACTATGTGAAATAGTCCACACACATACATTTGTTTTTGTGAATTGTGGGGACATTCCATAGGCGTAATGGTTTATACTGTACAAACTGTATTTTCTATGACCCTACACCTAAACCTACCATCACAGGAAACTGCACATTTTTACCTTCTCAAAAAAAAAAAAATAAAAAAAAAAAAAAATAAATAAATTATGATTTAAGCACCTTTTGAAAAATGGGGACATGGGGTAATGTCCTCATAAGTCACCCTCCCCTTGTAATACCCATGTCAACACACGCACAAACACATACTGTATAATTGCTGAAGCTTAATTCAAAAGGGAGAAAAACCACAAACGATGATAATCCTGCTGTTACGGAACACAGACTCACAACAACATAGAAATAAATCTGAGGCTTTATTGATCGTAGCAGGGATTGTAAACAAGCAGGTGAGTTATTTAGTATAAGCAGGATGGTAATATTGAATGAAAATATTGAAAGTTGTTTGTTTTGTAGATGGTTGGAGGAGATCGTGGACCTGAGCAGTCAAGCACACACTTCGGTGAGTATATTGGAGTGGGATGGAGTCTGGGATGAGAAGATGCTGGAGACACAGAGGATCAGGATAGACACAGGAATGATGGAATAAGTAGATCAGGTAAATGAGTCCTTCTCAAAGTTGAGACCAGACAAAGTGCTGTGGTGAAGTGTCTGCTTAAATACTGCTTGTGATGACGATCAGGTGCAGGTGATTAGTACTCTGGTGATTGTGACCTCTTGGAGCCTGGCCGATCTCTGACACCTGTATTAGTTTTAACTGTTTTGAGGGGTGACCATAATGCAGTGGTTCCCAAACCTGTCCTGGAGTACCCCCAGCCCTGCACATTTTGTATGATTCAACTCATGTGCTCATTAGTAGAGACAGCAAGACCTGAAATGGGTGTGTCAGAAACAGGGAGGCATACAAAATGTGCAGGGCTGGGGGTACTCCAGGACAGGTTTGGAAACCACTGCCATAATGAATCAGTCTTAAAGAACCTCTTTGAGACTATTAAAGGTGATTCTTAATCATTAATTTTTTTTTATGAGTGACAGAATATGCTCACTAAAAGTAACGTGTCTGAGCAGCACAATGAAAGGCAAACAAGTACAGAATATGAATTGAAAACTTTTTTACTCCTTCATGAGAATCTGTCTGCACATACAGTTCTCATCTAAATGTAGTAACCTTCATGTGTCGCTTCATACTGATGAAATCTTCTGAAGGAGAACGGCTCATTGTTTTAATTGCTTCAGTGCATGTGTGCAGCTGTTCACAGTAATGAATTGAAGCACTCTGTAACAAAAGAGACAGTCTCTTTATTTGAAAATGAAAAGAACAGAGAAAGAGGCAAAGAGAGAGAGAGAGAGAGAGAGAGAGAGAGAGAGAGAGATTGGCTAAGTGTTGTAATGACAGCAATGTTTAGAAAGCAATCAATTTGGAATTAAAGTACACTTAAGATACAGGACTTGCTACTTCACAATAAAGAGGCCATCTGAAGATTGTTGTGCTCAACAAAGGCAGTACAATTTAAACTACAAACTACTGTATTCAAGGTTAATAGTTATTGATAAACCCATGATATGGAGGATGTCAGTATCTTTATATTAAAATCCTGAAAACAAAACAAAAAACACACCAAACAATAATTTTTCATAAGTGGTTTATGGCCAATTTTGGGGAAGTTTATTTGAAATTTGTAATTTAAAGGAGTTACTGTCAAACTAGTCTTAAAGTACCCCTGTAGTCAATAATTGTATCCCTTAAAACTCATCTTTGATGATCACCAAAATTACATATTTAAACATTTTTTTTCCCCCTGTGAAAATAATTTAAAATAGATTGTAACTTTACACCATCGCTTTATTTAGTATATGGGGAACCATGAATGTGAATATTAGTCCCTGCCTCCACTCAGTCTCATCAGCTCGGTCACCTTTACTGTATTAAATGCTGCACAATGGCAAGTGTAAATACTGGTTTAATTCAGCCACATATGTTTGAACCAGAAACTGATTCAGAAGAAGAAATGGAAGGGTGAATTATACAAGGTCGTCTACAAGTCAATGTATTGGAATGGTAATGCTTTTTATGTATCCCCATTCGCCATCTCAGAGTCAGACAACTGTCTTTTAATAATCAGCAGCCTTACAAACGCTTTGAACAACTAAGAAGGTCAGTGGAAAAAGGCGTTTACTGAACAGTCTGAATGAAGCCATTCACCAGAATGAATAAGACTTTCCAAATGTTGCATAATTTATGACAGAGGACAGTTTAGAAAACATTTGATTATAGTCTTAACTCTCTTGGCTGTGTGTACAAAACAAAGTGTACATTTAAAAAAATACTGGGTTAAAAAACACCCAAGTTGGGTTGAAAATGGACAAACCCAGCAATTGGGTTGATTTAACCCAGCGACTAGGTTGTTTTAACCCAGAGAATAGGTTGATTTAACCTAGCGACTAGGTTGTTTTAACCCAGCGAATGGGTTGATTTATCCCAGCGAATGGTTTGTTTTAAACCAGCATTTTTTTTAAACCCATTTTCAACCCAGCATTTTTTAGAGTGTACATGTAGTACTATTTTGTTACGCACTCTCTTCATTACTCCGCCTCCAAAACTCACACTCCAATGCTCCGGGTCGGTCTCGAACCCCAACCCAATTGCTGCTGGCATGCGAGGCGAGTGCACTATCAATGACGCTAAACACCACATTCTCTAGCAGTCATCAGTGTGCAGTGGTTTGACTGCACAACACTCACTATCTGGCCTGTTACACATGCAATCTGAGAGTGGATGTCTGTTTATCACAGCTGACGTGCAACAAAATGCTTCACGAAAAATAAAGCGCAGTTGATGAACGAACAAGGAAGCACAAAAAATGAACTTACAGTACACAAGAGTAAATACAAAGACTTCATTGTTAGTCACAAACAGCACAGCAGCTCCAAACAATCAAAACCCAGTATTACTCACATGAGAAGCGGGATCAAAGCAGCCTCCGCATCTGTTTTCAGGCCTTCCCACTTAGCTGTCTCCAGCGCTGGAAAGCTTTTCTAATATAAACGCGGGTCCTAAAGCGCATACAGAGTCATAAACCTTCATTCCAGTGTTATTCTTTTGAGCTCTTTTGTATTGTGTCCCATCTCTCTCAGTTTTTTTTTTCTTATTTACAAATCTCCCTCTTGCTCGTTCTATCTCCTCGACCGTCATACACCCCTAATGCTGATTGGTTACATGTTTGTTGTTGGTGTAGGCCTGACTAACTTCCAAAGAGTGTTTTTGAAATTCCACCTTTAATTAATGCATGATACACTATAAAAAATGCTGTGTTAAAGACAACCCAAGTTGGGTTGAAAATGGACAAACCCAGTAATTTTTTTTTTAACCCAGCGTTTGGGTTGTTTTAACCCAGCGAATGGGTTGATTTTGTTTTTTTTTAAAACCCATTTTCAACCCAACTTGGGTTGTTTATAACCCAGCATTTTTTAAAGTGTACATGTAGTAGTATTTTATAATGCTACTTGGCTGGTTGTTAAAAAATGATTTTATTTTCTACTTTAATTCTTCATGAGTCATATTTTAACTCAAGACTAGTTAAGCATTAATTAATGCATGATACTCTCTAAAAAAATGCTGGGTTAAAAACAACTTAAGTTGGGTTGAAAATGGACAAACCCAGCTATTGGGTTGTTTTAACCCAGCAGTTGGGTTAAATGTTTGCCCAACCTGCTGGGTAGTTTTATTTAACTCAACTATTGTTTAAATATTACTGTATTGCTTGCTTAAAATGAACCCAAAATATGTTATTTTTTTGGGTTCATTTTGGGTTTACATTTTGGGTTCATTTTAAGCCAGCCATACAGTAATTTTTAAATAACAGTTGGATTAAATAAAACTTCCTAGCATATTGGGCAAATGTTTAACCCAAATGCTGGGTTTGTCCATTTTCAACCCAACTTGGGCTGTTTTTAACCCAGCATTTTTTTAGTGTAGTACACCCGCATTGTAAAGTGTTACCAATGCATTACTTACACCACACACTGATCATGACAGTGGTTTTAGGAAACCCCAGTGACCATCTTTCAGTCATCATAATGGACAGAAGCACTTTAGATGACCTCTTGCATACAGGGCATTCGGGGGTGAACAAATTACAAGTTTAGCTTGGAAGTCCAACAGTAAATCACAAAGAAAATCCTGACAAGGAGAATAAAACCTTATTTCAGAGAACATATTACCTGTCAATCAGTGCAGGGAGTGGTTGGGAGCCAAAGCTCTGGAAAGGTTTAGATACTGACTGAAAGGCAGAGCAGAGAGAGGAAAGCACAGCTTTGGCGGCCCCTTATAAGCTTGTTTCTTATGTTTCGCAAAAGGAGTGAGTGAAACATTTGGATATCGCAGATGCACACCTGCACAGCAAAATGAGTGAACGCTCTGAAGAGGGGCCTGTGGCTATGAATCAGAGAGAGGGAGAGAAAGAGAGGGGGAGGTATAAGGAATGAGCGTCAGAAGGGCTGGTGAAAAGATGAGAGCGAAGAGAAGAAAAAAAAAAACAAGGGGAAAATGAAAAAAGAACTAAAAGGAATACAGAACTCAGGTGATAAAGACACAATTAAAAGAGAGAAAAGAGAGAGATACACAGAGGGTCTGAGGCATATTAGAGAGGCATAAAGACACAGGGGGATAGACAGCCAGGCAACTCATTTTAGCGGAGCCTGCCAGATCTCTCATCTCTCAAAGGGAGGCACATTTCCTCAGGCTTGGAAAATGGTGCTGATGCAGAGAAGACTTAGAGAGCTGTTTAGTCAGGTAGAGACCATGAAAATGTCTCACAACTTCTCTCTCCCACTGCTCCTACCTGAAGTTTACTGGTTCTGCTGTTTAGTTTAGTGATATTTTGAAGTTAAGTTCTGATTGAAGTTCATTTCCTGGTATTTATCCATTACAAATGTATAAACACAGCAAGGAGGAATCTGCTCTAAACTTCAGCTATGATGCTAATTATTATGCTCTACTCACTTTCTTTGAATGTTTGCATCAAATATTGCCCAATTTATACTACTGTTCAAAAGTTTGGGGTTGGTAAGATTTTTTTTTTAATGTTTTTGAAAGAAGTCTCTTATGCTCACCAAGGCTGGATTTATTTGATCAAAAATACAGTAAAAAGTAATAATTTCTTTAACAAAAAAAATAATAATCTTACTGACCCCAAATTTTTAATCGGTAGTGTATTTCTTCATATGAGCACATGTTGAATCATATGATCATAAACAGCATTATCTACTATTAACTTAGCCTTGGAAAAGCCATTTGTGAAAGGATTCAGATGATTTTTGGATTTTAAATAGGCATATGTAGGAGAACTTATAGGGAGTTGGTAAAAGAAAAATGATTTGGTCAGAAAATAGAGGGTCATATTGGAGAGATGAAAAAGGAGGAGGAGGAAAATACTTCTTAAAGAGAAGTGAGTGTGGCAGTTCCTAATGCAGCTGTCAGTGCCGGGGTTGGGTTGCGGATACACGCCGTCAATGCCGCTCGGGATTCTACCGCTTTTAAATGAGCCGCAGCCAGGGGGAACGCCAGCCCGTCGCCCCTCGACGACACCAGCTATGATTTACCGTGCCATTAATCTCACAAGGGAAATCTGCCTGGTTTTGGTACCCCTTGCCCCTCCTATCCTAACCTGAGATGTAGTCATAAATGTCTCTCTTCACTGATGGAGCTGAGATAGATTGACAGAAGGAGAGGGAGGCCCCGACTTCCAGTAAGGATTTTCATATTTTACATTGATAGAAATACATCTCAATAGTTCAAACCTAGGCTTTAATTCTTCTCATATGAGACCTTCACACTTGCTCCTCAACTATTTTTACTTTTCCTTCCTCGCATTATGAGAGATTATGCTAAGGTTGTAATGCCACTCTTAAATCACCTGATCCAACTGAGTACCGTCTAGGCTATGCTGCACAAAAAAGCACAAGGTTGCTGTGGACAAGGCTGTATCAAATCAAGCAGAAAGGCACTGAATGCGTCATTCACTGAGCGCTGCTAAGAGGCTTTCGCTCCCAACTTGCTCAGTTGTATTTTGTTTTATTACTTTCATCTGCTTCATAGCACTGTTTTATAAACTGCACACACCCTGATTGGCTTATTACATATCTCTTTTTAAAGTAGGAGGCTGCTTCTTTGTGTTTAATGAATATACACCTGCATGCGCAGTGAATAGAGTTCCCATAGAAACTGTGAGAAAATATATATAAAACATCATCTGTAAAAGAGGACCTTTTGACACTGAATCAACACTTACTGTATGCACCCACCCATTCCCATACCAATATAAACACTAAAACACAGAGAAAAATACCTTTTTT
Organism: Chanodichthys erythropterus; assembly: GCF_024489055.1. NCBI lineage: Eukaryota > Metazoa > Chordata > Actinopteri > Cypriniformes > Xenocyprididae > Chanodichthys > Chanodichthys erythropterus. The sequence continues at coordinate 13,052,258 of NC_090221.1, read as the reverse complement.
GACAAAAGCTACAATAATGTTCCTGTTATACAATAATAATAATAATTTGTTACATTTATACCGTGCTTTTCTCAGCACTCAAAGCGCTTTACATATGGAAGGGGGGAATATCCTCAACCACCACCAATGTGCACCATCAACCTGGATGATGCGATGGCAGCCATATTGCGCCAGAACGCCCACCACACACCAGCTTATTGGTGAAGAGGAGATAGACTGATGAAGCCAATCATGATTAGGAGGCCATGATGATGGACAGAGGCCAATGGGCAAATTTGGCCAGGATGCCAGGGTTACACACCTACACTTTTTCGAAAGACATCCTTGGATTTTTAATGACCACAGAGAGTCAGGACCTTGGTTTAATGTCTCATCCAAAGGGCGGTGGTTTTTGACAGTATAGTGTCCCCCCCAGCAGCAACCTAGTTTTCCCAGGAGGTCTCCCATCCAGGTACCGCAGGCACAACCCTGCTTAGCTTCAGTGGGCAACCAGTCTTGAGCTACAGGGTGATAGCTGCTGGTGCAATACATTTTCATCCCGCCATCATACAGTGCTGCTTGAAAGTTAGTGAACCCCTTGCAGAATCTGTGAAAAAGTGAATAATTTTAACCAAATAAGAGGGATCATACAATATGCATGTTATTTTTTAATTTAGTACTGTCCTAAGTAAGATATTTTACATTAAAAAAAATATTTACATATGGTCTACAAGACAAAAAAAAAAAAAAAAAAAAAAAGAAAAAAGAAAAAAGCTGAATTTATAAAAACGACACGTTTAAAAGTTTGTGAACCCTTGATTCTTAATACTGTCTGCGACTGTTTTTGTGTTTTGTGATGGTTGTTCATGAGTCCCTTGTTTGTCCTGGGCAGCGTTTCCCAAAAGCATCGTAAGCTTAAGTTGATCGTAGCTCCAATGAAACCAATGGCGCTACGATCAACTTAGGCTTACGATGCTTTTGGGAAATGCTGCCCTGAACAGTTAAACTGCCCAATATTCTTCAGAAAAATCCTCCAGGTCCCGAAAATTATTCAGATTTCCAGCATCTTTTGCATATTTGAACCCTTTCTGGCAGTAACTGTATGATTTTGAGATACATCTTTTCACACTGAGGACAATTGAGGGACTCAAACACAACTATTTTTTTTTTTTTCCCCAAGTGTCCCCAGTTTTATTCTTTTGTAAAATATCAAAAATAAACCATGTAAGCTAACTGCCAATCCCATAGTGAGCAATCGATAACTTTAGCTCTTAAAAGAGGGTATGCATGTGACGTCACCGTCGACCGTTATGACAGCGGTTATGCCCACTGTGTGGCAAAGACTGAGTGGCAGCATTGGTTTTCAGCGTGAATGCCGCAAAAAACACACAAAACACATCCAAAACGGGAAAGAGCTTTTGCGATTGACTGTACAAATAGCTTTGACACAAAACCTGAGCTATATATTTAAAGACTGCCGAAAGCTACAGAAAAAAGAAGCAAATGGATCACTGCAATTCACAGAAACAGCTGGACTCCAGGCAAAGAAACATGTTTTGCAGTTATTTTGTGTCAAAATGTTGGATTTTGGGGTAAAATCGTACCCTATATATTGTATTGTTATATATTATGTTGACAAACTCATCAATTCAATTTTTACCATCTTATATTTTGCATAATTGGGTGTTTTTAAATAAACACTGACAAAAAACTATACAAGTTTTATGGCTGGACGATATGACGAAATGTATAACATTGATATAAGTGACCACTCCGATTTAGACCTACCTATATTGTAGTTATATAAAGCGTTCACAACTTTATGTATTTTCCCGGCGTCGAAATCAGGCACATATATATGTCAGGAAACACGATTCCTGGCTGCATGTCAATATCCATGGATTAGATTTCTTTGACATGTCATAAGGAACACTTTCGAGCCCAACCTTAAGTGTAATCGTTTGTTTTACTCGCGTTTTCGCAGTTTCCCCTATTAAATCCAGTCATGCAGCAGGTTCTTTTGCCACTCAGTCCAGCTGAGGGAGCGCGTTCCAGCGGGAAAGTAACGTCTATGCATACCCTCTATTGCCATACTTTTAGGTTAAATCCTCTTCATTCTTGCAATGTAAATAATCGAAATGTAATAAATAAATTTAGTGGCATGAGCATATTTCTGAAAGCCTTGTATACATTATTTAAGAAATAAATCATGAAATCACATATGCATATTCTATTCATTGTTCAAAAGTGATGCATGAAGTTAATAGATGATTAGAAGAGCTGCATATATTTTAAATACTAAAAGCACAGTGACAGAAATCTTATGTGAAAAAGAGTGCTTATTTTTGAACTACTGTAGAAACATGCATGTAAGGTTTGGCACTTTGCCCATGTTCTTTCATTTATTTATCTCTGCCTAATTTGATGGCACAGATTCAGTGAGGTTGATATTCTGCTAGCTTTTTTAACAATTTTTGAAGCATCCTGCACAGGACTGGTGTTGGTGTTAGGGCTCATCATTTGTTGGGCACCCATAATGTTGTGCATTAATGAGCTCCATTATGGCCACAGAAAAAGGGACCAAAATGCTCGGTGACAAAAGAGGGATGCTAATTCACAAGTGCGCACAGATGCTGTTTGCAAGCTGTAAACAATCTGTCAACTGGGAGGGGCATTTGAATGTTTGTTTCAATATTTAGCAATGGAACAATGTACCAAATGAGAAAGACTTAAAAAGTGTTTGCTTTTTCAGGGCTCTTACGGGTCTTTATAATCAAATACAAAATGAAGGCACTTGAACAAAACATGTATGCGTAATGTGTTTTCATTTCCTTATGCTGTCCATTAGGCGTTAATGTTTGTGGTAATGAGCGCTGGAGGCAAACCAAGCTCTGTCAAATGGCCTCCTCCTCTCCCTCCTGTCATCCTCATGGTCTGAGCTGCATTAGAGCCCAGGCGTCCTCCAGCGGGCAGTGCCGGGGCCACTCGAGTCCTTGCTGAGGCTGGCCCTGGGATTGCTGGAATGTGGCAGGAGCCTCGGAGTGCTCCTGTTGCTAGAACTCATCATTTGAGGATACGCCGCTATAAGAGGCAGTATGATTCATTAAGCCCGGATCCAAGTACTGAGGGAATGGCATATGAACCTCCAGCACTTTTACCTCTGATATGCCCCCCTCCCATGTCCCTTTTCTCATTCTCCAGATGGGCCGTAGCTTTGCTTGCCAACTATTGCGGCACGTCAAGGAAGGGAAAAAGAGAAAGAGACCATTAATGTCACTCAACATGTAGATGCTTGGAACACGGAGCACTTAGAATTTCACTTCCTAACATACAGAGAGAGCTGAAAGCAAGCAAGATTACCAGAAGAAAAAGAAAGGAGAAAGCAAGAAAGCAAGTGTGTGAGCAAAAGATGGAGGGTGTGGTGTAAAAGATCAAAAAAAGAGAACATAGAGAGAAGGTATGGGGAGAAATGCTTTGTGGAAGCCTATAGCACAAGATTCTTCTATTCTCTCTCTTTTTGCCATTGTGCCTGTGCTAGTTTCCTCTTTGTGCTTAAATCTGCCTGCAGGATTAGACAAGCCCTCTGCTTGGTCTTCAAAGCCAAGCTCAACTTTTTTTCTTCCTACTTTCCTTCTTTCTTTTCTACTTAAGTTTCCTTGCCAAAGATGCTTAGTGGGGCTCTATTTAGTGGTCCTGTCCTACTGCGGAGTTTAACAAATCCTCACAAAAGTCCTCGTCCCAATGTAGGAGAGAAGAATAATAATAAACGGAGCAAAGCATGAGTAATCCCCCCACGAATTGAGACATTCTTACTCATCCTCTGACCATAAAATTGCCATTTGTGCACCGAAGGAAAGAACCAGGCAAATGAGGATCAGTTTTCTGGATAAGTTCAACAAGCATTGTGCCATATTAAGAGTTAGTTTTTAAATTTGAACTTTTCTTATTTTCATTTATATTGGGAAATAAGGAAAATGTTACTGACCCCAAGTGTCTGACTTTTTATGTTTGGGACCCTAATAATATATAATAGTATCATTTTTAACAATTTTCTTTTAATACGTCCCTTTGACCTAATAAAAATGCATTCAGTTTATAACCATCAATTTGAAGCATGCTGGGTCATTGAGATAATAGTAATGGAAAATTTTTATGGAGGAAATTTTAAGCAATCATGTAATCAATGAAAATTTAGAAAGAGCTATTATATTTCTGAGACCCCAAACAAAACACGAGAGTTTACTTATAAAATAAATAAGTTGCAGGGTCAGGAATGCAAGTGGAATGCAAGTGGGAAGTGGGACCCTAGGGGAAAGCAGAGGTATTGCAAGGTGGCTCATATTCAGATCCAAATCTACAGTGTTGATGATGCAACAAAAGTGTGTAGTTCATTCTCTTCCACCCCTTTTCCTTATATGGTGTCGAGTGCATGCTCAATTCTCTGCCTTAAACAAACATTCACGAGCCAGATTCAGTGGGAGGGCAAGATTTTGAGTGAATACCAGCTTTAATATTTTGTCTGTTTTTCACACAAAGTGATTGAATAACTTGGAATATAGCACACGAATCAAATGGACTACTGTTATGATACTTTTATGTGCTTTTTGGAGCTTGACAGTTAAAATCACCCTCCTCTCATCCCTCATACTTGTGTTTCACGGATGAAAAAGTCATATGGGTTTGGAGCGACATGAGGGTTGGGGTGGGTAAATGACAGGATTTTCCTTTCATATTGCTTTTGCAAAACTGTATCTCTTATATTTATTTTGAGGTATTGTACAGGCCTTTTTATAATTCAAATATTTTGTTGTGTAGGACTGCACTATGTTTGCCAAAAAAAAAAAGTTTTCCAATAAAGAGTGTAGCTAGAAAATATAAAACTGAAAGAAAATGTTTATAAAAAGACAAATTACTATTAATTTCTTAACTGGATGGTATTTATTTTGACATATGCAGTCATAAAACATGACGTTCTTCTTGGAATTTCTTAATGGATTTATCATGGATTCTGTGGGGAGGAAGTTTATGATGTAAATTGACAGTAAAAAGCTGTCTGGTTGTGAAGAGCATTAATACTGTACTTCACAAATAGACAAGAGTGCCTCTAATTAACCCTCTACGGCTTGTCTTAATTCATTTACATGGATGCGAAATGGTTGTGATAGACTGTATTCCCTATATACTTGTGCTTTTGAATCATATCAAATCACTTTGCTCTAGCTAAATGTTAGAGAGCACTCCAGCCCAGCGGTTCATAAATACCTTCTTAGTCTGTCTTACACAAAAACACTGATTATGAAAACACTCAGACCTTCGCTTGTAATCAAAGATCTTTGAAAGCAGGGAGAGGACATCAGATATTTTATATGCATGATTACCTCCTCAGTGAGTCATAGGCCTTTCTGGTTGCCCACTGAGGGCCAGAGAAAGATACATTTTGTGGGCTAGGCTAGGCGTATGTGCAAGATTTAAAATAAAAGCCTAAATTCAAACTGTTCATCATATAAAGTGATCGTGTCTCTTTAGAAAATGCTGGTGAGCCCATGGGGTAAAAGGCCCACCTCGCCAGCACATGCATTTGTAAGATTTTTAAACACACAAACAAACCAATTTTATGATTTATTTTCACACAAAATCTGTTGCTCCATCAAAGCACATTTTTCTTAAGGTGTGCCTTTAGCCCTGTTGTACCCTACAACAGACACAAGACTTTGTTACAAAGACAAACCTCACTTTCAACCATTTAATTGAGACAAGCAATTACCAAGTACTACTGAGAGCTCACACCTCCTTTAATGATATAAATTACACTTTCATGGATTATGCAAGGTTTAGGTTCAGTAAATTCTGCTTTTAGTTTAGTGGATTTAAACGCTTCCTAATGCAAATATAAAAATACTGTGTTTTATTCCGGGCATTAAAGGATTTCTTTCTCATCCTGAGCCACTTAAGAGCATAAATTGATGCTGTGTGACCAGTGAATCCTCCTGGCTGACACAGCCCTCACTTCAGAGCACACCTCTGAGATACTGTACTCTTGCTTAGCAAAGAGGCTTGTCATTTCGTTTATGCCAGCATAGAGAGAGGGAGAGAGAGAGAGAGAGAGAGAGAAGATGCCTCCTCCGGTCTTAACTCTGACTGTGCCAAATAAGTGTTGATGTGCAACTGGGTGAAGCAGGGCTGACAGTGCCCCACCGCTAATCCGGAGTTAGCGTTCGGATGGCTTCTCTCCCAGCAGAGGTAAATACCTGGGCGTAAGACAGAGATAAGAGCAGCAGTGGGTTTTAGCATCTTCTGCTGAAAAAGGTTTTCCCCTAATTATTTCCTTTTTTGGAGCATCGAAGGCTGCGATGCTCTGAATAAAACCCCACAGAACCACATGTACGGTCGGGAAGCGCTCAACATGTAAACATGCATAAACTCACATCAACGTCAAATTAAAACAAAAATTTTCATAGTACGTTCTGCTTAATCTTTGGTAAGTTGAAGGTTTTTGTCAATATTTCTTTAATCTAATCCTGCTTGTGTGCATTGTAAATAATTTCTTGTGATTTGTAAAAATAATTGCACAAATAGCCATGCAAAATGGATATACCCACTTTCTGAGCTCTCTCTCTAAATATAGTTAAGACTATTTTTATAATGTATATACCCAGCTGAAAAAAGTATGCTTCTATAATGTACTTAAAGTGGCCTAATTTTGTACTTAATATACTAAAAATTCTTCTTTAGTACTTTTTAAGATAATCTTAAGAACATCTAAGTGTACTTAACTGTGCTATTTTGAGACACAGTGAAATATGAACTAAAATGAACATTTGAACCCATAGTGAACTACAAGTGGTAACTAAATATAGTTTTTAGAGAGATAGTATATTAAAAGTACATTTTAGTTCATATTTCATGGTGTCTCAAAATAGCACAGTTGAGTACACTTAGATGTTCTTAAGTACTAAAGAATAATTTTTTGTATGTTAAGTACAAAATTCGGTAGTTTGAGGAGGCAAAGTCCTCACATTTTTTATATATATTCTATATCAAATGTAAATTTATGTCAGTTATTCTTTATTTTCCTGGTTAAATAAACATTACATAAAAAGAGAGACCAAATACAATTCTATTTTGTATTTATTTATTTTATTTTTTTTGCAATAACTATGTAATGTTCTTCATGTCTTTATAAAACCAATTATAAATTTCAAGTTACTGTTTTTACACATTTTCACATTTATTCCAAAATAATAACTAAAGGCAGTAACAATTTAAACAAAATATTTTATTTGTGAACTAATGTTCAGCTTTTCTTTTTAATAGTCAACTTATTTTCAGCAGTCATCAATCTCATACTGGTCACAGACACGGAGATATACCTTTAATAAGTGTACCTTTAATCCAATCAGAACCGATCAAAAGAGCGATGGAGACATTGCCTCCTCTCACGTGACTTTCCCCCATTCATTCTCAATTAGTGGGGGGTAATTCATTCTCAATTATCCCCCACTAAACCCGCTCACACCAACAACAATAACTATAAAGATAATTATAACTATAAATGCGTCCACACCAGTGAACGATAGCGGTCTGTTTATTGACAAGATCACGTGCTGCAGTCTGTTGCATTTACGCAGTTTTCAACAGCAGATGTTTTGCGTGAATAGCTGGTGTAATCATCAAATCTAACAGTGAATTTAGCTGACGTAGTCAATATAGTAGAATAAAAGCAACGCCTAGTCTTTTTCACCACAACTTCAAAGGAAGCAAGACAATGTTGTTGAATCTAGAGCTGGATCTCTGAGGTAATTTTATGTCAGACTGTTTGCTAGCCTGGCATAATGATCTCATCATTAATAATACTCACCATTTATTCTGAAGTTATAACAAATTGTTTTTCATAAATCCATTTTCCTTAAAGTATCCTTGAAAATGAGGTTTTACTTGTCAAATAGTGGTGGCTTTTCCTGGAACTCAATTAACTTCTCGTAATTTCGTCTGCCATTTCAAATGCCTGAGCCCTTAAATTAGAATGGATCTGATTGGCTATCAGTGTTTTATCATTCAACAGCTGGGAAAAAAAAAATTCTGAAAGTGATCCAAATGATATTGTTTCTCTATATCGTTATCGTTATAGCTGTGGTGTGGACAATGCGATTCTTTTACAATTTTTAGAACTATATCTTTATCGTTGTCTTTATAGTTATTGTTCTTGGTGTGAACGTGCCTTTAGGTTTTTTTTTTTTTTTTTTTTTAACAACTTATAACGTAACAATTTGTAATATTTGCATTATTTTATTTTTTTGTAATATTGATTATTTTCTTTGAGGAGACACTGCCTCGCTTGCCTCCTTGGAGGAAATGCCTCTGAGATAAATACAACCTTTTTTTTTTTTTTAATAAATAAATATACATTTGTATTCAAAACATTCATATGTATAATTGTAATTGATTACTCATTTGGCAGACATTTTTACCAAAAGCAATTTACGGTGAATTTACAATGATGCTCCTGAACCCCAAAGTGCACAACAGCAGAATTTACAAATATACAATTTCCAGCACAACAGAATTCACAACACACACACACACACGCACACACACACACACACACACACACACACACACACACACACACACACACACACACACACACACACACACACACACACACACACACACACACACACACACACACACACACACACACACACACACACACACAATAAGTCACAGCAAAACCGATCAAAGTCTCAACAAAACTTAATGCCTCTGACATATGATTACTAATGATGATTTAGAAATGATGTTGCAGAATTCATATTGAAATTCAGGTGATGTTTGGGTATGCAGTGTGTGTTGGGACGCCACTGTCAGTGTACATGTGTTTTTATACTCACAAATCTTAAATCAGGGCAGATGTCAGATATATGTTGCATGCTTACAAATGTCAAAGATTACAGCAGATTACATGCTTTCCATTATGTATTTTATTTTATTAATTTTAACCCCACACAGAGGTTTCTACTCAACACTTCATTTCCAGGTTCAAAGAAGCAGTTAATTCTAGTATGTTCAATTATAGATATGCCTTGTAGATAAACCATCTTCAAACGTGACTGTGGGGTGCTATTATGACTTCACAATTTGTCTAACACCCACCTCTGCCTTAACTCACCTAAGAGCTGTTGTGTCAGAACTGCGGAGCTGTCAGATGCTTGATATTTTTATTTTGGGGCCTGTTTGTCAGAAGAGCATCTCTTGTTATTTGGGAAATATTTGAAATGAGAAAAGGTTGTAGACACAGATTATAAATGAAAACACTTATTGAACTCTGCATGCAATCCGTCACGAGGCACCGACAGCCAGAGGTAAGCACTGAAGTGACGTTTAAATCAAAGAGTGTTGCACTGGGACTAAAGTATCAGACTTTTATCTGATCCTAATCTCAGGGTATAAGTCACTGACTTGAGAGAGAGAGAGAGATAGAGAGAGAGATAGAGAGACAGAGAGAGAGAGAGAGAATATAAAGCAGTATCTCAACACTGGTTGATGAACAATATCAAATTATTGCAATATATATTTAAACACAATCTCATGGCAATACCTAACTGCTACATTACAGTACAAATTCATATGGAAATATATATATATATATATTATTTATTTTTATTTTTTTTACAAAAAAGGACAAATTCACATCGCACAAGTTCATATGAAATCGCCACCTCATAAATTCTTACTTTTCCCCTAAAAATCATACAAATTTACATTGTCTCATAAATGTTTACTTTTTTTCTGAGAAATAATACAAATTCCTATGGAATTGCCATGTTGCACATGCTTATTTTTATTTTTCTAAAAATTGTACGAATTCACTTCAAAATAGATATGCTTTCCCATGAGATCGGGTTGAATATTTTTAGTATGCATGTACTGTATGTCTTAGACAAAAGTCTCGCTTTTGTGGTTAAGAAAAAGAAAGCAGATAAAGAATGCAATGGGAAAAAGAAAGAGATACAGATATAAATAATATGTTTATGTAAGATCACAGAGCATCATTCCTTGTTTTTTAAATAGCTGTGCTCCCCTCTTGTGTATTGCCCTAAGTGCAGAGACCACAGGGGGTCTAGCATCTCTGTTTTTCGGCTGTTCTTTTGCTCTCTGCTTTCCTTTTATGGCCTAAAGACATCCATTAAAAAAAAAAAAAAAAAATCACAGAGGGGACTGAAGATGGTCCCCTGGTGCCTGGGAAACAGTTTTGATTTTGTAAACACACAGCATAACATGTCAAGTATATATTGGTGGTAGAATCTGTTTTAAATGTGAACATGTTAAATGACTTGTGTTTGTTGTGTTGCAGATTGATAATCAACCATAAATGCCAAGTGTGATAAAATAAAATGAGGTATTTGAAATATTGACCCTGACTTTCTGTGTTTTCATTAACACTGCTGCGTTTTTCCAATTGTTAAAATAAAAAAATACAGAAAAAATAAGCAGTGGATAACTGATGAGAAGTCACACGACTGGCTCAACCTAATCAACCTCATTTGGTACTATAATCTTCATGTCTGCTGTAAATCCGTAGCTCAGAAAAAGAACAACAATAATAACACTTCACAATAAGGTTCTATTAATTACCTTCGGTAATTATTTTAGGTATCATGAATTAACATCATTTATATTGGTGGTGTGCCTGCATCTGTAACAATCTCAAAATTATTTATATCTGTATTCAAATAAAACAATAAGTGACAGAGCTTTAACCGGAACATTTTACTTGAGAAGACAGTCATGTTATGTCATGTTTATGCTCGCTTGATATACAAACTACAGCATTTATGTTTTCAAATACGTTAAAGGATTGTTAGGCTGCATAAATTAGGTCAGCCGGAACCGGGAACATTTCCAATAATACCAGATATACTTGTTACATCAGAAGAAGAATGGCATCTACGCTAATATTAGACTCTCTGTTTATCTCAAGGTTTACCATAGTCAGCCGGATCCGGGCCGTATCCAGGTGAGATGGAGGACCTGCACCTAGACATGACGACAACACAGCCCTGAAGTGGCGGGAGAGATTGTGTCAACTAGATCATCCCCTGTGAAGGCCTCATCGACACGACAGCCAGTGGCTCAGATACTCAACAAACCGTCCCATACCGGTGTGATGAATACGATCCTCAACTAGATGGAACTGGAATAAATACTTTGACTGAACTGAACTGAGCTGGATGATGACATCACTGTTTACTCCAGTGCTGTTATAGATAAAATAACTAAATTAATAACTATTGTTTTAAATATATCCAAATGTATGTGTGTGTATATATATATATATATATATATATATATATATATATATATATATATATATATATATATATATATATATATATATATATATATATATATATATATTTATTAGACATACAGTAAAATATTTCCTTTTTTTGTTTTCATTTTGATGATTACAGCTTGCTGCTCATCAAAATAAAAAAATTAGTATCTCAAATTATTAGAATATTAATTTTCAAGTTCTATTAAATTACCATTCTCTATATCTACTGGGTTTAGGTCAGTAATCCCAACAGCAGTCATGGGGAAGTCTGCTGACTTGACAGTTGTCCAGAAGACAAACATCAAGACCCTCTACAATAAGGGTAAGCCACAGAGGGTCATTGCTGAAAGAGCTGGCTGTCCACGTACCAAGCCACTTCTGAACCAAAGACAACGTCAGAACGTCTTACCTGGGCTAAGGAGAAAAAGAACTGGACTGTGGCTCAGTGGTCCAAAGTCCTCTTTTCAGATGAAAGTAAATTTTGCATTTCATTTGGAAATCAAGGTTCCAGAGTCTGGAGGAAGAGCGGAGAGGCACAGAAACCATGTTGCTTGAAGTCCAGTGTGAAGTTTCCACAGTCAGTGATGATATGGGCTGCCATGTCATCTGCTAGTGTTGGTCCACTGTGTTTTCTGAAGTCCAAAGTCAACGCAGCCATCTACCAGGAAATTTTAGAGCACTTCATGCTTCCTGCTGCTGACAAGCTTTATGGAGATGCTGATTTAATTTTCCAGCAGGATTTAGCACCTGCCCACACTGCCAAAGGTACCAAAACCTGGTTCAATGACCATGGTGTTACTGTGCTTGATTGGCCATCACACCCGCCTGACCCAAACCCCGTAGAGAATCTATGGGGTAATGTCAAGAGGAAGATGAGAGAACCAGACCCAACAATACAGATGACCTGAAGGCTGCTATCAAAGCAACCTGGGCTTCCATTACACCTGAGCAGTGCCACAGGCTGATTGCCTCCATGCCACACCGCATTGATGCAGTAATTTATGCAAAAGGATGCCCAACCAAGTATTGAGTGCATAGAAATGAACATACTTTTCAGAAGCCTGACATTTCTGTTTAAAATATCCTTTTTTAATTGATCTTATGAAGTATTCTAATTTATTGAGATAAATTAGCACTGGTGGGTTTTTGTTAAATATGAGCCAAAATCATCAGAATTAAAAGAACCAAAGACTTATAGTACTTCAGTCTGTGTGCATTGAATTTATTTAATACACGAGTTCCACAATTTGAATTACTGAAATGCACTTTTCCACGACAGTCTAATTGATTGAGATGCACCCATATATAGTATATGGTGTAAATGTTTAATAAAAGAAAATAAAGTTTATTATTATTTACTGTTTAGAGAACATGGAAGTAACAACAAAATAGCGGCAACAAAATAACTTTTTATGCATACAAAAACCTATAGAACTCATTATATAAAATATAAATGTAAAGGGTTACTAAATATTAACATTAACCAAGATTATATGCTGCTAGTGATCATTAGTAGTTTATATTAAGTGTAACAAAGGAATGGAATATTTTATATCGCAAATATATTAAGCATTCCCACCGGAACACATTTGCAAATGGACCTTGTTGTCAGCAGTGACGGAAAAGACGAAACAGCGGGAATGGCGTGCCTGAAGGTACACTTATCGAAACGAAACGCAAAGCGAACCGGGAACTCGATGCTTTCACATATCACAAAGAAAACGGACCACAAATGGAAGAAAAAAAAAGAAGCGAGCAAGTTTAAAATCTGTTAAAAAGACAACAAAGGCAGAAAAAGAAACAAACTGCATTCAAAAACAGTCTCAAAAAATCAAAGAATCCAAAGGGCCTGGATAACATTAGCCTAAGAAAGAAACAGAAAAATTTCAGCTTCTGACAGTTCTCTTTTACTTGAAACTTTGAAGACAAGCTGAGCAGAGAGTGGCCCAGGGAAAGAGCGCCCAGAATCACAGCCCACAAACACCTGAATTATGCTGTTTAATCATAACTACTGCATTTTTCTACACATGAAGAACATTCATAACTTATTCCATACAGGTTTTACTTCCTTTTCCTCCCCAACCTGCTTGGAAACAAACCCTCTGGCACTTCCTGTAAGATTTGCAAGTGTTTAGTAGACTTCGTGCAATTCACCGTTCTCATTTGTCGCAATCACAATACAGTATAAAACATGACAAATATTTCATGATTCACATGAAAAATCCAGAATAAACCAGCATGAATTCCATGGTGGTCCATGCTGGTTTATATTGGTTAGAGCTGGTATAGTGCTGGTTTAGCAGGTGAATCAAAATAGTCTTGCTGTTTTCAAGAAAACCAGAAGGTCAGCATCCCATGCTGGTCTCAGCATGCAAAACATGCTGTGCTTTTTTATATCAGGGTCACAATTAAATCTTTTGATTAATACTAATATACAGAACATACAACTGACCTTTATGATTAACACCCTGAAAATGCACAATGAGATGTCCTCGACCTGCAAAACTACATTTTCTCTGCAGCCCCTAAAGGAACAAACAAATCCAGTCAACGTGAAGCATACTGTACAAAACTAATTCTGAATAATCTTTCATGTCAAGATAAGCTAAGGGTAGAAATAACTTCCACAGATGTGCATTACACAGTGGAGATTAGTCATATGTTTGCCTTTTCCATTATTGTTGTGTACCCGTATGCGTATTTCGTCTGAGTTGAAGAAGTGGATGAAGTGCACTGATTCCAACAATCAAGGCCGATGGGCCCGCCAGTGCCATTTAATCTTTCACAACAAATTATTCCCTCTGTTTATTTGCCTCCGCAGCTCCCCTCGTCTCCTCCTTCCATCCCCTGCAGTATTTTGAGGAATGCAATTTCAGAGAGAATGAAAGGGCAATGTTTTGTTTGATTCAATCAGTATTGAATTGAACTGGATCAAATGAGAGTCCATTATCTGAAGGCACTGTTTGTCTGTTGGTGTAATGAGGGCCCTGTTCACACGCTGGTGTCTCAAACACCACATATGTCCAACTGTTTCAGCGCAATAGACCTTTTATTACCACTGTGATGATAATCTTGTTGTTTTGTGCGATAATTGTATCAAATAATCTCCATTTCGCAGAGACAAAGACTCAGTGGTGATGGGATGCCCTGAAGTTCTCAGTGAGCTAAAGCTGCAGTATTGTCTCATGTCCTCCTGAGGCACAACAAACATTCAAACTCAACATGGATTGACAAACTGTGCTGTGACACTTCAGTCAACATCTCCAGTGGTAAGCTACCATCTGTGGAGGGATGACATACACCCTGTCATATAAATTTGATTGGATGATCATTAAAAATTACAGTACAATACAATAGAAGAAATGATCACACACTGTATTGCTATATCGCAATGAAATCTAAATTTCTAATGACTTACTGGAACACTGAACTGTCTTAAAGTATACCTCTGATTTTATTTTAACAAAGATAATCTCTGTCTAGTGTTTAGTATTTTTTATTTATAAATTTCAATTCGTCTTTTTTTATTGCTTTTTAATTTTCATCTAAATTATATTGAAGCCACATACATAAAACACATGCAAAATGAAACAAGTTTTCACAATTTAATTTATAAACTTATTTGAAAGGATAAAATTGTAGTAATTTTAATTAATATTATTAATTTAAATTTAAAATAGTAATTACAAATATTTTAATATATTGCTATATTTTTTTTCTTAAAATATTGCAACAGTACTTTTTTTCTCTATTTATTGCTGTTTATAATTTATTTTCATTTCACCTCAAATGAAGATTTCTTTCAGATGTAGTAGTGGATAAAATTTGGAGACAGATTTACTCTCTTTCTTTGGCACATTGATTCTCTCTCTCATAGGTTCATTGTGACGCATTAGGATATATTACACTGTATCAGATCACAATACGAGTTTGTTCTAAGAACATTAATACAACATATTATATTATTGTTATATACTGATGGGTTTGTTATAATAGACGGGTCAATGAAAAATAAAGCTTCAAAAGTTTTTTTTTTAAATTTGAATTTGAATTTTTTTTAAATCAAAATTCATGAGTTTGTGTTTTTTGACTTTTTTTTTTGGTTAGTAAACTGTGACATATTATACCCAAACATTATTCAGACACTTTGACCTGACCATGTTATCTGAAATAATTAAGATTTTTTTTTTTTCTGACACAGTTTAACTCTGTGATCTTGTTACCATTTTTTAAACTATAGTGAAAAAACTGTATTAATGAATTAAATGTTCAAGGTATCTGAATAAATTTTGGTTTGATCGCATATATATATATATATATATATATATATATATATATATATATATATATATATATATATATATACATGAAGACTTCAGATGCAAAAGCCTCTAAGTGCTGTCTGAAATTGTCTTCTAAAATGACAATATTAGGTTAGGTTCAGTAATTTCACAATTTCATATTGAAATAACTGACCATAAGTGTATGTGTATATATATATATATATATATATATATATATATATATATATATATATATATATATATATATATATATATATATATATATACAGCTATGGAAAAAATTAAGAGACCACTTAACATTGATTTCTGAACTGAGTGGTCTCTTAATTTTTTCCATAGCTGTATATATACCCTTGACACTAAGGGTTACTTATATATGTATATATATATATATATATATATATATATATATATATATATATATATATATATATATATATATATATATATATATATATATATATATATATATAAGTAACCCTTAGTGTCAACAGTTCCTAATTATTATTATTTAGTTTAAATGATAACAGAGTTTAAATCTGATGAATATCAGTTGTGCCACATGACAGGATTAATAATGATAGGGAATATGCTGATTACTGGATTCTTTTTTTTTTTTTTTTTTAATTTCTATTACATATGAAAGTAAAATGCAAATGTGTTTTAGTCAACAGTCTCTATTGAAGTAAAAGTAGCAAACTGATCAAAAACAGAATAAATAACATTTGGAACGTAGAAACTGGAATACGCTTCAGTGCAGTAGATTGGTTAGATACACTGTAATTGATTGTGATTGAATAACAACAAAGTCATGTTTTATATTGATACAAAAAGAATCATCAGCTTAAGTCAGTTGAGAATTCTACTTGGAACCCTATATTAGCTTTCACTCATGATAACAAGTTCTTATATTGATTTTTTAAATACAATGAAGAGGTTTATGATAAAAAAGCAGTTTTACACTGGTTGGACCACCTGACATGGAAAGTGTACCAACCTACCCATACTTGAAAGTAGCTATTTTTATTAGTATTTCAGAGAGATCTTTTCACTCTGACACAAGTATCAACTGGGGTCCTGTGGTTGATGTATTATCTTGTTTACTGTTATTACCTTGTCAATTCATAACAATAGACCCATGTTTGCAGTTGTGCCACCATTTGAGAATATACAAATTGCTGGACACATTTTTTTTTCAATTATCTCAAACTACTGATATTTATATGAAAGGTTTCAAACATAAAACTATGCCATAGTAATTTATTTTGAATTTCTTCTTATTAAAACACCATATTAAATAGCTTAAATAGACTATTGCAGGGTTTTGCAGGGTTGCATTACCTGATATTTTGGTGGTTTAAGATGCCAAAAAATAAAATAACATTTATTATTTGAATATACTAAAAATGAGAGTTTTGGAAGTCGTTTAAAGCTGAAAACTAATTTCTTTAAAAAACATTTCTGTTAGAGCTCATGTGGATGTGGATGTGGGTGAAAACAGGAGGGTGGTTTGCTAACACTTCTTCAAATGCACTTAAGGGACAGTGGGATGTCCTCTATGTGCTTATTCTAATTACTGTTAGATCTGTCTTGTTATATGTTTCACTCTGTTATAGGCCTTTACAAAAATCAAAGTAGCACAGAAACTGATTGCATTTGGGCTGTTCTGTTATTGTAGTATCTATCTTTTAGTTGGCAGTATGTCACATGTAGATTTATTTCTACTTAAATAACACTTTACAATAAGTTCTCATTTCTTAACATTAGTTAAGCTTAACTTCAATCCGCTTTATATTTACAATGTCGGTATATGTACAGTAAATTAACAATGTTTACTCATTCCCTGGAAAGAGAAATTCACGTTTATTTGTCAGTAAAAGACATTTTGACAGCTCCAGGGCTTTTATGAAAAATACAATTGTTTATGTTATTTCATAGTACATTAACTTTTGACTAACATTTGATTTTAGAAATGTTTTAATAAATGCTGAATTAAGATAAACTAAGATTAATAATGCTCTAGAAGTATTGTTCATTGTTAGTTTGTGTTGATTAACGTTAACAAAATAGTCCTTATTGTAGTAATGCAGAATTATTAGGCCGTAATGAATGTATATGATCAACAGTGATTCACTTTAAAGGTAACACTTTAGAATACTGTTCCATCATTAATGAATAACTACACAGGAACAAATGAGTAACACACTATTAACGTTCTTGTTACTACTATTAACTAATAAGAAACTTGGATTAACTAATTAGTGAGTAATAATACTCTGTTGAATGTGGTAGTTCACTATTAGCTAATCAGTAACTACTATTTTACATACCTTCCAGAGAACAAAGAACTATTATGGTCCATAATTAATGTGAAAAATGCATAATGTATAATTAATTCTAAAGTGAAGATCATAGTAACCCACTAGTAATGACTCAAGTATTACCAAATCCATCGGAAGTTATTACTATCCAAAAACTCTGTCATTAATTACTCACTCTCATGTCATTCCACACCACACCACACCACACCACACCACACCACACCACACCACACCACACCTGTAAGACCTTTGTTCATCTTCAGAACACAAATTAAGATATTTTTGATGAAATCCAAGATGAATATGACTTGTCCATACAGTAGACAGCAATATAATCACCACTTTCAGGGTCCAAAAAGGTACTAAAGACATTGTTAAAACAGTCGACGTGACTTAATTTTATGAAGCAACGAGAATACTTTTTGTGCGCAAAAACAAAACAAAAATGACCTTATTCAACAAACTCTTATCTTTCCTGTCATTACCCATATGCAGGTGATGCAGTAAGCACAGTAAAGGCTTCCATGTTTACGGCCGAACGCCGGCTCAGTATTGGCCAAAGCTGATCATGTGAGCAGCATGACGCAAATAATCAAAAATATCTAAAAATAAGTTCTTACAGGTGTGGACCGACATGAGGGTGAGTACTTAATGACAGAAATTTCATTTTTGGGTGAACTAACCCTTTAAGTCTCTAGGTTCAGGACTCTTTAATTGTTCATACTTTAACCCCCATATATATATAGGGGAAAGTGGGGTGAGTTGTGCCAGTTTTTACTCAAAGTGACTTTAAAGTGAGGCCAAGGCAGTAATGCCTTCAACTTGAGAATGTACATATATTTCAGGATGTGGTGCATGCCTGAGAACAGTAACTTTGGATCTGAAATAAATTGTTTCAGAAATATAGCTTTTGGAAAAAAAGTGGTCTCGTGGCACAACTTGCCCCTAGTGCGGGGTAAGTTGTGCCTTTGGGGAGAATACGTAGGGGTAATTTGTGCCAGTCATTTCTGAAGTAAAACAGAACATTTTAATGTTATGAACTGTAATGCTATATGAAAGAAAGACAAATTCAATACAAAATTACTCATTTAAGGTTTATTTAGATATTGTCACCCTATTAAACTGTTGGAATAGGCTACGAAAGTATAAAATAAGAAAGTCATATTTTGTAGTTTTTGGGAAAACACAAAAAACTTAAATACACAATATATGATATTTGTGAATCATTTCAGGCAAAAAGGCTTTGGCAATAGATGCCTGTGGACATACATAGAACGCTGTCTCTCAGTTATAAGAATAACATAACAATATGCCACATTCCAAATTATTATGCAAGTGACATATCAGTAAGATTTCAGTAGAATAAACATTCAGATTTTAGTTTTTCTAAGAAAATGTTTGTTTGTTTATCCATGTCTTATAACTGGTATCAGTCTCAGACAAAATCATTTGCCAGGTCTATGGAAACCCCTACTTAGAGGTTGTTCCACATTATTAAGCAAGTCACAGTTTTCATGCAAAATGGGGAGGAAGAAAGATCTTTCTGAAGATGCAAATACCTGTTTGCTGCTTAACACTGGCTTTTTTATAGCTGCCCTTTTAATACAATACATTTTTTTTTGACATGAACTTTCATTAATAAGCCTTTATCTGACCGAGTTCTGCTGTGCTCTAAATCACTCACAAATCTTATGATAATTCGATAAACTCCATTCAGTTTTCACACAATATTAGTTGTTTTTTTTTATGCCTTTTGCACAACATTGGACCATTTCATGCTTTTCATCTTCAGAAAGTGCATTTTATAAGTGTGTGGCATGATGGGTTTTGGTCTAAAATCAAGAATGTCACATAGTTTAACTGCTAAAATGTAAGAGTAAAATGTACAATTACAAATTAATAATATGTTGAGAATAATCATACGTGGGGGTGAGTTGTGCCACTGGCACAACTTAACCCAGGCCCTCTGGCACAAATCACCACAAGTTTGAAAAACTAGCATGATCCAGCAGTTAAGAGCTAACATCATGCTAACTGTATAGACTCATTGTGTAGCCTGCTAAAGCACTAAAACATGTGTGAAATGTTTACAAACTTGTCTATAATTGTTCAGACACTACAATCAAAAAACCTTGATCATAGAAATTTTACTTTGAAAGGGAAAAAACATTTTTTTTTTTTTTTTTTTTTTAGCTAAAATGTGCTTTCTTCTCATGCCATGTGTCTCTCTTCTTTGGAGGATGAGTAAAATGGATGGCTTTTCAAAATTATGTGGTCACATGACCAATTTCTTCTATGGTTTTACAGAAAGAATGGGTGGAACTACACTCTAAAAAATGCTGGGTTAAAAACAACCCAAGTTGGGTTAAATATAGACAATCCCAGCAGGTTGGGTTAAAGGGCACCTATTTCACAAGATGTAATAGAAGTCTCTGGTCTGGACAAGTTTCAGCTTAAAATACCCCACAGATTTGCCCCTATTTGGGGGTGAGCAAAAACATGCCTTTTACTATATTGCTGGCTAAAAACTAAAAAAATAAATCCAAAATTGGTTGAAAAAAATGGCTGGGTGAAAACAACCCATTCCTTGGATTTGTCCATATTTAACCCAGCAGTTTTAGAGTGTACTTCTCTCCTGGCACAAATCCCAAATCATTATATATATATATATATATATATATATATATATATATATATATATATATATATATATATATATATATATATATATATATATATGGTCATAATGCTTCTGTGTTCCACTCATAAGTAGTTTGGTTAATGTTCTCTGACCCCCTGGAATTTTTTTAAATGCAAGCTGGCATCCGGTAGTTCACGAGTCAGCACAGCCCCCCAGACAAGCACCCCTGAATGAGCAATGCAGCAGCCCTCAAAGAGGCCTGTGAATGTGTCACGCCTCTCAGCTCAAACACGGCTTGAAGCTGACACCGAAATGGCACGGAACAGGTCAGTTCGGCATTAGCCTCCAGTTACAACAGCACCACGCTCCCATGAAGAGCAATTACACACTCTCGAGCAAAGAATACCTTGGCATTACTTCTGGGCCATTATAGAAGGGGAATGACAGATTTTTCAGCAAACAAAGAAAGGACTTACTTTAAAAGTAGGAGAAAGCAGACTGAATCTTTCTCTGAGAATAAGCGTGCAAGACTAATAAAAGTCCTTCAACCCTTCAAGCATACATTTTGAATAAGTCTTTGGTCTCACACTTAAAATGCAGCAGGCCAGACTTGAATACTCTGAATGCAAACCCACGCTCTGTACATCAGTGGCTCCTGTAAAGAGATCATTAGCTTTGAAGAGGCTTAGTTTACCTTCAACTTTACACCTAACCTGGAGGTAGCTATCAATGTCATAATTTATATTTTCATGAAATCTCTTTCATATTTTGCTGTTTAATGGAAATGATCAGTTGCTGTAAAATAATTACCTTAGCAGTTACAGTGGCCCACAGAACGTATTTGGACAGTGAAGTTGCACTGATGCCATTGCATTAGATAGCAAAATACCAAACCAAGGTATTTGTTTGAAAGAAAGATATATTTATTTATTTTATAATTATACACTGTTTAAATGTAAAGGATTAGTTCACTTTAAAATGAAAATTACCCCATGATTTACTCACCCTTAAGCCATAGGTGTATATGACTTTATTCTTTCAGACGAATACAATCAGAGTTATATTAATAATCACCCTGATTAGACTGCCTTCCGTATTTATCTTATGACAAAAGCATAACTGATGCGCTTGTTTTGTAAGTTGAATATGGAAGGTGTAGGATATAGCGTAAGTGTTTTGAACAGCGAGAGTCATTACACTTTCTTTCTAAGTAGAATCCCGTAGGCGGTCTGGCGGAAGCTAGATATTTTATTTTATAACTTGATAAATATGGATATTTTTTCTTACACAAACGCATCACTTCACTTCAGAAGGCCTTTATTAAAGGGATAGTTCACCCATAAATGAAAATTTGATGTTTATCTGCATACCCCCAGCACATCCAAGATGTAGGTGACTCAGTATTCAGCATTCACTTCTCTCTGGAGAAGGTCTGATCGCACTCTGACAACGCCAGTGATGTCTCGCGCATATACTTCAATGAGAGCGAGACATCAGTGCTGCTGTCAGAGCGCGATCAGACCTTACTAAGTGAGTGCTGAACACAGTTGGACATAGTGGTGCTTTAGAGGTAAAAAATGATATATATACTGTTCGGTTTCTTGCACAAACTGATCGTTTCGTGTCTTAGGACATCAATGTGTCATCACAAGCCGCAGGGTTTAATTAGGACTTGTCTATGCAAGTTTTATTTACTTTTATTTATAGTAGAAGTTCCCATCCACTCGCATTATTTGACTGACAGACGGCAACGGTTGGAGTTAAAAATCATTATTTGTGTTCTACTGAAGGAACAAAGTCACCTACATCTTGGATGCATTGGGGGTAAGCAGATAAACATCAAATTTTAATTTTTGGGTGAACTATCCCTTTAACCCCCGGAGCCGTGTGGAGTACGTTTGATGAATGGTTGCACTTTTTTGAGTTTCAGACTGGTATTTTTTGTGCAATGCCATTATAAAGTTTAGAAGCATCAGGGTGATTATTAATATAACTCAGATTGTATTAATCTGAAAGAAGAAAGTCATATACACTTAGGATGGCTTGAGGGTGAGTAAATCATGGGCTCATTTTTATTTTAAAGTGAACTAACCCTTTAAGACAAATGATTGGAAAACCATCCGGTTGTCAAATGTTAATTGAACATGTCCATAGTTGATGTGATGAACTACAGCTGTGTAAACTCACAGGGAACTGAAGCCTTAATTTTGAAAATTGTATTTATACAATGTGTTTAAGTGATTTTGGTTGGGCTTATTGGACATTTTCATGTTTCTCTCTCTTTTTGACCTCCCAAAAACTTGTTTAGCGCTATGCAACATGGGGCTTGTTTACAGCTGGTCACTGCGTTTTTACTGATCAGATATCTGATTTATCAAAACGATTCCATTTACACTTGGCCACATAAATGTGGATTTTTATCCCTAACGGATATAAATCCAATCTTCAATTCATGTGCTATGTGCAGATTTACTGGAGTTCACATCACCGAAAACAACAAATATGAGCTGCATTTTATTGATCATCAAAGACCGCAATAAGAGAGTGTGTGGCAACAGCACAGGTAAGATCATTTAGTGTCATTACTTTTAATGAAGATGATTGTGTTTTGAGTGTCTATGACTTACTTTTAGTTTCATTTGCATCACGTCAACTTGCTGAAGAGATACTCAGCTGCTTATCTGCAGCAATGCATATTGCAGTAGCACTGTCATATCTGGCTATAACGTCATATAGCTTAAAACATGCTCTCACACATTTATTTTTTTCAGCATTTTTGGGAGAAGTAAAATTTACATATGTGGTTTCAACAACCAGATGGATTTAGACTTGTTCAGTTTTGACTGAAAGTGGTTTGAGTGATTGGATTTAAATCGTTTCGGAGGGCATTTACACCTGGTATTTTCCCAATTGGATAGATATGCGATCGGAGAAAACGCATGAAGTGACCAGGAGTAAACAGGCCCATAATGTAACAAATTATGCATAATATCTGTGTAACTGATGTTTTATCTATGTATCTTATTCTCATGCAGCTACAGTGAACACAGTTCAAAAAATGCTAAATTTCACAATAACAACTTAAAGGTGCCATAGAATGGAAAATTGAATTTACCTTGGCATAGTTGAATAACAAGAGTTCAGTATATGGAAATGACATACAGTGAGTTTCCTTCTTTTGTAAATCTCATTTGTTTAAAAGACCTCCGAAGAACAGGCGAATCTCAACATAACACCGACTGTTACGTAATAGTCGGGATCATTAATATGTACGCCCCCAATATTTGCATATGCCAGCCCATGTTCAAGGCATTACACAAGCCAGTATTAACGTCTGGATCTGTGCACAGCTGAATCATCAGACTAGGTAAGCAAGCAAGAACAATAGCGAAAAATGGCAGATGGAGCAATAATAACTGACATGATCCATGATAACATATTTTTAGTGATATTTGTCTTTCTAAATGTTTCATTAGCATGTTGATAATGAACTGTTAAATGTGGTTAAAGTTACCATTGTTAATTATTCTATTCACGGAGACAAGAGAGTCGTCGCTATTTTAATTTTTAAACACTTGCAGTCTGTATAATTCATAAACACAACTTCATTCTTTATAAATCTCTCCAACAGTGTAGCATTAGCCGTTAGCCACGGAGCACAGCCTCAAATTAATTCAGAATCAAACGTAAACATCCAAATAAATATTATACTTACATGATCCGATGCATGCATGCAGCATGCATGACGAACATTTTGTAAAGATCCATTTGAGGGTTATATTAGCTGTGTGAACTTTGTTTATGCAATGTATTATAGTCAAGAGCTTGGGGGTGGGGAGCGCAAGGATTTAAAGGGGCCACGCGATGAATCGGTGCATAGTTAATGATGCCCCAAAATAGGCAGTTAAAAAATTAATAAAAAAAAAATCTATGGGGTATTTTGAGCTGAAACTTCACAGACACATTCAGGTGACACCTTAGACTTATATTACATCTTGTGAAAGAATGTTCTAGGGCACCTTTAAGATCAATAACAAATTATTTCTGCCATACATTTTTAATTGACATCCCCAGCTCAGAAAGCTTGGGCTTAAAGAAAGTCTCGTGTTTTAGACTAGTAATCATCACTTTCTATAATGTTCGTGGGCACTCAAATACAATAAAAATACAATTATTTAGAAACTAAAAAGTTAGTTCTAAGAAAAGGTCGAACACAATTTGTTTGCAGATGCCACTTTGTTTGATAATTTGTTATTTAAATACAACAATATTCATGTATGTTTATGTTTCCATAGCATCCAAATACTTGCTGTGGCTGCTGTATAAATGTGATGTGATGCTACAATCATGTGAATGAGAAAAGCAACCCCTTAATAAATGGATCACAATCATCAAGCACCACAATAATCCAGAAACACTGTCTGCTTGAATAGACAGGCACCTGTAAATATTACATCGAATACACTCTTGCTTTCGGAACACTCTGAACATACCATATGATCAGAGAGGCCTCTGATCTGTTTGATCTTACATCTATTCCCTCTGTTGTTGAGATGTAAGATCTTCCTGGATGACTGTGAGACCTGTATTCATTTTAGCCTTTGCAGGAAGACCTATAAATGCAAATATTCCATTCACTTATTGTAGCTAATCAGTTCAACGATCACTTGCATGAAGGTGAAAGGTCATGGATCCTGACATGCACATTCAACTTTCGACTCCACAGACATGAACAGCACTTCCTGTTCCTCTTTGTCTCTGATGGAGTTCTTTTCCTGTGGCCTTTCGAAATGTGATTAAAAAAGGCAGCCCTTCTCCTTTAATCTATAATGGAGCAGCCGTTATCATTTATTGTTAAATAATGCACAGGGGCCGCTGGCATCAAGTATTAATAACTTATTGAATGGTGTGAGCTCCGGTGACTTGCCTGTGGGCTCGCTGTGAACTTTGAACAGGCCAGGGAATTGTGGACACAAAAAACACAAGAAGTATATGCAGCAAAGTGCTGGAAAGTTTGTGTGTATTCAGTTGTTGTCTGCATGAGTTATTATTCATATATATTTAAATAGGTATATATCCTATATATATTATACATATATTTTAAGTTTTAAGTTTGCTTGTTGTTTATTTATTAATTTATTTAATAATTTACTTAATTTTACTTGTCACGGGATATGACACGCATGATTTATGAATCATTGTCCATCATTTTGCGAGCAAGTGGTGATAAAGAAAAATACCATGTTCCAATATTGAAAATATTTCCATTTTAAGCCATGAAGGCGAGCCAGTGGATATCACACAAACAATGTGCAAACTTTGCGTGAGAGTTATGCAGATGAAGAAGTCTCACACTCCAGTCGATAAGGCCTATTCACTACAGAAACTGAAAGTAAAACCTGGTTGAGCTTTTGGTATCTGTTGCTGCATTAACGGCGCATATTCTCTTAGAGACAATGGGAGATTAATCTAATTTATTTTCTTAATATTTCTCTTAGAAATAAGAAATATATCTATTGAAAGCTCAAAATTTCTAATCTTAAAGAACCAATTCAAATCAAAAACAGATAGCCTACTCCCTTATTATGTAATTCTTATGAAAGTTGCATTTCTCTCCAAAGGCGCGTACACTGTCCTGCGGACATGAGAGCTTTGTCAACTTCGCAGCCGACACAGACTCAGAAATCACTAATTTATTAATAAGTTATTCAAATGTATCCTTGCAATTTTTTCTGACTATGTCCAACTGCGTTCAGCACTCGCTTGGTGATGTCTGATCGCGCTCTGACAACGACAGTGATGTCTAGCGCTCATTGAAGTATAAGCGCGAGACATCACTGCCGTTGTCAGAGCGCGATCAGACCTCACTAAGCGAATGCTGAATGCAGTTGGACATAGTGGTGTTTTAGAGGTAAAAAATTATATAAATACTGTTCGGTTTCTAGCACAAACCGATCGTTTCGTGTCTTAGGACATCAATGTGCCGTCACGAGCCGCAGGGTTTAATTTGGATTCGCCTGTGCATGTTTATTGACTCTTATAAACTGTGTGACCATTGACTCGCATTATAAGACTGACAGACATCAACGGTTGGAGTTAAAAATCATCATTTATGTTCTACTGAAGAAACAAAGTCACCTACATCTTGGATGCCCTGGGGGTAAGCAGATAAACATCAAATTTTCATTTTTGGGTGAACTATCCCTTTAAGCAAAGTTTACAGATTGCCTCATTAATGTTTGCAGGTTCCCTTTTGCATTAGTTTTAAATCCAAAATATTGCCATAGGCGCTTTTACATTTAGTTTTGAAACCAAATCGTCCGCGATCGTCTTGACAGTGATCAATGCATTCTGACTCTCACTGCTGATCTGTGCTGCTACTCTCGTTCGGCTGAATTGAGCAGACGCATTCAGTTTTTAATTGTGATATATATAGCACATTTTTTTTTTAACTCTGCAGCAAACTTTTTTTTAAAAATACTTAAAAAAAATTTATTTAAAACCGTTTAACTGCTAGTATTAATCGGTCAAAATTCGTACTAACTATTAACGGTTCTATTAATCGGTCAATATGAGCATCCCTACATCAAAGCGATTACCTGTATTATCCAAATCCACATGCATGGACCTTTCAGTGTTTAGTACTGCAATGTACAAGTCTCTCCTGTCTCATGGTGTTTCTCGTGTGTTTTCAGTCGGCGCAAGCAAGAAACGTTTACTAGACTGTGGACTAGCTTTGACCGCGTGCAGCCGAATTTTTATGACCACGGACTCATTTTTCCGCGCTCAAGGGCAAAGAAGTATCTTTGAAAGGCTCACATGCTCAAGTGTGCGCGACACGGAGCAGAACGAAGGAAATAGGAATACCCGGGCCTTAACCGTTCAAAATTGGAGCTGACGTCTCACATCGGGAAATGGTCCAAGCTTGCAGGCAAATTTTGACCCCTTATGTATTATACATTAAGAAGTATAGATCTGGTGGCAGACCAAAATCTTTGAACCAAATCTGTATGTCTTCAGTTGCTAAATGTTTTTTTTTTTTTTTTTTTTTATTCAAATATATCTTTCACTTAAATATATCAAAGTGGTTCGGAAATAATAAAATAATGACTATTTTATTATTACTATTACTATTGTCATTTTATCATTATCATTATTATTGTTATTATTATTATTATTATTATTATTATTATTACTGTAATTGTTATAGATATCACTGTTGCCGTCATCGCAAAATATCATCATCATTGCCATCTTTAGCATTTCTATTGTTTTTATTACTATTGTTATTATTATTATTATTATTATATTATTATTGATATTACTATTGCTGTCATTACAAAATATTATCATCATCACATTTAGTATTACTATTATTATTATTATTACTCTTAATACTGTTGCTATTATTATTCATAAAAATGTTATTATTATTTTTACCTTTTCTGTCAACACAAAATACTATCATCACCATCCGTTGTATTAGTACCACTACTGTTATTATTGTCATTATTATCAATGCTATCTATTATTATTATTGATATTACTATTGCTGTCAACACAACTTATCATCACCATCTTTAGTATCATTATTGTTATTATTACTGTTATTATTATTACTGATATTACTGTTGCCGTCATCACAAAATATTATCATTATTATTATACATGCTATTACCATTTACATACTTCTACTATTACCCATTTGTCATTTCTGCTTACTTTTCGTTGCTGTTACTATCACTGCTGTTTTATTGTTGTTTTTTGTGTTTTGTTGTTGTGTTTTGTGTTCACCCTATGTTGTAAGTTTTGCACTCCTAATAAAAAAAAAAAAAATCTGCAATTTAATTTAAAACTCTACACATCTTATCAGTGTGCACCACTCTCCTTTTACTTAGAACATCTGCTCTTAAAACAAAACCTCAAACTTTACCTGCAAAGTCAAACTTTTGTCTGTTGGCTTTGCCTTTCAGCCTTCTGCAAGAGTTGTACTATTAATATTAAAACCGTTCCGGCTGAAGTTATTCTACAGCTTTGGCACTTTGACCTGCCTTGTTTTACTTGGATATGGAGTCATGGTGGACAAGTAAAAACTTCTTTGACCAGTAAACCCAAGAAAAATCACACATTTCAAGAAACCAATGCAATCACGTTCAATTCACTTCAGTCATGGAGACTAAATACTTAACCTCTTAAAGTCAAATCTGAATGATAATCATGCAGTGATGTGTTCCATATTCATAATTCAACAGTGTGCCTCTCATTCTGATGACTACCCCATATCAGGTTGATGAATAATGCATGATGGGTTGTTTTTTCATATTCAAGCACACATATACACATTCAAGCACTCAGCTTGCAAAAAGAATGTTTTTGATTATTTTTGCATTAATCCAGATATGCACAAAAGCATGAAACTATATTTGAAAAGTTGGACAAGCATTATAAAGTAATTTTTTTCCTCCAGATTTGAAAAAAAAAAAAAAGAAAAGAAAAAAAAAAGTTTACTGGTCAAACCCAAACCTTCTCCTTTCTCATTATTATTATTTTTTTTTAAATGTAGAAGAATTGCCAAAAATAGTCACAAGTCAGGCAAACACATCTTTGGACCCTGTGCTGTAACAGTTTGCATTGGTAGCACTGGACCAGATAAGTAAAGGAACAGAGGGACGATTTTCTTCAGCCATGCTTTTGGCTTTACTGGTCTAGTAAATGTAGTCTAAGGACCTTGGTTTGTTGACTAATGTCAGCAAACTAAATTAAATATCACACACAAGTTAACACACTGTTGGCTGTTTTTCATCTGCTGTAAACATCCATGATAGAAATTCTATTTTCTAGCTAGTTTGTAAATTGAAAGCTTAAACAGAGTTGCTGGGCAACCGTGGACCAGTTGCCAAACAAGCATTACTGCCAATTATGGTGGGCATAGGAAGTGGCATGCCTCTTTTTTTTTTAATGTCACTTTCTCTTAATGTGAAGGATAATTTTAATCTTTCATGCTTTTTTGTTTATATATTGTTGTTTACTCATTTAAGATTCACATCAATCCCAGACTGATTGTAAGTATACACACACACACACACACACACACACACACACACACACACACACACACACACACACACACACACACACACACACACACACACACACACACACACACACATATATATATACAATATATTCTTGTCTTACTAGACTGTAATGAAAATAATAAAATAAACTTGACTTCACTTGACATCTCAAGACAAAGAGGATGTATGACTCTTATTTACCAAGGCCACTAACCAGCAGGACATATATGCAATATTAAAATATTAGGCACATAAATGTCTGTACTCAAATAGACTAAATAAAATTTAAATATAAACTGAATAATAATAACTGATATCTGGAACAGCAGCATGATTGCAAGTGTGACAAGAGTTCAACAAAACAAGCTAATATTAAGTAATTACATTTTGGACACAATATCGCCAGTTACATTGTCAACAGAATTACAATCATTGTGAATCTCCTGGAAACACAAACACACAATAGTGGCGTTTTGTTCCTGGATGAACACAGTCACTTGTGTCATTCCTGAATGAAGCCACATTTTTGAATCAATCAGTTGAATGATTGATTCAGTGACTCACTCAAGTCTGACTGTCACTTCTTTTGTTCCTGAATGAAATCTTCATAAGTATAAGACTGACAGGTTTCTGACTGAAACCTGCAAACACAGTCAATTGGAGTTGACCAATTTTAACTTCTTGTTTATTATACTGTTATAAAAGCAATATCACAGTCACAATAGTACTGAAAGCACATAGTAAGTCACATGCAGATATTCAGAACCAAAGCCCTCTTTCTCGTGTGATACTGCTTGATTGCAAGAAAAGGGCTGACACAATAAATGTAAAGGTGCTATTAGCATGTCTTCTGGAAAAAAAGAGAAAAAAAATCAAGTGAACACCTGTGTACCGTGATGAAGATTCTTAGAAGTTTTGAAGAGTCATTGAAGACTTGTGATAAAGAGAAGAGCCATCTGCTTTGCCGTTTACACATCACTGATAGTGAAAACCATGTAATAATTCATATTCATGAATTTGAGGAAATCATTCAATCCCCTTGCTGCAACATGACCAAAAGGAAATCGGGGGCAAGCACCCACGATTAGATGTGGCACAGAAGGAGGCTCTCAGCTAAACGCTGCTCGAAGGTGTTGGTTTCAGAAGAACACTGATGAAAAATAATGGTGCCATTGTTCTCTGATATTGCACCTTGCTATTAGATTTACCTGATATGGGAGCGTGGAGTGTGTAGAGGGGGAAGGTTGATCTCTTTAGGTAATTAGGTTTGCCTGGGTATTATTGCTGCAGATCCGAGCCTTGAGGGGTGGTTGCTTGGTTGCTAATCATTTGAAGCCTTGGCTGGAACCGAAGATGTTTGGTTGCACAGAGGAAGCCGCCCGGCCTTTGGTTAAGCTTGTTAAGGAGGGGGCAGGGAGGTTACCGTTATTGAAGGGAAGAGAGCAAAAGAGATTAAGTGAGGGCAATAAATATGATGACTTAACCACATTGCACATCTCTCACAGGTATAATGGTCCCTGCCGTGCCAACTGTGATTCAATTACTTCATAATCTAGTGAACAGTGTATGTGACATGACAGGTTGGTTATTACCTTCTCCACAAAGCCTGGTATTTGTATTTGTCTGTGTGTCAGATTTTTTTCTGGGATAGGATATTTGTGATGATGTATGTCTACACGAGCAGGATGTTATGATACAAGCACTTAAGAATACATTTTAAAGCTCTGGCTTGTTTGTAAGCTGCCGAACGGAAAGAAAGGTCGATAGATACAGAGTTATGTCTGCTTCTATACATAGAAATTAGTTTGAGAACCTGGACTGTCATTGGGGATTTTTAGCATCAATACCGATCTCAGCATTGGACAGCCAACGCAAGGGAGATTGTGATACTGCATGTGTTCAATTCTTCCTTCCAATATGAATGTGAATAGTTAGAAATGCAGCAGCCAGCTGAATAACCAATGGTCTAAAAGCATTTGGGAAGCAATTTTCAGAGCTTTTCAAAAGGCATTCGGAAAGTTCAAAGATACGATCCCCTGTCTGCGACTTTGGGGAAAACAGACTGGTGAGGTGCCAGTGAGGTGCTGCAGAAGTCATACGTGCTTTTTATCATCATGCAGACACAATCCCAAAGCCTGTCGTCTCAACCCAGTTATAATCACCATAGGCGACATCTTAAGGTGTTGGGAGCAGACGTTCCTCTTCAAAGACAGTGCTACGACACAAACAATAATGCCAAGATAATCAGTCCTCTCATTATGCAGTGAAGTGGCTTATTTCACCATGGTTTGAAGTGAGAAAGAGCCAAAAGCAGTCATCTTCAGATCCCAAAAGCAGACGGTTGACACAGCTCATTATACAGCTATTTGAAAACACGTCACAGAGTGAGACGGGTCACCCTTTCTGCCGCACAGGTCATTAATGACACTCTAAAATAAGGTCGAAGAAAGAAGGCAATTTCGAAACACTTGACATGGACTCCCGATTCTCTCAGCATAAGAAACAGGTTGCTTGTCTTGAATCAACAAACCCATCGGTTTGAAACGTACAGTATTACATCTCATTATGTCCCATTCCTGCTACGATTGTCATCTTGCACGGGGGCACCCCACTTAGTTTGGAATCATTATGTCTTGGTATGCAGCCTTACAGACAGCCGAACTAAGAGCTCTGCTATGAGACCGTGGAATATTTCACTTTCTGACCTACCCAAATCCAACCTTTCCTCTTATGTTCAGCAGACATCAAATTTCACACTGGGTCTCTCCATTTTGCTCAGTGGATGAAAAACAGAAACAGTTCTAATAGGCTTGAGAGGTCAGACTGCCATTTTATGTCACATTCTGTCAGCGGCTTCAAAATGATGTTAGTTGTGAGAAGGTCAGAGTGAGTGGCTCTCTAAGGGCACGTTTCAAATGTGATGGTGGAGATGGGAGCTCTTAGAAATGTGCTGTTTCAAAAAAAGGTTAGGTTTGGTGTATAACAAAAATAGCGCAGAGCAACTAAAATGGCATCATCATCAATAACAAGAAAATATGACAAAGAAAAAAAAAAAACAACAGAAAGAAAAATAAGTTGTACTGTTACTTATTTGAAAAGAAAGACATACAGCAAATTTTGGTAGCAAATTTTATGATAAAAGTACTTTCATGTGTCAACTGTAGGGTGGGTGCATTACTTTATCACTGCCTCTCAGTAGTTCTAGTGTTGTTGTTGTTAAAAAAAGTTTAAGTAGTTAAAACCAAAGTACTCAAAGTACTAAAATTACTAAAACTGAAATAGAAATGCACAGCAGAAGTTTATTTTTTCCAAGTGCATTTTACCAATTCCACACTACATCAATCTTAATAACAACTATTAATTTTATATTTAATCCTTTATAAGTTTTATATAATTGTTCATGAAGGCTGGAAATGAAAAATGCCCTATATTCAGGTGTGCATAATTATTAGGCAGGTTTTCTTTTACAGGATAAATGAGCCATTGAGACTGAAAACTCAAAAATGAGAATGATGCAATACTTATGCAATACTAGAAACTGTTAAGGCATGACCAATGAACAGCAAAACGTGCATTGGGTCAGCAGGGTCAGAACAAAGCAGGTGGAGAATGAGAGAGACGTGTTAACTGCAAAAGAATTAAGGTGAAGAATTAAGTGTGAAACCATCAGGAACCCTTTAGTCTCCAGCGCCACAATTTTACAGAACTGTGTCCTACCTGGAGTCTCCAGAAGTGCAAGGTGTCAGGATCTCTGAGACTTAGGTTAGGTAAAGAATCCTAAAAAATGACCCCCATAAAATAAGAATCACAAGCTGAAGTGTTGTAAAATATATAGGCTTTAAAGACAGACAGATTGAGAGTGACTCTTGAAGGACCAGCACCACTTCCTCTTGTGCCACTGTTTAAAGAATTTATCTTCTAGAATCTGGCAGTAAGTTTTGGAAGATCATTTTTATTCCATATCGGCTCATTTTGCCTGTAAAAGATAAACTGCCTAATAATTCTGCACACCTGTATATAAGGCGTTTTCATTTCCAGCCTTCATGAACAATTATATATCACTTATAAATGATTAAATACAACATTAATAGTAGTTATTAAGATTGATGTGGTTTGGAACAGGTAAAATATGCTTGGGAAAAAAAAAAAAATGATCAGAATATCAACTTGCCTAGTAATTCTGCACACGACGTAAAACGAAATAGAAATATTAAAAAAAAAAAAAAACAATAAAAATGACATTGCAAAAAAATTTAAATGAAAATATCAAAATAAAAGTTTTAATAAAAGTAATATTTAGTTGTAAATATTAAATACTATAGTAAATAAATACTAAAATAACACTCAATGTTTTAAAATATATAATCATGTCCTGTATATCTCTAATAAAAACTACATGCTTGAAATGTAATTGTACAAAGTATTTTATCCTTAGCATGCTAAAAAGGCAGTTGGTTAAAAGAGCTCTTTAAACCAAAAGTGCGATGCGGGGGAGAGAAGAAAAAAACTAATTACTTTGTTTCTTTGTCACCCCCTCTCTCCACTAATATGAGTTCACTTCTAAAGAAAAACACATTTTTGTGATATAATTGGTATTTTGCCACCTGCCATTTCAACTTTTTTCTCAAACCACTTCACTTAAGGTTTTAACAGGAGTTGGGTTTGCAACAATCATCCCTGTGTCCAATTATAATTTTCATATTATTTGAGGGACAAAAAGCATATGGATTGGCAGATAATGAGAATAATATATCCATGAAATAAACTAAAGTGTGAAGTAACTTTATGGCTGAAGATATAAATCCACAGACTTTCCAGGGGGAGAGGTGGATTAATTTGTTTTAATGTTTACAAGAAAAGCTGTATTTTTGTACTGTCCTTGCATTTGTTATTCCTTGTCCTTTAAATATTATTTTTGGAATTAAAAAAAAAAAAGGGTAAGCAAGCAAATACATACTTATCATCTTCAAATTTCAAAGCATGTTGATTACACAATTGGATAGCATAACATGCCATTTATTTTGCTGTGCACTGTGAAAATGAAGCCTGTAACATTCCCAGTCAAAATCACGATCCCATTAAATCAAATGATAAGCACCATTTTCCTTCCTGTGTTGACATGAACAAAAGTATAATGTAGCAAAGACTGTGAATTTGGCAATGTTTAGAAGCACACTAGCATATATAGATGGAATATAAAAGTCGCAAAACTCTCATTTTGATTTTATGGGGTCTTTAAGGCTTTGAAAATGTCACCCATAATCTAGGTTTTAACTGCCAGAGTCTTTGTTGACCTGTACTGAAAAAGCATAACTGTCTCTTACTGGGCAACATAATACTTTGCAATTTGTGACTTGATGCTTTGTTGAATAATTCGATTTCTGTTGATGCCGTCTGCAAACACAAGCTACTTCAAATGTATGCACTGTTAGAGCTGCTTTACCTTTGGCTGTTGAAAGAAGCGTAAAGAAAAACAGAATTGTGAGAAATGAGAGTACAGAAAGAACAGCAAGAAAACCGCATCACCAAGAATGTATGGCAGGGCAGAACATTGGTCTTGAAAACAAATTATGAAGAGGGATATGGGGAGGGGGTGGCAGAAATATCACCAATGTTTCCCATGCGCTCTATGTTTCTCTCCTTAGGACAGATATCCTATGGGCTTACAGCACAGAAAATATGGGAAAAAAAAAAAGACAAAACAAAAAGCCACCGAGAACTGATGAGAGAAAGGAATAACATAATAAAGTAAATCTATTAAAAAGCCATCTGAACATTAATAAATGTAATGATTTGATTATAACACGTTATCCCAGCCCAGCGGCACAGGCTAAAGTGTTTTTTTATTTTTATGCTCCTCTATCAATAGAGGAAATGAAAAAGAACATGAGAGTGCAGAGGAAAACGAAACATAAAAACTATTGCTGTTTCCTCCCCTCCCTCTGTTAATGGGATTTTCTCCCTGTCGCTGATGCGACTGAGGTAGGAACATTATTTGTCAAGGGAAGCGATGTGGAGATGGGACAAAGTGCAACAAACATTGCTTTGGCTTTACCTTCCTCTCCATCTACCATTTCTAGTGTTCCTCCTCTTAAGAGAGCACTTCGGAGACCTCAGATTCATGAACCCCATTAGAGGTACAGCTATCAAGTGATTTAGTGGCAAACTGTCCACAGTGTGAAGAGACTATATTGCACACTTTTGGCCTGTCCTCGTGCTCCTGCCCCCAACATATGGCCACTCACCTTCAATAACCCAAGAGATAAAAGCAATATTTCCAAACCAGACCTATCAGGAAAATAAATATGGCACCTTGGAGAAACCAACACTGCCACATTCTCCTTGCCCTAAAGCGTCCCATGTGTAAGGTCTGATTAAATTCAGACAGGTGTACATTGTGTAACAATGTTCATTGCTTTTCTTAAGCAAAGATGACACAAGTTTACTTATGTGCAGAAGCATATTTATGGAAGCTTGGTTGTGTCATGGAATTAAAAAAAAAAAAGTAATTGCAAGTTAATTGTGATATTTAAACTCGCAATTGCAAGAAAAAGCTGAATTGTGAGCTAAAAGTCACACTTTTTATTTTTTATTCCGTGGCAGAAACAAGCTTCCTTACATATTAGTATAATAATTAATTGCAATGAATCTAATAACATTTTGTAGTAAACCTGTTTGAGAAAAGTAAACATTATATGAAGTATGTACGTACAGTATTTATACAGTTGAGTGCATAGATTTGCATACACCTTAAGTATAAGATTTATTTTTTATTTAAAGATTTGTTTATTATTAAAACATTAAGACAAATCACAAAAATGGCATTTTTTAGTATTGTCTGATTACACTATCATTTATTAAAACTGTTAATTATTATTTTGTCTTGTGGGAAAAATGTAGCTCCTTAAGTGAAGTAGAAATTAAAGTCTCTTATGCTCACCAAGGCTTCAGAAATAATTCTAAAATGCTGATTTGGTGCTTAAGAAACATTCTTATTACCATCAATGTTAAAAAAAAAAGTAGCTTAATATTTTTGTGGAAACATTTATTTTGTGATAATTTTATTTCAGGATTCTTTGAGGAATACTAAAGATAAATGTATTTTAAATGTAAAGTTTTTGTAACAATGTAAAAGTCTTTACTGTCACTTTTAATTATCTCATATCACTTTTATTGCATCCTTGTATTCAAGTATTCATTTCTTCAAAAAAAATCTGACCCAACTTTGAATGGTGCTATATCCTGTACCATTATGATGGACCTGCCATCCATCCAGGGTGTATTCCCGCTTTCGTCCCGAGACACTGCGATAGACTCCAGAACCACCACAAGCAGTTTGGAGAATGGATGGATGGATATACTGTAACAGGCAGAGAAGTATTTGACTTTGTTAAGTTCCCCTTCTGGATTTATAAATCAATGAGCCTTCAAGAAGATCTTTCACCATTATTTACTGATAAAAACAGCAGTATGCCTCACTGTTGTGTGCCTGCTCATCATACAGCAAAACACAAAATCCATACAGAACACAATCAATTCCTCATTATAAGATGGTATCCATCAACCCTGCTGAATAAATTGTGTCTATATTACGTGTTTAAAGTATTATTTTTCCTCATCAAAGTTTGCATGTGTATCCGTATATGCATTTAAATGATCCATTACCATACCTTTCTGCAAAGGGAACCCCTGTTGGAGAAATGAATGGCACGGTCATGTCTCTTAGTGGACTTTCAACTGTCAGCCGTTTAGATCCCACTGGATCTTACAGGCATGGAGCTGTCATTTAAGCTCTGACAACCCAGATAGAAGCCCACGGACACGCTCCTGTCTTAGCATGGATTACGCGGATGAGAACCCCAAGGGCTGGAGTGATGGACACAGTGTAGCAGCAAGGCTGGGATCTGTGTGATGACAGTCTGTAATTAACACAGACATTTGAGTCTTAGGTAATGAGTGATAATAACAGAAGCAGACAAGCGTATGTTTGTGTAATTGTGAGATGGTGGCGGCTCCTGGCACAATGTCACAGTGTGTAAGTAGTGGGCCATAATTATGACCTGCGTTTCAATTATGCCTAAAGAGACGTGACTCTGTTCCCAAACTGCTGATTACTTGAATGCTTGGCAATGATAATTTGGTAGATATAAAACTTTACAAAGGATTTGAAATTTCTGTGACACTGGGGAAGTTACATCTTTCTTTTTCACTGCTATTATAGATCATTCACTGCAACAGTGTAAACAGAAGTGTATTTGTGCTACCTTCATCTCACGGAAGCCAGACTGACTGTGATTGCTGTGAAATTCAAGAGACTCCTAAAAAATAAATACACAGAACACAAATCTCAGAGCGTGGTTTAGACGACCTCTGAGTGGATTCCAAATTGGATTGTGTCCAATATGACTGGCACATGTCTAATATGTGATAGACATATCCCATCATCCTCTCTGTCTGAGGAATACAAATGATAGCTGACATTGTGCAGTACAGGCTCTGTATTATTACATGAATGATGTTTCACTTTTATACCTTGATGGGATGTGTTATGATTCCATGTAGATGAAAAAGCAAAAAAAAAAAAAAAAAAAACCCTTAAAAAAACATGAATGAATGAGTGCATACATAAACTGAACTGAACTATTCTAAACTGATGATCATTTAATGTGAGGATAAGCCTATCTGCCATTTTACCTGCTATGCTCTCTGTGAAGAACGTCAAAGTGAACATGTTTTTTGCAGCGTTTAGCAATGTGGCCAATCACAGACATATCTGTTGAGCATGTGAATGCAATGGCCAACCAGATGTGTTTAAGTTAGTCAGAAGTTAGTCTGCATGGTCGCAAATCCTTTTATTATAACCAAAGTATAAACACAATATCAATAACAGATTCACTGCACAGTTTAGACTTTGTGTACCTCACATTGTAATTAAAGCTTCAGTGATTATAATGGCAGAGATTTTTGCTCGCTTTCAGTATATAATATAGCCTATATTGTCCATGCTGCTAACATGCACATTACAGAGTTTCTGGATTGACAGCCATATTTAAATGTGCGATTGAATCCGACAGACAGTGATAACCACAGAAATGGATGGAACAAAACAATCTGATACTCTAGGCCAGAGGTGTCCAAACTCGGTCCTGGAGGGCCACTGTCCTGCAGAGTTTAGCTCCAACCCCAAATAAACACACCTGAACCAGCTAATCAAGGTCTAATTAGGCATTCTAGAAACTTTCAGGCAGGTGTGTTGAGGCAAGTTGGAGCTAAACTCTGCAGGACGGTGGCCCTCCAGGGCCGAGTTTGGAAATCCCCGCTCTAGGCTTATGTCAAATGATCTGTGCATTAAGTCTTAGAGTGTAAGTGCAACATTACAGGGGTGGTGAATGAACCCAGGGGAACACACCAGTGGAGCTGACGCAGGGAGGAGCCAAGGTAGAGCCCTGATGGGTCTATTAGATGGAGCATGGGGGCCGACCGACGGAGGACCAGGTGAAGACCCCAGAGACAGTAACAAGGCGATGGCCTGGGGTGACATCGCCAGCTAAGAAGTCCAAGGCCATGCTGCTGGCTTGAGAAAATTAGGTGGAGATGGGTGCCTGGCAGAACAGGATGACACTAGAGGGTGTGAGGACAACGGAGGAGCCGGTGGGAAGAAGGAGCCTGATGGAGATGAAGGGGTGGAGGGCTGAGGTGCAGCCTGTGAAACAAGGATGATGAGTGACCAAGGCAGAGCTTTAGAGACAAAGGAGACGAGTGGAGCCCGAGTAATGGCAGACCATGGCGCAGCTGAGGGAGCGCAGAGCCAAGGCAGAGCCGAAGGGCTGACAGTCCAAGGTGGACTGTCAGACTTGGGCCTGGAGGCCTGAGGTGTAGCCAGGCTCCACGAAGTTACTAAGAGCAGATTGAGGAATCTGTTTTCTCTCCTAATCTATGCATACATACAGTAATTATAATATAATACATAGCCGAATGTCCAATAAAGCTGTTCTTATTTACATATTTTCTGTCAGACAACGGAACGGGTATGATATAGTGACATTACCCAACAATCCAAAAAGTAGCTAGATTTGTCTCTAGTCGTGTTTTTGAAAAGAAAGAAAGAAAGAAAGAAAGAAAGAAAGAAAGAAAGAAAGAAAGAAAGAAAGAAAGAAAGAAAGAAAGAAAGAAAGAAAGAAAAGTCGCTATAGGGGTCTGAAAAGTTGCTAATCTAGTGGCAAAGTCTAAAGTGGCAACACTGGAAACATTTATTATTATCAATGTTGAAAACAGTTGTGCTATTTTTTGTGGAAATGGTGGTAATTCAAGGATTCTTTAAATATAAAGTTTAAAGCTTAATGATGCTTTTACGTTGCTTTTTGTCTTTTTATGAGCTTGACAGCCCCTTTCAGTGAGGAAAAAGAGCAGATCAGACATTCTGATAAATTAGTGTTTAGAAGAAAATAAGAAATTCATAGGAGATAGGAATTACTTGAGGGTGAGTAAATGTTGACAGAATTTTCAATTTTTTTGTGAACTATCCCTTTAAAACATTAAGTAAAATATTCCTTTTTGTTCAGATTTAATAATTTCTTCATTCCCTCCTATCCACACCTTTTCTTTTCCCAAGCAAAGGCGTTTATTCCTCACCTCGCCAGATGAGAAATATGCACTGATCTGCTCGTGTACATCCAATAACCACCTGAATCACCCGAGCCTGACTAACAACAATTCCCAAATTCTCCCTGGCAGGTTATTTATTTATTGCCAGATTTAGCAATAGAGTGGGCAAGAGATTACATCATCAGGCTGTGAGCGAACTGCACAAGCATTAAATTGGATTGAATCCTATTATTGAGTATATTTCTAACTTGGTTATTTGTTTTAACATTCCAGGGAAAAAACTTAGAAGGACTTGCTCATAGATGCTTGAAATTCAAAGCCAGTGGCACAGGGGAAGGTGGATTGGGAGGAACTCCATTTTTTGCTTTACAGGATTTTTGGTTAAAGCCTCTATAGTGTCACTAGAGACTAAACACAATGCACATATTGATCATTCCTTAGTAACGTCACATGTATTCATTCTCAAACAAGTTGCGTCAGCCTTTACATATACACTCGTGTAATCACTGCCTGCTCCTCTGAGCCTTGTAAACGGCTATTCATTGTGTGTGGATACAAGGAGTAATTACATTATGGCAGTCGATTAACATTGGATTGATTCTACAGTGTAACTGCAGGACATCCTTGAACTAG
Organism: Chanodichthys erythropterus; assembly: GCF_024489055.1. Classification (NCBI taxonomy): domain Eukaryota; kingdom Metazoa; phylum Chordata; class Actinopteri; order Cypriniformes; family Xenocyprididae; genus Chanodichthys; species Chanodichthys erythropterus. The sequence goes on along the minus strand of NC_090221.1, from coordinate 13,011,360 downwards.
ATCTGAATAGAGAGAGGAATGCCTTAAGTGCATTTTAAAATTCAGCCATAATTATGCATATACTGCAAACTAATTAAGAAACTGTGAACTCCTTGCCCCTAATTTCATTCTTTGTGTGACTGGGAATCGTATTTCACATGTCCCACATGTCATTATACATTTCTCAGTTGCAAATGCCTGGTCACAGCTTTCTTCACAGAGCTAAAGAGAGAAAAGAGAAAAATTGGGGCCGCAACTTCAGCGCGGAAAAAAAAAATATCTCTGACTACTCACTATTTCAAAGTCATTATAGTAATAATCTAAAAAGTCCCATCCAGAGAGAAAAATATGGGCATTTTTATAATTCAATACATGTAATTTATGACTGCAGTAATCAGGGTGTATTTCCTCTGGGATGCCAGCGTATCGCCTGAAAGGAAACAAAAGTCATAAATGAAATCTCAGTTATTAAGCTCTTTTGTGACTACGATAACAGGCTTCAGAGAGCAACATCCTCAGCCATTAGACGAGATGTCTCTCACACCCAGCCGAGAGTTTTGAGCCACCACAGCTGTCAATGACAGTAACACACCCCTCCTCAGATGGAGGCAAGAAAAAAAAAATGGGTGAAAATCAACAGCAACTTTACCCAAAGTGACACATGATGCCAGCAGTAACCTGCCTCGCTTTCACAAGATTACTGGTCTGTGAAGACTGTAAGCACTCTTCTGACAAGTGTTGGGGGGCGGGGGATGATATTGGATCCATCTGGCTTCCTGAGTTTTGGGAAGGCGATGACACCCTCTCATACATTTGTAGAAAAAAAGTGTGCTGGAGAGTGTGTGTGTCATTTTCCTCTGTGCAGGTGCTGTGCACATCCAGAAACAGAGGACACTGGAAGATACAAGAATATTTCTGTAGTTGTCATCTCCTAGTTATTTCATGAGAAAATATTAAAAATATTAAATACATTTTGTTGTGAAGACCATTATTTTTTTAACACATTAAATTTACAAAGTATGTTTTTTAGCCTCAGAAATGATGGTACACTCAGACAGAATAGCTAGACTTGGGATAAAATGAATAAAATAATAAAACAAATAAAAAAATAAGTATAACAAAAAATAAAAATTAATATTAATTTTATCTGTGATGCAAATAAAATGTTTAAAGCATTTGAACCGTTAAAGCATTTAAGCTAAAACATCAGAGACAAAAAACTGACAAAGAGCTCACTTATGGAGGGAAAAAAAAAAATACTTAAAACTACTTAAAACAGAAAACAATTTGTTAATGTAGCCAACTATAGAATAATATATCAATTAATAAATAATTTTATTTCTTATTTCTTTTTAATATATATATTATTTTGTATTTCTGTTATCTGATTGCATTCTCCATTGTAGAATTAAACATTAGGAGTGTCTATTTACACTAAGTGCAAAATACCCATCACAAGTGACTATTTGATCTACAAGTAAAGTAAAAGAATATTTTAAAATCGAACCTTTATTTATTTCGTGATGGCCAGCTGACTGTATACTAATCCATTATTTTTTTATCTATTAATTTGCTTTCTGCTACCAAAACGAGCGCTGTACTCTCAACTCCACGTAACACATTTTACCAACATCCAGTTCTGCTGAATTTCCACCAAAATCAGTGCAACAGAAATACAAAATAGTCTGCTCACACCATCTGGGCTGAGCCATGATTATCAATCCCTCCACCATTGATGGGTTACATGATTGTACAGGACATAGTTTGTTCAGCGAGCTGGCGTTCAGTTAGGTTGAACCAACGCTGACCTCAGCACCTGAGGAGATCCTCTAACACCCTCAGATACCCAAAGCTTAGCTCTGCTAGCGCAGCGGTGTCCAACTTAATCACGCGCCTCGCTAATACTGGACACCACAGAGCCTCCTTATGTCTAGTGACAGATGCGTAGATTTATTTCATTAAGGTCTATGGTGTAGTATATAAACAATCTCAAGCATTATATATATATATATATATATATATATATATATATATATATATATATATAACAAATGCAATATATAAACCATGATTCTTACCCCTCATGATAAGTAATGTTTAATAGAAAGTCTTTTAACAGATCCAATAGTCTCAGAAAGACATTAGACTGTCATTGACTACATTGTATGCGCGGTGATAATCAAAGCTCCTAATGGCACTTAGGAGTTGTGGGTAACTGAAGGGGAGGGGAGCACTCAACACTACCCCAGTGACATATCAAAATGTGCACTTTGGGTGAAGTTCTCAACCTTACATCAAATGACTTCTACGTCATCATCAAAGGCTGGCTAAATGTCTGATTGTGTCAGATGAGCTGCACTTCCTAAGGGCCAGAGGATTTTCAAAAGCATAAATCTACCTTATTATGAAGTCCTCACATTTCAGATAGTACCTCTACTACAGCCAGACTTTGACACTCATTCTAGGAAGCAACATCAACACTAATAAATAAAAGATAAATTATTAGAAAATAAACCAATAAAAGAACATTCCAGTAAATATATTTTAAAAAAATTGCTGGCAGAAGACTGCATTTGTTGTTACCAGATTTGCCTTAGGTGAGGGAAGAAATGTCCTGATAATGATGTTAAAAACAAGAAATCTGAATTTTAAAATATCATCTTGCTCATGCTGTAGGTTCCTAATTATTTCTTGTGCCCTTATTCTGTTTTCGAACATTTTGAAGCATAACAATTAATGAATTAGATTCAAGGGGAATCACACTCCTGCTTTGCCTTATGCTGCCATTTGAAAACATAACTTTTGCCAATTTAGCAGTAGAGATGTCACGAAAGCTCGGAAAAAGAGAGAGACTGAGATGTAACAGTGGTCAGGTACATGATCCGTTCACAGCCTTTTATCATTAAATGTTCCTCAGCAGCATTTTCCAGACTTTATGGGTTTTGCTTTCATTTCAAGGTTGAATTTCCTAGCAAAATAAAACTTCAAATGGGCAAAAGTAATTATGTAGACATAGCAGATTTTTCCTCCATCCTATTCTCACCCTCTCTAGCTTTTCCCTTTCCCATTTTAATTAGTCTTTCAGTACGTTCTTGAAGATCCTGCTTTTTAATGAAGGCAGCTTTCTGCAGCTGAGCTGTGCCTATCATCATAACCATCACATCCCCGTTAGACACTAGGAAAAGAAATGTAATTAAAAAGATATCAGAATGCCTGACAGGCTACAATCTTCTCTTTTTTCTCGTTTTCAATTACAGATCTTTATGGACTTCAACCACTCAATCAGTGATATCCTGACATTGTTCCAACAATATCCTGACAATGCTCAAACAGTGTGGTACTAGCGCGTCACGCTTGTTCTCGTTTTTTTTCCCTGCAGTCCGAGCAATATGACATCATGCAACAAACAAAGCAGAACGTGAGCTTTCAAGTTGCTGATTTGATGAATGTACTCCACTGAAGCATTGACTCAGATGTTCAACGCTGGGATGATTGTCTAACTCTACAGACTTGCATATCTGCGGGTACATCAGCGAGCTGTGGTGGATCTCCCAAAAAAGTATGAGGAATTTATCCTCCAGGTTTTCTATTCTGAAAATAATGAAGCACCTTGAAGAAAAACTTTTCAAAACTTCATTGTCTGATCATGTTTCCAAATCATACCTAAATTCTCTGACATTGACATTCAAAATGTCTTCAAATCAAAGCTGTTGTACAGAAGCTCTCTTGAGTGGAGTCTTTTCAAAAGTTAGCTCTAATAATGCTTTCACTCCAAGCTGTCTGACGTGGATGAGAAGAGAGGCACGGGGAAGGGTGAGGAGTGCAGATGGTTGCGAATAAGGGCCACATTCTGTAGGTAGAGCAAAGCTGGATTTGAAATAAATTAACTGTGGGACTGCTCAGTGTCTTAGTATCTCTGAATTGTTTCTGACTTTGTATTGCAGATTTCCCATAATGCCAGTTGAGTGCAGACAAAAGAAATGGAGCTTGAGAAAGAAAATGAGGGAGCAAAGGAGAAAAAGAAAGAGAATATCAATATGCAGAGCATTATCCATTCAAGGTGAGGTGCAAGTTTTATCCCTGTGGGCTTTAAATATATCTGACGGTGTGTCATTCATATGCTGAGAAGATTATAAAATACCTGCTCTTCTCATCGTGCTGATGCACAGAGATTACAACGTGGCAGAAACGGAGGGAGATGATGTCACGAGGACGATGTGAAATTAAGACATCTCGTGCTGTGGAGATCAAAAACATTTTAGCAACTCTCCCGAGAGTGAGAAAGCAAGCAAAACATGTAAGATAGGTAACCGCACTTTCACGTTCAGTTTATAAGCACGTCAACTTGCTTATAAATGCAAAATGATTTTATAGATTCTGATTTTCTCACCAACACATTCATATAAACTGGGTTTAGTGCACATTTAAGGAGCTTTAAAAAGGACAGAAAATCTAATCTGTACAAAAACAGTACAAAATGCATTTCTCAATTTAAAGTGTGAAAGAGAGAAAGAATCAAAGAGTTTGCCTGTAATCAGTACCTCCTGGAGTCAGACAGTCAGTCTGATGTCAACAAGAGAACTGCTGTTTTCTGGAGAAATCTAATTTTCGGGTAGACTAATTTCTTCATTATAGGTTAACAATTATCCCGGGGTGAGTGGAAATCCAGATATGGAAATCAAACGACAAAAAAAAAAAAAAAAAAAAAAAAAATGGGGTGAGAAAATATTAAGAAACTACAGTTAAGATAAAGCAGTTAGAAAGAAAGGTTGTTCATATTTCCTCATTGATATGATAACAATAATTGGAAGCTTTTAAAGCTTTCTTTTTCTTTCTTCCTTTCTTTACAAAGAAAGACTTCACAAAATGAAATAAAATCACAATTTAATAAAACAATTCAGTTCAGACAATCGTTGATTCGGAAACAGAAATAATACATGTAATTCATAAAACTACTGCTCGACTAACTTGATTTTTCACTTATTTAGCCACATTTCTTTTTTTTTTTGCAATAAATTATGGATCCATGGTCAGTTTTATCTACTTTATGCAACAGTGCATTGATTGTGCTTGAGGACAGAGTGGAAGGTACAACACAAGGTCTTTTTCAGACTGTTGTGTGTGCAGCAGCATGTTTTCTATGTGATAAGAAACCAGCAAATTAAATCAAACGAAGTCGCTTCATATTAGCAAAGCAAATTCTATTAAACCCAGGATTTTCTTTAGCTCAAACTCATCACATTTCTTTCCAGGAATGATAAAACATACCTTAACCTGTTTTTTTTTTTTTTGGTGGTCTTTTTAGGCCATTGCTCATGTTCTGTTGACACGATCATTTCAAAGTTAGAAAAGATTTGCTGAAGTCTCCCGTTTGAACTTTCTAGAACTTCCTAAATGCCATGCTGAGATGATGCAGTGTTGTGCTGAGATATATATTTTGTGACGAAAGTGCAGGTTTGCAGAATTCTCCTTCTTAAGAACGGTGTGGGGTTTGAGGGTGTCTTTACGCTGTTGATTTAGCTCTCTTGAAAAGTAGACAGGGAGGAAAAGCTAGGAAGAGGGAGAGTTTGATGATGTTCTGTCAGTTAGATTAACTTACTGTATTAAAGGAGCTGGGACGTGGGGAGTTCGGGCGTCAGCGTTGAGTACCCAGCAGTCTCTGGGCCCCAAAAGCACAGCCTCTTCTGAAAAGCCTTCCTGCTTTACCCCTTGTTATTTCCCCCATTAGTGAAATCTCCCAGGATGCACTAGAACATTTGTCTCCATTAACAATTTAGGTTACAGGAGGGTTGGGCTTTGTGCGTGCTGCGGGAGAAAACTTTTCTCCAGCTTTTACTGATCCAATTACAGCCTTAATGCTGTTCTTTGAGGATTGCAAAAAGAAAGCCCAACTGTATGCTTTCCCCCAATGCAACTGTGTGAAAATGTACTGGCTTTTGCTCGGAACTGACCAGTTTATTTTCACCAATGATTCAGATGTTTTTTTTTTTCTCCTACATTTTTATTACACAAATAGTATAGTATAAATAAAATTTCATTCACATTTACATGTTTTGACTTACTGTAAAAGGAAAAAAAAATCTAAAAATAAATTTAACACGTATTGAGAATTTGTATACACTGTGGTACATATATCCATGAACTTACACTCCATTAGATTATATTTGTGGCCCCCCACCATCATGGCAGATTGCTTGCTTCTCTCCTCACTTTCCATTTTCAATGTTGTTGGCAATGCTGTCTGAAATAATAACAATAACAGCTCTAATGGAAATGAAGAGGTTGCTGTCCACTGCACAAGTGCAAAGGCTTTGGAAATAACCTGGACTTTCAGATCCAGGAAGGAAAGAAGAAAGAAAGAAGTAATGCAATTGGTTTCACAAACTAACAATGTATAATACTTTTACACCACTTATTAATTTAGGTTAATATTAATTTATAAATATTGTTCATTGTTAATACGTAGAACATTAACATATGCCAAGATTAATAAATTCTGTAAAGTTATTTTTACTGTTATTTTATGTTATTTTTTTTTACTCTTTCATTAACTAATGTTAAAGTGTTAGTTCACCCAAAAATGAAAATTCTGTCATTAATTACTCACCCTCATGTCGTTCCACACCCAAAATAAATTTGTTCATCTTCGGAACAAAAATGAAGATATTTTTTATGAAATCTGAGAGGTATTTGACACATCCATAGACAGCAATTTAACCACCACTTTCAAGGTCCAGAAAGGTACTGAAGACATGGTTAAAATAGTCCATGTGACTACAGTGGTTCAACAAAACAAAAATAACGACTTTATTCAACAATATCCTTTTTTTCTGTGTCATTCTCCTATGCTGTTTACATTCAGCGCATCAGAACCTACGTCTTGACCTTAAGTGGTGGTTAAATTGCTTTCTATGGAGGAGTCAGATACCTCTCGGATTTCATAAAAAATATCATAATTTGTGTTCTGAAGATGAACAAAGGTCTTACGGGTTTGGAACGACATGAGGGTGAGTAATTAATAACAGAAATTTCATTTTTGGGTGAACTAACACTTTAACATGTTGAACCTTATTGTAAAGTTCTTCCCATGTTTAAAATGACAATGAAAAACTACATGAACAAACCTGCCAAAAGTTAACAAGTTGTTAACTTTAAACTCATTATGTTTAATGGTTGTGAAGCTCTCAGTTACTCACGCTGTCTTCACAATGGGACAATCCTCCCTGTATTAAGAAAATGAGTAACACATGCTGTCCAAGTAAATTTTTTGCTTAGCAAAAAGCTTCTATTTTCTTGAGATTCATCACCATATGAAGAGCTGAAAAATTCAAGATACTGTTGCCCATGAATGGCTCCCCCTCACCAAACCAGTCAATGTAAGACTGCTCTGAATATCCTCACTTAAATCATGCTTCTTTTGTGATTTGAGGCATATTTCACCAATGCAACAATCATAAAACCTTAAAATGCAAGATTGTATAGTTTGGCAGAAAACCTCTCACCTGAAGTAAAAATTTGAGATACTTAATTGTATATATATAACCCTGCCATTTGAATCTTAATGTTAAAAACTTAAGGGAGCTGCATACTAGCAAACCATCATACAAGCATTTTTTATGTGAATGTGTACAGAATGTTGATTTTCTGGTTGTAGGACAGGAAAGTCTTTCTTCCTCCATCTTAATCTAATTAGTCTAATGGGTGGGATGCTGGTCTGCCAGTGGTCCAAACTGACTCTCCATATGCCTTCAAAACTTCTCCTTAAACATGACTGAGTGCAGACCAAGCAATTGGGACTCCTGGGCAAAGACAACTATACACCAGACCCTGCCATACAAGCCTGCCAACCTGGCTCACCATCAGCTCCTCACTGGTCCAATTCAATAGGGCATACCAGCAATGCCCTCCGTGTTCATCAGTGTCCATTCCCCATTCTGGGTAGGCAGATAGTGGCCCTGCCTGGCTTCTATGGTGACAAGAACCTTCGAGTGATGTGAATGCTCAGGCTTATTTTTGGGTTAAAAAAGGACAGCTGGACAAAAAATGTCTCTTGTGGCATGAAAATGTGCTGAGTTTCTGTTTGAATCTTCTTTCAGGTGAACTGTCACGTGGAGTGTCAGACTCAGACAGCAAACCCATGGGCCATCTGATTCATATTGTGCACCAAAATGGCAAGAACTGGCTGAAATTGTCATTTTCAAACTGATAGGAAGTTGCAACAGTCTGTCTGGAAACAAAGTAATGTTTACAAGGTGCCGAATTGATGCAGTGAGAGATTTTGAGGCAGATGCCAGATTTTCAGAATCAATTTGAGCTTCAGATGCAGTTAAATATTTATATATCTTTTTTTTAATATATTTTTTTAACATTTGAACTTTAATTTGCTTTAAAAAAGATATGTGCATGTTTTTTTTTGTTTGTTTTTTTTTGTTATTTTTTTAATCCTAAACTTTATCCTAAACTCCCCCTTGAATACAATAGACAATTATAATTAAAGAATTTAGAAAAAAAAAAAAAAAACTTACATTGTCCAATAACACAGTATGTTCCTTCCAAATGTACTGGCAGTCATCTTCATGGGTAGCTATTTATCATTCATACCTCTAAATCAGGGGCGTTTCCTCCGAGTAGGCAAGGGAGGCAGTGCCTCCTCAAAAAAATAGGGTGAGAAAATAATCCATATTACATATAAAACAACACAAATATTACAAATTATGACATTAAAAAGAGCGCAAGTCACGCGTATTTCTTAAGGAACACTGCCCAACAGCGACACCCACAGGTAAAGTTACACAGAGGAGTCATGCCTCCCTTTCCTCTCATAGGAATCTATCCACCTGTTTCCGCGGGGCGCTACTGTAAAAGAGAACGTGGGTACAACTTCCGGTGAGGCGGCGGAAGTAGCATACCAATGGTATTTGTGTTCTAATTAGCGAAGAGGCTAAGTGTTTTTTGGATCATTGTTTACTTTGTAAAGTTGCAAATCTTTATGAGAGATGTCGTTACGGCGCTCAGGGACAACATCTCAGTTTACTACATTAATATCAAAATACAATAAACAGTTTTCGTGCCCTTAATTGCTCTTTACTTTACTGACCTTCCACAAAAGTGCTGCTGCATGACTAGAGCATCCTGACCCTGCAATACATGAACAACCCGCGGTCTGTACTTCCGTCACTGATGCACCAAAGCCTTATGATGTTATTGACTCCTAACGTGTCGTGCGCGCCAGAGCCAGTCGCGTTTCCACTGTATGCGATGCTAAAGGCTACTTATGTTAACCACTGCGATAATACACTTATGGAAAATATCAGAGACTGCTTGAGGAATGAAGACAGTTCTTATGTGATTATAATCGTGTATTTATACGGTTTAATGTTTTATCTGTCTCTTCCCTGGGCCTGTTGATTCCTGACAAATGCATATTTCACAGATTCACACTCCGGTTAACTCGTATAACTCATAACTCTTGTTTTCTCATGAGCTCCCTCTGTTGCTCTGGCTGAAAGGATCAGGATAGATAGACGGAGAGATCGCACAAACATCCTCGGATATCAATCATCGCATAATTTAGAGGAAAATCAATAGAAAGTCTCAGAAAAGTGACGTAAACATAGGGTATGTTATCAATATATTTCTAAATGTGTAAGCCTTCAGATTTAAAAGCCTTAATGGAATTGTTTTTTGCATTCTTGTGATCGCAAATAAATGGAAGCAGGCCTAACTGAATAGGTCTGTGTTTTCTTTTTGTCAATATAAATATCAGTTAGATTTAGCATGATTGATGTGCACTCCTGACATAAATTAATACATTACTATTACTGTAAAAAAAATTTTTATTGTAAAACATTGTTCAAATATTGATGCCGGAATCTTAAATCTTTAAGTAAAAAACAAACGTTCGCAAGTTTGGATCGTTAAATCTTGAATCACTGTCAACTGTTGAATGAATGAGTGTCACGTCCAGCTTGTTTACTTCGAACCGGAAGACGCTCCCACGTTTGACGCAAGGCCTCATGGGGCGTAGGAAACTTGTGGATAGAAAATCATCAGAACCCCGGCGTGCGGTGGGTTTTGTGGGGGGTAATTGAGAATGAATGGGGGAAAGTCACGTGAGAGGAGGCAATGTCTCCATCGCGCTATGATTGGATGTAATTGGTTATGATTGGATATGATTGGTTTGTGCGATAAATCCCGCCTCTTGTTGACGTGCGCGTTCCTCGCGTAGGTTTGACTGAACAAATGATGGCGTCAATCGGAAGACTAATCGAAAAGTAAGTAAACAGATCACCTAGTTAGATATATCACTGCTTTATGTTCTGTCAAAATCAAACTTGAAATGGACTGAAAGCATGATTACTGCTGGGTTTTTTAGTGCAATCAGCTTGGTGAAATTAAAAATGCAATTTGTGTCTGTGACAGACGGTGTTAATGGAGCATGACTGATGATCCAAAATATTCTAGGTTGACAATTAAAAAGAAAAACCGCAATAAACAAATAAAATATATTGTTTAAATTATTATTGCCTTTAGTTATTATTTTGGAATGAATGTAGAAATGCTTAAAACACTTGATGCTTGATGAGATTGACTTGGTTTTGATAAATAGAACATTGCATTGTTAATGTAAAATTACAAAATAGAGTTGTATTTGGTTTCTTTTTTTTTTTTTTTATGTACTGTAAAGTAATGTTCATTTAACAAGGAAGATTTGTCAACTTTAAGAGTAATGCACATGAATTTACTATGATTCATAAAAAAAAAAAAAAAAAAAAATGTGCCTCCTCATTTCAGAGCACCCCTGCACGCCACTGCTCTAAATACTTTTGCTCCTGACTGGAGTAATGTAAATAGCCTAAAACATTGAAAGTTCATTACAACTGCCACTAGGTGGATGAATTACATATACAGTGAAAAGACAGCTTAAATGGCACCTACTGTACAAGTGAAACAAATAGAAATTTTTAGACAACAACATCATGAGGGTCCACCTGTCACTCATACAAAAATGCATGATTAAGATTATACAAATTCATACGAATTCACCACCAATTTGCCAAAATTAAATGCCATGAGAGTGTTGAAGTTTTCTGTTCAAATGGGCAGTTCTTGGCGAGAATAAGCAGGCCAAACTGGCCCAGATTTTATGCCAACAGTCAAAAGTCTGATTACGTGAGAATATTTTACTTGGGAAAATTGGTTTGTGCAACCGTGGAAATACTTTATCATGTAATGACCCTTATTAGGGAATGCTGAAATCCATAATCCATAGCGCACAGCGTTATCTGTGCTGCGCTGCTGTTAACATATTAATAAAAGTGCACATGATAGTTCTGTCAAATTACTGAACGCTCTAAACAAATAATGCTGCTCCATGTATTTGTCATTTACAGCTGACAGTGGAACTGCATTAGTCATGCACATTTGTCCATAAAGCTCTCTCAACACAAAATAATTCATCAACACGTGTCACTCACAGTTATTGCCGAGGACAAATGCGCATGTGTGCATTTGTGTGCGTGTGAGGTCCTGATGAAGGCGTCTTCGGCTGCTAATCAAAAGTGGCAGGCCAAAGCAAGGGAACAGGAGCAAGTGGAGAAGAGTTTGATCAGTTTCTGCCAGCATCAATAACTTCAGACAGCTGCCCCCTCACCAATCACACACACACACTTTCACACATGCACTGAATTAGAAATGCATACACCTACACACAAACACAAGCATGCTAATTCTAGTGCTTATCACAGTAAAGTGAAAGTGTTTGACAGCGCCTAACTATTCCTCTACTGAGCATGGCTGACCTTTAAACTCAGAGTGGGCGGATGAGAGGGTGGCTGCCTGTTCTCTGCTGGTTAGTCAATGATTGATCACTCGTTGTGGGTTGTGATGTGATCGCTTGCAATGACCAGGAATTTCAAGCTATTGCAACATGACAATTTCTTTAGTATGAATTCTGTGTGTTAGGCAAGAAGGCCAGCTTTAGACACACACTGCACAGAACCACTTTCTTAATCACCATTTTTATCTTGTTTTCCTGTATAATATCTGTATATATTTAAAAACTTAAAATATGACACATTTACTTGCAGACATGACATGTAATCAGCATGTTCCATGAGGCTGTGCAGAGTTATGGACAGACAGTCGCAGAGTGCCGCAAACAAACAGCAGCCGCCTTTTAAAATTCCACCTGAACCAAAACAATAAGCTTATGCTGCGGCGTAATTGTAATTACAACCGTTTTGTTCAACCCGAAGCTGTTCACGTCCTCAGATTCGGATTTATATGTTTTTCTGGCAACACTATCAACACCGAAAATAATCTGCAGCAGTCAGGCGGTACAAGTCTGAGCTATGTAAATTGTTTAAAAAAAAAAAAAAAAAACTCTCGGATTTCATCAAAAATATCAGAGTTTGTGTTCTCAAGATGAACAAAGGACTTGCGGGTTTGAAACAGCATCAGGGTGAGTAAATAATGACTCATATTAATTTTTAGATTAACTAACCCTTTAATGTCGTCTCTCGTGATTATTTAAAAAAATAAAAATAATGGTGTATATCAATGGCATTCTCTCTCTTTAAACATTTTCTATACAGTACTTGTATGTGAGTGTTAGTATTTTGTAAAGGAACATGAAAATGGTTCATATCAAAAGCTAAAGGAAAACAGGGATTAAAAGAAAATAAGAGCTCCGTCAACACTGGTCTCATCCTAGTGTTTTACTGTAATTGGACGATGTGATTTTTTAAAATGGATTCACAGCTTGAACTCTGGGTCACCAAACAACCATAATAACAAAATAATACACGTTCAGTTTGATTTTGCAGTGGTAAATCTGAGATTGTTAGCAAAGAGTATTTGCTCTGTTGGAATCTGGATTGAATGATATCAAAGCAGAAGTCAGTGTTTTCGGTATCACTCAATAAAAAATTTCAAACTATTCATCAAAAAAAGCAATTGTAATACTGCTATGATATACTTTTATGGTGCTTTTGCATGCTTCATGAAGCTTGCAAACTCCCGTCCTCATTCACTGTAATTCTATGGAATAGAGCAACAAACTACATTCATATAAAATGTAGAATAATAAAGAAACGAATACAGGTTTGAAATGACATAAGGAGTAAATAATCACTATTAAATAATCACCTTTTGGGCTTAAAGAATTGAAGTAATGGTCTGGTTAGGAATATCACAGACCAGAAAACACAATTTCTGGGATTTCCCAGCAAGATTTTTGTTTGGGCTGGCAAACTTTGATGGTGCACATTTGATAACCCAACTCAATCGGTAATGTTATTTGAATGACTGAAGAACAGGCCCACAAGAGACTTAAGACCAAAGCAAACCACAACAAAGAAACAAAACAAAGCACAACAATAGCCTGCGGATGCTGTACCTCCACCATTCCATGAAGTGCATGACACAATGTTCTCCGCCATCGATTTTAAAATAATCTTACATTCAACAAAAAGCCTCTGAAAATCAATTTCTCAGAAAAAAAAAAAAAAAAAAAAAAAAAACTGAAATTCCAAGAAAGAAATTTTATTCTCTAACCTGAAAAAAGAGCCCAAGTAATAATCTTAATGTCAAGTTGGTCACATGTCTTTTCCCTTCCCTCTGCAGATTTACAATGAGCATGATGAAAATGACATACGTTGCTCATGCACCCCTCTGTACAAAAGCAAGATCATTATTATTCCGGCCTTGAGACTGAAATACATTTCAGCTGCTTTTATTGAGCCCGGAGCAGACCGTACGCTCCATCACTCAGCATGGGATGATTAGGGAATGCAGTGCTGCGGGAATGCCAACCACCCTCCTCTCTCGCAATAACTGCACTGTACTATAGTACATGTGTCACAGGCCTAATGTACAGTCAGGGAAAAAGCATCTGAGAGAGAGAGAGGCACAGAGAGAAAGAGTCATTAAATTCTTGCTTTAAGCCTCTTTATAAGCCTTTAGATTCATACATTTACTTTATTACAATAAACGACTTATAAATGTGTGTCTGCGATAGGTGTAAAGCATGTGCAGTATTCAGTCTCTGTCAATGCACTGAAAAAATGTACATAAATGTAGGCAATAAACTATATTCTAGTCTAATAAAATATTTGTTCCTCCTTAGACAAGAAAAAAGTATCTAGAATACGACACTTAAGGGGGAAAAGGAAGGCTGGTTCTCTTAATAAAATGTGCATTGTATTTGCCACAATCTGAGGTAAAAAGTAAACAAACAGATAAAATATATCATACCTTACATTTTAATAGTTCTTTGGGGAAAATGTAGCAATTTAAAAGACAACAAGATTCCCTTTGCTAGAGGCTGGTTGTTATTAGCCAGGTTCTGTGCTGTCACCCCTGAGTGATGGGACTCATCCTATCCCACATTTGACAGGTCAATTATTCCCCCTCGCCTGAATTACAGTGTATAATATTGAAGCTATCACTGCAAGCACAGCCAGAAACACCCAAAGGGCCGAAAATACGGCCATCTTCTAGATATTAGATTTTTGTCTCTCCAACTTCTTTAATCAAAGTTCAGAAGTTAATGCCTTTGCACTGCTTGTCTTATTTATTTATTATTTGTTCATTTATTCACTTTCGCAGGAAAAGTGTTGCTTTTGAATGCATGGAGTTAAATTGTAAGGTTAAAATATATATTCTCAGTGTAACACTTTAATTAGTTAAGATTAGTTAATGAATTAATTTAAAGAATTTAGTATCATGAATTAATAATGACAAATACCTTCACAACATTCATTAATCTAGTTTAATCAATCTGTACATATCCTAATCATTTTTTAACATTTCAAGCTGTGTAAATTAACATTAATGTACTATGAACAAACAGACACTAACAATTAACAATTGTATATTTAATATATTTAATGTTAAATAATGTTTTTTGTTTGTTCATGATACATCATGCAATTAATGTTAACAAATTTAACCTTATTGTAAAGTGTCTCCATTCTCAGTTCCTATTTCTGAGTGAGATCTGATATAGAAATTGAATGCAGGAAGATGGAGATAGGTGCAAAATATATCACAAAATACACAAATGAAGATGCCTGTATATACTTCCACTGACCTTTTGCCGTGACTTGGTACTCAGATGAACTCAGATAAATATAGACTCAGATAAATGTTTGCACATTCACTCTACCATTGGTAAATGGGGAATCATAAGAGACCTTTCTAGTAATCACTGGGCTGTTGATGCAGAGAGGATTGGAAAGATGCTGTAGTCTTTTCTGATGGCTGTTTTTTTTTTTTTTTTTTTTTTTCTGAGACCAAAGTGAAAGGATTTTTATACATCTAAATGCATTGTATTTGCAAATAAGCGTAAGTTTCTGAAAAAAGAAAATTATGCTAGTGACTATTTGGTCTTCTACAACAGAAATGTCATAGATTGGATATTCTTTCTTTAGATGCCAGCAGTGATCTCAAAACAATGTCCTATTCAAACATTTTGGAGTTGCGAAATGCAAATCTTACATCAGCAGGTTTATTTTTTTTTAATGAAATGGTGGGACCTATTTAAATCATATGACTTGGTGCCTCCCATGGGGTCAAAAACCAATTAGGACAAATTGAAGAATGTATTTTAGCATGAATGCTTAGCTGGGCCATACTGAGGTCAAGGAAAGGCCTGTCATGTTTGGGGGTGCCCTCACAGGCTGTCCACTGATGGAGCTCTGTGACAGGATTTAATGCAATGAGGCAGCTGGGTCCAAGTCTTGAGCAGGTGGTGATGATGGACTCGTCTGTGCGTACAGGTGGCCCCATAGACATGAGCAGGTAAGCTTGCACGTCAGCCAATCAGAGGTCAGTGCACAGACAGAAGGAGGGGTCAAAGATTATGAAAACTTCATTCTGCTTCTTATAAGTGACACATGGACAAGGTGGCCTAGATTTGAGCAACACCTTCTATGTAACCAAATCCTAAATAAAATATTACATATAGAAAACTATTTCAGTCATTCGTTTCTCTTTTAACAGCCATTTTTATGTATTATATTTGTATAATACATTACAATGTGTTACACTATAATTTTGAAAATTAGCTATTTTTCTATTTTAGTATGTTAACCATTAATATATAAGAAATGTTATTTAATTTATTTCTATAATGGCAAATTTGATAATGCTGATAATGGCAGAAGTCGTTACTCCAGTCTATAGTATAAAATTAAATCATTCTAATATGATGATCTAATTGTAACGAAGGCGGGACTCAGGTAGGGATCCAAATGCAGCGTTTTATTAGAAGTGAGCGTGGTCGTACAGGCAGGGTCAAACAGGAACAAACAGGAGCAATAAGGAACAGGCAGAGTCGTAGTCAGGGTACAGGCAAGGATCGAGGCAGGCAGCAATGGGTCGTAAAACAGGAATCAGGCAAGATCAATCACAGACAGACAAACAGGATACAAGGTAATGCTCAGAAATGTAACACGAGTGAAAACAAGACTTCGCGATCAGGTGATGAGTGTGTGAGTCTTTTGTAGTCCAGGTAATGCATGGCAGCTGGATGTGGTGATTAGTGTAGTGATTGGTGGAGTGAGTGCAGGTGATTGGCAGAGAGGATTATGGGGAATGTAGTCCAGGAAGTGACAGGAACTGACTGTGATTGTGACACTAATATGAATAAAAATAATAAATTTATTTGAAACAGAAATCTTTTATAATAATGTACAGCTAAGGAGTGTACTGTCACTTTTGATCAATGTAATGTATTCTAGCTAAGAAATCTACAAAAAAATCTGTACATTTTATACTTTTAATAATTAATAACTTTTTAGCTATTCACATAATGTAAACAAACATCTGTTTCCATGCAGGTACAGTGGATAGTATATTCTATTCTAAATGACATAGTGTGCCCCTCAAATATATAAAAAGCAATATTCCTCCATCCCGTGGCCTGTTCATAAAGAAGATGTTTTATGTATGGAGAAAAATTGTGAGAGAAAGAAAATTATAGGAGGTTTGATGATGTGCTCATTAAAAAGTATACTTTGCCTTAAACATTATATCCTGTAGCTTAGTTGCTAGATGTTCCAGTACCGGCAGCCATATCTGCTCAAAGACAGCAACGTTCCCCTTTACCATGGCTGTTAATTTCTCCAGGGGAAACACTGTAAAAAATCCCTGGTACCGGTGTCAGCGATGGGGGCATGTTTCTAATCCACTGAATTAAACAATTTCAAGCAAACAGTAGCAGTTGAAGTAGCTGTTTTTTTGGTTTTATTAATTCACTAATTTGTTCCTTGCATGTCCTACAAGTCATGCTAATTTTAAACACTGAGCCAACATGTTTTCTCTTGACTTTCAACTGAGCATGTAGCCTTCCGTAGAGATGCTAACTACTCGTGAGCAAAAAAGAAAAGAAGTGACTTTGAAAGAAAAGGAGAGCAAAAAGATGGCCCGAAAACATTCTCTAATGATCCATCACTCCTTTGGGAATCTCTCGCTGCAGAGTTCTCTCAACAAACATGCTGTTGGCACCATTGTCTCCAAGGCAGTTTCATGATTTCCCTTCCCTTAAGACAACACGCTGCTTAGCAAACTGCCTTTAGCAAAAGAGTCCTCATCTCAATGTGTGGGGTTAATGACAGCATCGATCAGAGGCTACGGGGAGTTTGAACACGTATGTACGAGTGTACGTCTGACTTCGAAAATTACTCATAAACACCTCACAGTGTGAACTTTATGACATGCACAGATGAAAATGCTGTATTCTGCCGTTTGGTGGTGATTCGCTCCCAACAGTGAAAAACAAAGTGCTTTTCCTATTAGATGGAGAAACACTCTTGTTTTCTCATTTGTTCGCAGGCTGCACAGACGGAGGGCAAAGTTCCCAGCCGTTTGGGTCTCATCTAAACATGGGAGGCGCACGGGCCTTGCAGCCAAAGGCGGTAGGAAATGGGTTTATGTTCAGTGTCTTTCAGCGACATTCAATCTCTCTGTCTGTTCTCTTGTAATTAGCGAGAGAAAATTGACAAATGTATGAACGGATGCCTCCGAGAGGCAGTTTTTTGTTCATAATGAGACACAGAACTGCTGTTTTGCCACCATCCGAAAGATGTTTGATGCTTGCCTTTCAAAATCACCAGACATGACTCACTGACTTGGGTTCACCCCCGTAATTCTCCTCCCGAGAACCTGAATCCCCTTTACTGTGTCTGCAAAAACATTAAAATCGACGCCCACTGTAAGCAAAAGATAACTTGTCTGTCGTGGCATCAAAACTTCAAAGCAGCAGGAAGAATGATTCTTCGTGATGAGGCCAACGTGCTGTTTTATTCGTTTGTAATCTCCTCTTCGCATTAACGGTGATGTGAGTAGATGTGAGTGATGCTCTTTCGCATGAGAGTGTCTAACGAAGTGTGTGTGTGTGTGTGTGTGTGTGTACGAGTAACCGAGCATGCTGTAGTGAAAATCTCCCATGCTGGGCAATGATCCTCCATTAGAGCAGAAATCTTTTCAGCTGCGGCTTTGCTAATGTTACAGGCGATCATGTAGCATTAAGCATTTAGATATTTATCATTAGCACGCCATTAAGGGGGACTCATTAATGCGATTCCGCTAATATCAGTGCTTTTTAAATGCGAGACAAGAGAGCGGAAGAAACCGACGCTTCGGTGACTGAAAAATGGGGCGGGAGTGTGACTTGTAGCTTGTGGGTACTGGTGTGTTCCCAATCATATGTTCCCAAAATTGAAATTAAACCTTGCGTGTTTCAGTCACTGTTTGTGTTAATGGCTTGTCAGAGCTTTAAAAAATTAAATGATAAATTTTGAACCGTGAATATACATATAAACGGGGAAAAAAACTGAGAAGAGATGACTTTGAGAGTGTGTGTGCACGTGTGGCGGCAAAGGATGCTTTTCACAGTTTATCAGGTTGGCAGGCTTGTTCTCATTTAACAGCTGAGCACACTGTTGGCAGTGTGGAGAGACTGGCCTGAGGGTCAGAGGATCAGTCAGCAATGGTTCCCATTGCTGTGAGCTGTACACACACACAAAGCACACATACTTACACATATGCAATAACATACTTCACTTAAAATTACACACACACATTTCAAAACCTGATCTGTACACAAAACACAAACAGTACATAAATTCACTTAGAAAGCTGGCCTATATGCTATCTGTAAAAATCCTAATTTGGGATAAAGATTAGATTTGGATTGGATTTTGAGTTTTTCAGGTTTCTTGTGTATACAGACTTGTGACTACAGCAAAAATCTAATCTGCAACTCATTCAGGAAAAAAAGCGAATACCCAATTTTGACAGGAAGACAGATTTAGCTAAACTTTTATGTGCTATTAAAGGGATAGTTCACCCAAAAATAAAAATCATCCCATGATTTACTCACCCTCAAGCCATTGTAGGTGTATATGACTATCTTTTTTAGACAAACACAATTGGAGAAATATTTAAAAATATCCGGGCTCTTCCAATCTTTATTATGGTATAGTGAATGGGGGGACATATTTTAACCCCCCCCCCAAAATGCATCAATCCATACGGCTCCAGGGGTTAATAAAGGCTTTCTGAAGCGAAGCAATGGGGTTTGTAAGAAAAATATCCATATTTTAAATTTTATTAAGTATATTAACTAGCTTCCGTCAGGCAGCCATACACATCGTTTTGAGGCAGAAATGTATCCTCTGACCTGACACATGATATAATGATGAACGCGGAAGTGCAGAGGACAAAGCAAAACAAAACAAAACACTGGTCACGAATTAGAAGTCTAAAACGAGAAATTTTAAAGACAAATGTCAGAGGATTTTGATGTAAGAGAAGAGGAGCTTCAGTTTGTTGCACAGCTTTATTTGTTTGAACCGTGAGAAGCATCTAAGTTTACGCTACTCCTACATCCTACTGTACGTCATACATTGCTTCAGGGGTTACTCATTTGGCGCAAGTCGACTTGCACAGTATGTGTATGGTCATCTGCCGGAGGCTAGTTATTTCAATTTATAAAGTTATTTAAATTTATAAAGAATTTATAAAGTATAAATATGGATGTTTTTCTTAAAAAAGCCCATCGCTTCGCTTCAGAAGGCATTTATTATCTTCCTGGAGCCGTGTGGATTATTTTTATAATGGATTAATGCCTTTTTTTTGGTGCTTCAAAATCTAGATGAATTCAATTTCATCTGTCTAGGTGTACTCACTCTTAGTGGAAACAAAAAGAGAAGATAAGTTGGGTTCAGTGTGGTCAGGTCATTTGGGTTAGGTCTCGTTCACAGTCTAGGTTTGGCTTAATGCCCATACAGACTACTCGGAGCAAGCAGCACAAAATTGTGCTCTAACATGAACATCCATCGTCCATCACCAAACTGTACCATTTGACAACAAGCCACTGTACATTGTCTCTATACTGTCATTCTGCACATTTGGCTGACATATGGATTAAGTATAGTGAACATTTACATTTATGAAGCCTTCCTTAGAAATTAAATGTTATCTCTGCCAAGGCTCACATGTTGGGAAAGAGGAGGAAAATATTGTGAAAAAAATCCCCTGAGCTCTACAAAGAGGTGCTCTGTGGGGAATATTAAGCCAGATATACCATACAGTGTGGGAAAGACATGTCACAAACACATTTCCCAGCATCCTTCACTCAGGTCAAGAAAAAGTGTCACCATGTGCATGGAAAACAGTGCCAATCCTGAATGAATAAGCGTAGAGATGCTGCGGATATCAATGTCCCTTGAGATGCAGAACCATGCCAATTATAGTTTGGGAAACAGCAAAAAGAGTGAAAAGTTCACTTAAACAGTTCCCCACTTTTGTTCCCACTGAATCACTACACAGAGTTGGTCTGACAGCAGATGTTTGCAGATTTTCACTTGGCTGGGGTTATGCTGTAGATAAACAAACATTGTTGTCCTTCTGTCTTGAGTTTGTTTGATGGAACTTGAGCTGAAGGTCTCAGTATCACAAAATCCCACTGGACTGATCCTATCCCTTATGAACTAAAGCTTCCCCAATCTGCTCCAAAGTAATTTGTTTCCCACTTTAAAAAGTTTTGCACTAGAAGAAATAATACCTTTACGAACTTTGTTTTAAGTTACGTACAATAACATGAAATTAACATATATTCATGGCTATCTTATTCTACATAAGTCATGGCCCCCTCTCATGGTGGCCGTCATAGAGATCACATGACCAGCAGTATCTTGGATTTGAGTTGATAAACAATAACTTGAGACAAGCTTACCTCAAACTTTTCTGAAGACTTGCGAAAATAATCAGTTTGCTTTGTTCACAATCTGTGATAACATCACATAAATTCCATTGGTACTTCAGAGGCATGATTTTCAGTAATGTCTGTGCACGTTGCCACATCAATCCGCCTTCGTAACAGTAAGTTAACTCTTGATCCGAATCACGAATACCTATCTTTCTGCAGGATTAAGCATAGCAAAGCCAGTTTAGTCTTCTGCACCAATCCTGAGGGATAGGAGCGAAATGTGCCTTAAAAGAGCTCATAATTAGTTTGGAATGGGCCAATGAGAAAATACAATGGGGGACATGAGAAATTGCATTTCAAGTTCAGGTTCAATCAACTTGTCAGTTTATGTTTTAAATTGCAATTAATTTTTAATCAAATGCACAGATGAAGATTGTATTACTTGCATCTGCAATTAAAAAGGCTGCGGTTTTTCACAAGGGGCCAGGAAATTAGTACAAGGGTATCTGCAAAGTTTCAATTGGCTGATCTTATTTATTAAAATACTAGAAAATTGAAAGGAGCATATATCCATATTGTGCCTGAAGAGATAGTGTCAAAGGTAATTGTGAATACCCAAGAATCTATCTGATTAAATTAAATTAGACTGTTGATGTTTGAACCTCTCACTTTCGGGGCTCTTTTATGTCTGTTGAGAACAGGGAAAATGAACAATAACTAGCTCTAATGAGTCCACAGCACACAGAGGCCCTAAACTGCCCATGGCAGAGGTTTTTAGAGGTTTTTCATGAGAACTCTGGGACTTTGTTGTGTTCTTGTCATTACCAAGAAGCATATGCCCTCTTGGTCTGCCCCTGTGGCCTGACCATTTGTGTACGTACAAGTTCTACTTTTTTAGTGAAAATGAAACCTAATCTTGATACAAATGTCACATTTAACCTTAAGAGAATTAAATGGAAACATGGGAATAGATTTTAAACCTGAAGAGACATGTTTACTGTATATGTGATGTAGCTTGAAGAGTAGGAAGGAAGATTTTGTGTTGCATTAAATGTCGTTTTTGTAATGTTTTTCATTATGCAGCCATTAGAACGCTTTCCTTTTGTATAAAGGTATTTTCACGGTTAAATGGGTTTTTGTAACGACATACAGAGTATGAGAACAGTCATTCAGTTTCCATAAGTCTGAGAATGTTAACAGCTATACCACAACCCTGCAATGACACATCATAATGGCCGCTTCAATGGCATTTCAGCAAAATGTTGTAACACACTACTCTGTGAGGGAAGTAGGAAGAAAATAGCAAAAATATAGAGAAATCTATTTAAAAATATAAAGAAAAATATCAAAAAGATAATACATACTACCATTCAAGTTAAAAAAAAATAATAATAATATGATTAATTGATGATTAATTAAATTGACACATTTATCTCTTAAGAAAGATTTTTATTTTAGATAAAACTTATATTCATAAAAGAATCAAAAAAAGTATCATAGTTTCCACAAAACTATTAAACAGCACAAATGTATTAAACATTGATAATAAAAAGGAATATTTCTTGAGCACAAAATCAGCATTTTAAGATTGATTTAGATTAAGGATGACACTGAAGATTGGAGTAATGGCTGCTAAAAATTCACAGGAATAAATTACATTTTGAAATATATTAAAATGAAAAACAAAAAAAAAAAAAAAAAAAAAAAAAGTCTAACATTATTTCTCTCTCTCTCTCTCATATACAGTACAGTCCCAAAGTTTGGAACAACTAAGATTTTTAATGTTTTTAAAAGAAGTTTTGTCTGCTCACCAAGGCTACATTTATTTATATTAGTAAAATACAGTAAAAACAGTAATATTGTGAAATATTATTACAATTTAAAATACCTGTTAAAATGTTTTCTATTTGAATATATTTCACAATATAATTTATTCCTGTGATGGCAAAGCTGAATTTTCAGCATCATTACTCCAGTCTTCAGTGTCACATGATCCTTCAGAAATCATTCTAATATGCTGATCTGCTGCTCAAGAAACATTTAATGTGTACAATTGTACAAAATATTTGTGTACAATATTTTTTTTCAGGATTATTTGATTAATAGAAAGTTCAAAAGAACAGTGTTTATCTGAAATCTAATCTTTTGTAACATTATAAATGTCTTTACTGCCTGATTTAATGCATTCTTGCTGAATAAAAGTATTCATTTCTTTAATTTCTTTTCAAAAAAATAAAAATAAAAATTCTTACTGACCCCAAACTTTTGAACGGTAGTGTATAATGCTACAGAAGCTTTGTATTTCAGATAAATGCTGTTCTTTTGAACTTTCTATTCATCAAGGAATCCTAAAAAAAAAAAGTACACAACTGTTTTCAACATTGAAAATAATCATAAATGTTTATTGAGCAGCAAATCAGCATATTAGAATGATTTCTGAAGGATCATGTGACACTGAAGACTGGAGTAACAATGCTGAAAATTCAGCTTTGCATCACAGGAATAAATTACTTTGTCAAATATATTTAAATAGTACACAGTTATTTTAAATTGTAATAATATTTCACAATATTACTGTTTTTTACTGTATTTTTAATTAAATAAATGTAGCCTTGGT
Source organism: Chanodichthys erythropterus (assembly GCF_024489055.1). Taxonomy (NCBI): domain Eukaryota; kingdom Metazoa; phylum Chordata; class Actinopteri; order Cypriniformes; family Xenocyprididae; genus Chanodichthys; species Chanodichthys erythropterus. The sequence continues at coordinate 12,987,547 of NC_090221.1, read as the reverse complement.
CAGCAGACGAAACGTCTTTTAAAAACATTAAAAATCTTAGTGGTTCCAAACTTTTGTACTGTACTATATATATATATATATATATATATATATATATATATATATATATATATATATATATATATATATATATATATATACACAACAGTTCTGTCTAGTTCTCAAATCTGATTGTCTGATAGCCATGCAATATTTCAGTGATAACAGCACACTTTTCAAGACAATAAATACACGATTGAGACGATGAATATATGTATTGCCTCTGAATTTGCGTCTGAATAGCGCTGGCTCCGTGGGCGTGGCCGCATTAGCGGATAATGAGCTGAATCACGGACTTCTGACATGGCTCTCTTTTCATACAGATTACATAAACACAGAAGGTTTGTTTTCGATTTGACTTACATGATTTAAAACCTGACATCTTAACGTTTTTTTAGACATAAGTTTAATTTTTCTGTGATTAGTATTCACTAAGTTATAGTTAATTTTCTGAGAACTATCAGATTGGACTTCGTTCAGAGGGAGACGAGAGATCACGCATCATGTTAGTTTTCTTTATTTTACAAAAAGCACAACATTTTGTTTTTACTCTGAGTGTATACAAATAAAAGAAGATATTCTATAGTTTCAATTGATATATTACTTATGTCTCTATGACAAGAAATGACGGAGTATTTTAAGTCTGTTTTGCTGCAATGTGAAAAAAATCCTGCAAAACGCGCCGACGCGTTTTCAGACCTCAGAGTGTTAAATACATACCCTTTATAGACATAGTGTTGTTTTGAGTAAAGAAAACGCTTTACAATTTTTTTTTTCAAACATCAGATCTTTATTTACCTTTGCATTGCATAGACGAGATGTCCAAACTGCAGATTTATGAGGCTGATAGACAGTTTGAGGATCCAATGGAGTTAGGAGGTTTTGGCACAAGCTCTTTAAAATCCTTTTCATTCATTAAATATTTGTAAAAACCCACATACAAGCGTAAAGGATGACCTATATCATTTTTTTTGTTTGTTTTTTAAATAATAAAACAAAAATTAGGAAATATAGAGGTAGGCTACAAGGTGTAGCATTTATTTATTTATTTATTTTTGGCATTTTGTTAATTATCCACGGCACACTTGACAACCATCACGGGCACAGTAGTGCTTTATGTTTGACTGAACAATTGTGTTTATTTGTTGTTCAATAAATATTATTTTATATAAATATGTCCATTAGTGCGTGATATGGATTGAATGAAAGTTACATTAATACGCCATTAGATGGCGGCAACACTTTACAGGTGAATGAGTCAGTGATGCACAAGGGACTTTTAAATTGAAAGGAACTTTTGCAAAGGAAGTTGTTTTAGTGCTGTGGTCAAATGGACAAAGGACAAATACAAGATCACTTTCCTCAGCGGAAATTCAAACTGACTTTTATAATGGATATAATAGTATGGACGTTGACTTGAAGAATGAATGTTATGCAATATATCAGACAGGAAATAGCCTACTCTCAGACGATCGCTCTCTCTCTCTCTCTCTCTAATACTGTACAAAATTCAATGAGTTTCAATGAAGTGACTCTACGTTCCTTTGTTACTAGTTCTAAAGTGATGTTTTAGAATTAGTAATGAAGGCTTGGTCCAACTGTCAACTTGAGATTTTAAACGTTCCTTCGTTACTAGTTCTGAAGTGACGTTTTAGAATTAGTAACGGAGGCTTGGTCCAACCGTCAACTTGAGATTTGAATCAGTGGCGGAAGGAAGAAGTGCTGCACAAAAGAGGGTTTTAAAGACACTGCGTTGTTTTTCTTATTTATTTACACACTCGTGCCGTCGAACTGTTGTATAAACGCAATATCACATGAGTAGCCATGCGATATGGCTGTATATCAGCACGCTGTGATTACCTACAGACGAATCACAGCCGTGCTGATATACAGCCATATCGCACGGCTACTCGTGTGATATTGCTCATATATAAATGCAGCTTTGGTGAGCATAAGAGACATTTAAAAAACTAAAAAAATCGTAACGACCCCAAACTTTTAAATGGTAGTGTATATACCAGAGTGTTGCATGATTTTACATGTTGGTCCATACTGGTTTATGCTGGTTTCATGCTAATCTTTGTCTTGCATTTGCATGTTGTTCAAAAGAGCAGAGCATGCTGAACATACAGCAAGAATTAACAAAGCTTACTGGGATGTCATAGCCTAAAGACAATCACTAACTTAAATATTGCAATGCTGGCTTTAGGACATTCGATTGAATTAGATACAGTGGATTTATTTGTTTTCATCTATGGATCAGAATCCGTTCACATCATTTTGTATGCTGGCACTCAAATTGACCCATGTAACTATGTTTGATCACGGGTGAGTTGGTGAAAACTTGACTAAAGCTTTTTATTTTAATTCTCTAAAGGCTGCTAGTGTACACAGAGTGGGCCAGTAATCCCTACCATTCCCTGAGTGCAGCTCTACAGCTCCACAGTCCACACCTCTATGCCTCACTGCTTTATATTAGGTCAGGCTGTGTAAAGCAAATACCCATTAAACAGACCACACAGGCAGAGAGAGAGAGAGAGAGAAAGATAGACCTCTGAAACACAAGCCTGGTCAGCAATTGCCTTGTCTCTTGGTCTTGTTTACCTGAGCTAGCCAGTTATCGGTTATCCCACAGTAAGTCTGTGTAAAGATGAAAGTAGGCAGATTGACTCACAAATAGATCTGCACTTAACCTGAGCCCTGCCAAAACTAATATCCATGCCTTTATCTGTACACAACAAAGATCCTCTAATGAATCTGTTGAGTGAAATGGTTCAAATCTTAAAAATCACAGCGATACCCGTTTAGAACATTTATTGGACTCAAACTAAAACTCTGTTCACACTAAATTTGAATATGCTTTGGTTTTCCAAATGTCACAGTGAAGTTAGATCAGAAATTAAACCCTTGTGAAGATGCATGCAGCGCACTCAAACCCAAGCCTTTATTTGTAAGCATGCTTCTGCATGATTCTCCATTTTTTATCTGTATCAAAAATGCATTGGAGAATATCTATATAGAGAAGTGCAAATGAGAAGTATGTGATAAATAAACATGTGGAATTAGTAATATAATGTATTAATGTTCATGAGCTCACATTAAATGACTGTCATAACAAATTAATATTATGAAACATATCATGACTGCATACAGTTAACCAATCACTTTTTTCCCCTCAATGCACACATTACCTTCAGTGTTCCAGTATTTACACTTTCTGAGAAATCACTGAAAGGTACACTATGTAACTTTTGGCTCTCTAGCAGATAAAAAAAAAAAAAAAAAAATGTGAAATTTCAGTATAATTATATATTAATGCCCAGGCGATTATGTCTGCAGCGCATCCAGTCCCTCACCCTTTTCGTTCCCCCTCCCCTGCCATTCTATCATCTTCTCAGGTACCCCCGCCCACTAAAGGTTATCAAAGTGTGGTAAAATGTGTGTGTCTCACTCACTGTCCTTTAGTGCTGATGATGAAGCAGTCTATTAGCTCACATTTTAGCAAAAACCCATCGACGTCTAAAGATACCTCAGCCGAAGGAGCGACGGCAGATGTAGACTCAGATCAAGAAAAAGAGCAGGCGAGTGAAAGGCCAACTCCTGCAGCTAAAAATAAAAATGATTAAATTCCATACAGAACGGCTGTAAGAATTTCCATGGCTAAGGTACAACAAAGAAAGTAATGAAATGCATTGTGTATATTGTATAGAGTGTGGAGCAAGTGCAGGAAACACAAAATTTGCAACAAGGTGTTCAAACTTTAAACACAAAACGTCTCGGGTTACGTCTGTTCCCTGAATAAGGCCGCATCACATATATCGGAGATGGGAACCCTCCGGGTTTTGAGGCAGCCATGCCCCTAGTCGAGTGTGCAAGAAAGATGGCCTCGACCACACACTTGCTCATTCTATGCTTAGACGCTGGGCCTCCTTTCTTAGGAGACCTGTAACAAACAAATAACTGATCAGTTTTTCACCACAGGGCAGCTCTGTGGACGTAAGTGTCTAAAGCCCTCAATGGGCAAAGCAGATTTAGTTTTTCCTGATCCGGGTTTCTAAAAGGTGGAGGATAGAAGGCCTGCAGAACGATGGGCCCTGGGGCATTGGTGGGGACCTTGGGTATATACCCAGGTCTATGATGCAGGAAAGCCTTGACCATTCCTGGTGCAAAATCCAGACATGAAGGAGCAACAGAAAGTGCTTGTAGATCTCAGATTCTCTTGAGATGTTATAGCTAGCAGAAATATAGTTTTTAGAGTGAGGAACTTCTCAGGTACTTCCTCTAGAGGTTCAAAGGGAGCCGCAGCCAACCCTTCCAGTACAATAGCCAAGTTCCAGGACGGAGTTCTTGTACACACAGCCGGCCTCAGCCTCAGGGTACCACAGAGAAAACATATAACTAAGGGGTTTCTTCACACAGAAATACCCTCCAAAGGAGCATGAGACCATCCGAGATTTTTTCTTGGAGAAATTGCAGTACATGCATGATAGAGGAGTAGACCGGATCCACTTGAGACTGGCTACACCAAGTAGCAAACAGCTTCCACTTATATGCGTACAGTTTTCTCGTGGACGGAGCTCTGGAGTATAGTATGGTCTCCACAACCTCAGTTGGGAGACCGGATTCTATGAGCTCGGCCCCCTCAGAGGCCAAGCCCACAGTTTCCATGCCGCCTGCTTGAGACAGAAGGTCCTGCCTGATTGGGATCTCCATGGGGGAGCCGTCTAAGAGAGACACTAGGTCTGTAAACCAGACTCGGGTTGGCCAGAATGGGGCTACCAATATGAGACAGACCCCGTCCTGCCGAACCCTCTTCCAGAACTCTGGGGAGCAGAGTAATCGGTGGAAATGCGTACAGATGCAGCCTCGGCCACGTCTGTACCATGGCATCCAACCCCCTAGGGGCTGGATGAGTTAGAAAATATCACAGTGGGCAGGGAGAAGTTTCTTTCGAGGCAAATAAGTTGACTTCTGCGCGATCGAAATTCTTCCATATGAGCTCCACCACCTCAGGGTGGACTCTCCATTCTCCGGGCCTCGGCCCCTGCCTCGACAGGATGTCTGCCCCCACATTTTGATGCCCCGGGATATAAGCTGCTCTCAGTGAGAGGAACTTTCCCTGGAACCATAGGAGGATCTGATGGCCTAATTTGCACAGCTGGTGAGACCTCAGAACCCCCTGATGGTTGATATAAGAGACCACCGACATGTTGTCTGTGCGAACTAACATGTGGTGGCCCCTCAGGTCTGGGAGGCAGTATTTGAGTGCTCGAAATACTGCCATCATTTCCAGCCGATTTATGCGCCAGGAACGATGATGGTCCTCCCAAAGACCCTGAGCCGAGCGACCACTCATGATCGCACCCCAGCCTGTGAGAGATGCATCCATCGTTAGCATTACTCGACAACAAGGAGCTCCCAACACAGGACCCTGGGACAGGAACCAGGGCTTCTTCCACATGGCTAAGGCACGAAGGCATTGCTGCATGACCTTGATCATGTGGAAAGGATTTCCCCTCAGAGAAAACCCCCTGGTCCTGAGCCACCACTGTAAGGGTCCCATGTGCAGCAGGCCAAAAGGTATCACGTTGGACGCAGCTGCCATCCAACCCAACAGTCTCTGAAACTTGTTTTACAGTGAATGACTGGCCTAATTTCACCCCTTTCACAGTTGAGAGAATGGAATTTACCCAAGCAGGAGATAGACATGGCTGCATCGTAGTGGAATTCCAAACTACCCCTAGATAGTTGGTAGTCTGAGCTGGTAGAAGCACACTCTTCTTGGCATTGAGTCTCAACCCTAACCTTCTCATATGTGACAGAACTACATCTCGATGTTGAACTGCTTGTTGCTCTGATTGAGCTAGAATCAATCGTAGATATAATTTAGCACGCGGATGTCCTGGAGTCTCAGAGCACTTTGTGAAGGTGCGGGGTGAAATGGATAGGCCGAACGGAAGAACATTGTATTGGTAAGCTTCGCCCCCGAAAGCAAACCTGAGGAACTTCCAATGTGAAGGATGGATTGATACATGAAAGTAAGTGTCTTTCAGATCTATTGTCACAATCCAGTCCTCAGACCTGATCTGTGTGGTGATCTGTTTGAGTGTAACATTGTCAAGTGAGCATCATAAAACTTGAGCTTTTGCACTGAGTGATTTAATATGCGTAAATCTAGTATGGGACGCAACCCTCCATCTTTCTTTGGAATGATGAAGTAACAGCTGTAGAACCCTGACTGTTTGCTGGGAGGAGGAACCCTTTCTATAGCTCCTTTTTGCAAAAGTGTCATAAGACACCTCCGTAGGGAGGACCCCGTTGAACTGGGGCAGGCGAAACCCGAACTGTATTTTGTAACCCTTTTTTATCATTTGCAGCACCCACTGAGAAATATTGGGAAGACGTTTCCATTCTTCTAGAAATTCTACTAAGGGAACCAGTCTCTCGAGGCTGGCCTCTGGTGTTTTTTGGGCATTTGACTCGGCGCCCTGAAGTGGCGCACCGGCAAGGAACAGCCAAATCAAAAACTGTCCGGCCCTCTTCAGAGGTGGGTACCGCTGCACCCTGAAGCACACGAGGTGGCAGGGTTGGCAGAACGGCCCCTTGAGGGCACCGAAGAGGAGTTAGCTTGATAGATTTTAATACAGGACCCTCTCCGGAGGGGGCTGCCCTCAGAAGTCCTGCGCCACTGGTGTCAGGACTTCTTCGAAGCCTTCCTTGTGATAATGACAGTCTGCAGATCTGTCTTACTCTTGGAAGGCTTCGATTGTGTCATCAGTCCCAGAGTTCTTTGCGGGGGAGCATGGGCAGCAACACTTTGTTTTTGCCGATTGGTGGCACAGAGAGATAAGTCGGTAGCTTTACGTAGCTCTTGGATCATTTCAAAGCATGCCTCACCGCTCTCATCAATTTCCCTCAGCAGGTCCGCTTGATAGGCATGGACAATCGACATAGTGTGTAGACATGCCGCTGCCTGACCTGCTGAGGCATATGCTTTGCCTACTAGCGCTGATGTTGTTCATAACGGTCTGGTAGGCAGCGTCAGGGATTTAAGGGACGACGCTGACTCGGGCGAGAGATAGCTTGCAAGCATCTCTTCGACCTGAGGCATCGCCCCATAACCATGCTGTTTTGACCCTACTATATTGGAATATATAGATGTTTTGAGATTGGGGAAGAACGGCAATCCCAGACGCTGAGGCTGTGACAGGGCGGGGAGAAAGCGCTCATCAAGTTTGCTTGTAAGCCATGCTTCAGATCTTTCAGCTGGCCAATCAATATTTAACTTCGCCACCGCCTTAGTTACAACCTCTAAAAGCTCCTCATATGCTGGAGATGAGGATGGCGAGTCCTCTTCTCCAGCCTCGACGCTCATTACATCCACCTCCTCAGAGCTGGATAAATGAAGAGCCGGTGTCTCTCTCCTGGTGGAAGGAACCGCAGCGCATTCTTCCACAACCAAGGGAGAGACACTGGATCTGGCGGTTAAGGGCAGAGATAGGGCTGGGCCCATCTCTAATACCTCCATGAGATCCATCTGTGAACCCCAGGAATGAAGCCGCCAATGTGCCTCGGCAGCAGCGGGACCCGATCCCTTGGGAACAATCGTCACGGTGCCCTCTTTGTCTTTTTCAAAGAATGCCTGGCGTGCATGGAGTGTACGGAGCGTAAGCTTTTCACAATGCACACAGACAGCTCCCACGAGAGCTGCCTGGGCATGCTCTACTCCCAAGCAAGCAACACACATCTCGTGTGTATCCCCGCCCGTGATGAAGCGAGGGCAGGGAGGAACACACTTGACAAATTGCTGCTTGCTTGTCGCCATAATACCTGTCTTTTTGCTAATATATATATATATATATATATATATATATATATATATATATATATATATATATATATATATATATATATATATATATATATACACACACAGGTGCTGGTCATATAATTAGAATATCATCAAAAAGTTGATTTCTTTCACTAAATCCATTCAAAAAGTGAAACTTGTATATTATATTCATTCATTACACACAGACTGATATATTTCAAATGTTTATTTCTTTTCATTTTGATAATTATAACTGACAACTAAGGAAAATCCCAAATTCAGAATCTTAGAAAATTAGAATATAACTTGAGACCAATACAAATAAAGGATTTTTAGAAATCTTGGCCAACTGAAATGTATGAACATGAAAAGTATGAGCATGTAAAGCACTCAATACTTAGTTGGGGCTCCTTTAGCCTGAATTACTGCAGCAATGCGGCGTGGCATGGTGTTGATCAGTCTGTGGCACTGCTCAGGTATTATGAGAGCCCAGGTTGCTCTGATAGTGGCCTTCAGCTCTTCTGCATTGTTGGGTCTGGCATATCGCATCTTCATCTTCACAATACCCCATAGATTTTCTATGGGTTTAAGGTCAGGCGAGTTTGCTGGCCAATTAAGAATAGGGATACCATGGTCCTTAAACCAGGTACTGGTAGCTTTGGCACTGTGTGCAGGAGCCATGTCCTGTTGGAAAATGAAATCTGCATCTCCATAAATTTGGTCAGCAGCAGGAAGCATGAAGTGCTCTAAAACTTCCTGGTGTACGGCTGCATTGACCTTGGACCTCAGAAAACACAGTGGACCAATACCAGCAGATGACATGGCACCCCAAACCATCACTGACTTTGGAAACTTTACACTGGACCTCAAGCAACGGATGGATAAGAGCTACCTTGGCCTATGGGACATCATTTTGTCAAAGGAACCATACTCTGATTATAAAGTATTTATACCATTTTTTATAATAATCACATTTATGCTGTGACTTAAAGCAATGTTCTCACAAACCATCTTGTCTGTCTAATTCTTTAGAACATCCTTCAGTTAGTTCATATTATGTTGGTGCTCCCTGTGTCCTCTGCTGTGTGTGAGAGGGGCTTTTCAGCACAGAAGCGGATCAAGTCTGATGTGAGGTCATATCTCAATCCAGACACAGTGGAAGACTTCATCACAATAAGTACAGAAGGCCCAGAACTGGAAGAATTTGATGCCATTGAAAGTGTTTAGAAGTGGCTGTGAAAGGGAAAAAGCCCTAGAAGGCCAAATTACATGCCCTGGCCAAATGATATCTTCAGAGTTCAGGGAGACTTTTTGTAGGTATTAAAGCACAAGAATGTGATTTGTTTACTCAAGTCTGTGTTAAAGTAGCCTGAAGCTTTTACAACAAATTAAGACAAAGCTGCTTGCAATAAGTTTAATGGTTTACAGTAAGGTAAAAATATGTTAAGAATATGGTAAAGTTGTTAAAAAGATATTCTTATGTATATAAAAAAGAATTTATTAATGCATTAAACGTGTTTGGACTTAGTTTCAGTTTTTTTGTTTGTTTATTTTTTTACACTGCCCCATAACTGGTGCCACCAAATTAAGGCCCAGCACCACCGACAGCATAGCTTGGTAACCCCAGTGCCACCCCTCGCAAAAATGTTGGTCTGGATCCCTTAAACTGCATGCATTTTGCAGAAGAACATTGTTTTGGTTGTGCTTGGGCTCTGCGTGACAGTTGGTTATCCTACTACTCCTAAACATTCACTACTAGGCTCAAGAGATATAACCAGTTTAGATGGAAATGATCTCAAGCTGACTAGCTGAAGACATTACTGTAGATATACCCATTAATAGACACTGTACTTCCTTGAAAAAATAAAACAATAATAAAAAATCTACAACAACCCATATTCATTACAGGTTGTTGTAGCGCTGTGCTGGTATTTTTTGACCCTTCACAGTAGATAATTCTTTAAAATGAACTCTGTTAGTGTCACGATCACCGTCTGTTACTGTCAGTTCCCGGACTACACTTCCCACAATCCTACCTACCAGTCACATGTTCACTCTACACCAATCACCTGTCGCCACATACAGCCATGCACACACTCCTCACTAATCACCACACCCAGCTGCAGTACGTTAACAGGACTATAAAGGACTCACACTCACACCACCAGTTTGCGAAGTCTTGATTACCCAGTGTATCATTTCCGAGCGTTTCCCTGTGTTTATTGTCTGCCTGTTTACTGTTACTGATCCTGCCTGTTTCCTGTTTATCGACCCGTTGCTGCCTGTCCTGACCCTTGCTTTGCATACCGACCTGTGAGTGATATCTGCCTGTCCTGATCTTTGCTTGTTCCTTGACCACGATTCTGCCTGTCCCTTGCTGTTCCTGTTTGCTCCTGTTTGACCCTGCCTGTACGACCACTCTCACTTTAATAAAAGCTGCACATGGATCTCTGCCTCAGTCCCGCTTCGTTACAGAAGACTTCGCCGCCACCTCGATCCAGCAGCTTCCCTGGAGGACATGTTTACGGTATGGACATTGATCAATTGTTGCTATGGAGTACGCAGGGCACACGTTCACTGGAGGATTACATCACAGAATACCTCAATATTGCATATTGTTCAGACCTGCCGGACTGTGTGCTCATAGACTTTTTCTGTGAAGGCGTTAATCAGCCACTCAAGTCACAGTTGATTCGTGAGGGACCCCGTGCTTCACTTAGTCATTTCCTGGATTATGCTTTATTGACTGTTGGCTCTCTGTTTACTGTGGGTGTCGCGGAGGAATGCGACACCACGCTTAATCATGTAATGGCTGCCGCGCCAAAGGACACTCACAAAATGGCGGTCACAACAACAACACAAAGTCAAGCCACATTTGATCTCCCAGAGCCACGTCACGTCTCCACTGATCTGCCAGAGTCAAGTTACGTCTCCGCTGATCGCCCAGAGCAACGTCACGCCTTCGCTGATCTGCCAGAGCAACGTCACGCCTTCGCTGATCTGCCAGAGCAACGTCACGCCTTCGCTGATCTGCCAGAGCAACGTCACGCCTTCGCTGATCTGCCAGAGCAACGTCACGCCTTCGCTGATCTGCCAGAGCAACGTCACGCCTTCGCTGATCTGCCAGAGCAACGTCACGCCTTCGCTGATCTGCCAGAGCAACGTCACGCCTTCGCTGATCTGCCAGAGCAACGTCACGCCTTCGCTGATCTGCCAGAGCAACGTCACGCCTTCGCTGATCTGCCAGAGCAACGTCACGCCTTCGCTGATCTGCCAGAGCAACGTCATGCCTTCGCCGATCTGCCAGAGCAACGTCACGCCTTCGCCGATCTGCCAGAGCAACGTCACGCCTTCGCCGATCTGCCAGAGCAACGTCACGCCTTCGCCGATCTGCCAGAGCAACGTCACGCCTTCGCCGATCGCCCAGAGCAACGTCACGCCTTCGCCGATCGCCCAGAGCAACGTCTCGCCTTCGCCGAGCGCCCAGAGCAACGTCACGCATTCGCCGATCGTCCAGAGCAAAGTCACGTCGCCGCTGATCGTCCAGAGTCACGTCACGTCTCTAGATCAGTCAGGGAGTGGAGAGGACTGCGTTGCAGTGTGGCAGATCCGCCGATGACTTCAGCTCGAGCGGCTGGCATTCCTAAGCATCCACCAGCCACTTCGCACTCAAGTTCGCCGGACGCAACGCTCTCAAGCTCGCCGGACGCAACACTCTCAAGCTCGCCGGACGCAACGCTCTCAAGCTCGCCGGACGCAACGCACCTATGCGCCCTGGACGCGATGGACAAGATGGCTGCTTTGCCAGTGCCTACGGGCAAGATGGCCGCCCCTTCGGTGCTCACTGAGGTAGGGGGCGTTCCAGCCATTGAGTCCGCTCCAGAACCCGCTTCAGCCAGTGAGTTTGCTCCAGAGACCGCTCCAGTCGGTGAACCATTGCCTCACTCTCGGAGGAAGAGGAGGAGGAGGAAGAAGGCGTCCTCCTCTCCTCAAGACGCTGACGCCGTTCAAGAGGCCGCTGTGGGCCTGGAGACCATTCCAGAGGTCTCTCCTGCTCTGCCCAAGCGTCATGCTCTACCAGTACCGCCTACTGAGCTCCTCGCCCTGCCGGCGCCACCTGAGCTCCTCGCCCTGCCGGCGCCACCTGAGCTCCTCGCCCTGCCGGCGCCACCTGAGCTCCTCGCCCTGCCGGCGCCACCTGAGCTCCTCGCCCTGCCGGCGCCACCTGAGCTCCTCGCCCTGCCGGCGCCACCTGAGCTCCTCGCCCTGCCGGCGCCACCTGAGCTCCTCGCCCTGCCGGCGCCACCCCAGCTCCTCGCCCTGCCGGCGCCACCCCAGCTTCCAGCCCTGCCGGCGCCACCCCAGCTTTCAGCCCTGCCAGCACCATCCACGCTTCCAGCCCTGCCAGCGCCACTCAAACTCCTTGCGCTGCCAGCGCCATTCAGGCGTCTTGCCCTGCCGGCTTCACCCACACGCCTGGCCCTGCCAGCGCCACCCGAACTCCTTGCCCACGAACCTGCGACGGGCCCCGCTGAAATCCCCAAGAACTTTTTTGGGGGGGGGCAGTATACCTAGGGGTGGGGAGCTGGTGGGTGGGGACCCTGCCCAGCCACTGCTGTCAGGGCCATTTATGGACTCATTGCTGCGGCTGCCCAAGCCACCTGACCTGCCGTGGTTGCCCAAGCCACCTGACCTGCCGTGTTTGCCCAAGCCACCTGACCTGCCGTGGTTGCCCAAGCCACCTGACCTGCCGTGGTTGCCCAAGCCACCTGACCTGCCGTGGTTGCCCAAGCCACCTGACCTGCCGTGGTTGCCCAGGCCACCTGACCTGCCGTGGTTGCCCAGGCCACCTGACCTGCCGTGGTTGCCCAGGCCACCTGACCTGCCGTGGTTGCCCAGGCCACCTGACCTGCCGTGGTTGCCCAGGCCACCTGACCTGCCGTGGTTGCCCAGGCCACCTGACCTGCCGTGGTTGCCCAGGCCACCTGACCTGCCGTGGTTGCCCAGGCCACCTGACCTGCCGTGGTTGCCCAGGCCACCTGACCTGCCGTGGTTGCCCAGGCCACCTGACCTGCCGTGGTTGCCCAGGCCACCTGACCTGCCGTGGTTGCCCAGGTCACCTGACCTGCTGTGGCCGCCCGACCCACCTGATCTACCGTGGCCGCCCGAGCCACCTGACCTGCCGTGGTTGCCTGAACCACCCGACCTACCGTGGCTGCCCAGGCCATCTGACCCGCCATGGCTTCCTGACCCGCCGTGGCTGCTTGAGTTCCTGGACCTGCCCTGGAGACCTCCATACCCGCCTGCACATCCAGTATCTCCTGCCTGTAGGTCTCCAGGGCACCCACCCCCCTCCCCAGTTGTGCCATCTACGGCGCGAGGACGCGCCTTCCGGGAGGGGGACATTATGTCACGATCACCGTCTGTTACTGTCAGTTCCCGGACTACACTTCCCACAATCCTACCTACCAGTCACATGTTCACTCTACACCAATCACCTGTCGCCACATACAGCCATGCACACACTCCTCACTAATCACCACACCCAGCTGCAGTACGTTAACAGGACTATAAAGGACTCACACTCACACCACCAGTTTGCGAAGTCTTGATTACCCAGTGTATCATTTCCGAGCGTTTCCCTGTGTTTATTGTCTGCCTGTTTACTGTTACTGATCCTGCCTGTTTCCTGTTTATCGACCCGTTGCTGCCTGTCCTGACCCTTGCTTTGCATACCGACCTGTGAGTGATATCTGCCTGTCCTGATCTTTGCTTGTTCCTTGACCACGATTCTGCCTGTCCCTTGCTGTTCCTGTTTGCTCCTGTTTGACCCTGCCTGTACGACCACTCTCACTTTAATAAAAGCTGCACATGGATCTCTGCCTCAGTCCCGCTTCGTTACAGTTAGAAAGCTATATATGGCAATTTACCCGTTGAGTGATAAAAAGTAATCTTTGCGTTGCTTTTACAACATTTTAAATAGGGCTGCCCTCGACTAAAGTTTTTTTCTGGTTGACTAGTAGTTGTTCATTTTAAGCAATTAGTCAACTAATCAGAAATTTATTAATAAATGATATAAATCATAATAAAGAGCCTTTAATGCCTACAATAGCCTAATCAGAACTCAAGCGCACGCATAAAGCTTGCCACAGCACACCTGCAAAAGTAATGATTATGAATGTGTCGGTGAAAAACAGCGAGACTGACATTTTAATAATTCATTGATAAACTAGTGTTTTCATATGTGATGAAGTTGACGATGCTGACTCATCATCTCTGCAGTAGTGGATGCGCCTATATGCACGTTTCATACATAATTTTTGGTTAATTTTAAAGTAGACTTTTCGCTTTCTATAGATATATTTTTCATGTCTGTGAGGCAAGTTTACAAAGAGTTTCGATTCTTTTCCCCCCTTTTTTTGGCCATCTCTCTCAAGTTCACAGAGAGAGATGGCAGAAAGCGCAACCTGTTTGCTTTAATTAGTTTAAAAAAGTACAAAGTTTTGTTGTAATTGTGAGTGCACATAAATAAACGTAGACTCTTCACATATTCAAAATATGTATTACTCTTATCTGTATGACCAAAAATGACAGTGTATTTTAAGTGCAAGTGATCGCTCCGGCGCCTCCATGTTAGCTGTCATGCAGTAAGCTCGCTACTATTCAGCTTTCACACAAACACTTAAATAGCCCACATTTTTCTAGGTTAACGTTAAAGCATGCGGCCATGTAAAGTTTCTACTACTTACACGTTTCAGGCGATAAGTCAGTGAATGATAGGTGAACATTTGGATGTCCTGACTGATGTACTGTAATTACCACATAGATCAGTTGTTAACGATCTGTCGGTCACAGACTGCTTGGCTTTGCCACTTTTGGATTTTTTGTCTAAGCCTCTTCTCGTCAACAGTTAGTCAACTATTATTAGGGGGCAGACTAATTTCAAATCCTTCAGTTCTCGTTATCTCTGAAAAAAGCCAAACCAGTTTTGATTCTCATTTTATTACGAGCTCTGTCACATTCTCTTTTTGCCAGCAGACTCCTCTGTTCTGCATGTTTTTTTAGTTTTTTTTTAAAGGATGATTCCCTTTAAAAACCTTTTTCGCTCGTTGTGACAACTAACCTATATCACTCCCACACCATGGACACGGCAAAGTAGCCGGAGCAACTTGTCTCCATTTACGGATATGATGAGACACATGGGCAAGTAATTTCCAGCAAAAAACATCCTGTCAGATCTAAAATTGAAGGGTTGATGATTATTGACTAATTTAAATTCGTTCATTTTGAACAACAACAACAACAAAAAACAGTACCTTTAAATTAAATACTTAAAAACAGTCAGTTCAGTTCAACCGAAAATATTCTAAAATGCATCCAACCTAACATCATGTTCTTAAAAATACACGACTGAAAGAAAATAAATACATAGAACAACCTAACCTAGCCTCCATATCAAATGTGATTCCTGGCATAAGAGCCAGCCAGACTTTAATCATCATCTCAATTCTGGAGGAAACTGAAAATCCCTCTTGGATATTGAAAAACTTTTTGACACTGACATAGTCTCTGCCAACTTTTCTGTTATTTGCATTGTATTTAGGCTTGTGGAAAGGTTTCAGCACTCGTTTGAGCATTTCAGCTCACCTGGTTGTACACTGAGCTGCCATTGAAGTCATGGGTGAGGACTTAGCTGCAAATACCAGCTGCCAGGGCTGAGATGCATGACCTTTTCCTTTTGCATTTCATATTCCCTTAAGGAGAACATGGTTCCCCTCCTCCTTTAATGTCCTCTCTCTTTTCTGTAGCCTATATGACAGGCGGTCTGTACACCAAGTGTGAAGTACCCCTACGGCTTTCTGACTGAATACAACCTTAGTATGGGCTACTGAAACAACACAATAGAAGTGAGAACAATTCATAGTATGTTGGTTAGAGTGGGTAAAGGTATAAAAAGTGAATCTTAATTCAACAAAGCTAAGGATGCAGTAATATTAAAATTGTGGGAGATATGATGAGCAACAATTAATTTCATGTCATGGCAGATATTTAAAAAATCTACTATTTTGTCTAAATAATAACCCCCCCCCCACCCCCCCCACACACACACTAAAACTCCAATCTATGCTGAGTGAATTTAGGCATCACATCATGATAAAGTATGTGAAGTATGAGAAATTCATTTTGAGAATTTATTTAACAATGCTATTAAATTACTAGTGTACTGTATATCTCATTAAACAGAACAAACACATTATCTACTGTAAGAAGAATGTGCAACTACTCAGAAAAAAAAAAAAAAAAAACTTGTAGATTGCACCTGTTGTACCATCTGAGATACAAAGTGGTAAATTTTTGTCATTTTTTTTGTATTTTGTTAATGACATTTAAGGGAAAAATAAAGTATGACTGGGCTGTCAATTCATTACTCTCATGATTTTAGCATCTTTTTACAGCTTTAGAAATTTGTACAAGAAGTGTAAAAAAAAGATCTGTTCCACAAATGTGTTTACTTTCTCACATTTCTTGGAAACAGGCGACAAACATTTTATTTGACGTCATTATTAATGTTAAGAAAAGCAAAGAGGTGTAAATTAGAGGAAGTGGTTTTGCTTTCTCTTACTTCTCACAGCTGTCAGTAACAGTAAAAAAAATGCTTGACACAGAAAACAGAGATAAATTCTTTCTAGAAGTTCTTACCAGTCCATTTGGATAGTCTACCTTTCTCTCTGTCTGGCTGTGTGGTCTACGCAGAAAGGAGGAAGAAATTGTGTCAGCACCTGTACTCTCACCTGCTCTCCCATTGGCTGCTACATTCCTACATTTGTATCATGACTCCATCCCAGCCACAGAAACATCTGCTTGCAGATTTCTCCTGAAAGCTTGTTTATATGAACCTTTAGACCAGTGGTTCTCAACTCCAGTCCTCTGGGCCCTCTGATCTTCACATTTCGTATGTCTATCTTATCTGACACACTCTGTTCAGTTCACGGGGTCTCTCCTAATGAGCTGATGATCTGAATCCTGTGCGTTAAATAAGGGATACATACAAAATGTGCAGTGGGTCCCAAGGACTGGAGTTGAGAAACACTGCTTTAGACAACATTCCAGTCATAATTTTTTTTTGAAGATATAGAAAAAAAAATCTTTAGTTTTTGTTTTGATGTCCCTGAATACAAATATTCAGTAAAGCAATTAACATTTACAGTTTCTGGGTTTATATCAATGAGAAATGAAGGACAGAATCTACAAATAAATACTTGTCAGACTTTAACACACTTTATGCTTTTCCAGACATTTCAGAGTCCATTGTCATTCAAAGTGCAAGTTTGCTCTGTTCTAATTAGCTAAATGCTCAATGGCTGTATGGATTTGCTCTCACAATGCAAGAAGTAGAGGGACAAAATAATTGCAGTATTATTTTCTGTCTTAATTAAGTGGCTAAGGCTTCTTACAAGTGTAAAAATGTAATCCCTTTTCTAAATCCCATATAATTTAATGTGAAAGAAATCAAATAAATAAGGGAGGCTCTGGCTCTCCATTTTGGCTTTCTGAAAGGGTTTTGATATGGATGATTAGGTGTGCGCACCGTGAAAAGCCCATTACGATTGCGTGGTGTCATCAAAGCACTTGCGGCCCTGGCAGAGGAGTCACCACCCTAATCCAACCCTAATTCTAGTCCTCCATTTCTTCTGTTGATGAGAGGTATGGAGAGGCCTTGCTTGCAACTCACTGATTGAATGTTATCCAATGAAAGAGATGGAAAGAAAGATAAATGGATTTATAATTATACTCAATTATGTGGTGTGATAAACACAATGAAGAGTCTCTTCCATTTTGTTCCTTCCTGCACTTTTTTTTTAGCTCTAATAGTTGAGCGTGTCAGTTGGGATATCTGTATATCGGGAAACACAGATTATGATGATGTCAAATGGACAGATGATGAGTAACAACAACGCAACTTTAAGGATTCAAAGGTGAGTATTTCTCAACAACAACCAAGCAGATAGGAGTGAAGCAATCATATCACACCACACTCACATAAACACCTGAATCTCACAGAGTAACTTGAGCTAAAACAACCCGAATGAGAGTCAACTGAGCATTAGTTTGTAAAATGTTATTGCATCTATTTACACATTTTCTAAGTACTCAAGTGAGCTTGAGCAGTATGGCAAGTTTTTAAGTTGTAGCACCAAAGTGAGAGACCTTTTCTCAGAGACCTTCAAAAAGCAAAGCTGTCCACCTACACCATTTCACAAGAGCATGCTTTTTATGCTGTCAGAGAAGAAGAGGAAGAAGAAGAAAAAGAAGAGAGGAAAAAAAATCAAAGCTGAAGTCATTCCCATCTAAGTCTCCCACAGAGCTAAACATGATTGCCTGTCATGGACAATAACACTTTCATTCCAAGCTAATTTCATAGAGGGTGACTCCTCGATTTGATATTTGACTCGCCCTGGTTTCACAACTTTGAGCAATAGATTCAAGACAGTGGGGCTTGTTTACAATGTATATTGAGTCCTGGTCTCCACACTAAAGTTTAGCTCATTAACTCTTTCAGATGTAAAGGATAAACAGTGGAAAATTGGTTTTAGTTGATATTATTTCACTAGAATATAATTATAAAATTATACATGGTTCATTAATGAGCATAGAGACAATGAAGAACGTTTTTTGGCTGGGAGGCACAACGACACACTAACAAAGTCAGAACGAAAAGAAAATAAGGAATTGAAAAGAGGTAGTGTATAAAGAGATAGAGACAAAGAGAAACCAAGAAAAACTTTTCAACTGAAAAAGATAAAATGAAAGGTGTGTTAAAGCTTAATTATGACAGCATAGAGACATGTATAATTCATCCAGAACTCGTAGAGAGTGCAAATCAGCAGGCTTCAAAGAGAAATCTAAAGTTTAGACCAATCTGACCTCTGTTGTGATCAAATGTACAAGGCTTGTGGAAATGTGGAGAGGGATTTCGGTATGCAGTGATGGAGGAAGTGAAAATAGAAAAGAAAAAAAGGAAAGGAAAGAAAAGAATAGAAAAAAAGTGCATATTGTACGTGGTTTGTTCTACCTCCTACTGAATTTGTTTCCAGTGATGTTTTGAAAGGGCCACTCTGAAATATAGTTGGACATTTTCAAATACAAAATAGGTACAGCGGGTCTTAGCATAAACATGCATACGCAGGAATCACAATAGAGGGGAAAAATAAATAACATGCTCAAATGTTGATTATTGATTAGCACGTTGAATGATAAAAGAGCAGAGATTTGATTTAGAAATGCATAATATATCAGTGCAATTGTGGTTAAGAGAGATTATTTAGTTTCACAGTATCGACCGATATTAGATATTTAAGTGCTTGTTTACCCTATTACATTTAGATTAGCTTTGCCATGAAATGTAATCTAGTATCCCAAAACTAATATCTGTTCCATACTGTACATTATAGTGCTGCTATGCCTACATTCACTTGTAGCATAAATGATTTATTTTAATTTTTAGCAATTTACTTTGTAACTATTTATTTATTTTTGTCAGTATAGCATTTATCATCTATCTATCAGCCGTAACATGAAATAATTATTGTCTTATTGGCAGGAAATGTAATATCAGTGCATCCCATTCTTTCTTTGACTAACAATTAAGTCCATTAATACATCAGTACAGTAATGAGCATTAATAAAATCAATTACTGCATACATTACATACCAGCTAATGCTACCATTATTGTACGTCAAATACTTTTGGTAAATTAGCTTAACTTCCTCCCCATAATTATACTGCCAGAAATAGTTCCATATTTATAAAATTACAGTAGGTACAGTAGACTTCCAACCAACTAACGAGTGCAAAAAACATGTTAGACATGAAACTGTAATTGTAATAATGACCTAATGTGAACACATTAGATCCTCCCAGAGAGAATCATTTATAAATGCTGAGATCCTCCGAGTTTCCATTAAAACACAATGCTTATCGCATTTGAAATTGAACATTTTAATTACAGCTAAGCCCATCTGCTTGACACAGTGATTATCACAGTCTATTCATTGAAGGATACACCAGAATTGAACACACTCACACATGCACAGACTTCATCCAAGGTCTAATCAGAGTTGCCAAGTTTCGCTAGAGAAATAAGTAACCTGGTCTGAAAAAAACAAACCCAAACTAAGCAACCAGGTCTGGAAAAGCAAGTCTAACACAGAACAACAGATAAACGCTTTCTCTCACGCATTCAAGTGGGCAATTAAAGCATTTTGCAAACAGAAGTGGGGAATATTTACAGTGAAAAAAAAAAAAAAAGATTTTGGCTTCTTTGATATAATTTGTCACTGACAAATTAACAGAACAAAATAACTTTATGAATTACTTATTTAAAAATAACCATTTCACTCTGGAACGACTAAAAGGGATTGTGTTCCAGTTTTCTATTATGTGCTGCAAAAAAGTTGCTCATTTTCATTCCTTGAACCATTTCTAGTCCCTGTCAAGAAGTCCTCCAACTCCAGCATGTTAGGACCAAATGACCATCTCATCACAGCATTAACGATAATATTTATTTCTAACACTGCATTTACACAGGGTGTCGGCGTTAACGCTTGACGTAGGGCGTGTCTGAAGCTTGTGTTGACGTGACTGTTATAGTGATAACAGCCAATCACATTACTTTCCAGTGTTGCATGAAAGCAAATTGCTAGCGACTGCGCTAGAGTGTTTGCATAAGGCGATCTGATTGGCTGACGCCTGCGTTGGCACTTGAAAAGTTGAGAAATCTTCAACTTCTGCCACTTGAAACGTGAGTGAAGCGATGCGACGGAACCCACAATTCAGTTCGGCCACGCATGATGTCATCCATTCAAAGTAAATGAGAAGCGTTAACGCAGATGGCCAGTGTGAATGCAGAGTAATATTTTTAGCTTTCTAATATAATAATAACAAATACAATGTTTGTGCATTGACGGCTATGATTTTTATTATTTACTTAATGTCTTTACTGTTGCGTCAAAAGCCGCTTGTAATGGCATAAAGATGCTGAATCCACTTACTTCAGATGTCAAAAAATCTTTTCTTAAGTCTGTTAAAAAAAGTTCAGTAATGTAGTCTTAAAGGTTTAGTTCACCCAAAAATGAAAATTCTGTCAATAATTATTCACCCTTATGTCATTCCACGCCCATAAAGTGAATCTTCGGAACACAAATTAACATGTTTTTGATAAAATCCGACGGCTCAGTGAAGCCTGCATTGACAGCAAGATAATTAACACTTTCAAATGCCCAGAAAGCTATTAAAGATGTATTTAAAAAAGTTTGTGTGAGTACAGTGGTTCAACCTTAATGTTATGAAGCGATGAGAATACTTTTGTGTGCCAAAAAACAAAATAACAACTTTATTTAACAATATCTATTGATGGGCGATTTCAAAACACTGCTTTGTGAAGCTTCGAAGCTTTACGAATCTTTTGTTTTGAATCAGTGGTTGGGAGCGTAAAAGTCATGTGATTTCAGTAAACAAATCTTCGTTATGCTATAAGTGTTTCGAAATTTCAAAGGTTCACGTGACTTTGCCAGTTTGTTACACATTCTGAAACAATAACTGGAAATAAAAGATTCATAAAGCTTCGAAGCTTCACAAAGCAGTGTTTTGAAATTGCCCATCACTAAATATTGTTGAATAAAGTCATTATTTTTTAAGTTATTGCACTATTTATAAGTTATCGCACAAAAAGTATTCCCGTCACTTCATAACACTGAGGTTGAACCATTGTAGTCATGAACTCTTTTAAATGTGTATTTAGTACCTTTCTGGGCGTTTGAAAGTGTTAATTATCTTGCTGTCAATGCAGGCCTCACTGAGTCATCGGATTTGATGAAAAATATCTTAATTTGTGTTCCGAAGATGAACGAAGGTCATGAACGACATGAGGGTGAATAATTAATTAATTGGGTGAACTAACCCTTTAAAACACAAGCAGCTCTGGCACGAATAACAGCACCATTTTGGTGGGAAAGGGGAGAGCGCTTACTTGCTTCTGACATCTCACTCACAGCGCTCATTCAAACAGATAGAGCAGCGATTGCCAGTGGCATTGACAGACAGAGAAACATCATCACACACTAAATAACGATAAAGTGGTCATATGTTTTGTCCTTTGAATCCTAACCACTAACAAGACCAAATACGCAAGCTCGATTCTGTAAATAAGCCCCCTCCCCCTTAAAAAAAAAAACAGCAACTGCCCAAATCTATAAGCAACTTCTTGAAAAAAACAGGCCCAAGGTCGCATATAATAAGCAGACTTGGCAACCCTGGGTCTAATATTAACATAGCCCAACAAACAGGGCAGGTTCGTCATTGTTTCACACTCATTTCCCTCCACCAGTGACACCTTTGTCACACAGAGCCAATGAGGCAGTGTTCACGACAAGCCAATTAGCCTTTATCTCACTAAAGTCGTGAGACCATGTGGACATGTGTACAGGTGCAGGTAGATACTACATTTTCTGCCATTATCTTGACAGTGGGAATTTTGTGTTCTGAGAATAAAAGTCCCCCCACCCCACTCAAAAGATCAAAATCAGTATTCTAACCCGAAGCGAAAATATGATTAATTGCTAGCCGGCACATTCTTGGCATGAGGGTAATAAGCTCGACTGGAGTTCTCAATTCAGGTCTTTCTCTTCTCCTTGTGTATGCATGCAAATATATTCTCGCTATGCGTGCACCACATTAGAATTATCCACAGAAAATTGAATTTAGATAGCTACATGCATAAGTAGCAAACTCATTTTCAATGGAGGTTAATTTATACAGAGAGTGTAAAACCTGTCTGGTGCCGTTTGATACGGTGGGCAAATAGCGCCGGCAAAAGCACCCACTTTACTCTCGCCGTCTCTTGTTCCTTTGTGCGACTTCAGACCCCGAGCAGAGAAATCTTTTCATCAGTGCACTTCTCGGACACATTACCAGAATAAGTGCACTACTTTCCTGTCATTACAGACAGCTTTACACATTTGAAGGGAAGTAGGTGCCCTGTGGTGAGGAAGAGCAGCTGTCATGCTGGCCTGTCTGGCTCGTCAGTATCAGGTGCCACATTACTTAATCTGAAATGAGTGATTTATGCTCTCTGATAAGTGCCATACCTAGGTTGAGGCTTACAGCTGTAAATGCTTCATGTATAAAACATCTTCAATGGCAGTATTTTTAAAAGTTTAATAACTGTGCAAACTTAGAGCTGAATGCCCTCTCTTCATGGAAGAAGCTAGGGACAAGCACACACTCTGCCTAATGGATACTTCAACAACTGATCCTCATCTAAGATCAGGTAAGCATTGTAGATCTAATTTTGATGGCATTTTCAACTGAAAATGAAAACTCTGACATCATTTACTCACCCTCATGTTGTTCCAAATATGTATTAATTTCTTTTTTTTCTTTAGAATACATAAAGAAATATTCTGAGGAAAGGGCATAAAAGCACCATGAATGTATCTGTAAGGGTTCTTCCAAAAATATTCAGGAGGCACTCATAGAAGCTTCACTTAATTTATTGCCACACATAAGTCACATGTGCAAACGGGGGAAAAAAATAAAATAAGTAAATAAATAAATTACAAATCAGAGTTCTGGGCCCTTAGATGTTTCTCATGGGATCCCTCACCAGAACTGACTCAACCATAGAAAATTCCACCCTTTTAACAGGGTGGACTAAACCAATTTTAATTACAGGTACCGATCCGCCTTTTTCGCTTCCGATACCTATACCGATACCTGGGATTCAGTATCGGCCGAAACCGATCCGATCTTCAAGTAATAAGAAAAGTGCTAATAAACTGTATGCCTCACTTAAGGCTGTGACGGTCGGCATGACAACCGCGCCACTGCGGTCGTGGAGTGTCACCGGCGGTAGTGTGGCGTGTATATAATATCTCAAAGGTCACGTTAACCGAAAATTTTCCGTCATTGATGGATTTTTTTTTTAGCAGTGACGGAAAAAATCTGCTGCCTGTCCGTCATTTTGACAGATTACTGAGGTTGATGCAACTTGTAATTCCCACACCTGTCCAGCAGGTGGTGAGTGTGCTCGTGTGGCAGAAGAGCGTGAGTTCAGTCTCCAGAACAAAATGAAAACGATGTGTTTGATTACACGCACCCAGTTTGTCCATTTTATTATATATTATAATACTTATGTTTACATAATTAAGTTTTTAATCTGTTTCGTTTTGTTCTAAATAGTTGGTCTTATTTTTCTTTATTTTCTCCTTACTATAAGTTGGTCAACGAATGGCTTTTCTGAGGTATACGTGACATTGTTTACAACACTGATTGAACTGACGTGATACAGATTTCGGTAAGCTACTGCAACTTTCAACATATTTGATTTTCATGTTTATTTCCTTCTGTAAAGTAGTAAAGAGGAAGAGATGGTCGCGTTCACTCACGATCCTCAAAAAGCGTTCAAGATGAAAACTAAAATGTGACGCAGACAGACTAACTTTTTTTTTCATAATACTTTCTTTTCATGATATAAATTAATGCATTGCCTAGGCCTATTTGTTTATCCTATAAGTTTGTTAATAAATATGAACATGTGGACGAAATCAGAAGCTATTAAATGTCTTATAATTAAAATATAAATATTAAAATGATGCAGCAACATATGATAGATAGGACAGAACAAAAAAAAAATGCTATTAACAAACTTTCATTGCGCAAAAGTATTATAATATGAACGGCTCTCATACAGAGCGGCACAAAGCGCTTATGCGCATCCCGTGTGCAGAATGATGCGCTTGAAGCATCATGGTGTCACAGCGCTCCGCAGTGAAAAGTTCAAAGCACAAAGTGAAGATATATTGATGCGCATTGTATTACCGGTGTCTTGATTAAGTATAATAATAGTTACATTGAATCATCTTGGAGGGAGTTTTATTGTGTTGACTGTCATAACCGAACGCGACACGCAGTCTGAATGCTGAATGGAGAATGACTGACAGATGCCACGGAGGGAGGCATTTACGTGAACTTTAATTTAACGACTTAAATATTTATCTGTACCTCAAATTAAACTATGGAATGGTTTCAGAACACTTGGAATATAGTGCACAGAAACTTTATGGCGCTTTTTAATCTTTTTGTGCCTTTTGTGGAGCTTAACAATAACACAGAATAGCTACACGCACAGTATCGGATTTGGATCGGTGCCGTCCGGCCGATACCCGATCCGGCAAAAATGGCAGTATCGGAGCCGATACCGATCTGAATATCGGATCGGTGCATCCCTAATTACAGGGAGGTCTTAAATCCATAAATCAAACCTCAAAACAAAAACAATTCAATATATACAAATAAACTCCATTTACATTTACCATAAAGCAATAAAAATACAAATGAACTTTACAAAAATACATTTAAATAAACAAATAATCCCAAACCCATATGGTAACAAAAAAAACTATTGCTGCGTTCACGTCACCTTGTATTTACCGGTATCTTGAAATGACAACACGTGACGTTAAATTCTGAGCTGTTCACGTCTTTTTGGTCCTTGGACTGGGAATTATGCGTTTCCATGGCACCACTATCAACGCCTAAATTAATATACAGCGGTCAGGTGGTATAGTGGCCACGTGATACATCTGGGAGCTTTCAGAAAACTCCCAGCTTACAAGCTGTAACTACGATCTCTACGAGGACGTGAACGCTTTTTACAAGCTAGAATCTCGTAACTACAGGAATTACAAGGCTGCGTGAACGCACCTTATGTTTCCCATAATTCCCAGCAAAGGATAAAGGACATGAGGAAATGCCACAATCTTTTAATAGGCCTTTGTTCCATGCTGCAGTCACGGATCCAGGCGAAACTCCGGGTAAGACACAATTCAAAAACAATTTAATAAAGAATCAACCTTAAACCCATAACTTTGTCTTGGTTTTATTCAATCACTAGCGTGCACTCTAGTAATGAATCATCATTCTTTGATGTTGTTATGCGCGCATAAAGAGCATGTACCTTTAACGAAACAAAATAAATGCATAGGAATGTATAAACAAGCAGGGAACCAAACCAATTACTTGCAAATAATAAAAAAAAAACTAGAACAATTGAAATAATCCATTTGTTAAGTGTGGCCTTAGCCATCACAGTATCCAACAATAGTCCATATGACTTGTACACTACGCACAAAGTCTTCTTAATCACAAACCAAAATGCGGTATTCACTGGTAATCTTTCCATCTAGTGTTAACTGCTGTATAACTTGAGAACTGGATCAGTGTGATTCATGAATGAATTGGATCTCAAAACTCGACATTTACTTCTCTCATGGGGAGCTAGGGCGGATATGAGTAAACAACAAATCTGTTCCTCATATGCCAAGCTTTCATACAGTACCATTCAAAAGTTTGGAGTTTTAGTCTTTTTGAAAGTCTCTTATGCTCACCAAGGCTGCATTTATTTGATTAAATGCAGAAAACATTAGTTCAATTTAAAATAACTGCATCATATTTAAATATATTTTAATTGTAATTTATTCATGTGATGGTGAAGCTGAATTTTCAGCTTCATTACTTCAGTCTTCACTGTCACATGATCCTTCAGAAATCTTTCTAGTATTCTGATGTTTCTCAAGAAAAAGTTCTTATTATGGTATTATCAAACAATCAAAGAAGAAGCAGCAAGAAAACAAGAACAAATATATAAGAAAGTTGGTTTAACTAGTTTGGAACAACAACGTTTTTGCTGACATATACTTTTATTTTTCATGATTATCTCTGAATGCCACTGAAGAAGTATAGACCAAGAACTAAAGAAAACCAACTGGTACTTGATATGGCATGAGTCCAGATTCCTCTAAAAAATGTTTTTATTTTATATATATATATATATATATATATATATATATATATATATATATATATATATATATATATATATATATATATATATATATATATATATATATATATATATACCAATGCCTTTGGATTATTTTTTTGGAAATACCACTAGATTCTGTCCATACGTTGGACAGATGTGGGATTTGACATTTGATATTTTGGTATATAGGTCTAGGCAGCTCATTAAAGGTTGAGGTGAATTAATATGCCTTTTGATTTTCAAGTGCAAAATGAATCGCAATAGCCTGCATGTAAAAACTTGAACAATCTTCGTGTCACTTGAATACATATTTTTTTATTCTCACATCTTGGTTTTGTTTGCTTGTGCGGGCTGTTCAAATAAATTTCAGAATGTGTAAAAATCTTTTCCCTTCACTGACCATGTTGTGTATCTGTGTATGTGTCTGTATCAGTATGAGACAGAGTAGGAGAGCAGTCTGTATGCTGTGGGAGATTCGCTCTGTGCTCCGGTGCACAGCGGACTGGCGTCTGTGGGCTTATAAGCTCAGAGGACTGGATATCGACTCCATCATGCCGGTCATGGGCGCTTATTGTTCTGAGTGCCTGTGGATTACTCCCCAATTCCCCCAAAAACGGACACCAGTTTCCTTCCGCCACGCTCTCTGGTCCACTCTATTACAGGTCGAGACTTTTAAGGCCCATCTTCCCTGCGCTGCCATTCTTCACACTGCCTGCCGCCTACTAGTAAGAAACAAAATGGCTGCCATATGACTGGCATAGTCAGAATATGAAGGCAGAGCAACATTGTGCAGAACTGCTAAATTGAAGTAATAATAATAAAAAAATTGTCTAATAGTTTATCTACTGCACCGTGATGAATGAAACTATTTAATTATAAGATATTAAACTATTATATAGATGTTTACTTGTCACCAGACTACTGGGTAACATGGAGACAGTTAACATTAAACAATTGTACACAACTGAGCCTCATTTCCTGCTACTCTGAATGAGTCATATGGTTATTTAAGGAAGATAAATGCAGCCTAAACACTATGAGCAGTTCAGAGTCAGACAATTTTTTTTTTTTTTTTTATTAAAATAAAATAAATTTACCATCCTACAAATGGAACAATAACGAAAACATTCATGTTAAACAAAATAAAATATGTAATTTGATTTTAAAATAAAATAAAATAAAATAAAATAAAATGAAATAAAACAAACAAACAAACAAACAAACAAACAAACAAACAAACAAACAAAAACAAACAAACAAACAAACAAACAAACAAACAAACTAACAAACTAACTAACTAACTAACTAACTAACTAACTAACTAACTAACTAACTAACTAAATAAATAAATAAATAAAAATTAATTTTGTTTGAAATACTAACAGGAAATTACCATCCTACTAGTGGAGCAATAATAAAAACATTCATGTTAAACATAAAATATTTTATAATAATAACAATAATAAAAAAAAAAATAATGGGCAAAAATGGAAATGTAATTTCTGAAGATATAGTAGGTTTGAAATACAAACGTTAACATCCAACAACCAGATCAATAATGAAAACAGAGAATAAAAAAGGAAGATTACATTACATTAGGAAGATTAAAAGGGTTTAGGGCACATGAGGTAAATGAAGCAAATGAGGTTTTCATGAGGACCTTGAATGACAAATAATATTTTCTCAAGAACTTTACATACATATGCAAAAAACAGTCATTACTACAGTGGCAAATACAGTGTGTATGCACATATCAAGTGTGTAATTTAGAACAGGAACTTACACAACAGTCAATTACACAACAGTTAGTTTGGGTCCTTTAATTCGTTTGGACAAGTGGCATTTCATGACTGCTGATATTTACTGTATATAACAGCGCTGTAATGTTTCACTCCACTCGTCTCTGTTTGCATGTTCCAGACAGGCGTCACCACGTGCAATTGTTGACACTGATTTGTCTTTATGTAGTTGACGGTGCAAAAATGAACAAAATAACAGCATATTGTGTCTACAAATGAAAAACTGCTATAATTGTTTAAACTTTGATCTCTGAAACTAAAAAACAAAAAACAAAAAACAAGAAAAAAGAGGGTTGATGCTTTACACAATGATCTTCATAGTGTCAACTACAATAACAAACGATTGACCATGTACTTCTTTTGCTAGGCTGGTATTTTTTTCATGAGCCCATGGATGAAATCTAAAGTGTAGCCTTTCTCTTTCTCTCAGTTCCCCCCTCTCACATTTCCGTTTAGCTCTTTAGCATGAGTCTACAGCTCCTCTTGATCTTCTGGTGTGTTCTCTCAGCAGGTGAGGGAAGGCCAGAGGCATCGTGCCCTGCAGGCAGTGGGCTGCCTTAATCTTTCAAGAAAGGCTTTCCATTCGGTTATGAGTGATTCTTTGTATACTGTTCTCATCCTCTGCTTGGCCGCCTCTATATCTGCTCATTTTCTTTCGCTTACATTCTATCACTTCTCTGTGCCTCTCAAACACATGCACACACACTCTCTCTCTCTCTGTTCCTAAGCCTTATCTCCACCCCGCCAGGTAATAATTAGTTTCTTTGCGATTGCCATGGCAACAAAGCACAGTTGCTGTGGTGGTCTGCCTGCTATGTATTATTTCAGCGAGCCGTGAGAAGAAAAATGTACTGATGACAGAGGGATCAAAGCTTCTAGACCACTCCAGAAAGACTGACCATCACTCCACACCTACCATGCCAACTGTAAATGTGTGTGTGTTCATGCTTAAATGCGTAAGTTACCATTCAATAGCATTTCACTCGTCACAGTATAATTGTGGACTTCCGTTTCCATTCTTGAGCACATCCGTACATGTATTTAAGTGTGTGTGCTGCTGCTCTGCTTCAACAGTCACACCAGAGATAGGTGAGGAGAGAGGGAGACAGGAAGTATAATGATCTATATTATTTATTCCTATGACCCTCTGCTCTTTGATCAATAAGAAGTCCAATAGTCAGACACTCGCTGCAAGTGAATGCATTACACATTGACATGGCAGCGGAGTCTCATACTAATCCTTTTCCATTAAACATGCATGTCCACAGGTTTCTCAATGTATTATCTCTCATTCTATTTGGACTTCAAGTTGTGCATGGAAAGGTGTGCAACTGGATTAATAACAGATTCATGCACATTCATACCCATCTGTTGATGAATCTAGAGGATTCTAAATGAGGCAGTTCACCTTATTCTTAACGTAAGAGCAGACGTGGCCATTGCAACTTGATTGTGTCCAGCGTCCAGTCTCATCTGCTTCCAATTATTTTTGCTATACACAAACTGTCCGTTATGCTGCTTGATATTGCAAACCATTGTGTTATCATATTATTTATTATCGTGGTTTGTAGCACAAATTATTTGACCTTTTACTGCATTTTGTTATTCTTCCAGTTATTTACTTCAAGCGGCTAATGAATCAAAAATCACAGAAAATAGCTTACTTCCATAAGGTGAATATGTGCACAGAGTAAATAATTAACATAATACATGCCCAAACCATCTTCAGTTAATACTCTTATTGGTCACTTTCTGTAAACGTATCCTTATAAGCTTTCTAAGAGACCGTATACACGGAGACGCGTTTAGCTGTATACGTAAAAATTTTGTATTGGATAGATCCAGCGTTTTGGGAGCCTGAAACCGCTATTTTTTAAACTGGGTCCCAGAGTAGATAAATCTGAAAATGACACCCTTGCATTTTCGTGTGCACAGCCAATCTGAGCCTATTAGATTTATTAAATTCAATTCAGATTTATTAAATTCAATTCAAATATCAAGTGTGCCATAAATAAAATCACAATGTAAAAGACTGTAAAAATGCTACGGGCGAAAAACAGTTAATTCGTTTACAGAAAGTTTCCGTACTATATACGGTGAATAACTGTAATAGATCTAACAGTACATTTAATGTTATTTGACGGTAAAATACCTTTAAATTTACAGTTTTTGGACGATAAATAAGTCATTGTATTATTTACAGTAAAAAAAAACATAAATTTACATTCCTACAATTCCTTGCGTGACACTTCATATTCGATGTATTTTCATTGAAATAACCTTTACGAAATAATGAAATTTATGAAATAACGGTTTCTTAGTTATTTCTAATCAGTTATGTACATTAGGGTTTTATGTTACAGTGGCATGAAAAAGTATGTGAACCTCTTGCAGAATCTGTGAAAATGAGAATTATTTTAATAAAATAAGAAGGATAATAAAAAATGCATGTTATTTTTTGTTTAGTACTGTCCTGAGTAAGATATTTTACATAAAAGATGTTTGCATTTAGTTCACAAGACAAAACAATAGCTGAATTTATTAAAATAACCCCATTCATAAGTATGTGAACCATTGATTCTTAAAAAAGGTTCAAACATTCACTATTGCCCCAAAAAGGAACACGATGCATTAAGAATCGAGGGGTGAAAACTTTTGAATTCAAATATCAAGGTAAATTGTACTTAATTTTTATGCCGGGAAACATGCAAGTATCTTCTGTTGGTTCCGAAGGGCAGTACTAAATGAAAAACAATGATATTTAAACAAAATAAGAAAAATTGTGACATCTTCATCCTGTTCAAAAGTTTTCACACCCCGACTCTTAATGCATCGTGCTTCCTTCTGGAGCATCAGTGAATGTTCAAACCTTTTTTAATAGTTGTGTTTGAGTCCCTCAGTTTCCTCAGTATGAAAACACAGATCTCAAAATCCTACAGTCACTGCTGGAAAGGGTTCAAATATGCAAAAATGCTTGAAAACTGATGAATCTGCAGGAGCTGGAGGATTTTTCTGAAGAACAGAGCTCAGTTTAACTGCTCAGGACAAACAAGAGACTCATGAACAACCATCACAAAACAAAAAAAAAAATGGATCATCAGGTAACCACACACAGTATTGAGAATCAATGTTTCACATGCTTATGAATGGGGTTATTTTAATAAATTCAGCTATTGTTTTGTCTTGTGAACTGAATGCAAACATATTTTATGTAAAATATCTTACTCTGGACAGTACTAAACCAAAAATAACATGCATTTTTTATTATCCATCTTATTTTATTAAAATAATTCTCATTTTCACAGATTCTGCAAGGGGTTCACATACTTTTTCATGCCACTGTACATATAATGTTGTTTAATGTTTATTGCATTTTTAAAAATTTCATGTGTGTTACCATGATGGTGTTTAGTGTTTGTGTGAATGACAGCGTGTGCACCTTCTATATATTAGTATTGTCCTTCTCAGCTTTTGGAAAAGCTGCTTGTGATGAGCTTTGATTCATCATGTGACTCTCATCACTGCTGTGTTTGGTGGTTGTCAGTGTATTACAAAGGTACAAAACAGATATTAGTACTTCAATAGGTTGGTAAATTAACATTACATCAGTTAATGAAATACGTTTTGTTAGTTTTTTTAACCGTAAATTTAACAGATTTTTTTTACAGCATGTAACAAACTGTTATAATCCGCAATTATTATAATAAAAACCTTAAAATTGTATGGTTTTGAACTGTAAAACAGACAGTAAACTAAGTGCTGTCCCTTAAAACCTAAAACGTTGCTACCATATTTTTTATGGTGAAGTTCTGGCAACCACAGCTGCCGTTTTTTTACCGTACATTTTTACAGGGATTGGTTTTACAGTGCAGCTCAAACACAATAAGCATCTCATATGTAAGGCCTAAACTGTAAACTTCATGTGATAGGTTATTCATTTTTTTAATAAAAATATTTCATATACGCTACTGTTCAAAAGTTGTAAGAAATTAATACTTTTAGAACAACAACAACAACAAAATGTTTCAAAAACGTTTAAACAAATCTTACTCAACTCAAACTTTTGAAAGGTACAGTAGTGTAAATTTCAACTGTTGTCTTCTACTTCTGGTAAGACTTCGAGCTGGGGTTTGAACTCATTGGCTTTAGTCTAAAGTAAATATGCCCAAATCCTACTTTGCAGTCCACTCACATTTCAATTGAAATATGTCAGCAAAAAAAAAAAAGAAAAAAAAAAAAAAAAAAGAGAGCCGTACAGCAAAATCTGCATAGGTGCGTCTAGTTTGGATTTGTCATAAACCATCTTAGTTTTATCCCATGGCTCCATACATGACTTAAATGTGTCAATAAACAATCTACACTTTAGATTGTTGATGCCATTTTTTTTTTTAAATCACCAGTACAGTTAAGATATATTTTTCAACATGATAAAACTGTATCAAGTATATCAAATGTGTCAGGGTAGGAAAAAATGGCAGCAGACCTACTTAGTGTCGAGTGCTTACACTTAGGCCCAATTAGAATGCATATTTTAACTGAACTTAAACTTGCTGAATTATTAATATGTGCTCTGGTTCTGCAGCCATAAGCAGGAGAATGAAGAAATGCTTCCAGTCATTGTGCTTCTATAGAGAAAAAGCTAAAAGTTTAGAGCTAAAACTTCATTATTAGAGTTTATCGAAGCCATTTAAGTATTGCATTCAAAATAATTGCATCACTTAGATATTTGAAATAACTATGGAATTTGTTTCCTCAAATATTCTTTTCATACAAGGTCGACGTGAGGGTCAGGCGAGATGGCTGCAGATGACCTTGCCCTGCTGTTCGGCTTTGATTCCCTTTTTTAAGTGCAGATGGAGATTAACAGACAGCCATAAAAGAGCACAAATACTGTATGCTTCTTTTTTACGCTGTGCTGAAAGCAACTAAAGGTCTGAATCAAAAGTATTATGGTCAAAAGAAGTGTCATGCATTGCACTGTATGATTTAATTAAACAAGACAAAGACAAAAAAAGCAGAGAGCAAACTGCATATAATAAAATAAAATAAAAGACACAAAGAGAGAAAAGAAGAAAAAACAGTATGGCTTTCAAATAGAAGCTGCAGTGCGCTGATATGATCTCACTCCTTTTCTCATTCCTTTTTTAAGTTCTCTAGGTGGATATCGGGGAGTACGAAGACTCACACAGCTCTGTATCTCCTTCCCTGCCCTGAGTGAGCAATCTGAGGCTAGTTGGGCTGGAGAGTTGCTCTCCGCCGCGCAAACTCCATGCCTAGGGACGTTTAATCATGTCATGCTGTGCAGTTGGCCAAGCTGGGGGCGACAGATGCCATGCAACCAGGGTGTGATTAATCCTAGAGGATTCTGGGTGCTGCCAAGGAGAGAGCGAGAGAGGGCCACCGTGAGTCGGTGCCAGGGGATACGCATCACGAGCCTTGCCACAGGCTCCGGGGTCTAACAGCATCTGAGGAGAACCAAGAGGCCATCGAACACTATCACCTCCTCACCATGCCACCGTCTGTTTTTTCCTGTTGTTCCCGTGGCAATCATGCCTCTCCCTGTCTGTTCTCGCTCTATTTCCTTCTTTATCTCCCAACCTGTGTTCTCAGTTCCTGGGTGTCCCTGATGGGAAGAGGCATAATCCGAACGCAGGAGGGTTGGTGGAAACATGTAGATGATGAAATCACAGGAATCCTGCCGAGGAGAAGGCCAGGCACAGTGAAGAGGGAGGCTTTCATGTCTGTTGTGATTTGCCCCATCCGTCCTCAAGAGTGGCATTGGGGAAATTTGGTAGAAAAATGAGTAGAAGTTCGACAAGTTCCACAACAAGTCTCAACAATGCAGCTGGGGGAAAAGCAAGGAAGGAAGACTAACAAGGAAGAAAGAGAATCTTACTGCTCTATGGAGCACAAGATCCCAGTTTTTTATATATCTACATGGCCACTAGATGGCACTGCAGACAGGGTCTTAATCTCTGGTCTCTCTCTCTCTCCATGGTAAGTGTCTGTCTTTTTCAGTTCTCCCTCTCTTTCCATTTCCTCTCACTTGTTCTCTCTTATGTTACTTTTTCCTCTACACAGTTGCTGAACAGAACAGAAGCCTTCAGATGTGAAGGGCAATCTGAAGTTTGGATAGGTACTTTATGAGGACTATCAGCCGTGATACATGCCCATTTGAGCGGAGGAACGAACATACATATACTCAGGCTTGACCTATGCAATCTCACTGTTGTTTAATGACTCTGTTAACTTTGTGTTCTGATCCCTGAGGTTCCTTTCTCAGTTTGGAATGAGAGCATGAAAGATCAATATTGGGAAATATTATCTCTGCTACCTCGGCTTCCGCCTGCTAAACATAAGCTCTTCACTTGAAACCCCGTTTGAGCGCTGTCTCCTGCTATTACGCTGTACGAGGGCAATAAAAAGGCAAAGAATGAAATGAAAATGAAACACATCCGTTTTGCATTATCAAAGAAGGAGATGCAGAGATGATGTTACAGTCTTTGTTGCATAATCGTTTCAATGCGGCAACCTTCATACAGATGTCTCCACAGCTCAATTAGAGGTGGAAACCTACCCAAGACAAAATGCTTAATTTCTCCTAATATTACTAAAACCTGTAACCTCATTATTGCAAAGCCATCATGGCTTGTGCACTGAAAACAACGGAGTAAAAAGAGTTGCATTTATGGATGTAATTTTCAAGCTTGGCTGAGTGCAGTAAGGTTTCCCAACAGCCTGTCGTACAGCTCTCCGCCCTAGTAATTAGACAAGAAAAGGCATAAATCGATACCCTAGTGTCTGTCTGGCACTGAGGCATTCAAAGAGCTGGCTACATTAATACATTAACCCAGAGAAACAGACATTACATTGTAATCAATCCTGCTACACAAATCAGATTAGGTGGAGCGAGCGGAGTCCTAGTGCTCTCAGATGAACGCACATCCTGTACATTACAGCAGGTCAGTGGAGCAGCCCGAAGTGTAAATGGATGAGTGATCTCACAATCTTTAGAGGAAGTGCATCTCGTCCCTGCTAGATATTTGCCCAATTAACAGTAGGAAATCAATTTATAGTCATATCCATTTGCTCACAGAGAGCACAATGTACCTGTTTGTGTGCACGGTAACACCGACACACTCAAAGCACTAATCGGCCTGCACGGTGCGGGACCGTCACTACCGTTGATTAATTTTCAAAGCCCGTTGAGTATTCGAGTGCACACAAACACACGCACCACTTTAACAACCACTTGACAAATAGCTACCTGAAACACAAAAGGTGACAACCTGTAATTAGAAAATATATTAGTTTGATTTATGTTTTTGGCCCAATCGATTTTAATTAATTTAGTAGCCCACAAGCTCAAGTATTATTACAAACACACATTACCTTGACAAAGATTTATGGCGTAAATGAACTGCCAGACCTCATTATATGAATTTATAATCTATCGCATATTTAAAATGCAATTAGCCATTATTAGGATAATGACAGAGTACAATTTGCTGTGTGAAAAATGCAATCAATCTGAAATTGGAAATCAAACCAATTCTGAATGGTTCAGTAAAAAGGTAATGGGCGAGCAAAGTTTCACAATACAGGAAACTATCGTTGAGTAATT
This sequence comes from Chanodichthys erythropterus, assembly GCF_024489055.1. Classification (NCBI taxonomy): domain Eukaryota; kingdom Metazoa; phylum Chordata; class Actinopteri; order Cypriniformes; family Xenocyprididae; genus Chanodichthys; species Chanodichthys erythropterus. The sequence continues at coordinate 12,951,370 of NC_090221.1, read as the reverse complement.
ACACATTATAATTGGTTTGCCGTTGCGCAAAACCCATAATGTAAACAGAACCCAAGAAAATGGCTTCATCTGTTGCTCATTTTGTGTCAAATCAAGAAAAAGGGCTGTAGACAACTTTGCAGCTCACTGTACTTGCTTGTAATCAATGTACTGCTTGGTGCTTCACTGGTGTGTGCAAGCAGCCTGTTTCCCTTCTATACATCTATGTATTTTATTTCAATTAAACTGCTGTTTTATAAGCCATATCTGCAGAATGGCAAAGATGAAACATTTCATCAATCTTTCAGCTCGAAATACTCTGGATATTGCAGTGTTTTCCATGAGAGGAGCTGTCCTTGGTGCTGAAAAGTGTTACTTAGTTACTGGAGTTTAATGTACTTGTACATTATAGGCTCGTGCTGCTTAAAGGATTAGTTCACTTCAGAATTAAAATTTTCTGATAATTTAATCGCCCCCATGTCATCCAAGATGTTTATGTCTGTCTTTCTTCAGTCGAAAACATTCCAGGTATTTCTCCATAGTGGACTTCAACAGGGTTGTAGGTCCAAATTGCAGTTTCAATGCAGCTTTACAGGGCTCTACACGTTCCAATCTGAGGAATAAGGGCCTTATATAGCAAAGCGACTGGTCATTTAAAAAAAATATATATATATATATATATATTATATACTTTTTAACCACAAATGCTTGTCTTGCACTAGCTCTGCGATGCGTCATGCATTATGTAATCATGCTGAAAAGGTCATGTGGTAGGGTGAAAAACTCTGGAACTGGAATCTCATTTTCTCAACTTCAAAATCATCTGACATTATTGTTTTAGCTTTTTTTTTTTTTGTAAAGGCCATTTAACTTTGCATGTTCGCTTTGTAAACACTTGCTCGGTACTATATATATATATTAAAGAAAATGACTGATCGTTTCGCTAGATAAGACCCTTATTCCTCTGCTGGGATCGTGTAGAGCCATTTGAAGCTGCATTGAAACTGCAATTTTGACCTTCAACCCGTTGGAAGCCGTTACAGTCCACTATATGGAGAAAAATCCTGGAATGTTTTCTTCATAAACCTTAATTTCTTTTCAACTGAAGAAAGAAACACATAAATCTTAGATGATGTGTGAGTGAGTAAATTATCAGGAAATTTTAATTCTGAAGTGAACTAATCCTTTAATAAGCCCTCAGTTTTAGAGCTGGCATATTAGAATGTTTGAAATGCTGTACAACTTGAATTGTTTATGCCATTTAGAAGGCTCACGATGTGTGCATATACATGTGTGTCAGTCTGTGGGTGTGCAAACTGGCTGACACCGCAGGACTCCATTAGAGAATAATGTGTGATGCCTGTGTAAATGAACTATGCGTTTAAGAGCCTTTTCATCTGTGATCACATCTAATGAAAATTCACCACCTTCCACTGGAGGTGAGAACACAACCTACGCTGGCTGATGAGAACCATGAAGAACCATCACACCTTTTCATTCCATTACCCGTCCATCACACTCTGTGAACGTCCAAGATGCTTTTAACATGTGCACGAAAAATGGGATGCACAACACAAAATTGCATTATCAAGTGACTGTCAGTCCCAGGGGCCCAGATTCTAATTGCACTGTAAGATTCTACATGCACACAGATTCTAAAAGCACTGTAAAATAGAACATGCCCTGAAGTCGCGATTATGTTGACATGTTATGAAAATGAATATGCTCATTCAAAATTACTGATAATTCACATAAAGCTCGTGGCTAGTAGTTCTCAAGCTCTGGTACGTATGTAACAGTCCATTGTTTTTCATTAAATTTCAGTATTTACTATTTTCAATTTGACTTTAACTTTGTTTAGTTTTACCCTTGTTCTGTTACTTTAGGTTTAATTTTTAATTAATGGAAAAATGTATAGAATATTTTTAGTTGTTTTACACTATGTTCTAATATGTGCAATGCGACATGATTCCAGCAATTTTTAGATCAACACTAAAAGATCAACACACTCACAATGCAGCAGAAGGGTGTAAAAGAACGCACACACTTAAAGTATAAATACCTTTATTAAAACAAACGTATGAGACAAAGTATCTGTCACAGACACGCCAGGCTCTAGCACCCACCAATCACAGTGCACGCCTTCCCCTGAGTACTGATCACGAACACCTGCACCTCATCACCACGCCAATCAGCACTCACATAAAAGACACTCACACACTCCGTCACTTTGTCCGGTCTCGTTCGCACCAAGGAAATAACCTCTATGCTTACCTCAAGGACTCCCATCACTACTTAACTGTCTCCTGCGTCTCCGCGCTTCCTCCTGTGTTCCAAGTCTGTGTGTGAGTGTCGTCCTCCATCCTTGCCTTCTATCTGCAACCATTATCCTCCAGCATCCAACCTGCAAACCACAAAGGACAGTATTACCATTCATTCGATCACCATTCACTTCTACAACCACTGCCAACTCACCTGTTATCTCTGTTACCTCTGCTTGTGTCCAATAAACAACCTGAACTGAGATCTTCTGTCTCCGACTGGTACATATTGTAACAGAAGACCGGACCAAGACAGCGGGACACAAGTATGAGCCACCCCGATCCATTCCAGGACATGGTTGACGCTTTTTGTCGCACATTCACCACTCACTCACCACTGTCAGCTCTAGCCATCACTTCCAGACTTATTCCGGCTTCGTTGACCACTTCAAGGAAGTGTTCGGAAAACCTTCATGGGATTCTTCCATTGGTGAGGAACTCTATAATTTGAAGCAAGGAAAAATGTCTGTTGACGAATATGCTCTTCAATTCAGAACCCTCGCTACCAGAAGTGGATGGAATGAACAAGCGCTACTAACAACCTATCGCCAAGGATTGGATCCTCGAGTGCGATTACATCTCGCTGCATACGAGGATACCATCGGCCTTGAACGATTCAATGATGTCAATCCGTTTCGCCACTCGTATGCAGTCGTGTCTCAAAGATCACCAGGGTCAGTCGCAGCTCAACACCTTCCTCTGCCGGCCAAATTCCGTCAGCACTCCAGAACCAGCCACCGAACCCATGCAAGTGGAATCTACTCGTCTGACACCTGCTGAACAGAAGAGAAGGCTGACCCAGAACTATGTTTATATTGTGGCTCTCCTGGGCATGTAATCTCCGCATGCCCAACACGTCCTCCTCGTCCCATGGTGAGTGCCATCATCTCTACTCTCCAGACTAGGAAACCACTCACCACTACTGTAACACTTACTGCTGCTGATGTTTCCATTCCAATATCCGCACTCCTCAATTCTGGATCAGCAGGAAACTTCATCTCCGGCGCCCTCTGCCATCAATTCAGCCTCAGGACCAAGAACACACCGTCAACCTACCAGATCCACTCAATAACCAGCAAACCTGTGAGTAGAAGACATGTCAGTCGAAGTATATGACCACTACAACTCCAAGTCGGATTACTTCATGTGGAGAACATTCATCTGCTGGTTCTGGAGGGATCCACCGCTGACATGATTCTAGGGCGCCCGTGGTTTGAGCAGCACAATCTAATTCTCTCCCGGAAGACGGGAGAAGTCCTGAAGTGGGCGACACCTGTTTTCCAAACTGTTTCTCTGCACTCCCAGTTCCATGACCTCCAAGTTCCAAACCTCTCCCTGTCTGTGCAACTTCCATAGAAAGTCCCATCGAGAAACGATCTGTGGATATTCCATCATGTTACGCCCCCTTCAGCGACATTTTCTGCCCCAAAAGAGCTTCCAAAGCTGCCTCCACGCCGGCCATGGGATTGCGCCATTGATCTGCTTCCGGGTGACTACCGGGCACTAAACGCCATAACAGTCAAGTTCAGGTACCCCCTTCCTCTCGTCCCAGCTCCCCTGGAACATCTCCGTGGTGCCACTGTGTTCACCAAGTTGAACCTCCGCAGCGCGGTCAACCTCCTCCGTATATACGAGGGGGATGAGTGGAAAACCGCCTTCGTCACACCCACCGGCCATTATGAATATCTTGTGATGCCGTATGGTGTGGTCAACGCCCCCTCCGTATTCAAGGACTTCATCCATGAGGTGCTCTGGGAGTTTCTCCACAAGTTCATGCCGGTCTACATCGACGATATCCTGATTTACACCCGGAGCATGGCCGACCATCGCTGTCACATTTCGGAGGTCCTGCAATGCCTGATAGAATTCCAGCTCTTCCTCAAACCCGAGAAATGCTCATTCTAGCAGTCCTCAGTGCAGTTCCTTTGATACAACATCGACCACAGTGGCATCCGGATGGATGAGGGGAAGGTGGAAGCCATCAGGATCTGGCCCACACCCACTACAGTTAAGGAACTCCAACGTTTCCTCAGCTTCGCCAACTTCTACTGACGGTTCATCCAAAACTACAGCTCCATCACCAGCCCGCTCACAAGCCTCCTCCGGAACAAACCCAAGTGTCTGTCCTGGACTCCAGCCGCCACAGAAGTATTCAACATCCTCAAAAGGGACTTCACCACTGCTCCTCTCCTGGTCCATCCCGACCCAGACAAGCCCTTCATCGTGGAGGTAGACGCCTCCACCACAGGAGTAGGAGCGGTCCTTTTGCAGCAGCAGGGGAACCCGAGCCGCCTCCATCCATGTGCCTTCTTCTCCCGCAAGTTCAACCCAGCAGAGGTTAACTACGACATCGGCAACTGAGAACTTCTTGCTGTCAAGTTGGCCTGAGGAGTGGAGGCATTGGCTGGAGGGAGCTAGACATCCTTTCCTGGTTCTAGCCGACCATAAAAACCTAGAGTATCTTCGAGCTGCGAAAAGACTCAACCCCAGACAGGCCCGTTGGGCACTGTTTTTCACACACTTTAACTTCACCATCTCTAACCGACCTGGATCCAGAAACATCAAGGCAGATGCCTTATCAAGACTTTATGCTCCAGAAGAAAACACAGAGGAACCTGAACCCATTCTCCCAGAGCAGATCGTGGTCAGCCCCATCACCTGGTCTGCTGAGACTCTTCCCTCCTCCAATGCCTCCACCAACACTCCGCTGGGTTGTCCACCGGTCTTGCAGTATGTCACCCGCACACGACGCACTCCACTGGTCCACTCTGCGCACACCTCACTTGGCACTGGCCACTCGGGGGTCAATGAAACCCTCTCGCTGCTAAAGGAGTGCTTCTGGTAGCCCAACATGGCTGCCAATGTCAGAAGGTACGTGCAGGGAGACAGGGAATGCGCCATCTCGAAGAGCCCACGCCATCTACCATCCGGCAAGCTTCTTCCTCTGCCCGTTCCAAATCGACCCTGGTCACACCTAGGAGTGGATTTCGTCACTGATCTCCCAGCCTCTAATGGATGTACCTGTATACTCGTTGTTGTGGACAAATTTTCTAAATCCTGTCGTCTCATTTCTCTGAAGGGACTCCCTACAAACAGCGGAGATCATGTTCAACCACGTATTCCGATACTTCGGAATCCCTGAAGACATTGTATCAGATAGAGGACCACAGTTCATCTCCCGGGTGTGGAGAGCATTCTTCTCACTCCTAGGTGTGACCGTCAGCCTCTCGTCAGGATACCATCCTCAACTGAATGGGCCGATGGAACGGAAGATCCAAGAGATTGGCCGCTTCCTCCGTACCTTCTGTCATGGCCACCAGGACTCTTGGAACCATTACCTGGGTTGGGCCGAGTACTCCCTACGCCAGCCATCCACCAGACTAACACCATTCCAGTGCGTACTCGGCTACCAACCCCCACTGTTCCCCTGGACTGGGGAACCATCGGACGTACCATCTGTGGATTACTGGTTCCGAGAGAGAGAGAGAGAGAGAATATGGGACTCAGCCCATCACCAACTGCAACGTGCTCTCCGTAGGCGCAGAATGACAGCAGACCTTCGTCGCTCCGAAGCTCCTGCATACCAACTGGGACAGAAGGTCTGGCTGTCCACCAGGGACATCCGACTGCGCCTACCATGCTGTAAGCTGAGTCCCAGGTTCATTGGCCCATTCACCATCTTAGAGCAGATCAATCCGGTCACCTACAAACTCCAGCTACCACCTGAGTATCGCATTCACCCCACATTCCATGTGTCACTCCTCAAACCTCACCACCCTTCTTTTCCTCTCAGGAGCGGGCCGTGGAGGGGGGGGTACTGTCACAGACACACACCTTCCCCTGAGTACTGATCACGAACACCTGCACCTCATCACCACGCCAATCAGCACTCACATAAAAGACACTCACACACTCTGTCACTTTGTCCGGTCTCCTTCGCATCAAGGAACTTACCTCTATGCTTACCTCAAGGACTCCCATCGCTACTTACCTGTCTCCTGCGTCTCCGCGCTCCCTCGTGTTCCAAGTCTGTGTGTGAGTGTTGTCCGCCATCCTTACCTTCTATCTGCTACCATTATCCTCCAGCATCCAACCTGAAAAACCACAAAGGACAGTATTACCATTCATTCGATCACCATTCTCTTCTACAACCACTGCCAACTCACCTGTTATCTCTGTTACCTCTGCTTGTGTCAAATAAACAACCTGAACTGTGATCTTCTGTCTCTGACTGGTACACATTGTAACAGTACCATGTGTGTCAATTGGCTTAAAAGGAAATAATAATAATAATAATAATAATAATAATAATAATAATATATGCCCAGTTCAAAGTCACTTAAATCACTGTTCTTCTCATTCTCATGATCAGTTTGAACTTCAGTAGATCATCTTGACACTGTCTAAATGCCTAAATGCATTGAGTTGCTGTCATGTGATTGGCTGATTAAATATTTTTGTTTACAGGCAGTTGATTAGGTGTACCAAATAAAGTGGCCGACCAGTCACAGGAGAAGCGTATTAAGATCTGTGTAGATTAGAAGGTAGGCAAACAAATCGGTTCTCATAATTAACGTTTGGATGCAGGTGAAATGGGCAGGAATAAAGATTGGTTTGACATTGACTTCGACAATGGCCAAATTGTTATGGCAAGGTGACTGGGTTAGAGTATCTCTGAAAAGGCAAGGTTTGTGTGTTGCTCCCGGTCAGCAGTGGTGAGAATTTACCAACAGTGGTCCAAGGAGGGACAATCCACTAACCAGCGACAAGGTGTTGGGACGCCCAAAGCTCATCAATGCACAAGGGCAACAAAGGCTATCCCGTCCGGTCCGACCCAACAAAAGGTCTACTGTGGCACAGGTCACACAACATTTTAATGATGGTTATGGGAGGAATGTGTCACAACACACAGTGCATCGCACTTGGCTGCGTAGCCACAGACGGAGTGCCTATGATGACCCATGTTCACCGTTGAAATCACTTACAATGGGCAAGCAAGCATCGGAAATGGACCATGGAGCAGTGGAAGAAGGTTGCCCGGTCTGATGTGTCCCGCTTTCTTTTACATCACATGGACGGCCGTGTATATGTGCACCTATTACCTTGGTAAGTGAAGACTGTGCAGGGAGTGTGATGCTCTGGGCAATGTTCTGCTGGGAAACCCTGGGTCCGGCCATTCACGTGGATGTAAATTTGACACATGCCACCTACCTAAACATTGTTGCAGACCATGTAAACCCCTTCATGACAATGGTGTTCCCTTGTGAAATTGGCCTCTTTTAGCAGTATAATGCACCCAGCTACACTGCAAACATTGTTTAGGAATGGTTTGAGGAACATGAGGAAGATTTCAAGGTGTTGCCCTGGCATGCATTTCATAAGATGTGCAACAATTTATGAACTAGCAATAAAAAAAGGAAAGTTTGGGTGGGGGGTTTGGGGGGGGGGGGGGTAGTCTATAATTTACAATATTTTTGGCCCCCAGAAAGCAAGAGAACAGAACGAACAGAATTATGTAACGAGAGAGAGCAGAGAGAACAGAATTATGTGACAAACAATGAAATGGCCTTTCTCCTCCACACTTTAACACACACACACAGACTACACAGAAAACTGTCTGCCTCTCCCCTTCCTGACCCAAACTTTTGGGATGCCAAATGTTGAAAAAGGAAGATGAATTACCAGTGACTAGAGCTCAAGTGGGTGAAAGTGAGGCACATTTGCCTTTGATTCACCTGAGCTAATCCAGCTTCAAAGAGTCCAGCTCGCTCACCACAACTCCAGGGCTTGATTTTTCAGCTCTACCCTAGAGACCTACAGCTCCTCCTGGGGACTGTAGCCATGATCTAGTCCTGTTAGTTCCAGACCCTGTCAGAGGTATTGCTCAACATGAAACACCTGTTCTTTATATTGGTTTTAACCTTGAGCATGTGTTCAAAGGATTTCTGAACAAACAAATCTGAAATGGTACTCAGCACCTTGTGAAATGACGCTCCACATTGTAAGGGCAGAGATGGGACAGCTAT